>NC_135315.1:59882263-60542263 GCF_048772815.1 Callospermophilus lateralis
ATATGAAGACATCTGTTGACAAAAAGCTACGAGTTTGTCAATTTTGTTATTACCTAAAGCTAAAGGTCCTGGAAGATTAGTATGAGCTCGTATATGTCCTATGAAACATGGATATTTCCGCATTAGCACTGTCTTTTGTAAATTATGAAATAATTTAAATAACTCTTGTGATGAAGTATACCCAATAACTGAAGTTTCAATATTTTTAGTAACTTCGACTGCATATAAGCTGTCAGAATAAATGTTAATAGGCTCATTTGCAAAGTAAGTTAAGGCACAAATCAGAGCTTGAAGCTCTGGTCTTTGGGCAGAAGTATAAGAAGTTTGTATTACCTCTGTGTGAACACGACTATAAAATCCTGTTTTACCTGAACTTGATCCATCAGTGAACACTGATAAGGCTTCATCTATAGGATGGGCAGGTACAATCTTTGGAAAAATAAGTGACGTTAATGATGTAAATTGTATAATCTTATCACGAGGATAGTGACTATCTATCTGGCCAGGAAAATCAGCAAAAGCTATTTGCCATGAGCTACAAGTTTGAAAAAGCCAATTAATCTGTTGAACAGAAAATGGAATAATTATGATATCAGGTTTAAATCCAATTAATTGTAAAATCCTAGTTCTACCCTTAATTACTAATTGAGCTATAGAATCATGAAAAGGAATTAATGTTTTTTGAGGGGAGTGGGATAAATAAATCCACTCAATAACTCCTAATTTTTGCCATATGACTCCTGTTGGTGTATGTTCAGTTGGAAATATTAATAAATACACCATTTCCTTAGGATCAACTCTAGTAAGCTGTGCATTTTTAATTGCATTTTTAACTTTCCTTAAAGCTGTTTTAGTCTCTAAAGTTAGCTGACGTGGAGAGGTTGGAAAAGGATTTCCTTGTAATATCTGAAATAAAGGACTTAACTCAGAAGTAGTTAGTTTTAAGGATGGCCTCAGCCAATTAATATCTCCTAATAGCTTTTGAAAATCATTAAGGGTGTGTAACTCCTTAATTTTTATCTGAAGATTTTGAGGACGGATTGTACGTCCTTGAATTATCTGACCTAGATATTGAAAAGGTGACACTTTTTGAATTTTTTGAGGAGCTATGTATAAACCCATTGTTGCAAGCGAAGTCTCTAACTGAGTAAAAATTTTTGAAAGTACCTCTGGATTAGCATGAGCCAATAATATATCATCCATAAAATGAATAATATATGCATCAGGAAAGCTACTTCTTATGGGATCTATCGCCTGGTCTACGTATTTTTGGCACAGAGTAGGACTATTACGCATTCCCTGTGGGAGTACTTTCCAGCAATATCTTTTAACGGGTTCCTTAAAATTAATTGTTGGGACAGTGAAAGCAAATCTCTCACAATCTCCAGGATGTAACCTTATAGAGAAAAAACAGTCTTTTAAATCTATTACCATCAAGCTATAATCTAAAGGAATGGCTGTGGGAGAGGGAAGTTCTGGCTGTAAGGATCCCATAGGCTGAATTGCATGATTTATTGCCCTTAAATCCTGCAGCAATCTCCAATTTCCTGACTTTTTCTTAATAACAAAAATAGGTGTGTTCCAAGGACTAAGCGTTGGTTCTATATGACCAGCCTGAAGTTGTTCCTCTACTAACCTATGAATTATTTTAAGCTTTTCCCCTGAGATGGGCCACTGAGAAATCCATATAGGCTCCTCTGTGAGCCAAGTGATTTTTTCAGCTGTCTTAGGGATCGGGGAAGTACTCAGGGCCCCTAATAAAAATTTTGGCTTGGAGCATTTACTAATCTTTGTCGTGGAGACTGGTTTGTAAACAGATACTCTTCCTGAAGGGTCTCCCTATCATCTCCAGGAAAATATCTCTGACTAACTTCCTCAACTGATCTCATAGAGTTAGGAGTAACTAATAATAATCCCATTTTGGTAAAAATATCTCTTCCCCATAGATTAGCTGGTAAAGGTTCTGTGTTATCGCCATTTTGAAATTGGGCTTTTAAGTCACGTGGCTGAGAACTCTGAGCCCCTCTAGGAATCTCTTCCGCATTTTCCTCTACAGGAAGATCCTTTACCTCCTCTGGAGGACTCTCTAGGACCTCGGAGGTATCTCCTCTCTGATATTGCTCTCCATAATCTCCCTGCGGAGTAGCCTGATTTTGCAAGTTTAAATTTACATTTTTAACTTTGGGCCTGGTCCCTAGTGCCTTTGTTTTTAAGTGGCTTAAGGGAAAAGGAATTAACTTAGCCTCAGGCGGATTTTCCATTTGAATAGACTTGATGGCCCTTTGAATGCCTTTTAGCAGGTCTTCAGGGGGCCACGAATTCTGGCCCGTATATTTAAAAAGACAAACTTCCAAAGCCGTCCAGGTTCTCTGAATATTATCTATGTCTCTAGGTAATTCATTAGAAAGACAGACCTTTTGTAACTTTCTTCCTAATTTCTCCCAAGTAAGTAAATTTGGAGATTCTTGTTTACAAAACCAAGGACAATATTTACCTACAATCTCTAAGAATTGTAATAACTGAGCTTTCTTTATCTGTTTTCCTTTCTGATTAATTATACTGTCTAAAATAGTTACATTTCCTTATAGGTAGAAGTTGAATTTTTTATTTTAATTAATTTAACGTCTCTTTCCTTCAATATCTTAAGGTACTTTTGTGACCCAAATTGTCACCACTTCCTTTATCTTTACTTTTTTCTTTATCTTTATAGCGCGCTCCCACTCAATCTAGCTAATCTAGAATGCCCCACGTTGGGCGCCAATTCTACCATGCGGCCAGCGCAATGGTTTCATTAATGAGGTTCTTGGCATAAAAGTTAGCTAGCGAGATCGAAATAAACACACAGACTCAGTTACCTTTTTTCTATGACCAGGTCCGAGACGGCTCCCCTCTCTGGTTCCCTCCTCTAACCGCCCGGCAGGGCAGCAAGGATTACTCAGGGCTAGCAGGAGAGAGAGAGAGTGAGCACGCCAGGGAGTAGCCTTTTATTGGGGAGCAAGAAATTCAGGGGATAATTCCATCCAATGAAGGTTGAAGGGGGGCCACACTCCAAGGTCAGGGTCAGTGATTGGGCCTCCGGGGTCAGTGGTCAGTTACACCCCCACACAGACAGGTTCTCTCAACAGGAGAGGGCCGGGAAAGCTCCGACACAGCCAGAGCGCCTCAGACCCTAACCGGGAGTCACCCAGTCACGTGTGAGAATGGCTTCCGACAATACATGATGTGGAATCCCACCTATGTAGTTATATATGTACATAGGATAATTATGTCTGATTTATTCTACTGTCCTTCCTACCCCCAAACCCCCTCCCCTCCCTTCACTCTGCTGTTCCTAAAGTAATTCTATTCTTCCCTAGCCCCCACCCCCTTAATGTGAATTAGCATCTGCATATCAGACTGATGGCTATCAGTGTTTATCTTTCAGCCATTTTGGAGGTTTGTGACAAGAGAAGAAAGTGGTCTTCTATAGGTCCCTGGTTCTATTGGTAGTTTGCTTTGAAGGCCCTGCCTGGAAACTCCAGAGAGAGGTGCACCTGTACCTTTATCTCCAATTCTTTACTTTTTAAATTTTTATTTTATTTTATTTATTTTTTAGTTGTCAATGGACCTTTTTAAAATTCATTTATATGCAGTGCTGAGAATCGAACCCAGTGCCTCACACAAGCGAGCAAGCGTTCTGCCACTGAGCCACAATCCCAGCCTCCATTTCTTTACTTTTAACTTTATCACATTTGAGTCTTCTTATTTGTTACCCACATAGTCCTAACTAAACATTTCTTTAGCAAAGCTCCTCCTACCCCACCACTTCTTCTTCTTCTTCTTTTTTTTAAATATATTTTTTCTTTAGTTGTAGGTGGACACAATACCATTATTTAATTTTTATGTGGTGCTGAGGATCAAACTCAGGGCCTCACGTGTGCTAGGTGAGCGCTTTTCCTCTGAGCCACAATCCCAACCCCCCACCATTTCTTTTGATAATTAGGGTCAATGTAAAAAAATATCCTAATATGGGTGAGCTACATGTGCTTAGCCTTGAATACAGGGCGCAAATGATGTTTACACCAAGGGCCTAGAGGTGGCTTCTTAATTAATACCTTTGTAACGCCCTCAGGTGAGGATGTGACTTTTAGTGGCATTAAAACATCTCAAAATTTTATATATGTGTGTAAATATATTTTTATGTCTGTATGTATACACACATATACACACATATATAAAATATGTACATACATGCACAAACATATAATGTGTTTCTAACAGATACAACCTTGTAAATGGGAGTTTTAGGGTCTTTGGGGACTTTTAGGGATTATGGATTGTATCTCATCACCAAAATTCGGAGACACAGACATGTGTGAAATATCCATCGATTCCATTGGTTCAACTAACAAAGGATACACTTGCGTCCTCATCTGGACGGTGAGGTGACCAGCAGGAGGACTGAGGGCTGCTCCAGGGACAGATGCTGAAGCCTGCAGTTTCTCTGACTGCCTGGCAGCCAGAGGGGGTTCTCCTCGGGCTCCCCATGATGGGAGCTAGACACTGTGTAAACTGTGTAAACTGGCTCTACTCCAGCTGTGTTGTCTCCCTCCGCTGAGTCCCTGCTCTCCGAACATTTTACACTCATTGCTTTTGGGGAAGTGGATTCTCCAGATGTCTGCAGATAAAGTGGCCTTAGCAGGTATAGATGGTTTATCCCTGAAGCTGAGAAATTGGGTCTCTGTTCACTTGTAAATCACCTGGGGAGTAGATGGAGAAGAGTGGGGATGGGATCCCGAAGGTCTGGGTTTGGCGAAGGGCTGCCTCAGAGTAGCTTTGATTTCACTAGTTTTTTTTTTTTTTCTTAATATTATTTTTTAGTTGTACACAATACCTTTATTTCATTTATTTATTTTTATGTGGTGCCTAAGGCTCGAACCCAGGGCCTCGCAGGCGCTAGGCGAGTGCTCTACCGCTGAGCCCCAGCCTCAGCCCTGATTTCACCATACTTAACCAAGACTTCAGTAGTTCTTTATTTGTGCCAGAAGGTGATCTGATCACTTTACACTGTTAGATCATTTATCATCATCATCATTGTTATTATTTTTACTTTTAGCTCAGTTACTCCCCTTAATAATCCAATGAGGTTGTGGCTGTTCTCAATTTGAAGGCTCCAGACGTTCAGAGTCTGACACAACCACCAAGGTCAGATTTTGAAGTAGGGATCGAATTATGTGAGTGTGCACAGTGGTGGGGACAGAAGCTCCAAGCCCTTACATTGTGAGGGTGTGAGAAAGGTTGTTTAAATATGGTTTGCTTCTTCCAAAACTCACATTGAAATTTAATCCCCATCATGAGATGTTAAGAAACAGGACCTGGGCTGGGGTTGTAGCTCAGTAGTAGAGGACTTGCCTAGCACATGTGAGGGACTGGGTTCGAATCTCAGCACTGCATATAAATAAATAAATAAATAAAAGTCCATTGACAACTAAAAAAAAAAAAAAATTAAAGAATTAAAAAAAAAAAAAAGAAAAAAAGATACAGGACCTCTCACAGGTAATTGTGGTTCTGCTTTCATGAATGGGTTAACCTGTGCATTCCATGAGTAGATTAATGGGTTGCTTTGAGAGTGAGTCTGCTATATAAGCCAGATTGGGGCAGGGGATGTAGTTCAGGGGTAAAATACCTGCTTAGCATATATGAGGCCCTGTGTTGGATCCCCAGGATTGTTGGGGTTAGTGAGGGAAGAAGGGGAGCCAGTTTGGCTAGGTTCCTCTCTTGCTCCCTGTTTCTTCTGTTGTAATGACACGTGCTACCATGTGACTCTTCAGCAAGAAAGTCATTGCCAGATGTGTCCCCTCAATTTGGAGTCAAGAACTGTGAATCAGTGTAAATCTTTTTTTTCTTTATGACTTGCTGATTATGGTTTGGATATGGTGGGATCTTAGCCCCCACAGTTTCATGGGCTGGAAGCTTGGTTTTTAATGTGGTGGTGTTGAGGTGGTGAGACATGTTTAAGAGGTGGATCCTAGTGAGAAGCCGTTAGTGGTGCTACCCTCAGAAGGGGTTAATATAGTTCTGGGATCCTAAGTAGTTTTCTCCAGAGTGAATCATTACAAAAGAACAAGACTGGCTTCTTCCCACTCTTTGGCTTCATCATGTGATCTCGCCATCTCCCACCACTCCCATCATGATGCAATTTGCCATGAGGCTTTTAGCAGAGCTGGTGCTACACACTTTGGACTTTCAGCCAAATATTTAGCTCTTTGTGAGCTAAATAAACCTATTTTCTTTATAAAGGATCCAGCCTCAGGTATTTTGTAATAGCAATGGAAAATTGACTAACCTACTTACTCAGTTTGTGGTATTGTGTTATTAAAAACAGAAAATGGAGTGAAAACAGAGGTTTCTCTTGGAATTCTGAATTGATTGCTATAAGGCTGGAATTTTTTAGGGTCCTTGCTTGGCCTTCAGAGTTGGGAGTGCAGGGATAGGGAATGTTATTGAGGTGGTAAGAGATAACATGAAAGCAAAACCCTAAAAACACGTTGAGTTTTTAGGGGCCTGAATTTTCTTTGTCATTTTCAAGCGTATTGTTTATAAAATGGTTTCATGAAAGACTTCCTCGAAGTTGACAAAGAAGCTCCTTGTTACTTGAACAACCTTAATAATTAGGTACAAAAGAAATTTTCCTCAAAGGGGCTGGGGTTGTGGATCTGTGGTAGAGCCCTTGCCTAGCATGCACGAGGCACTGGGTTCGATTCCCAGGCACCACATTAAAAAAATAATAATAAACAAACAAAATAAAAGCATTAAAAAAAAAAAGAAAGAAATTTTCCTTAAACCTGAGGTCAAACTTGCAGGTCACTTGCCTAGGACAGACCATACAAATATGTACAATATTACCTCTGAGGGCATAAGCATTTCTCTGAGAAGGGCTTCCTGCACTGTCATCAGCTTTTCACAGAGGCCAGGGAGCCCCCAAAACGTGCGGAATCCCTGCAGGACAGTATCCCTTTAGAGAGCAAAGCCTAAGAAAGGGTGGGAGAAAGTCTGCAGTATGCATTTTGGTTTGAGAGGTCAAGGGAAAGCCTGGGTTCTGGGAATTGCTCCTTTGCCCTCCCTGGACTCCTGGGGGTCTACACTGCACAAGCAATACCCGCGTCCTGCCTGCAAATGGTATTCAATACGGGTTTCTCTGAAGCCCACTTCCTGGCAAGCAGACTCAAAGCCAGGGCGTGGCCGGCTCTAATCGGCTCCCAGCGCCAGCTTGGAGCCTGCAGCGGGTCACTACCTCTGGCCGCACGAGCCCGCACCTTCCTTGCCTCAGTGACTCTGGATTTGCTTTGGCTGAGGGCGCCGCGCCCAGATGCACGAACTCCTTTTCTCGGCGGAAGGAGCGGGCATCGCCGCGTGCTGCGTCCTACAAGACGTGCTTACGTCGCGGAGGGCCGGCAGTCGGCACCGGAGCGGCCGGCGTCCCAGTTCGAGTGCGTTGGGCGCTACCGCGAGGCGGGGAAACGAAAGGACAGCGGCTGTGCGGGTTTTAGGGCGGCGGCTGCCACAGCAGCAGCGCCCCGGGAGGAGGGGGCCGAGGCGGCCGAGCAAGCTGGGGATGGGGAGGACCGGGTGTCGCACCTCTTTCGGGTGCATGTGCGACTCCGGAGTCGCACAGTGACGGCGACGGCGCCCCTGGCCGGGCATCGCCGAGGCCGCTTCGCCAAAGAGCTCGCGGCGGGCCGGGCCATGAGGAGCGTCCGGGGCCGGGCCAGGCCTCGCTGACCTCGGCTCCGCGCGGCGGCCTCCCCCATTTCCGCTCCGGCCTTACGGCATGAGTGTCCGCCCGGGCCCGGGGCCGCGGCTGCCCCAGTCCCGCTGCCCGCGGGCGCGCTTGGGGTTCGCGAGCCCGCGGTGCTGATCCCGGTTCGTCGCGCCGCCTGCCCGCCCGCTGTATGCCCCCCGGGCGCGGCCATGGAGGTGGTGGGCGACTTCGAGTACAGCAAGAGGGACCTCGTGGGACACGGGGCCTTCGCCGTGGTTTTCCGGGGGCGGCACCGCCAGGTGAGCGCTGCCTGCCCAGCTGGCCAGGACGAGGCCGGGACCCCTGGGCCGCAGCCCGAATAAGGGGTCGTGAAACTTGACCAAGCCGCAGGAGTCGAGGTCCCCCTATCATGGCTTGCCGCCTGGGGCCTGCCATTGTGCGCGCTGTCAGTGTCGCGGGGTTTGTTTTGGTAGTGCGAGGATTGTTTTGAGGCCGGAGCCTCTAGGCAGCGCTCCACCTACCGACGGGCGCAGGGTCATTGATGTCCCCTCCTAGTCAGTAGTGCGCTTAGGGTTTCGACCCCGTAAGCCGCCCTGGCAAGCTTTTCCACCTGAAGTTAACCCAAATGATAGCACTGTTCCTTGCATCTCTGGAGGCTCAATCATGGACCTTTGGTTCCTCGCAGCTCCAGCCCTGGGTTGCCGGGACTTGACACCTTTAAGGATGGTAATTGCAGATCCAGCGGAAAATGGGCGGGTTTCCCGCCTGAGGCTTTCTCAAACTGGGAAGTATTACTTTCCCCAGCATTTGTTCCTCTACACCCTGAGGAGCTCCATACTGTCTTCCCCTCCTGGTTAGAAGGGCCCCGAGTGGAAAAGATAGTTGGACGCTTCATTTATAATGAAAATAAAGAAGAACGCATGTTCAAGCCTTTAAGAGATTCTTTAAAAGCCTTTGCTGTTTCGCAAGAAAGGTCACATGAGGTTTTAGAATCTAAAGAATTTGGGAAGGCACATTGGGAGTGGTGGAAATTATAAAGGATTTGACTGTTGTGATAGTTGCCAAGGGGCATGCATGTTAGAAATGGGCTGTCTTACTTTTCATTTGTTATGAAAGTAAGGAAAAACTCAAGAAAAAAAATTAAAACACCTATAATCTAGTCAAGCTAACAAATACTGTTTTCAGTTAACCATATCACTTTCCAAATTTGTAAACACGTTTATCCATAATTCTTAGTTGGTTGTATACTGTATTTTTTCATTTGATGCCAGTTCCTGTTATGGACTTCATATTTGCTGTTTTTAGTAGCTGTGTTGTAGGACATTGGCTTGTTAAAATATAATTTATGAGACCATTTTCTTGTTGAGATCGAGGTTCTTTTTCATTTTCCCAAGTGCCATGCATTTATTTGTTAAAACGATCTTTGTGCTTATAGATTTTTTTTTTTTTTCCTGTTGAGTTGTTTCTATGTAATACTTTCCAGGAGTGACATTGTTTTTCTTTTCAGAAAACTGATTGGGAGGTAGCTATTAAAAGTATTAATAAAAAGAACTTGTCAAAATCACAAATACTGCTTGGAAAGGAAATTAAAATCTTAAAGGTATGTTACTTTTATGCAGTGTAATTATCTAGGTTAAAGACTATTCTAAATTTAATGAATAAGTAATGACATTCTTTGCCATTTTGGTAATTGGGCCCAAGTTTGACAATTCAGCTGCTGCTCATTTTTGCATGATCAGTTTTTTGAATCATTGAGTGCTCTGAAGCTGTTTTTTTTTTTTTTTTTTTTTCTTTTTTTGGTTCCAGAGATTGAACCCAGGGGTGTTTGAACACTAAAACATGGTCCCAGGCCTTTTAATTTTTATTTATTTTTATTTTTATTGAGATAAGGTCTTGTTAAGTTGCTTAGAACCTGGATAAATTGTTGAGGCTGATTTTTGAGTTTGAAATCCTCCTGTTTCAGCCTCCAGAACCACTGAGATTACTGGTGTGCCCCAGAGCTCCTGACTTTCTGAGGCTGTTTTTATGAACTGAAATGTATTTTTCTGTTATGTATAACTAATTAGAACTAATAATAATTTTTAAAAAATAGATACTTGTGGTTCTTGGCCAGACTTACAGGGATTCTGTGAAGACTGATTTTAGCTTCTCATAATTTCTTTTTTTCTAGTTATTGTGTTACTGTTTGAGAAAAGGGCCAGGCAGTCCCATCTGATACATTGTTTTCTTCTAATGCTGACCTCTTACACATATAATTAAATTTTGGGGAATAGTGAGGACTCTTGGGGTCTTTTTTCTTTCCTTATAAATTGAAGAAAGTTATTTTCCTTAGAGGTGGTTTTTTTTAGATGATTTACAGCCAGTATAATCCAAGGGAGAGGCTTTGAGGAAAAAAGGGTTCCATGGTTAAATAAATTTGGAAAATCCTGTTTACTAAATATTTGGGCAGTCACAAAACACTTGGCTCATTAAAGTGAAAAATCTTACCAGTTTCAGTGTACCCTACCCAGTGTTTCCCAAACTAAAATGAGCATGGAACCTTCACCGAACACTCACCAGCTTTCCTCATAATTATCCTGCTGAGAGTTCTTTGGAAAGAGTTTCAGTTTTTTGGGCTAAGAATTATAGTTTGTTTTCTTGCAAGCTTATAATATGCTTTTTAAAAGCACTTTGGAATTTTATCTCCATTGCCATTACAAAGAATATCAAATTTAGAAAACTAGAAAAAAGTAGTAGAAAGTCTTTGGCCCTATTTAAGTAACATTTGCTTTGTAAAGGAGAGTACTCACTTTATTAGAAATCCAAAAAAATTATGGTAAAGAAAATATTTAGATCCCAAATAAAGTTTGGTCAGACATATTATTTCGTTGTAATAAATTGAATTATTCTAGGCTTTTAATAAAGGTGTGATATGCTGGAACATATGTATATGTATACTTTAATTTGTATTTACACACTGAAATATATTAAAATTACTAGGATCTTTATTTATTTCTCAATTTCCTTAACAGGAACTTCAGCATGAAAATATTGTAGCACTCTATGATGTTCAGGTAACTTATTTTGGATTATTGTTTTTTCTATTTCATATATATTTAAGTAAATTTTAATTAAAAATTGTCAGTTCTTTATGAAAAGATACAGTATGAATGGCATGTTTATTAGTTAAGAAATTGTTAAGGTAGCATATAGCAGTAGGCTAAAAAGTGTTGTGTGAGTAAATTTATTAACAATTAAAAATATACCATAGGGGTAGTATTGTTTTAGGTCAAGTACAGGAGTACTGACATCAGATATAGCCTTTCCATGATAAATGTGAAAAGGACTTTTGTGGCTATTTAAAAACTTAATAGAGTGTTTTACTTTACTTTTCTTTTTTTTGGTAGCAGGGATTGAAATCAGGGGTGCTAAACCAGTGAACCACATCCCCAGTACTTTCTTATTTTTTATTTTAAGACAGGGTCTTGCTAAGTTATGAAAACAACATTTGTAAATCATAAAAGAAATATTAAAGAATAAAATGAATAAAAACAAGAACACTGTGCATGTTTCTCAGATACAGCTATAGTTGTCAACATGACATAAAATAGAATTGCACTGTATTTGTATGTGGGAAAGCTGTGTTCTAGTCATCTTCTAAGGTGAAATTTTTCTGTTGTCAGAATTATTCTTGGAAGTCCTTTTAAGAGGCCAGCTTTGGAGAAAAGTACTGTGTTCTGGGTAGTATGCCAGTTCAATTAGTTGGTCCATATTATGTTTAAATTTTTTTCTTTCATATAACTTAAATCACACGTGGCTACTGTGGTGTTCACTGTGTGAGAGCTATGGAGACAGACATAGGGAGAGAACTGCAGATTCAGGTTTTCTCTCCACTTTAGGGCAGATCCGTATGCATGATTTACATTTCGTTTGTTTTGCTTGGTTTTACAGTTGAATTCCAGTAAAGCAAATGGATATATTATGTGATTCTGTTATTTTTACTTCTAGTTAAAAACTTTTCTGTATTCATTTACATTATTCAAATTCATTCATTTTTGCAAATTTTTGAGTGGCTACCATATGCCAAGCAGCATTGTACTAAGTGCTAGGAATAAAAAAATAAAGTTCTTGCTCTCAGTGTGCTTAATTTTAGTGGGGTGAAACAAAATGGAGTGTTCTAGATATGCTTTCAAAACATGCACTACTTTTTTAAAAAGTATTTTTAGTCGTAGATGGGTACAATACTTTTATTTTATGTGATGTTGAGGATCGAACCCCATGCCTCACCATGTGAGGCAAGTTCTCTACCACTGAGCTACAACCCAGCCCTGTGTAGTAATTTTTTTATATATTTATCTTATTTGTTTATTTTTATGTGATGCTGAGGATCGAACCCAGGGCTTTGCATGTGCTAGGTGAGCACTCTACCCCCGAGCCACAACCCCAGCCCTGTGTACTAATTTTTGATGATGATATATTATGCTACAAAGAAACTAAATCCACTTAATATTTATTTTTGCCATTACAGAAAAATAGTGTATCCCTTCTGAACATATGTTTATTTCTTTTTTTACATGTATTTTTAGTTATAGATGGACATAATACCTTTATTTGTTTATTTTTATGTGGTCCCAGGATTGAACCCAGTGCCTCACGCATGCTAGACGAGCGCTCTACCACTAGGCCACAACCCTGGCCCTCATATGTTTATTTCTTTAAGTTTAAGAATTGGAAGTACCAGATTAATAACCTGCACAGGTTTAAAGTTTTTTTTTAAATTTCATTTATTTATTCATTATGTGGTGCCGAGGATCGAACCTAGTGCCTCACATGTGCTAGGCAAGCGCTCTGCCACTGAGTTACAACTCCAGCCCCTTTCCGATGTTTTTTGACAGCAACAATTTAACTTTAATCCACAGTTATATTTCATAGTTATATTTCAGAATGTTTTAGATAAAACCTATTAGATAAGAGAAATACAGCATGTTTGTTATCTAATGCTAAATTAAAGTTTTTGATTATAGAGTATTATTGTTGGGCTGGGGATGTGGCTCAAGCAGTAGCATGCAGCCCGGGTTCGATCCTCAGCACTACATACAAAGATGTTGTGTCCGCTGAAAACTAGAGAATAAATATTGAAAAATTCTCTCTCTCTTAAAAAAAAATTTAAAAAAGTGTATTTTAAAAAAACTAGAGTATTATTGTGCTTCACATTTGCAGTTTAAATTCCCCTGTACAGAATATATGAGTGCTGTGGGTACATTTTATTACCTATTTAAAAAGGTGTAATTTATTCCTTCATTAAGGAAATTCAAAGCAATATAGAAAAGGGGAAAAAACCCTTTAAATTCAAAACAAAATTCATCTCACAGTCCCTAGTTGAAATGTCCATTCTCTTCAGAGCTGTTTGTGTAGTTTGTCTTAGATTCTATGGATAGAGGGCACCAAGTGGTACAAGCCAGTGCCTAGTACAAAAATTGTTAAATAATATTAACTCTTAATTTCCCTTTTCTAGAGAGGTACGGAAAACCCCAACATTGCTGAGTCTGTTTTGCTTTCATAGTGGAGTATACTTAAGATTTTTTTCTATCAGAATGAGAAGTATTTTTAAGTACCATTTTTGGTTGTAGAATGAGATAGGGAGACATGTACTCAAAAACTCTGAATTTCAAGGTGACTGTTTTAAAATGTTTTATTATTTTGTACACTGTATACTACTGGAACTAATGTGTAAAAAATAAACTTAAGAAATATCAGTGAAATAAATGTCGTTTTGAGCATTTAGCTATCAAGTAAACAGTCTCAATCTAGTATTTTAGATTTTCTTCCTTGGTTCTGATTGTTTATCAAGGGGTACACTAAGTTTAGAAACTAGTACTTTTATCAACTTGAAATGAACATCATTTTTACTGACCATCAGTTTTGGAGATCTGTCTAAAGTGTATGTTTATGCTTTTTAAAATTTATTTATAAATATTGGTGTTAGAACCCAGGGCCTCAGTCATGCTGTTGCTCTACCACTGAGCTACATCAATATAAATAAATATTTATAAAATAAATAAATATATATAAAAATTTAGAAATTATATGTTTGTGTGTGTGTGTGTATACGTACACAGGGGTACCTAACCACTAAGTCATATCCCCAGCTTTTCTGATTTTATATTTTCAAACGGATTGCTAAGTTGCTTAGGGCTTCACTAAATTGCTGAGGCTGACCTTTAACTTCTGATCCTCCTGCCTCAGCCTCCTGAGTCACTGAGATAACAGGTGTGTGCCACCATTCCTAGCCCATCTGTTTTTTAAAAGAGAGAACTTTTCTTTTTTTGGTGTTGGGTTTGAATTAGCACCAAAACTGCTAAGTACATGTCTATCACTGAACTACATCCCTGGCCCCCAAATTGAGAACTTTTGACATAAATATCAGTTTAGATGACACTTAAAACACATTTTCTCTCTCTGATTACAAGAGTATTTTTTGCTCCTAGTTACAATTATCAAACATTATCAGAATGACAGATAGAAATGACAATTCCCAGAGAGCAATTTGGTGTATTTCTCTTAGATTTTTCTAAATATATTAATCCGTTGTCATCGATATTTTATGCTTTTCATTATGAGAGATTTATTAATAATTTTATACATGAATACAACTTTTATTAAGCTTAATGTATCTTAAATATCTTTTCATAATTATAACACTGAAGGAATAAATGACAATTTATTTATGTAAAACTCGGTTATTGCCCTTTGGTTTGTCTTTTCCTTTTGGATACAATGCTGCAGAGAAAGTTGTACATATCTTTAATTAGTTTTATGGTGTTCCTGAAATTGCTTGGTCAAAGATATATCATTTTGTTTTCTAAAAGGTTAAAGCAATTTATTTTTACCAATAGTGACTTTTTTGGGGGCAATTTTTAGTAGGAAAATATTTTAAATATTTTATCTTTTTATTTCATTAATTTTTAGTATATGGACCATGTTGTGTTTCTTCTAAATTTTCCAATGCTGGTTTATGATGCTTCTGTTGTGTTTTTTTAAAAATATGTTTATTTTTTAGTTGTTGCTAGACCTTTATTTATTTATATGTGGTGCTGAGAATTGAACCCAGTGCCTCACACATGCCAGGCAGGTGCGCTACCATTGAGCCCCAGCCCTTGTGTTATGATTTTTGTACTGATTTCTTTGTGATTAATATTTCTTGTCCATGAGATGTACAGGAGTATAGTAGTGAACAAAACAGACATGTTTTTTGTCTTTGTGGAGCTTTAACTATATAAGGGGAAGATGATAATAAGCAAATAGTTGGTAATTCTAAGTGTACCAACTGCTATAAGGAACTCTGGGAGGGACTTGAAGGAAACAGTATGGGGGCAGAAGAGTGGATCTAGGAAAGGTTTCCTAAAGATGTTTAAACAGACTTGCCGGGGGTTGGTCGTAGAAGAGAGAGTGAACTTGCGTGGGAGAATGAAGCCTTTTATAAAGGCCACAGGCAAGAAAGATCACTAAGTTTGAGGACCAGGGAGAAGACCAGTGTGACCAGACCACAGAATGAGAGAGAGAGTAGTGCTCAATGATGCTGGAGAAGTTACAGGGACCAGATGTGCTCTTTATTCTAAGGATAGTGCAAAAACCATGTTAAAGGAGGAGATTGAAGTCATGTCCGTTTTTTTTTTAAGATAAATCTTGCACATTCTAAGCATGAGGCAAGTATTGTCAGGAATACTGTACTTACCTGTTTTTTTGATTACTGACAAAACTCATAGATGAGAAAAAATAAAGTTGGAACTGCATTCTCATCATTTTCCAAAAGAATCAAAGGCTTAACTATGAAACATAAATAATAACAAACTTAGAATGATATTTAGATGACAATATATACTCCAAGGGTTAGAAAGACATTTTTAAAAATATTTTTTTGTCGTCAATGGACCTTTATTTTATTTATTTATATGTAGTGCTGAGAGTTGAATATGCTACGCTCTACCTCTAAGCCAGAGCCTCAGCCCCTTATTTTATTTTTTAAATATTTTTAGTTGTAGATGGACATAATACCTTTATTTAGTTTTTTTTTTTTTTTAATGTGCTGGGGATTGAACCCAGTGCCTCATGCATGTTAGGCAAGTGCTCTACCACTGAGCTGCATCCCTAGCCCTAGAAAGACATTTATTTTTTTTAATGTTTATTTTTCAGTTTTAGGTGGACACAATATCTTTATTTTACATTTATGTGGTGCTGAGGATGGAACCCAGTGCCTTGTGCATGCCAGGCAAGCACTCTACCACTGAGCCACAATCCCAGTCCCTAGAAAGACATTTTAAATCAAGAGAAGACAGAGGAGAAGGATTGCAAATGAATTTTTTTTTGGGGGGGGTCCTGGGGATTGAACCACATCCCAATCCTTTTTTTAGATTTTGTTTAGAGACAGGGTCTTGCTGAGTTGCTCTGGGCCTCGCTAAGACGATGAGGCTGGCTTTGAAATCACAGTCCACCTGCCTCAGCCTCCCAAGCTGTTGAGATTATAGGCATGGGCGACTGGCCCTTCGAGCATTGCACATTTGAGGCCAGCCTTGGAAACTTAGTGAGAACCTGTTTCAAAAAAAGGGGGGGGGGGTGGGAGGGGGCTGGGGTCATAGCTTAGTAGGAACATTTTTTTTTTTAACTTTTTATATGGCAAAAAATACCATGCAGCCATAAAAAGGAACAAATAGTACATGCTATATAACATATACGAATCTCAGCATGTTAAGAAGAGACAGAACTAACCAAGTGTGTCTGAAATGAGGAAAATCAGAACAGAAGTGCCCCTTGGTAGCTGGAACAGATGTCAAAGGGAGACAAGGGAACTTTCTGGAGAGATGGAAATATAACATGTTTTTATTGGAAGGATAGTCACAGTATATATACACACATTTGTTATAATTCACTGAACTCTACACTTAAATTTAAGTTTGTGTTAGTGTATATAAATTATACTTCAGGAAAGTATAAAAAAGCATAATTGGCAAATAATAGTTTGAGAATGAGCTGGGGCTTTTTACTCTATTAGTGGCAGAGTGCTTGCTTAGCATGTGTTCACTGGGTTCAATACTTAAGCACCATATAAAAATAAACAAAAGCATCTGTCCATCTACAACTACAAAAAATTTATCAAAAAAATAATTTGAGAAAATATTTACAACATGACAGCCATAGGCTGATATCTAAAGTGTACAAATTCTCTCAAATTGATAAAGATAATCCAAAGAGAAAATAAGCAAAGGATGTAAATTATTGGTTCTCATAAGAAAAATAAAATGACTAATAAGTATACGTATTTATACTCACAAACAAGGACTTGGGGGAAATGTAAATCAAAGTTACAGTGAGATGTCATTTCTCACCGAATCAATTGGTGAAATTAAAATGTGCAGTCGGGCTGGGATTGTGGCTCAGTGGTAGAGTACTCGCCTAGCATGTGTGGGGTTCAGGGTTTGATCCTAAGCACCACTTAAAAATAAAAGTATTGTGTTCAACTACAACTAAACCCCCCCCCCAAAAAATATATATATATTTTTAAAGATAGATAGATAGAGAGAGAGAGAGAATATGAGAGAGAATTTTTTAATATTTATTTTTTAGTTTTCGGTGGACACAACATCTTTGTTTGTTTGTGGTGCTGAGGATCGAACCTGGGCCGCATGCATGCCAGGCGAGCATGCTACCGCTTGAGCCACATCCCCAGCCCCCAAAAATATTTTTTAAAAGTGCAGTGGTTCTCACTGGTAGAGTTGAGAACAGAATAGTGTGAGATAGTCTCTTGTGCCAGTTACAGAAATGTGAATTGTGAAAACATTTTTTGAAATACTGCCTGTGATACCTGTTTCTGTTCCTTTGCTTCCATCCTCCGAAGAGTATTATTCTCAACGTTTTTATCAAAATGATTTTGCTAATGCAAATCAGGGTACACTCCTCCTTTAGCACTGGTTCCTCATTTCTGTCAGAGTAAAAGCCAAAGTTCCATTAACACAGCCAGACCAATTTGTACTTTTATCAACTTGAAAGAACATCATTTTTACTGGCCATCAGTTTTGGAGATCTCTCTAAAGTTTATGTATATGCTTTTTTTTAAGAGAGAGAATTTTTTTTAATATTTATTTTTTAGTTTTTGGTGGACACAACATCTTTATTTTATTTTTATGTGGTGCTGAGGATCGAACCCAGCGACCCGCTCATGCCAGGTGAGCGCGCTACCGCTTGAGCCACATCCCTAGCCCTATATATGCTTTTTTTTTATTTTAATATTTTTTTTAGTTGTAGTTAGACACAATACCTTTATTTTATTTATTTACTTTTATGTGGAACTGAGGATCGGACCCAGCGCCTTGCACGGCTAGGTGAATGCTCTACTGCTGAGCCACAACCCCTGTATATGCTTTTATAAAGATTTTTTTTTTCTTTTTTTCTCTCTCACTCCCTGCCCCCTTCCCCTCTTTTTCCTCCCCTCTCTTTCTTTTGAACCCAGGGCCTTTGCATGCAAAGCAAGCAGTCTAACACTGAGCTACACCCATGTTTTTGAGATGGGGTTTTGCTGGGTTGCCCAGGCTGGTTTTGAATTTGTAATCCTCCTGCTTCAGCCTCCCAAGAAGCTGGGATTACAGTTGTACACCATTGACCTGGGCTTTCTTTTTTCCTTTGTTTTTTTATTTTAGTTATACATGGACACAATATTTTTATTTTGCTTATTTATTTTTATGTGGTGCTGAGGATCAAACCCAGTGCCTCACATGTGCAAGGCAAGCTCTCTGCCACTGAGCCACAACCCCAGCCCTTTTTTTCCTTTGTTAATGCATGTATGCAAGTATACATACACTAAACATTCTTTGGAAGCATGCAACTTTATATTATTTTTTTCATCCCCCATGTTGGGGATGACACCAGGGCCCTGAGCCTGCTAGGCAAGCACTCTACCACTGAGGTACATCCCTAGTTAAACATTTTTTTTTTCTTTTCAATTGGTCCTGACTTTACATTTTTCCAAATTGACCTCCTTCTTGATTTTATAGCATTTTTAGTTTCTCTCCACCTCAGCGCCCCCTTAAGAAGTTCATAGGAGCAGTGAAAACAGCTTGTTGCTGTGGTTTCTCCTTTAGTTTCCCCTTCACCATTCTTCTGTGCTGAAATAAGTATAGCTAGGGACAGTCTCTAGGAGAATAATTTCTAGATCATAGGGCATGTGGGGGCCCAACTTTAGTGGATACTGCCAGTGAATTGCTTTGTACTCCTACTAGCAGATGTTTGACAGTTTGGTTGCTTCACATCCTTGCCAACACTTGGCAATTTTAGACATTAATTATGATTTTCATTTGCATTTTCCTGTTGACTACTGATTTGAGCACATTTTGTATGTTTATTAGCCATAAATTATCTTTTTGATGCTGGGTGTGGTGGCTGACACCTGTAATTTCAGCAGTTTGGGAGGCTGAGGCAGGAGGATCACAAGTTTAAGGCCAGCCTCAACAATTTAGTGAGGCCTTGAACTACTTAGTGAGATCCTATCTTAAAATAAAAGATATAAAAGGGCTTGGGGATATAGCTCAATGGCAGAGTACCTCTAGGTTCAATCACCAGTACCAATAAATAAATATCTTCTTTTTTTTTTGAAATTAATCTGGAAATATCTTGCCTGTTTTTCCACTGAGTTGCCTTTTTGTTATTAATTTGTTGGAGTTTAGCCAGTCATGGCGGCATATTCTTGTAATATTTAGTGATTTGGGAGTCTAAGATAGCAAGCTTGAGTCCAGCCTGAGCAATTTAGACCCTAAAGTATATTCTTTTAATATATATTTTTAGTTGTTTAGGGACTTTATTTATTTATTTATATGCGGTGCTGAGAATCGAACCCAGTGCCTCACACATGTGAGGCCAGCACTCTATCACTGAGCCACAACTCTGGCCCCTGTATTTCTTTATATTATTGTGAATTTGAGTCTTACCAGACATATGTATTTGAGGTGACTTATCCCACACTGTAACTTTCCTTTTTACTCTATTAGTGGTTTATTTTAATGAACAGAAATTCTTGATTTCAGTGTAGTCCACGTTATTGTTTATTTTCCTTTTGTATTTAGTTGTTTGTGTCATAGTTAAGAAGACTTTATCTACCCTACAGTCATGAAGATATTCTGTATTTTTTTCTAGTCTTTATTGTTTTGCCATTCACATTTAGCTCTGCCATCCACCAGGAAGTGATTTTTATGTTTGGCATGAAATAGAGGTCAGGATTTAGTCACATTTACAAATGGGCAGCCATTTGACCTATAACCATTTATTGACCTAGATACCCTTTTCCTTTTGTCTGGTAGTGTTTCCTTTGTCATAAATGAATAGCCACATATGTGTGGGCTCATTTCTAAACTCTCTAACTCCAGGATTTTACCATTGTTTTTTTCTTACTATAGTTAAGCCTTGAAACATAGTGATAAGTCTTTCAATTTTTGTTTTTATTCTTCTAGATTACATTTGGTTATTTTTGACATTTTCCATTTTCACATAAATTTTAGAATCAACTTTTCAGTCTCCATAGAACCAAAACATTCTAGGATTTTGATTGAGATTACATTGAATCTTGGGAATTTCTTTGTAGAAAGGTTTTAAATTTCAGTTCAATTTCTTTAATAGCTAAGAGCTTTCTCAAATGTTCTCTTATCATTTTGTGTTTTTCACATTGGCTTACAATTGTTCATAATATCTCTTTTTGGTTTTTAGTAATTAGGTTTTATGCTTTTTTTTTTGGTGGTGCTGGGGATTGAACCCAGGGCTTTGTGTATGCAAGACAAGCACTCTACCAACTGAGCTATATCCCCAGCTCAGTAACTAGGTTTTAACTCTTATAGGTTTTAATTCTTAGTTATTAAGGAGTTTGAGTAGGGAAATGATGGAGTGTAAGTTCTATGTCTTTAATTTTGGGGGTTGGAGGTGTGGAGAGAAGCAGAGAATGAGGATTTCTAGGTATCAGGAAAGGAGAATTTATGTGAAGTGTGTAGCCATGGCAAATTCTTGGTGTTCTGATTCACTTCTCAGTCTTTCTGATTATACAAGTCCCTCTCTTTGAAGTTCTTTGGTGTCCCAATACCAGTTGTTTCAATTTGTCTATAAGTGACTTGACTGATTCTGTTAAGAAAAAGAACATTTTCTTTTTTCTTTATTAACTCTTTCCTGTCTCTTATAGTGACCCATGTTCCATATTACTTATGTATTTCATTTTTAAAAATGCACTATTTTGTAAAGGGGGGCCTAAAAGGAGGGGGTATTCAAGAGAAAAGAATGAGATCTTCACGGCTTTGAAGGTGGACAAAAGGAGGTGTGCATGAGAGATCAGGATATTTAATTTATTATTTATTAAATAGTGAATAAGTGGAGAAAACTGAATAGTTGGGTATACCTCTTAAATTGTGAATACCTACCAAAATGGGAATTTGACCTCTTCTGTTGTGAGTGGAAGTTATTTATGGCTGTTGAGCCTCTCTTAAGAATTCCTAGCTCTCTTTTCTCTGTAGTATTTGGATATGGTACTGTTACATGAGTAAGCAACACTGATTTGAGATAATATTGTACTTTATACTTGAGAAGAAGAAAATATTATTGAAAGTTGTCAATGTTGAATGATTTTTCATTATTTTAAGGATTACATGATATTTGGTTTGGGTTTCATCAGGTTTTGTGAGGAAAACTATTTGGTTCGCAGTAAAGATGATTTAACTCTTATAAATATATTTTGTTTTCATTTCTGATGTGAGGAAGCATTTATTTCTTAGAAATTTGATCTTCTCAGCTTTTGGGTGCTGGCTGTTCTCGCCTCCTTTCTGATTTGTCAGTGGAGCCCTGCTGTTAGGAAGTCAAGCTAGTTTTGTAGACTTTTCAGTTTGGGGTTCTGCTATGGTAGAAACTGGCTCCTCCTTCCTTAACAGAAAATGGCATCTCCATTCTTGTGAACTTCTGCATACCTCTTGGATCAAAGCATCGATTGGGCAGAATGTATTTTGATTATTTATTAGTCTTCTTGAGAAATGTTTAGCAAATCATCCTGAGTTTTTATTTTTTAAATTTTTTTAGATGTTGATGAACCTTTATTTTATTCATTTATTTATATGTGGTACTGAGAATTGAACCTAGTGCCTCACACATATTAGGCAAGTGCTCTACCACTGAACTACAACTCAGTTCCAGTCCTGAGTTTTTTATAGACATACTTTTACATTGAGGTGTTTTGAATTGCAGCATTTGGACCTGTGGTAACTGCATGGCAGTTTTTGTGTTGCTCCTTGTTGCAGGGAAGAATGCTATCTATACCAGCTGTCAGGAAGCACTAGTTTATATTACTGATTTGGATGACTTTTGTAAATTTGAATTATTATAAAGGTGAAATAAAGAGGACCTAAAAATGGACATCTAGTTTTTGTTGCTTTTCTTTTTTTTTGGAGGTGCTGGGGATGAAACCCAATAATACTGAGCTACACCTCAGCTTCCAGAGTTTTTTTTATTAGGTTCAGCAGACAAAATTACCTTTGTAGAATTGCTTTAAACCTTTTCAAATTCTTCCATTAATTTCTGTAGTTAACTAGTGGGCTAGTGTGAGATAATTATTGATAATTGTTTATTAGATAGTGAATTAATGGAGAAAACTAAATAGTTAGGTATACCTGTTAAATTGTGAATATCTACCAAAATGGGAATTTGACCTCTTCTGTTGATCTTTGAACCAACTCTGAGTACTACTGCTCTAAATTGCCCCCCTTCTGCCCTGCCCTCTTCCTTTTCCCACTGAATACTTTATCTTTTGATTTTAGGATCTTGGTGAAACCAGGTACTACCTGGAAGCACTATATTTTGAATCACATTTGAGCATAGGCTTAAACCCAAGGGAGACCCAATTTAAAATCTAGTTAACGTTATAAAAATTGTCATTGAAGAGCCAGCTAATCAGTCTTTGAATTATTTACTCAAGAAACAGACCTGGAGCTATATATATATATTTGAAGGATTTTGTAAAATTTCTCAAATTAGTTCCTTACAACCTTGGAACATATCTTGGTGTAACATCTGATGAACCTTTTTTGCCAACAATTTGCCTGATTATGTGATTGCCCCAAGTAAACATAAAAACCAGGAGAAAAGAACAGTGCATCCTGAGTCATGTGTTCTAGAAATCAGACTAAAAAGAATATGTTTGGAGTTACTAAGAAGGATTATAAGTCATTTTGCTGCCCACCTCATACTTTAAAAAAAAATTTTTTTATAGTAGATGAACACAGTACCTTTATTTTATTTTTATGTGGTGCTGAGGCTTGAATCAATGCCTCACACGTGTGAAGTGAGTGCTCTACCCACTGAGCTATAACCCCAGCCCCCAACTCATACTTTACAAAGTGCAACTATTTCCCTAAGGACCCAAGAATCTTTCCCTTTTTCATAATTAGTAAATTTACCATGCTTTTTGTCTGAGATATTGTTTTAGGTTAGTCGTCATCAAAAGATGAATTGCTCTTTAGTTTTTTTCATAAACAGAATTGAATTTCTTGATAAATTGTGTCCTAGTTATCAAACTTTGCTTTGACTTTGATGAGGAGGTGCTTAAATCATTGTATTGGGACTTTTCATTTCAATTTCTGATAGATTTTGTGTGTTCACTTTATTAATTTAATAATGATCAAGTGTGTTTTTAAAGTATCATTATTTTAAATTTGGCATTTAGTTTTTTTGAGTGTGATATTTAATATGTTTACTTTTTAGGAATTGCCGAACTCTGTCTTTCTGGTGATGGAGGTAGGTATTATACAAGTTTCCATTGAATTCATTTCAAATTCATTTTGATTAATTTGTACTTTTAAATTGACACTAGTTTATTATTATTAATTTTAAATTAGCTGGGCATGGTGGTGCACACCTATAATCCCAGTGGCTTGGGAGGCTGAGGCAGGAGGATCATGGGTTCAAAGCCAACCTTGGCAAAAGTGAGGCACTAAGCAACTCAGTGAGACCCTGTCTCTAAATAAAATACAAAATAGGGCTGGGGATATGGCTCAGTGGTCGAGTGCCCCTGAGTTTAACCCCCAGTATGCCCCCCTCAAAAAAAGAAATTTTAAATTAATAAAATTGATTTGGTGATTTAGATTCTACTTTATAAGAATATGAAAAATTAAAATTTTGATTATGATGTTTTTGATGACATTTATATGCAAATTTGACTTAGAATAGATTGAGTTTATCTTGAATTGCTATCTTAATTTTAATTACTTTTTCTTTTGTGTATCAGTATTGCAATGGTGGAGACCTGGCAGATTATTTGCAAGGTAATTTTGTATGTGTGAGAATGTTCAATAAAGATAATATTGCAGTCTGTTTAATCCTCAGAGATGGTTCTGAAATATGCTGTCTTTTTCCTGCACTTGTGTAGAAACAACCGATAAATATTTGTGTTATTTGTTTAATTCATAGTCACTTTGCTGATTAGTTGTTGTTTATTGTGAGTTTTTTTCATATTTATTTACATATAGTTACCTTTTTTTGCTGTCTCTGTTGGTAGTGAGAAAGGGGATCCATGGGGCTGGGGATGTGGCTCAAGCGGTAGCGCGCTCGCCTGGCATGCGTGCGGTCTGGGTTCGATCCTCAGCACCACATACAAACAAAGATGTTGTGTCTGCCGAAAACTAAAAAATAAATATTAAAAAATTCTCTCTCTCTAAAAAAACAACAACAACAACAACAACAACAACAACAACAAAAAAAAAAACAGAAAGGGGATCCTTTCCCCAGGAGGAAAGGAACCAAATAGAATCTCTCTCCTTCAAAAGACTTTATTGGAGGGGCTGGGGATTTAGCTCAGTTGTATAGTGCTTGCCTACATGAATGAAGGCTGGGGTTAATTGCCAGCACCAAAACAAGAAACAAAAATTTCAGCTTGCCACAGTGACATGCCTGTATTCCTAGCAACTTGGAAGGATGAAACAGGAAGATCACAAGTTCGAGGCCAGCCTGATAAACTTAATGAGACCCTGTCTCAATAAACAATAAAAATGGCTGGGGATGTGGCTTAATGGTAGTGCCAGCACCCTTGGATCCAATCCCTTGTTCTGCAATTGAACAAAAAGACTTGAAGATGTTGCCACTAGCAACCCAAAATTAAAAAATAAAATAAAAAATTTGTAGGGGAAGAATGTATCCAAGAAACTATTTCTTATAATAAACCCAACAAAATTCAATAGCATTATAATGGATTAAATGTGACAAGGTGCTTGAAATTTTGTACCCAAAATGCATACATATAAGGTTTGAAGCATTCAGATCAAATTGTGTACCCCCAAAGTATTTTATTTTAATGATGCTATATAGGAGGCTAATATCTATTTGTTTATCACTTAAAAATTGCAAGGGAAATATGCAAAATGAAAGTAAGAGGTTAATACGTTCAACCTATAAACAGATTGTAGCAATTGGTGGTAAAAGCGTTAAGGCTAGTGAATATACACACAAAATGGACAATTTATAAAAGAGAAACAATTTATTAAAAATGTTTGATTTGGGCTGGGGTTGTAGCTCAGTGGTAGAGTGCTTGCCTTGCACGCATGAGACCCTGAGTACGATCTCCAGCACCACATAAAAATAAATAAATAAAAATAAAGATATTGTGTTTTTCTACAACTAAAAAAAATATATATATATATAAAAGTTTGATTTTACCTAACAGCCAGGGAGTGCAATTAACAATGACTCAAACAAACAAAACAAAACAAAAAAACAACCCTTTAAAATATAGAATATTGCCCACATTCACAATCTGTGTAAAGAATAACAAAGTACACTGGTATACACTCCAAATTAAAAAAGAATTATAAATACAGTTAAAACTTCTTGTAAGTCCTCCTGCAGTTCCATTCCCATCTTTCATCTATAGGTAACTATTGTCCTGAATTTGATAGATTAAAAAAAATCTGTCAATTTATAAAATGATGTTTTCAAAATGTCTTTCTTGAGTAGATAGAATGCAGTAAGATGAGTACTTCGGTTCACTATCAGTGAAAGAAGTTGAAGCTAGGAAGCACCTTGCTCTGTCTTGCTGTCTGTCTCTGAATCTTGTGTTCCTTGACATCCTAAGAGTTCTTGGTACAGACATCTTTGTGCTAGGGTCAGACCAAGTGGTACTTATATCAGCTTACAGTACTTAATCAGCTTAGAGTTTGCTTTATAAACAATACAAGCATGTTATCCAGTGAAGCAGATTTAAATTAATTTTGACAGTTATGTACTTGATGTTGAACTCTGGTGTTTAGAAATCAGAATAGTATTGTTAAATCAGGGGACCAAATAGTGGAGTTTGAATGTTGGAATTAACCAGGCAATCATAGTTCTAGTTCTAATATTTATATCACTTAATTGCTGTGTAATTTTTGTTTTTTTAACCTCTTTCCAGAACTTCTCTGTCATAGTCCATAAGGGGATCTCCTATAGCTTAAAAATACTTCTAAAGACATAAAAAATGTTATGGTCTTTAAGAAATTGCCTGCAGTTGCATTGTCTGACACAGTAGCCACTGACCACATGGGGTCTTGAACTGTGGCTAAATTCATTTGTGCTATAAGTGTAAAATGCATACTGAGTTTTTAGCACTTAAATAGAACAAAATAATGATTAAATCTCAGTAATTTTTGGATATCATTCCAAGTTAAAATTTTGGATGTATTGGGTTAAATATGTTAATTTCATCTTTCTTTCCTTTTTTTGGTACCAAGGATTAAACCCAGGGCCACTTAACCATTGAGCCACATCTCTAGCCCTTTGTATTCATTTATTTATTACTATTTTTTATTCTTTTATTTGTTTTCATTTTTATGTGGTACCAGGGATCAAACCCAGTGTCTCATGTATGCTAGGCTAGTAAATGCTGTACCATTGAGCCACACCCTGGCACCCCCTTTCTATTTATTTTATTTATTTATTTTTTTGGTGGTGCTAGGAATTGAACCCATAGTCTTATGCATGTGAGGCAAGCACTGTACCAACTGAGCTATATCCCCAGTTCTCCCCTTTTTATTTAAAAAAAATACTTTTTAGTTGTAGATGGACGCAATACCTTTATTTTAATTTTTTTTGTAATATTTATTTTTAGTTGTAGTTGGACACAATACTTTTATTTCATTTATTTTTATGTGGTGCTGAGGATCGAACCCAGTGCCTCACAGGTGCTAGGTGAGCACTCTATCGCGGAGCCACAACCCAGCTCTTGTTTTTTATTTTGAGACAGGGTCACACTAAGTTGCTGAGGCTGGCTTTGAACTAGTAATCCTCCTGCCCCAGCCTCCCCAGTTGCTGGGATTACAGGTGTGTACCACCTCTCCTGGCTTCTTTCCACTTTTAAAAATATAACTACTAGAAGATTTAAAGTTACATGTATGGTTCACATGGCATTTCTATCACAGAGCTCTGGTTTGCAAGGTCTGGAATGTCTGGAAGGTCGACTGCCATTGTATGATAACATGATCATTCAAACCTTTTATTTGCTCTGATAAATAAAAATTCACAATTTCAAAAGATAGAAAATAAATTCTGTCAATTGGAAGCTTAAAAAAATTTCTAAATTAATTACTAAACTGTGTTTTAACATTATAGTAT
Organism: Callospermophilus lateralis; assembly: GCF_048772815.1. NCBI lineage: Eukaryota > Metazoa > Chordata > Mammalia > Rodentia > Sciuridae > Callospermophilus > Callospermophilus lateralis. Next base: position 59,909,631 of record NC_135315.1, read on the forward strand.
TCTAAGTGTGGCATCTATAGCTGAGCCTACTCTTTTAATGTTAATTTCCTCAAGAATTCATTCAAAATAGTTTTGACATTGTCACTGCCTTTGCTGTTTTTGAAGTGAGAATTTCAGTTTCCAGAATTGTGTTTGAAACAGCTTAAAGTTGGTCATTGTTTTTTTAAGTATTTATTTTTTTGTAGTTGTAATTAATTAATTTTTATGAAGTGCTAAGGATCGAACCCAAGGCCTTGCACATGCGAGGCGAGCACTCTACTGCTGAGCCATAACCCCAGCCCCAAGTTGGTAGTTGTTTTTATTCCTCATGGGATAAGTGTTAGAATTTGGACTCTGAATCAGATAAATTTCAGGTATATTCAATGTTATGTCACAGGACATAGATATAAGTTTTAAGCACCTGCAGTAATTTTAAAGTAGCTAAATTATTCTAAGCCCCAAACTGAAATTATAAATGAGTAAAATGAAAAAGATGTGATATCCATTTTGTTGGAATGTAATTTTAAATAAAACATCATTGATTTACCCCACTAGCTAATATGAGGTAATGTGTATGTTGACATTTACAAGAAAGTAGATCTGAAAGAATGTGTTCTAAATTTTTTTTCTTTTTTTGTATTTCTTTTTTTTTTTTTTTTTGCAGTGCTGAGGATGAACCCAGGGCCTCACACATACTAAGCAGGTGCTCTACTAAGTTTCACCCCAGCTCTGTACTCTAAATTATTCATTTTTGGGGGGTACTGGGAATGGGAGTTGAACCCATGGGCGCTTAACCAGTGAGCCACAACGCTAGCCCTTTTTTTTTTTTTTAATATTTATTTTTTATATTTATTTATTTTTTTAATATTTATTTATTTTTTTATATTTATTTTTATTTTTTTATAAATAAATCAGTATTTTTTATATTTATATTTATTTTTTTTATAAATAAATCAGTAAACAGATATTTGAGTATTAGAAATATGACTCAAAAGAATGCCTTTTCATTTATAAGCCTATACTATTGCCTAATACCTAAACTGGGTATTTGATTGGCTTAAAGTTCCATGATCCTCCACTTGTTTTACTTTGCCCCTGTACACTCTCTGCACTCTTTTGTAATCTCCAGTAACATTTTCACTGTCTTCTTTTTCTCCTCATCTTGTTCTCTTCTCCTGCTAATGGCCAAATTCTAATTTTTTTTTATATATAACCTTAAAAACTATAATGAAAAGAAAAAATTACCCCTCAAGCATTAACAATAGCACCTGTAGCCTCTATCTGCTTAGATTATTTTTTTAAATGACTTTTTATTTATTATCATTATAATTCTTAATACATCATTATACAATAATTTATCATATCTCTGATTATATATAAGGTATGTTGACACCAAACCTTTTTTTATTTTTTATTTTGAAACAGGGTCTTACTAAGTTGCATACGGCCTTGCTAAATTGCTGAGCCTGGCCCAGAACTTGCAATCCTCCTGTTAGCCTCCTGAGTTCCTAGTTTATAGACATGAGCTCCTGTGCTTGGCTCAAATTCTTAACTCTGTTCTTTTCCAAGAATAATATAGATTTCATTTTTATATATTTTTGTTTGTTGTTTTTTTAACATTGAACATCAGGACAAGAGCCCCAGAGAATAAAAAGACGGAGGACAAGTTAAGAACAGTCCTCACAGGAAAAATATTTGGTAAAATTTATGTTGATTTGTTTTATCTGAAGATATTAAGAACATAAATGTCAGTATGTCATTAAAGTGGTTTTATTTTATTTTTGGTACTGAGGATTGAACCCATAGGTACTTTTACCATTGAGCTACATCCCCAATCTTTTTTGATATTTTACTTTGAGGCAAGGTCTCACTAAATTGCTGAAGCTGGCCTTGAACTTGTGATCCTTCTGCTTCAGCCTCCTTAGTTGCTGAGATTATAGGTGTGTGCAATCATGCCTGGTGATATTAAAGTGATTTTTTTTTTTCTTGTGATGCTGGGGATTGAATCCAGGGCCTTGTGCATGCAAGGCAAGCACTCTACGAACTGAGCTATACCCCCAGCCCTTAAAGTGAGTTTTTTTGGTTTTATCTGTTTTTATTAATGCCATTTTAAAAATATTTTTTAGTTGTAGATGGACACAATGCCTTTATTTTGTTTATTTTTTTATGTGGTGCCAGGATCAAACCCAGTGCCTCACGCATGATCAGCAAGCTTTCTACCGCTGAGCCACAACCCTGGCCCCCATTTTTTTTTAATATTTATTTTTTAGATATAGGTGGACACAATATCTTATTTTATTTTCATGTGGTGCTGAGGATTGAACCCAGTGCCTCACGCATGGTAGGCGAGCGCTCTGTCTCTGAGCCACAACCCCAGCCCTTCAATTTGTTTTTTTAAAATTTATTTATTTGATCTAATTTTACATGACAACAGAATGCACTTCAATTCATAGTACACATATGGAGCACAGTTTTTCATTTCTCTGATTGTACACTAAGAACAGTCACTCCATTCATGTCTTTATACATGTACCTAGGGAAAATATGTCCATCTCATTGTACCACCTTTCCTACCCACAAACCCCTCCCTTCCCTCCCCTTTGCCCTATACAAAGTTCCTTCATTCCTCCCATGCTTCCCCCAACCCCCATTACAGAGCAGCATCTACTTATCAGAGAAAACATTCAGCCTTTGTTTTTTTGTGATTTGCTTACCTCACTTAGCATGATATTCTCCAGCTCCATCCATTTACTTGCAAATGCCATGATTTTATTATCTTTTTAAGACTGAATAATATTCCATTGTGTATTTATACCACAGTTTCTTTATTCATTCATCTATTGAAGGGCATAAGGTTGGTTCCACAATTTAGCTATTGTGAATTGTGCTGCTATAAACATTGATGTGGCTGCATCACTGTATTATGCTGTTTTTAAGTCCTTTGGGTATAAACGAGGAGTGGGATAGCAGGGTCAAATGATGGTTCCATTCCAAGTTTTCTAAGGAATATCCATACTGCTTTCCAGATTGGTTGCACCAATTTGCAGTCCCACCAGCAATTTAAGAGTGTGCCTTTTTCCCCCACTTCCTTGTCAACACTTACTGTTACCTTATAGTGATTTTTAAAACCATTTGTCACTTGACATGTCGTTTAAAAACGGTTTTTAAACCTTAATATTACACTTATTCCAGGTTTTAACTTTTACCTTTTAAAATTATATGTGGAAAAGTTATGTAGAACATATTCTGCAAATTGTATAGGCAGAAATGTGTTCACAAAGGTTTTAAACACTTTAAACTTTATTTAAAGTGGAGTCAAGTAATTGGACTTGTGATGTTTAGGTCCATTACAATAAAAAGTTTCTCTTTGCATACTTACTACATTTGAGTGTATATTATGAGTTAGGCTTTCTGAAGTCTTCATTACTAAGGGTGTTATCTTATTTAATCCTCACAACAATCTCATGTGATCAGCCTCTTATCAGCTTTGTGTGGAAAAGGGAGAGAATTGATCATCTTCCAGGTCACACAGGGAGGGTAGAGCTGGGATTTGAACAAAGGCAGCCTTACCGGACAGAGGCTATTAGCCATTACCTACCCTAAATGCTGCTGTAGTTAATGATTAATAAATACTTCTAATAATGTGCACACTTTCTCATTGTTGAAAATATCTGTTTGTAAAAGTATCTTTTTTTTTATTTTTTTAGCTGTAGTTGGACACAATATCTTTATTTTATTTATTTATTTTTATGTGGTGCTGAGGATCCAACCCAGCGCCTCTCACATGTTAGGCGAGCTCGCTACTGCTGAGCCCCAGCCCCAGCCCCCTTGTAAAGGTATCTTTCGTTATGAAAGATCCTGTGAGGGTCAGGGGTGTTGGGGCAACAGAGAAGATATGAGGAAAAAGATGAGGAGCTCAGATCCCTGTCACGTACAAGAGGCGGTAGATGCCACACAAAGATTTCACCTGTTTTTAATTCATGCTTATGTGATGATTGAGTCTAAATAAGAACGATTATTCCAGGTGTTTGACTAACATGAAGGTTTATAAAGGAGATCTGCATTTGTTGAGCACCTCTTGTGTTCAGAGCTGTTTGTATACCTTCTGCAAGTAAATACAAGAAGGGAAAAGCAAAAGAAAACAAAACAAAAAACCATAGTGAAAACAAAAATGCAAATGCAAATCAACTCTCTTTACATCAGTTTGGTTACCATGTTGGAGAAATCTTATATCCCTTCATGGTAGACTTAATTATTAAAGTAAAAAAGGAATAAGTATGAATCCTAGTTCTTTATTCCTTTCATGCCCTCCTTCACAACTCAATTCTCTTGATGGAATATACAGATGGTATTTGATTTGTGTGCTTAAATATTTATGTGACTCCTTTTCTACCAGCTAAAGGAACTCTCAGTGAAGATACTATCAGAGTGTTTCTACATCAGATTGCAGCTGCCATGCGAATCCTGCACAGTAAAGGAATAATCCACAGGGATCTCAAACCGCAGAACATTTTGTTGTCTTACGCCAATCGCAGAAAGTCAAGTGTCAGTGGTATTCGCATCAAAATAGGTAAACAGCTATGTTTTGCTTTATGGAAAGGATGTTTCTGAGACTCAGTATTTTTAGATAATTTTACTTCAGCTTCTTTTGTCAGTTTTTTGGTGCTCTGGTATAAAAATTACTTGAAGCCGTCAGTAAGAAAACGGTTCAAATTCTGTGTCTGGTATTGATATTTAATGAGAGCTATATTAATAAATCATTTATTGTATTAGCATTTTTACTTGGGAAGATTGGTATTCCTTGGTTACACAACTTGTTGAGTAGTGAATTGTATAGTTGATTATAACTACTTTGTTGAAATTGAGATAGCTACTACTTTTACTTCAGTGGCAGACTTATTCAGTAAGTTCTTTGTTTTTCACAATTCCTGTATCTTAAAGAATCATATGATATTTGTTAAGAGTGAGCCAAAAGTATCATTTGTTTTTCTACTTTTTATTTTGTGAAATAGCGGATTTTGGTTTTGCTCGTTACCTACACAGTAATATGATGGCTGCAACGCTGTGTGGATCCCCAATGTACATGGTAAGTAAGTTTGTGCACCATAAGCATTGAAATTTAAATATAATGCTTGTTTCTGAGTAATATTGATTTTTATATATGGTTGAACATTGTTATTTCTATTATTGATATTAATTATAGTACCAGTACTGCAGTTATCTTTTGCTTTAGCATAGTGGGCTATGAAATTTAAGTCATTTTTGTCCATTTGCCTTTATTTTTTAATAATTTTTATAACTAATAAGAGAGAAACCCTATTAAGATGAAAATAAAAATTCATTAAGTATAAAGATGCAATAGTTGACATAGTTCTTAGGAATATTTAAAAATACCTCTTCTGCTAATACCATTTTCTCCATGTTTTCTGTCTTGACAAGATCCCTGAACTGTAGACAGCCCCACACTTAATGATGAAAATCTTATCTTTTCTCTTTATTCTTTCATGTACCTATTTTTATATCTGTTTAGTTGTAGGCTATGAAACCTAAACTAATGGGAAAAACATTTTTTTTCTTTTGGTACTGGGAATTTAACATAGGGCCCCGTATGTATATGCTAGGCAAGTGCTCTATTGCTGAGCTATATGTATAGACCTAATGTGAAATATTAAGTTTAGAAATAACCTAATTCTGGAACTTCAGAATTATGTGACGTAAATAAATGTCTGTTCCTGTTCTATATATAAGATAGGTTTATATTCTTCTAATTGGGCTAGTGTGGTATACCCCTATCTCTTTATTTTATGAGAAGTGGGAAAAATACCTGTAACAAGTAGTAGAGAAAAGAGAGAAAAGCCTTTGCTTTTAAGATTCATTTTATTTTTTTAAATATTTATTTTTTAGTTATAGTTGGACACAATACCTTTATTTTTATTTATTTATTTTTATGTGGTGCTGAGGATTGAACCCAGGCTCTCTCACGTGCAAGGTGAATACTTTACCCACGAGCCACAACCCCAGCCCATTAAGATACATTTTATTATTGTGTTTTACATCATAGTTTTTCTGTAATTGGAAAAACTTTCAAAATGCAGGAAAAATGTAGGGAAAAATGTAGCATATGCGTGTGAACCTACCATCCATATTTAATGAAGTTAATATTTTGCCATGTTTGGCTTGAGCTTTGTTTAGAAATTAAAATATTTCAGACAACCCAATTACCTTCTCCCTAATCTCATTACCTACACTCCACTTCTCATAACTTTGAGGGAATCTTTGTTCTGTACTATAATTGGTGTGTATTTTTCCTTCTTATTTTAATACTTTTACTGTACTTTGCGTCCATCATAATATGTAGAAATATTTGTTTCTCCTTTTCATGTAGCATTATTTTTGAGATTTACTAGCAAATCTCAAGACCTCATAATTATGTCAATCTAAATTCATTGCAGTGTCTCATTTGATTAGAGAAATACCACAGTGTGTTAATTTTTTAAGTAGTTACAACTGTGACCATAGCCAATCAACTAATACATGTATGTTAATTATGTATTTAACATTCATTCATGTTTCTTCAATTTTCTATATTCAGGCTCCTGAAGTTATTATGTCTCAACATTATGATGCTAAGGCAGACTTGTGGAGCATAGGAACAGTGATATATCAATGCCTAGTTGGAAAACCACCTTTTCAGGTAGCCTGATTTTTTTCTTTATGTCCTCAGTTTTGGAATCTTCTCATTTTGTAGTTGCCTTTGACTTATAAAATGAATACCTTGAAAGCAGTGTTTTTGGATCCTTTGTGACTTACTTTGATTTTGTTTCAGGAAGAAACTGCTATGGTGAGCTAGAACATCTTTTGCTTTTCATTTATCTGCCTGCCTTTTGTAATTAGACTGGGCATGAAAGCTGGAGGATGTTTTCCAGGCTAGAGAAAACTGGCTGGAGTCTAGCAGTGGTGGGAGGTGGGTGTGAATATTGACAAAAGCACTTTCTGCTTAGTCTGGTTTTGGGGTCCTAGAATCCATGTGAGGATTGGAGCTCATCTGGGAGATCCTTGGAAATCCTATCTCCAATTCTGACAATGCTGGGTGAGAGGGAGTTAATTGTTGAGGTTTTTATGTAAATTACTTTGGGTTTTTCTTTTTCCCTACCATCCTGTAAAGAAGTGGCCTTACAGATAATAATGATGATGAATTTTGTTGAGTTCATATTGCGATGTTATAATTTCTTAGTTACAAAGATTTTTTTAATCTGAAAACTTGGAACAAAGTGAAATTATTTGCCCAAAATGTTTTAAACAAAATCAGTGAAACCAGGTTATCTTATTTAATCCTCACAACAATCTTTGAATTCTTTGAGAGTTAAATACACTTCTATTTTACACAATAATAATTTACCTTTTGGGTAGACCATGTAACCTCCAGAATAGTAGATTTTTTTGTTTGCTTGTTTGTTTTGCAGTGCTGGGAATCTAACCTAGGACATTGCACATGCTAGGCAGGTGTAATTCCAGAGTTTCATTCCCAGCCCTAGAATAACAATTTTTAACTTTAACAGTTTGTCTTTAGAAAAGGTACAGTATATCCATGTGTAGAATTTGCACAGTTCCTTAATGACTAATCCTTCAGCAATTCAAGGCTTTCAAGTTAAAATTCTAGTTCTCTTTTTTTTTTTTTTTTTTTTTTAAAGAGAGAGTGAGAGAGGGAGAGAGAGAGAGAGAATCTTAATATTTATTTTTTAGTCATTGGCGGACACAACATCTTTGTTGGTATGTGGTGCTGAGGATCGAACCCGGGCCGCACGCATGCTAGGCGAGCGCGCTACCGCTTGAGCCACATCCCCAGCCCGTAAATTCTAGTTCTCAAGAATACAAATATTGATCATATGATTTGGAAGTTCTACAATCCCCTCCCACATCACCACTTTTGTCAGAAAACTAAGCTCCCCACCCTTCTTTCTTTTAACAGGCCAATAGTCCTCAAGACCTAAGGATGTTTTATGAAAAAAACAGGAGCTTAATGCCTAGGTATGTATTTAGATTACATTGAGTTTTACTCTTTGTGAGCATTGTGTTATTTATTTGAACCCTAGGTGTTTTATTTAGAATTTAACTCTTTGTGAGCATTGTGTTATTTATTTGAACCTTAGGTGTTTTATGTATTTCTGTGAGTGTTTTTTCAATTGACAGTGATGTTATGGCAGGAAATTAGAAAATTGCTAACACAGTGGAGGTACTTATAGTGCTGGACCATTTTATTTTTTGTTTTTTAAATATAAAGTAAATTTAAGACAAAAAATTACAGAAGTTTTAAATGTGTTCTTTGTGGGGAGGCAGACAGAATAAATGTGCATAAAGTGGAAAGTAAATTCCTGTCTATGCTTTGCCCTGTTCTGTAGGATTAACGAGAGTTTGCTCTGAGTCTTTCTGAATCTTTTATGTGGGAGTTTTTTTTATACATGTTTGCTCATTTATGAGTATATTTACACATACACATATAGTTCAAGACAAGTTACACTGTATTTTATGAATTGTTCTGAAACTTTAGTATTTCTTACTATATACATTAGTATGTACATTTAATGACAGTATATAGAGAGATACTGCATCCTTTTGAATGGCAATCTAGAGTCCTATAGTTAGGTGTTCCATATTTTATTTAATCAGGTCCTTGTTGTTTTCATTTTTTGGTTGCTACAAGCACGCTTTAGTGAATGTGTGTGTGTGTGTGTGTGTGTGTGTGGCGTGCACTTGTATGTACACAATATCATTGTGCATTTCTTTAGGATGGATTCCTAGAAATAGAATTATTGGACTGAAAGGTATGCTTTCCAAATAGGCTATCCCAGATGAAATAGCCATGTAAGCTTTTTTCCTCACATTTTTAAAGATTATTAAAAAAATTTTTTTTCTAGTTGTAGCTGGACATCATGCCTTTATTTTGTTTATTTTTTTATGTGGTGCTAAGGCTCAAACCCAGTGCCTCACACGTGCTAGGCAAGCCCACTGCCACTGAGCCTCAGCCCCAGCCCCTTTCTTCACATTTTTACCAACATGTAATGTTGAATTTCCAGACTTGATGCCTCATAAATGGAGTAGGACCAAGTAGATATTAATTTAATTTGCATTATTCTCTTCATTAGTGAAATTGGCTGTTTTCTTCTCCTTTTGATGTTGGGTATTGAATCCAGAGCTCCTTGCAAGCTAGGCAAGTGCTCTACCTCTGAATTATACCCCCAGCAAAGCTAGCTATCTTTTTTTTTTTATTTGCCTTAATATTCTTTTGTATTTTATTTCATTATTGCTATATTACTGTTACTCATTTTTTCATTGCTTTGCCATTTTCATATTAAAGAATTATATTCTTTTTTTTAAAAAATATTTTTTAATTGGGCACAATATCTTTATTTATTTATTTTTATATGGTGCTGAGGATTGAACCCAGGGCCTCGCGTGTGCTAGGCAAGCACTCTATCGCTGAGCCACAACCTCAGCCCCAAAGATATTATATTCTTACTTGTACTTATTTAAGCTCTGCCCCTTTCCAGACAAAACTGGATGTGGCTCTTTTTCTAATAGAGAGCTTCATAGTAACTATTTGTGCAAGTTGTGTTAAAACTCAGAGATGTTTGTGTTGTGCTTCTGGAGTGCTTTATTCTTGTAAATTCTCTAAACCAATAACAATAATAGTCACAATTGATGTTATTTCTCAAGGGCTATTGTAATGCTCTACCCTCTCCCACCAAAATATTATGCTCTGCTGTGGTCTTTTTGTATTTGTGAAACTGCATATACATTTTCCATATTTGCCATAATGAAGGCAAAAATAATGTATTTAATATAAATAAACTTACCACTTAGGTTGTTTTTTTCCTTTTCCCCAGTATTCCTAGAGAAACATCACCTTATTTGGCTAATCTCCTTTTGGGTTTGCTTCAGAGAAACCAAAAAGACAGAATGGATTTTGGTAAGTAATAGTTTCAAATTTTGTGTGCTTTCTAATTTTATTTTTATGTACTCTGAAGAGATTGAAAGTTGATACTATAAAGATGTCAGAAGAAAATTACAGTTGATTTATTTATTTATTTTTTTTTTATTAGTTGTTCAAAACATTACAAAGCTCTTGACATATCATGTTTCATACATTTGATTCAAGTGGGTTATGAACTCCCCATTTTTATCCCGTATACAGATTGCAGAATCACATCGGTTACACATCCACGTTTTTACATACTGCCATACTGGTGTCTGTTGTATTCTGCAAATTACAGTAAATTTAAATTTTCTTTTTTTATCATTTTATTATTCTGCCCCTCTTTATTTTCTTTCACTAATTTTGTAGATATTTATTGAGTCTTTATTATAATCTAGGTACTGAGATAAACAAATTTAAAGAAAATTTCTGTCCTCATTAGCATATATTCTATTGGGGGGGAGACAAACAAATTATAAACTATAATTGCATACTATATTAGAGGACTATTATTCTCATAGTCCTCAAGGTACTAAGAATAATAGGGATAGAGGATTGAAATTTTAAGGTCAGAAGTGAGAAAGTGGCATTTAAATAATTTGATCAACTTGAAATGAGTGTGAGCTATGAGGATAGGTATGGGAAGAGCTGTTCAGGCAGAGTGAATAGCCCATTCAAAGTTTTAGAGTAGAGAGCATGCATGGAAGCTTGAGGAACAACTAGAAAGCGGCTAAAGACAGGCTTTTCTCTAAAGTGTAATGGGAGCCATTGGAAGGTTTTGAGTTGAGGGAAATTGATCTGACTAATGTTTTTAAAAGGATAAATCTGGCTGCTTCTTGAGCATGGACTGTGTATGAGGAGAAGGTCAGAGGTTGGGAGACTCTTCAGGACATTCTTGGTTACCCAAGTGAGACAAAATGGAGCTTAGGCTGGTATAATAGTGGTGGAAGTTGTGAGAAGAAGCTGGGTTCTGCGTTTTTCTGAGGGCAGAGGCAACAGTGTTTACTGATGATTTGAATGTGGGGTGTGAAACAAAGAAAATATTCAGCAACAACTCTGAGGATTTTGGCCAGAACAGCTGTAAGGGTGGAGTTGTTAGTTACAGAGTTAGGGAAGATTATGGATAGGGCAAGACTATGGGGACCAAAAGAGGGGTTCCAGCTGGATATGTTACATTTAAGATAATCATTAGATATCTAAGTGCAGCTGTCAGAAGCCACTTGAATTACGGAGGAAAGATTTGGGGTTTATTTTTGAGAGTTGTCAGCTGATGGGGTGATACATATTAAATAGATTGATTTCTAGTATAGCGTTTAAGTTCCTTTATTGATTCTCTTTTTTGAATGCTGTTGAGTCATGGTTGCTTTAGCGATTACAGTATGCATCGTAAGTTAGCGTAGTCTATTTCATATAAATACTAGCTGAATCCCAGTAAATATTAAAACTTTGTTTTTCTGATATTGCTCCATTCCTTCCTCCCTTTATTCTGTAATTGTCACATATGTCACATCTATGTTATAATCTCAACAGTGTGGTATTATAGCTATTGCTTTATATAGTTTTATGTCTTTTTCAGAAGTTAAGGGAAGAAAGAAAAAAATAGTGAAAAATCTGTATATCTATCATTCTTGGTATTCTTCATTTCTTCTTGTGGATTCAGATTACTGTTTAGTATCACTTTTTGGCTCCAGCATAATTCCATTCCTTCTTGCCTGTCTCCTTTGTGCTATCATTGATTAATGTCTGTTTAAAGATTATATTCTCATTTTTCCTTGCAGAAGCATTTTTTAGCCATCCTTTTCTAGAGCAGGTTCCAGTAAAAAAATGTGAGTACTCTTTGTTTTTTCATTTTTTTACTTAAAGAGTAAATGTAAGCTAATAAAAAAATTAGTATTTTGTATTACAAAATACAGTTGTTTTTCTATCCATATCCAAGTTGAAAAAGATCTAGTAATTTTTAGTTGTCTCCATGGCAGCTTACTAATTAAGTAAGTAGTTGAATGCAAATTTTTGATTAACACAAAGATGTAGTAATTTTGACAGCTTATTCTATTAGGCAGGGCTTGTAATGTACTATAGTATGATATAGCTCTTTGGCTGTGTTTATTCCCCAGCTTGTCCAGTCCCAGTGCCTGTGTATGCTGGTTCTGTCCCTGGAAACTCCTGTGGCAGTTCTCCGTCTTGTCGCTTTGCTTCTCCACCAGTAAGTTCCCATTTTATTAGAAATAATTCCAGAATTAGTGCTATTGCATTTATTCACAAATGGAGCTTGCTCTGGAGACTCTTTTTTTTTTTTTTTTTTTAATTAGTGTTTACTAATTAAGCTGAAGTTTAAGAGAAAGTGTTAGAGTTGGATCAAGTGGACCTATTTTTGAACCTCTTTCCTTTCTTCACTGTGTAGCTTCAGCAAAAAATATTACCTCTCTGGGCCATTTCCTCTGAACACTGAGCACAGTACTACCACCTTTTTATACTCTATAGGATTTTGGTGATGATACTTGCAAAGAAAGACTACCCATTACAGGTGAATAAGCAATAAATATTTGTTTTACCTGCATACTATAAATGTTGGGATTATATAGGATTTCTAGTGTGGAGTAGTGACCTTGGAGTCATATTTTTATTGGTTTGATTGTGATTACTGACCCCTTAAAGTTTCTTCTCAAACCTCTTTTCTTCTTAAGTTCCCAAGCCATTTCTTCCATGACTCTGTTCCCTCCAGTTTAAGTACTTTGTCCTGATCTTTAGGACTTCTGATTACTCTGGTCACCACTTCTTATTTATTTATTTTTATTGATTTAAAAAAAAAAATGACAGCGTAATGCATTACAACTCTTATTACACATATACAGCACAATTTTTCATTTCTCTGGTTGTATATAAAGTGTGTTGACAACAATTCATGTCTTCATACATGTACTTTGGATAACGATGTCATCACATTCCACCATCCTTGCTAATCCCCTGCCCAATCCCTTTCCCTCCCTTCCCTCTGCCCTATCTAGAATTCATCTATTCCTCCCATGCAACCCCCTCTCTGTCCCACTATGAGTCAGCCTCTTTATATCAGAAAAAACATTCGGCATTTGTTTTTTTGGGATTGGCTAACTTCACTTAGCATTATCTTCTCCAACACCATCCATTTACCTGCAAATGCCATGATTTTATTCTTTTTTATTGCTGAATAATATTCCATTGTGTATTTATGCCACATTTTTTTTAATCCATTCATCCACTGAAGGGCATCTGGGTTGGCGCCACAGTTTAGCTATTGTGAATTGTGCTTCTATAAACATTGTTGTGGCTATGTCCCTGTAGTATGCTGTATGCTGTCACCACTTCTTACTGTACTCTGCTAGGGTGTTATTTTATTTTTTAAAAATATTTTTAGTTGTAGCTGGACATAACACTTTTATTTTACTTATTTATTTTTCTGTGTTGCTGAGGATCAAACCAGTGCCTCACATGTGCTAGGCAAATGCTCTACTACTGAGCTACAACTCTAGCCTCTCCTAGGGTTTTACTTAGCTCTCTTATGTTCTTTTTTTTTTTTTTTTTTAATTGACCCTTCCTCCAAATCTGTGTTGCAGCCTGTGACCTTGAGACTTTTACACAGCTGAAGGTCCAAGGCTCTGTGTCAGCTATTGTGAATATTTTTCAGGTTAGCCTGACAGACATGAATTTCTTGAATTCTGTTGGCAGAATGGTGGAGAAGCCATAAAAGGAAGTAATTTTGTGGTTAGCCAGTTGAGACAACTCAGGTTTAAAAGCATAGAGTTTGGGAGTTCCTACTTGGTATAGTAACTAGGACAAGGACCTTAATTTCTCTGAGCCCTCCTCGTATGCGAAACGAGTATAATTTACTTCCTTAATAGGGTTCTTTAAGGATAAACAGGCTTAAGCCCTTACTACAGTGTGTAGTATACAGTAAGTACTCAAGCAGTAATGACAGATGTTATTATTTTTCAGTGAAATCTAGTAGTTCCTAGTTAAAGCAGATGGGAAAGTAACCTATTGCTAACAGACAAATCTTGAAACTGGCAAAAACTTTTCTTGTAGAACCCTGTAAATCCAAACCAAAAGTGGATGTATTAGTAAGACTTACTTTATATTCCTGTGAAGGTGAAAAATTAAGAGAGGAGAAAGAACTTTGTATATTTCCTATGTCAGTCTGGAATATTTGAAGAACACAAGAAAAACAAAGAAAGCTACTCTGGATTTGGAGCTTGTCAGGGAGAAAGGTAGAGGAAGTGTATTGACATACAAAACTTTATCTGGAGCCTGGTAGACTGGCCTCATCCTGGCCCCACTGCTTTCTCACTGGTAACTTTGAACTGGCCACTTAGAGAACTGAGTCTGGATGTTCTCCTGTGGAACTAGGTCTGGTTAACCTTTGCTTGCAGGTTTTTTTTTTTTTTTTGGTTTGTTTATTTAATTCATTAATTAATTTGCTTTTCATATTATGTATCACATTGTGTCAAATATATACTTTATAATAAAACTTAAAATTACTATGGGATAGGCCCTTTTCACATATAACCACCACCATTAAGGGTTTTTTAAAAAATTTAATTGGGTGACAGTAGGTAGGTAAGTCAGTCGTGTGTGTGTGTGTGTGTGTGTGTGTGTGTGTGTAAATTATACATAAAAATTATATGTATAAATGCATATACATACATACATAGTATATACATACAGAGCAAGGGGCTGGGCATAGTGGTACATGCCTGTAATCCTAGCTATTTGAGAAGCTAAGGCAGGAGGACCATAAATTGGAGGCCAGCCTGAGCAACTTAGTGAGACCCTGTCTCAAAAAATAAAAGGGGATGTAGCTCAGTAGTAGAGTGCCTCTGGGTTCACTCCCCAGTACCACCAATAAATAGATAGATAGATAGATAGATAGATAAAATAGATAAATAAAAAAACTAGGGACATTGCTCAGTGACAGAGCACTTGCCTAGCATGCATGAGACCCTGGGTCTAATTCCCAATTCCACCAAGGTATATAAACCTCAATTGCCTGTGGGAATAAGGATTAGGGGCATCATAATCAGACTGAGGATTCAGGAGGGCTTGTCTAAAGAGAGTATTGTTTGAGCTGAGTTTTTAATGAATGAATTAGCAAAAAGATGGTATAATAAATAGACAGGAACCCCCATATAATAAGTGATAGAAATGTGAACCACTGAAGGAACTCTAGCTCTCCTTGGGGACTTGCATTTAAATTTGTTAGAATTTAAAACAGTCACACCAGCACCATGTGAAGTACTTGATAGTTGAAGTTGGGGAGAGAAGACTAGTCAGTAGGATAAAGATACAAAGTAAGGACTGAAGGGTGGGAGAGCCCTGAGAAGTTCTGTATTTTTCTTCTGGTTTTCAAGAGACAAATGAGAAAATGTACTCACAAAAGAGACAAAGAGGGCTGTGGCTGTAGCTCAGTGGTAGAGCTCTTGCCTTGCACGGATGAGGCACTGGGTTTGATCCTCAGCACCAAGTAAAAATAAATATATAAATAAATAGAGATAAAGGAGGGGTCTCCATGAAGTAGGAGGAAAAATAAGAGCAGGGCTCTGGGGTGAGGGGGAAGAAAGTTAAGTACTTTTGTGGTAAAGTATTGACAGTATTTGTAAGCTTAATAAAGACAGTTTTATTGGAGAGTTGAAGACAAAAAATGGATTATGATAGATTAAGGGATATATAAGCGTTAAGGAATTTGAGTCGGTAAAAATAATTTCAAGAAATATCGTTAAGAAAAACAGAGGGCTGGGGCTGTAGCATATGATAGAGTACTTGCCTAGTGTAAGTGTAGTCCCAGGTTCAATTCCCAGTATCTATTTATCTATCTTTCTCTCTCCCCCCTTTCTCTCTCTCTCTCTCTCTCTCTCTCTCTCACACACACACACACACACACACACACACACAAAACAACAACAACAACGAAAGGAAAGGTGGGAATAAGGATTAGGGGCATTATAATCAGACTGAGGATTCAGGAGGGCTTGTCTAAAGAGAGTATTGTTTGAGCTGAGTTTTTAATGAATGAATTAGCAAAAAGATGGTATAATAGACAGGAACCCCCCCATATAAGAAGTGATAGAAATGTGAACCACTGAAGGAACTCTAGCTCTCCTTGGGGATTTACATTTGAGATGTGAGAAAATTAAACATATTTATGTGTAGAGGTACAAAAAGCCAGAATCAGCAGAGAGGGTGAAAATGTCAGGAGCTGATCTGTGTCCTTGGGGAGTTGGCATGGGTGGTGGAATGAGGAGCAAGACCAGGTGGAAAGATTAGTTTTGAATAAAAGGGGAGCATCTCTTCTGTGAAGATGAGAAATGAGAGGACCATTTGTAGATGTAGATACTTTCATTAATAGCAGGGAAAGAAATTGAGAAAGTTCTTGCTTAACTCACTGTCAAGAAATTGTGGAGTTTTGATACTTGCAGTCAAAACTCGACTGCCTTTTAGTTATATGGTCTCAGGAAAATTACTTAACCATCTGAGGTTTTGTTTAGTTAGATGCAAAAGGGAGTTCAGAATAAGGCTGGAGTTAGATAACAAGTGGAAAGCTTTGAACTCCTCTTGCCTTTTCTTATTACCTTCAGATATAAAGTCTTCAAAAAGATTTTACGTATGTCACATACAGAAAAGGAAGTAATAAGGTGCTTTGAGACTGATTTCATTGCATGGTGATATTCAGAGGAGCACCAGGAATAAATTGGGCATTTAAAGCTTGATGTTAACAGCATGATGTAGTGCAAATTCAATTTTTTAGAAAACCATTGTATAATCAAGACATTCAGAGCTATCACGAGAGAACTTGATTGAGGCAATTGCTGAAAAGTACATAGCTAGTGATACCTAAGTATTTGCTTAAATAGATTTCTCTGCTTTTCTTCTCTTCCTGACCTGTCTTCCACAAACTACCTCACCTCATAACAAAATACAAACAAAAGTAACACACCCACACCTGTAAAGTTTTCCAATATTTTTTTCTGTGAGTGTAAATGAATTTCTAGTCTAAAATAGTTACCCTTATTGATTTATCTATTTTATCTTACATAATATGTTAGTCTCTGACTTCCTGTTTATAATGTTTTCTTCTCGGCAGATTTAGAACTTGTTTTTGTTTGCAAGATGTGATTAATTTAAAGTCCCTGGACATTTTGTGTAATTAAATGAATAGTTACTGAGTATCTGCTTTGCTGGGCCACAAGCTTGGGCAGGAGCTATTTCAGTGATTAAAAATTCACCTCAAAGGCTTCACAAGAGGCAGATAGGTACATGTGATAAGTTGTATTTTTAAGTATCATTTTTGGAAAATATTTTAGAAGTCTTTATGGCAATACTTCTAAACTGTGCTTTTCTAAAAGAAAAACTTTCCAGAGAGATTTTTTTATTCAACTTTGTGCCCCATTTCATGAAAAAAAAAAAAAAATTCCTTAGTCTAATGGCTGTTCTGACTTGCATTTGATTATTAGGCCAGTTTTAATTTTATGTTGTTAATTTTAGTCCCTTCCAGATATGCAGCATATTCAGGAAGAAAACTTATCCTCCCCACCATTGGGTCCTCCCAGCTATCTACAAGTGTCTAAAGATTCTGCCAGTACTAGTAGCAAGAACTCTTCTTGTGACACGGATGACTTTGTTTTGGTACCACACAACATCTCGTCAGACCACTCATGTGAGAATTTTTCTACTTGTACACATTATATTTCTTAATTTGCTAAATTAGCATTTTTTAACCTGTGTATCACACTTTCTTGTGTAGGACACCTTTTCAAATGGGCATTTTATTTAGTTGTTTGAGTTCTTAGAATTACTCACTTGCCTTTCTAAGATCTGTTCAGTAATCTATAAAACAATTTTGGATGCTGAAGTTACATGAAAGTTTTATAAGAAATTATCTCAAATTTTGTATCCAAACAGAAAAAAAGAGAGAAGCCATCATAATAAGTAAAATTAACTTTAAGGGAAGGAATTAAAGGAATAACTCATTTAAGAACAAAACCTAAGATTGGAGTCTTTTAGGAAATACATTCAGGAGTAAGTTCAGGAACAAGCTTCATAAATATATAGAAAGAATTTTTTATAAAGGAACTAGAATGCAGATTTATACTATAACTAAGTATAACTTATACTATAATGCAGATTTATACTATAACTTAGTCAGTGTTCTTTGGAATAGTAAAGTGTACCAGAAAATCTACGAGAGAAATTACACAAAAGTGTTAGATGAAAACCATGATTTGAGTATGAAAGAATAGATCAGAGAAGCTAGAAGATCTGGTTCCTTTAGCAGTTGAGTAGTACTAAGTACTAACTATATGCAGAAGTTTGCATCAAGAGGTTTATTTAGTTGTTTGTCAAATACTTATTTCATAGGTACTGCCAGGTGTTGTGTTCATCATTGCAAAGGTCAAAATCCCCAGATTAACTTAAGGATTTTATTACCCAGGAAGGGAAAACATGGACCACAGCAAGTGTATGTACAATTTATAGTCAGAGCTGTGAGAATCATAAGTTACCCTTAAAAATCATCCACTATAGTGGTTTGATTTCTTTACAAAAATTTTAAAAACTTTTAAAATTATGAAATATTTTAAACGGAAGATAATACTCAAGTTACCTCCCCCATGCTATGCTGCTTTTTTAAAAAATATTTACTTTTTAGTTGTAGTTAAACACAATACCTTTATTATTTTATTTATTTTTATGTAGTGCTAAGGATTGAACCCAGTGCCTCACAGATGCTAGACGGACATTCTGTGGCTGAGCCACAACCCCAGCCCCCTATGCTGCTTTTTATACATGTCAACATTTTGCCATATTTGTTTTAAATGTTTTCCCTAAAGGTATAAAAATTCTATAGGAACATTCACATTTTCTTCTTTCTATTTTTTCTAGACAGATATTCTTCCTATAGATATTTTTATCCTTTAATATGTATTCATATATAATAGATAGTATTTTAATCTTTTCATAGTTTTAAGTAAATGGTTTATAGAATGCTTACTTCTCTAGTTTGCTTTTTCCTGTTTTTATTATAGATCTGGATACACACTGTTTATGTTTTGTTCATATTTGAATCTTATAGCACAACTAAAGCCCAGATTGCCCATTTCGCTACTGATTTATATTATATTATTTCTGCCATTTCACTGTGTAAATTGTACTCTAAAGGTGTCCTTGTATACATGTGCCAGAATTTCTTCTAAGTAGATACACTAGATGGGGACAACTTTCAACTCTATAAAATATTGGTATAAGCAAATTGTACCGGTGGTCTTTATCCTGCTGCTCCAATGTTAGAATGGTATTCTCCTATATTTCCTTCTGAAGGTTTTTAGTTTTTTTCATATTTAACTTTACCTGGAATTCATTTTTGTAAACAGAGTAAGGTGTAGGGATCTGTAATTATATCAGTATTATTTATTGAATGTTCTATCTTTCTTCCACTGATAATGCAGTGACAGAGTTGTCATTTCAGGTTTAAATATAGGATTGGATTTCTTTTGAGATTCTCCATTCTATTGCATTGGTCTATTTGTATTATTTTATAATAATTTTTATATTTGTGTGTCAAGCATATGTGTGATCTGGAAATGGTGGTAGAGGAGTGATAGTATTGTTAAGAATCACTCTGGCAATTGGCTTTTCTCAGTATCAACTTTCATAAAAAATGCCTTAAAAAACCATTTTGAGATTTTGATGGGAATTGCATTGATTCAATAGACTTGTTCAAGGATAGTTAGGATTTTTACAGTGTTAAATTATGTCTCCATTGTTTAAGTTTCTTTAATGCTTTTTAAAAATTAAATTTGTTTATTTTAATTAGGTATATATGACACAGAATGCATTTTGATTCATTGTACACAATTGTAGCACAACATTTCACTTCTCTGATTGTACATGATGAAGCGTCCCACCATGTTATGTGCTCTTTAATGTTTTCTGATACATCATTTTATATGTTCCTATATGAAAGTATTTAATTTTTAATTTATTTTTTGTGCTAGTGTTACCAGAATCTTAGGCTAAAGAGCTGACTCTAGTGAGGATTTAGGGTCCGCAAAACACAGGTCTAGCCTGTTTGCCCCAAACAAACAATAGTAATAGTGAAAGACAGAAAAGCAACTTTAATCACTGTAGCCATACCAGCAAGACTTAGGGATGGGTTGAAGCCTTTCCCATTTCTAACAAGTGGGCCTCTACGGTAGTTGGTCTGTTGCTTACTCACATAAATCCACTTCTATCCAATCAGACAATGGCCCAGAATTCACCTCGCAGATAACTCGGGGACTGGCTCACACGCTATCACTCCCTTGGCATTTCCATTGCCCTTACCGCCACCAGGCTTCTGAAAAGGTTGAAAGGACCAATTGGTACCTTAAAGAGACCCTCACCAAGCTCACCATGGAATTAAGTGCCGCAGTCTGGCTGGGCACAAATAACCGAGCCGCCGCAAAGCCTTGTAGGTTCAAACAGCAACTCTTTATTCCCAAACTCTCACGGCACTCTACACACACTTCCCGGGAACACACTCCCTCCACTGGGCTCCGCGTGCCAATTCTCCTGGAACCCCGTGAGAACTCAACAGGAACTCCAAATCACTCCAAAGGTAACCCGAGCAGGGTCACCTTTCAACCATTCCCTCTGGCAAAAATGCCAGGCATCATTCTGACTGAACTATGGCTCTCAACATCTCCCCCCTTCTGTTTAATTAAACAACAAGCATGTGGCTTGTCTTAGGTTGTCCAATACTACATATGGTCCTTACCTGTCATTGGATGAGCTGACCTCAAGGCGTCAGCCTCCTGTCTTAGGTTGGTACCATTGTAATTGGATCTTACCCGTCATTGGCTACTGGTCCAGCATACAGCCATACTTGTGGACAGGCCTTTGCACCAGTTGGGGGGTGAGGTTCTTTGCCTCACCTCTGTTGGCCCCCAAATTTGGCCTTGGTACCAGTGTTGGGGGGTGAGGTTCTTTGCCTCACCTCTGTTAGCCCCCAAATTTTAGACCATCACAAGCAAAAAGGGAGGAGGATGCAAAATGCCACGGCACCAAGCCAAATGATGGCTCTTATTGGAAAAATTGTACCACCGATGACACCATCAGCAAAGATACCCCAGCAATACCACAATTCACTGCACCAACAAATAGTTCACAATGTATGCAAGTGATACATAGTCCATGCAAATTCTGCAAGCAGTTTAAAGCAGAGGAATGTATTAATATGTCCATTTCCTCCCAAAGTAAATTGACTCCTTAATTGAGCATCACTTGTTGAGTTATTGAGTTATTATTCATTGACACATCAGTTTATACAGTTTACTGTGACAGCTTTCGAAGAAGCTGTAGCTTAGTTTTATCTTTGTCTTCACCAGCACTGGGATGAAGATAGGAATTCTGGCAATGATGGCTAAAAAAAAAAATTATGTAACATTCTAGCAGGCACTAAGAAAACAATTTTCTGAACAATTTACATTATCCTGAACAGAATTATTAAATATAATGAAAAGGAAAGGTAAAAGTAAACAAACAGATCTGTTAACCTCCTTTTTTGTTCACATATTAAAACAATCCTCAACAGCTGTTTACCCAATTTAAATTAAACTATTTAAATCACGTGAATAAAAAAAAATTCAGATCCATTTTTTCATGAGCACTTCTCATATATATGGACATACGCACATACAGACATACAACACAAAACAGAAGTGTGCACACATAACACAATACATACAACACATAACATAATAGTAAAGGCCTTGTAGCTTTTCACAGGTGAAATCTCCATTGCAATGTTTAAAAACTCCACAGTCAAAAAATAGAACTGATCAGCAAAATATTAACCTAGGTCTGAATGAGCTCAAAAAATAAAATAGAACTTCATGATGTGGGAAAAGGCAATAATAAAATAGATATTGAAAAAAAAGCATCCTGGTTACCACCTGGGTTTGACTCTTCTTATGATATCCCATCATTCTTCCTATAACTTGCATATGAGTCTGAAGATATTCCCACAAGTAAGCCTCAAGGTTTCTTACATTGGAAATAGGCCTTAATGGTGTTCATTATTCATTAGTTTCCAGGTATGGGAGAATCACTGTCGCAGATGTAAGAATAGCCAAACTGGAGTTCTGAATATCAGCTGTTATGGATTTGAGCCAAATCATCTTCTTTTTAGTCTATAGAAATCGCTTTAGTTAATCTCTGTGGAATCCAAATCGGCTGCTGTTCTCCCTGTGGAAACACACAAACAGACCCCCGACTCCAGACAATCACTGGGTCAGGACCTGTCCTGTTAGAATATCCTTCCAAAGTACCTTGGGCTTATGTACATTTTTTGGACACATATGCCTTTCCGCAGGACTAAGCCCTGATGAATCCAAATTTAAAAAGTTTAGAGTAAAAAGGGTTATTTTAAGTTTATCTTTGGGGGATATATACCCCTTTCCAATTCCCTCTTTTTGTTTTAATAAGTACATTTTAATAGTTTGATGAGCTCTTTCAACTATGCTTTGTTCCCTGTGGATTGTATGGGATTCCTGTTAAGTAAAACATTAACTGATTTTTCTTCAGGGATGATGTTTCAAAATATCCTATATGCATCCTTTGGAAATTTAAAGATCCTTTTAAATTCAAGTCTTCCAAAAGCATTTTGCCTTAGTTTTTAGAATTACTTTAGTCCTTTTAATTTTTTGATGTGGTTTTAAACCAATTTCCTTCTAGTTTAATGTTTTCTAAATTGGCTCTTGTCTATAAATTTTAACACCCTCATCTGAGACTTCTAATTTCTGTACCACCAGAAATTAAAGTTGATGGGCTTTTTGAAAAAGTTACTAATAATCTCCTTGTTCTTCTGTTTTATCCAATATTTGACTTTAAACTTCTCTCTTTTATTTTTTTCTATCTTGAATGTCTGTATCTAATAGTTGTCTTAGCTTTTTGTATTTTTTATCTGAAATACCTTTATTTGACATTTTAACCATTTTTTATCTTGTTTCTATCTTCTAGTTTTCTTCTAAGGTTTGTACATTCATCCTTAGTTGCTTTTTTTCCTCCTAGTTTTTTTTTTTTTTTGCTTCCTATTTTGTGGGTTTAAAATTCTTGTCTTCCTACATCTTTTCTGTCTTCCTACATCTTCTCTCTCTTTTTTTTTTTTACCTTTCTGTACTTTTGTCTTTAAAGTTTTCCACTTTAAATTTTTAATCTTCTTTATCCAAATTGCTTTTATCCTATTAGCTTCCATTTTCATGGTTTTTTTTTTAAGTAATGCTTTTAAGATTAACTAGGCTTCGAATGATGCAATCTTTCCTCTGCCATGAAGGCATCTTAACCACCTTTATTTTAACCTTTTAAAGCCTTTTGCAATTTACTTAGACATTTTACAACTTTTTACTTTATCACACAAAGATTATCTCATCTAGAAACATTTCTTTTTCCTTTAACCTTCCATATTAAAATATATTTCTACATTTTGAATCTTTTTATCTCTCTTTTCTAGCCGTTAACCCTTTTTATAAATTCACATTCTGAAACAATTTTATGAAATTTCTGAATTTAGACAAATTACTCCACTTTAATAAGATGAAATATTTTTATGTTTTTTATGGTACTATAATACTATAATTGAAACCCAACTGAAACTTCTTATATTCTTTGTATATAAATTACACCTGATAGAATCTTAACTCTTAGTAACCTTGTTTCAGCAAAGACACACAAAGCAATATTAAACTTTTTTTTCCATTTACCAATTTATGAAAACACACATAATGTTTTATTTTATAATATTTTAAATATATTACCTTATGGAACTTAATAAGTAAAGAGTACTTGATTTTATATTTAGTGGTTGATGTTTCAACACTTTAGCTTTGTAAATTAATCAGATGTCTGTAAAAACCAAGATCTTAGACAAGTGTAATAAACAGAACTAGCTATCTCTTTCTTGTTGAAGAAAAATCTTTTTACAGGATACCATGATGGTCCCATTGTGATATATTCAACAACTCCTCTTTAAAAAGTCATGGGCTACATTTTTGTATTGTATCAACATATGCCCTTACTGTTCTTGGTCTTACTGGGGTGCCTCCTTCCTCTAAGAATTTCAAACCTTGAGTCAACCATTTGCCCCAGTTTGCCTGAGAAAGTTCTAGGGAAAAGCAACTTGACATAAAAACAAAGTAAATCAAAACAAGAACACATTGTTTTTTGAAATGGTCACCCATTCTTTCCCTCTTCCTCAGGGGCGAGCAATTTCACTTACCTCCAAGCTTCAAGCGTTCCCCGCACCGGCCACCAAATGCAGCAGTCTGGCTGGTCACAAATAACTGAGCCGCCACGAGCCTTATAGGTTCAAACAGCAACTCTTTATTCCCAAATTCTGACTGTACACACACTTCCCGGTAACACACTCCCTCCACCAGGCTCCGCCCACCAATTCTCCAGGAACTCCAAAGTAGGGGGCGCCTGAGGCAGCAGGATCCACCCTAATCCCAGCAGGATCAGCTCTAATCCTGGAGCCACCCTATTCCCAGCAGGATCCGCCCTAATCCCAGATCAGCCCAAATCCCAGAGCAGGGTCACCTTTCAACTATTCCCTCTGGCAAAAATGCCAGGCGTCATTCTGACTAAACTGTGGCTCTCAACAATTAAGCCTGGACTGGGTAAAGGTGCTCCCTTTGGCTTTATTGCGCATTAGAGCCTTGCCAAAGAAGCCTTCTAATCTCTCACCTTTTGAAGTCATGTATGGCCGTCCCCTCATTCCTCCTGAACTGCCTACAGAACCCCTACCCATCTCCGAAAAAGTATCTACCAATACAAGAAGATATTTTATGTTTTTTTACTTGGGGCATGTTGGTGAAATCAATCTGCCAATCTGCAGCCAGGGTATGACCGCAAGCTGGGAAAGGTTTAGGTTTTAATGGAGTATTGGTATTGGTTCTCTGGCAGATCTGACAAGCGGAAGTGATCTGTTGTAGGAGGGTCTTATCACATGAGAAAAGGGTGAAAAAGGAGTGAAGGAAAGTAGTGAGACTCCGTGGACTAGAATGGAATAGAGAGTGAACAAACCGGAAGAGTTATTGGGGATCTTTGGGCCGATCCCCGGTGGTAACGAAGAGTAGCAGTAGAGGAGGTAAAGCTCTGTAGGGCCGCTGATTGAGCCGCTTGATCAGCCTTGGAATTCCCCATAGTAGTAAGGGAGGAGTCAGTTTGGTGGGCCTTGCAATGGATTATTCCCAGTTGGGAAGGCAGCCTGGAGGCTCAAAGTAGGCCAGAAATAAATGTGGAATTAATGACTGCTGTCTCTCTGGTGGTCAATAGCCCCCTTTCTTTCCAAATGGCTGCGTGGGAGATCAGGATATGGAAGATGTATTTGGAATCTGTATATAGGGAGAGGGTTTTTCCCTCTGCTAGCTCACATGCCCTTGTGGCAGCTATGAGTTCAGCTTGTTGGTTGGTGATACTGGGTGGGAAAGATTTTGCCTCTATGATGGGTGAGAGAGAAATGACAGCATAACCCTCCACTTTAACCTCTTCGTGTATAAGAGGGCAGGGGTCCCTCAGAAATGGTGGTAGGGCAGGGTAAAATCGATTCTAATACCTTCAGGCATTTGTGGATGGGATCTTATGAGGGAGAAGATGGGAGGAGGGAGGCAGAGTCAAGGAATGAGAAAAGGAGGGATAGAATCCTGGAAAGAGGAAGTGACTGTAGCCCCTTGTGAGGAAATCCTTTAGATGGTGAGGAGATGAGATGGTTAGACTGGGAGCCAAAGGTAAGTTTGTGTGCTTCTTTCTGGAGGTCATGGGCTGCTGCTAGGGCTCTGAGGCATAGGGCCCAGCCCCTGACGGTGGGGTTGGATAGGTAGGCCACTGGTGCAAATGTGGGTCAATATTCCTGACCCAGAATGCCCAGGGTTTGTCCCTGTTTTTCATGTACATAGAGGGTGAAGGGTTGGGGAGATGCAGGGCTTATGCCCAAAGGAGGGCCTTTTTTTTTTTTTTTTTTTTTTAAATATATATATATATATATATTTTTTTTAAAGAGAGAGAGAATTTTTAATATTTATTTTTTAGTTTTCGGTGAACACAACATCTTGTTTGTATGTGGTGCTGAGGATTGAACCGGGCTGCACGCATGCCAGGTGAGCGTGCTACTGCTTGAGCCACATCCCCAGCCCAGGAGGGCCTATTTAAGGATTGTAAAGGGCTTCCCTGTCCTGAGGGTAGGGGTTCATCTTGGGGGCCCTTGGCCAGATTAGCGGCCTGGCAAGGTGGGAGAAATTCCAGGCCCTGAAGTACCCAGCCAAACTCAAGAAGGAGAGTATGTCTTTGGTGTAGGTATAGACACAATAAGCTGTTTTCTGTCTACTGTAATGACCTTTTTCCCTTGAGAGATAGAGAACCCTAGATGTGTGACCTATTTACTGCTATTTTGGCCTTTTGTGGAGAGGCCCGATATAAGTAGGAGAACTGTGTCATCTGTTGAGTGCTCTTTGGACGGGCTAGAAGAATTTGTAGAGGTTTGCAAGAGGTGTAGAGAGCAAGATTGGATCGGAGCAAGAAGAAAGCCTGGACATAAGCAATCTCTACCCATTTTTTTGCACAGTAATTGTAGAGATCCCTTAGAATGGAGGGATCCAGGGATCCAAAAAGGGGCCATCTGCTTTGGTTGTCTAAGGGATAAGTGGGCCAGGCCTGGGTGCTATATTTGATCCAAAAGGCATTGTAGGGGAAAGTTGACTGGCAGAGAGGACACATTACCCATGTAAGGAGGAGGGAAGAGGACGTAGAGAAGGAGGAAACTGATTTTTTGGCAAAAGGGGTGTCCCTGCCAGAGCCAAAAAATCAGGAGTGCCTAAGTGGCAGGTTTGAGCTGCAGAGATTGGTCGTCACCGAATCCTGATAGTCAAAGCTCTTGTCCTGGACAGAGCCAGAACTGTGGGAGACCTTGGCCAAGGCTTTTCGGGACCTCCTGGAGAGGCCGGATAGTCCCAGGGCTGGAAAGAGGGGGAAAGGCAGGGCACGCAGAGAGAAAGGGGAGGGTAAGCATCTCTCTAGCGGCCGAAGGTGAGAGGACTAGGACTTTAGGAATCTGCCTAAGGAAGGAGTCCCTGACGGCTACCATAGCCTTAAAGGCTGTGGTGGGGTGCTTTCCTCCCCGCAGGTGGGCAAGGAGATTTGCCAGACGATAATAATCCCTGAGGGCCACTGTAGCCTTCAACATATTGCAAGAGGGTGGATTCGGGGCACTGGGGGTGAAAAGATTGAAGGTTGGAGGCCAAGGTTTGTCCAAAGAGGTGTGGACTATCTCAAAATCCCTGAGGAAGGACAGTCCAGGTTAAAGGCAAAAAGATATCCTTTAAATCTGTGACCCAGAAGTGGGTGGCAGTGTGGGGGATCTGAGACAGCAGGATGTATGGGTTGGGAACCAAAGGATGTATGTGCCTAATGGAGGTGTTGATGAGTTGTAGGTCCTGAACTAAGCAATAGGACCCGTTGGTCTTTTTTACCGATAGCATCTGGGTTGGCTCCACAGTTTAGCTATTGTGAATTGTGCTTCTATAAACATTGTTGTGGCTGTGTCCTTGTAGTTTTCTGTATGCTGTCACTTCTTCTTACTGTACTCTCCTAGGGTGTTATTTTATTTTTTAAAAATATTTTTAGTTATAGGTGGACACAACACCTTTATTTTATTTATTTATTTATTTATTTATTTTTAAATTTTAATATTTATTTTTTAGTTTTCAGCGGACACAACATCTTTGTTTGTATGTGGTGTTGAGGATTGAACCCAGTGCCTCACGCATGCTAGGCAAGCGCTCTACCACTAAGCTACAGCCCCAGCCATGATTTTCTATCTATTTGACTTAATACTCTATATTTTAGGAAATATCATTAATGTTTTCTTCTAATCCTATCAAAGGATTAAATTACAACAGTTTAGTTTAATGTTCTTAATTGGATTTATTTTCGATTCTAGAATCGAGCAATACTTTGTTGCATGAAACAGAATGTGTTATTCCTATAAACTGAGCAGAGGAGCTTGATTTTAGAGACAGAAAAGGGCTGAAGAAAACAGAAACAGGGCTGGGGTTGTGGTTCAGTGGTAGATCAGACGTTTGCCTAGCATGTGTGAGGCACTGGGTTCGATCCTCAGCACCACATAAAAATAAATAAATAAAATAAGTGCCTATTAACAACTAAAAAATATGAAAAAAAAAGCAGAAACAAAAAACAAAGAGCTAATTATTATTTCAAAGTTATTTTTCCTATAAGGCTCAGACTGGGAGACAGAATAATGAAAAAATAACTGATGAGTCAACATCAGGTAACCTAGAGTAAAAACTTAGGTTACCTTTCCTGTGAAAGGATTAAGGCAGAGAAAACTTATGATCACACCACTTGAAACTAGTTTGGTTGGGAAATTTGACTGTTATCTCTCTAATCCTGATTTCTTGGAAGGTCAGATAAAAGCTTAGTATCAGGCTGCTGATGGAGTTTCAGCATGAGTGACTATTTTTAGCCTGGTTGTTGGTTGGGGTCTAGTATAGAGCTTAGACCAAAACAATGGCCTCCTGTAAGTTTTATTTAACACCACTCTGTTGAGTTTTTCATTTATGCTGTCATGTTTTTAATTTTCAGTCCTTTGTCTCCCCACTCTGACATTGTTCTTATTTCAAGGTGTAATATTCTGTTTTGTTGTTTGATTATTATAGTTAAGAATGGAGGATTTAAAAACTGAAATCTCTGTATAGAGCTAGGTCTGATTGATAGTACTGGGTACTATGGCTGGGGCATTTTCTTGGACTATTTCCTTTTTGAAGGGCTACTTAGATACCTCAAAGAAGATTTATCCAATCTTCTGCCTAAAGAGTATAAATCTGATACTGTTTAAGGGAACCAGTAAAGTAGTATGTCAGGAGGACTCAATTGTCAGTGTAAAATTTCATTTACTTACTTTCCCTCATTAACCTTTTTAAACCATAGTACCTTTGTCTTTAATTCTTTCTTGTGCTCTATGATCCAGAGACCCAGTTTTACTCTGTCCCAATAGAAACATCCAGTTTTTCGCAATAGTGGGGTCTGGGCATTCATTGCCTTTCTACATTGAATTAGAGAAAGGACATGAATTCTAATGCTTTTTAAAAATTCTGTACTTAAAAAAAAATTCTGTATTTTTGAAAATAAATTTTACTGTGTTTATTTAAGATACACATCTGATGTTAATGATATAGATATATCCGTATTTAGTAAAAAGGGTACTCTAATGAAAAAAATTGACATATCCATCCTCTCATATAGTTACCTGTTCCCCCCACCACCCGGGTGTGAGCAGTTATAATTACTCATTTAGTAAAAAATTTAAAGACACTACAATGTTATAATTTACTGTATTTTAACTGCTTCTAAATAGACTTTCAAATAAGCCTGTGGGTTTTTTTTTGTTTGTTTTGTTCCTACTTTCAAGATCTCTGGTACTGCTAATTACTCAAGCCTTTGGGGGTTCTGTGATTAAGTTGCTTTACTTCTGGGGTTAAAAATTCTGTCTTCTTGGGTCAAGTAGGTCAATATCACTTGTCCACCAGCTTTCTATCTTCCAAATTTTTGTGGCAGTGGACTTTTCTCTGTGTGTGTGTGTGTGTTTTAATCTGTGTGAATTTAGGCTGTAATCTTTTCTCTCACTCTTTGGAGTTTCAAAATAGCAATATTGCAGTGAAATAACAATGTAAATATTACTTAATGTATAATTACTAAAGTCATTTAAAATCTCTTTCTGGGTTTCTTTGTTCTAGGATAATCCATTAGAGATACACAAATTACTGAGTTTAAAGTCATTTGAAAAATTTCCTGCTGTTGATTAAGCTACCAAGTTGATCTGTAGTTAGGTTCCTTTGCTTCATTTTATTTGTTTCTTGCAGTCCTGGGGATTGAACCTAGGGCCTAACATATACTAGACAAACACAGTATCACGGAGCCACATCCCCAATCTTTTCTTGTTTTGGAACAGGGCTTTGTTCTATTTCCCAGGCTGGCCTTAAACCTGGGACAACAAGTGTGTGCCACTGTGTCAGGCTTTATTTTACTTTTGATTTCTAGGCATTGTTTTGTTTTCTTTTGATTTAATTTTGTTTTATAATCATATGTGGCTCCAAACTCAAAGGTATAAAACAAGGGAAACCTAGCTTCTAGGCTTGCCTCTTCTTCCCTTTTTCTTCCTTTCTACTTATAGGAATTATTTAATATCTTTAAAATAGACTTTTCTTTTATCCTACTACTTGTTGTTCCCTTGCCCTGATTTATTTTTCTTTATATTTCCAATCACTACCTGACGTTATTAGGTTCTTTCACTTCTAGAATATACCCTTGTTGAGAATAGGGACCTGAGATGTGACAAACATCTGTCTCACTTCCTAAGTAGGGTTATTCAAAAGAATATTTTTGATTCTTCCCTTTTTTGAGTATAGGTTAGCAGCACAGTTTATTTGTAAACATCTATTATTTGATCAACACTTTTGTTGAATATCACATAAAATGACATAGAGCAGTGTGTTAGTGAATATAACAGTGGCAGGGAATGAAGGGTCCCTGAGTTCTGAGCTGTGCAGTACTCCCACATTCAGAGGAAACATAAGAGTAGACTAAGATGGCCTGTGGCATGTGCTACTGTGTCCAGAAGTCCTCAGCTTCCATAGTATATTCAAAAGAGTTATTCAGGAGGATGGGGTAGTTTAACATTAGATTGAGATAGACTTTGTTATATGATAATATCTGGTATAGTGTGATGTATGTGTTCTTTGCAGAATGGTACAATAAAAACCACAGAGCAAGCCTGATGTGGTGGAGCATGCCTGTAGCCCTAGCTACTTGGAGGGCTAAGGTGGGAGGATTGCTTGAGCTCCCTGAGTTAGAGACTAGCCTGTGCAACATAATGAGACCCCTATCTCAGCAACAACAAAGCCCCCCCCCCCCTCCACACACACTATTACACAAACCTAGTGAAGGTAAAGGTTTTAAAAAACACAGAGCTTATGGGCTAGCTAAATGGTAACACTCAAAACTTGTCAGTGACCTATGGAAAGGAATCTAATTAGAAAATAAAAGCACAATTTCTACACATGTTGGATGGTGAAGAAATACTTAAATATTGCAACAGATACGGCAGTTTACCTTGGAAAAGGCCATAAGTTTGCTGGTAGAACTGGCATGGAAAGATCAACATCCTGTATATTCATATGGGTGCAATTTTCTGTGTTCACCTATTATTTTCATTGGTGGAATTGAAACATAAATGGATCATTCATGTTGTACTCCAAATGTTTCATAATAATCATGTTTGAACAAATTTGCATTTTTTCAAAGCATGGGATATAACAGAACTGATTGTAGTTTTCGCTTTCTTCTTAGATGACATGCCAATGGGAACTACTGGCAGACGTGCTTCAAATGAGTTCTTGATGTGTGGAGGGTATGTTTGCTTGTATTTTATTAAAAGTTTTGTATTTTGTTATTTTTGCAAGTTATTGAACTTTTGGTATTTGATTTAATTCAATTTTGTTTCAAAATTTATCACTTTGAAAAAAATGATGTGATAACCAACACTCAAAATCTACGCTATTAACCATTTTAAGGTTACAGTTCAGTAGTGTTAAATATATATATTGTGCATCCAGTCTTTTGGATTTTATCATCTCACAAAACTGAAACTTGATGCTTACTAAATGATACAACATCTCCCCATTTCTCTCTCCCCTCTGTTTATGTGAATTTCACTAATTTAGATAACTCATGTAAGTGAAATCATACAAGTATTTGTCTTTTTGTGACTGGCTTATTTCACTTAAGGTACTGTCCTCAAGATTCATTCATGTTGTAGCATGTGACAGATTTCTTTCTTTTATAAGGCTGAAAAATATTGCATTATAAAAGACACTTTGTTTATCCATTCACCCATTGATAGACATCTTGATTATTATGAATAATGCTGCTGAATGAATGTATAAATATCTCTTCAAGATCCTGTATTCAGTTTTGTTTTTTTTTTTTTGGTATTGGGGTTTGAACCCAGAAGTGCTTTACCACTGAACCAAATCCCCAGCCCTTTTTATTTTTCTTTTGAGACAGGATCTCTCTAAGTTCCACAATTTTCATTTGGTTCTTTTTAATAGTTTTTTTTTTTCTCTTTTTGATTTTCTCATTTCGTTTCAAGTTTCATTTTCCTGATTTCATTTGTTATCTACCTGTTTTCTTTTTTTGTTCATTGAGTAACTTCATGATTATTACTTTAAATTGTTTCTTGGGCTCTTCATAGATGTGTTTTCTTAGGATTGATTTCTGGACCTTTATCTGTTCTTTGGTTGAATCATGTTCCTGTGTTTTTTTTTTTTTTGTATGCTTTGTGATCTTTTGTTGAAAATTGGGTTGAAGACAGTCTCCTCTCTTAATATTTTTGAACTTGCATTATAAAGGGAAAGATATTTATCAATTTTAGCCTGGCTAGAGATTCTAAGACCACAGACCTTTTCTGGGATATGTTTTCTGTGGGGTTGTGCATGTGCTTTTATCCTAGCATTCTTTTCTCCTCTCCTCTCCTGTCCTTTCCTTGCAGTGCTGGGGATTGAACCCCGAGCCTTGTGCATGCTAGACAAGTACTCTAGTACCGAGCTACAGTCTCAGCCCTTATACATGTTGTTTCTGACTGTTTTAATTTCCTGTTTTTTTCTTAGGGTGTTTTGGTTTCATGTGTGTTATATTCCTCTGCTTTTAATCTCTTGCTCCTTTGTGCCTGCTTTCAGAACTACAGTCTCTGCTGCTCTAATGTACTCTGGAGTTTGCCTCTGCTTTCACTGGCCTCTCATCTGGTAATCAAATTGTGTCGCCTTTTCCATTTATACTCTGAGCCAGGCAAGATAGAAACCAGTTCCTCAGACAGACCCCATATAAGCCATAATGCTAGGTGCAAGTTCTTACAGGAAGAGCTAGGAGTTGGGTTAATATTCTCCTGATCCTGCCTAAACATGCCTGGAGGTAGGAGAAATTAGGACAAACAAAATGTGAACTTTCTTATCCTTCTCCTTACCATCTCCTCTTGTTTATGTGCTCAACTGGGTGTTGTTACCCCATATCTAGTTTCTAAAGTTTCCCCCAAAATGCTTTATTATACATATTGCTATTTATTGTCTCCATGGAGAAATGAGGAACCTGTAGGTTCCTAGTCCTCCATCTTATTGGCATCATGTGTTATCATTCTTTTCAAAATGTGATATTTTAAGCAAAGTATAGAGAAAAGTAGAGTATGAAGAATGATATATATTTAATCCGTAGCTAGGTGTGGTGGCCCAAACTTGGAATCCTAGTGACTTGGGAGGCCAAGGCAGGAGGATTGCAAATTCAAGGCCAGTTTAAGAAATTTAGTGAGACCCTGCCTCAAAATAAAAAATAAAAAGGACTGATGTAGTTCAGTGGTGGAGTCCCATTGCGTTAAATTCCCAGTACTCCTCACTATCCCCCACAATATTACCTATATAGTCACTCCTCAATTCTCTTCCGACTTAAAATTTTGCCTTTAAACAGCTAAGAGAGGTAAAAATATCTTAAGGTCAGTCAAAACAATGTGTTTATATGTTATCTATAAGTAGTATATAGTATTTTTGCATGTTTTATATTAGTGGCATAATATATGTTTTATCTTCAAACACTTTTTTCATGCAACAAGAAAGTGTTGAAAGGTTGAACTGAGGTTTTAAATGTCCTGGGCCATAGTGGTGAAGTCAGTAATGGAAATTAGACAAGAGAGATGTGAATATAGTAAGATAAAGGATTTCTTAGCTTTTAAAAGAGTGGGAATGGAGGGCTTTGATACCAAAGAGATGATGTTTGTTAGGTTATTGCTATGGTATTGACCCCAAAACTTCATTGGCTTGCAACAAGAGCTTATTTTTTATTCATATTACTACCAACTGTGGATCAACTGTAACTTTACTTCATTTACCTTCTTTCTGGCTTGCTGGTTGGAACATCAGCTCCTATTTGGGACATGCTGAGGAAATAAGAGTGAAGGCAGAACTTCAGTGGCCCTGAAAGCTTCTGTCCTGCCATTCATTACTTTCTCACCCTCCACTCTGAGGACAGCATGACCCAAATGGGAACTGCTTTTTAACCTGTTTTCCAGAGAATTGTGGCAGGGTGGGAGGTAAATAATGGAATGTAGAAATGGGTCCAGAGAAGGTTATGAATACTTTGAAAAGTATTAATAATGCATTCTTTCATAACATGTTAAATATAATTAAAAACAGAAGTAGAAAAGGGAGTATTAAAAGTTATGCTGTATACAAGGTTAAAATAGTTGATACAGGTGAAAAACAGATTTTTTTTTGAAACCATTAAGATTTTGTATCCATATCTCAGTGGTTTGGGTTGCCTGACAATCCCTGTAATTTTAGTAGTGGTATGTGCTAAGGTATCTCTCATTGTGACAAAATACCAAGAAAGCTTAAAGGAAGAAAAGTGTATTTTAGCTTATGATTTCAGTGCATAGTCACTTTGCTTTGTTGTTTTTGGGCCAGTGGTAAAACAGCTTTGTGGCACAGAGGGAGTGGTAGAGCAAAGCAGCTTACCTCATGGCAGTGAGGAAGCTGATTGAAGGAGAGAGGGAGGGGAAGGGGCTAGGGACAAAATACACCTTTCAAAGACATGTCCTAGTGACCCACCTCCTCCAGCTAGCTCCACATCCTCGAACTTCCACCACTTCCCAGTGGCCACCAAGCTTTAATACACGAGTTTTTGGGAGACATTTCAGATTTAAACCATAACATGGTATATTTAATTCTTCTCCTAGAGCCTAGCTCGTTGAAATTTCTTGGAAATACTTTGTTGAAATGAGTGATTTTTGTCTAAGAGTGAGAAAAATTCCTAGAAACAGTAGTTCCAGTCTTTTTTTTTTTTTTTTTTGGGTAAAGTGGATTGAACTCGAGGGCACCCAACTGCTGAGCCACATCCCTAGCCCTGTTTTGTATTTTATTTAGAGCAGGGTCTAACTGAGTTGCTTAGGTCTTACCATTTGCTGAGGCTGGCTTAAAAAAAATTTTTTTTTGATGCAATAGCTTTATTTTATTTATTTATTTTTATGTGATGCTGAGGATTGAACCCAGTGTCTCACACATGCCAGGCAGGCGCTCTACCACTGAGCCATAACCCCAGCCTTGAGGTTGGCTTTGAACTCGCAGTCCTCCTGCCTCAGCCTTCCCAGCTGCTAGGATTACAGGTGTGCACCACCGCGCTTGGCAGTAGTTCTAGTCTTACAATATTATTTAGAAAAATATAATTTAGGATATAGAATTTTGTATTAGGAAAACATAATTCAATATATAGAATTTTACTTCCTAGCATCCATTAGAGAACATAATTGAGGACAAACACGCACATGTTGTATAACTAAAGCCTTCACAAGTCTTTGAAGACCTAAAGTTTTTGGCCTACAGTGTTCTGGCATTATTAGGCACAAAATTAGCCTGCCGTTTCAGGAAAGTATTGCTTAGTGCTATAAAATATAATTAGGCAGTGTTGTGAGCAACACTTAAGTGGATAGTTGTTTCTCTTGGAAATATTATTAGTAAAATGTTCCACTTAATACCTCCTTCTCTGAGGTTTTCATTTCATCTCTCTTTAAAAAGGGTATAGAAAGTTGTTCTTGGCATATATATATATGAATATATAGAATATATATGTTCTTGGCATATATATTAGAATATATATATATATTCTAATTAGTTATACATGATAGTAGAATCCATTCTGACACATTGTGCACAAATGGAGCACAACTTCTTCCTCTAGGTATACATGATGCAGAGTCACACCAGCAGTGTAATCATACAAGTATATAGGTAGAATAAGACAGCCATTGTTACTGTATATACATGTACTTGGCATTATTGATGCTTACTCACCTTCATTGGATGCCAGCTGGATGATACATGGCTCCTAGGTCACTCATGAATGCTTACCAGGTAGTCATGAAATCTTGCTACACTGCTTCTAAATAGTATTGATGCTCTGTTTTGGTGAGTTTTTTGGTCACATTACCAAAAAACCTGACAAGAACAACATAGAGGAGGAAAAGTTTATTTAGTGCTCATGTTTTAGAGGTCTCAGTTCATAGATGGCCAACTCCATTGCTCTAGTCTCAAGATGAGGCAGAACATCATGGCAAAAGGGTCTGGCAGAGGAAAACAGTTCAGAATATGATAACAAGGAGGCAGAGAGAAAGCTCTGGGACAAAATGCGTACCCTAAAAGCATGCCCCCAGTGACCTACCTCCTCCAGCCTCATCCTCCTTATGGTTACTGCTCAATTAATCCATTCAGGTGGATTGAGGCCCTGATTTGGCTAAAGTTCTCATAAACCAATCATTGTACCTCTAAACTTTTTCTGTGTTTTCCCACACATGAGCTTTTGTGGGGGACACCTCATATCTAAACCATAACATGCTCTTTACTACTTTGAAGGAATTTTTTTTTTTAATAGGAAAACCAGAAAAAAGTATAAAAAGAGCTCCAAATTTGAGTCTAGGAATTTTGGAATTGTGGGATGTTAGTTTATTGTAAAATAGGTTCAATTAGAGGTTCCCTTAATGTCTCAGTAATTTTTTTTAGTGATGTTTCTAGGCTAATAGAAATATAACAATTTATTGAGAAGTTCCATTCAAACAAGTTGGTACTTTTAGTTTACAATAGTAATAGTAGTTAGGTCTCCGTGTGTCTTTTTAAAAAATTTGATGTACTCTAGGGGATCCCTTGAATAGCAGTGGCATCTTGAGGTCCCTTGGTACATGGTGTGAGTTCCATGGGGGTAAACAAGTCTTATACAAAGTGTTTGCTGCCTTTTTAGAGGATAAAGGCATTAATTGCACAGTGCTAGTTTTTGCTGCTTTTGATTTGCTGCTCTTTTTTCTTCTCGAATAATTTTTGGTTCCTTTCATCTTCTCTTCCTATTGAATAATCCTTTAACTTTTCTTTCTAAAGAAACATTTCTTAGTAATGGTTTCTTTATTGTGTATATGACAGTGTCCAGTAGAAACTGGAATATAATATCCATTCCTTGTGTATCCAGGCAAAAAGTAGGCAAAGGCATGAAGTTAGTGTATCAGAATTATGAGACTAGTTGTTACCAGCCATTGATGAAGGCCACCTGCATACACAGCCCCTGTTTTTTCTTGCTGGACCGTTCACCTGATTTTTTTCTGCAGCTCAGAATTCTTGAGAGTAGATAGAATGATATGTGATTGTGCTACTGTGTGGTCAGACTGCTTAGTCTTCATAGTAAACCATCTAAACTGCAGGACTTCTGGAGACTCAGGACATACATAGACCTCTCTTTTCACGTTGGGCTCATGGAGTTGAATGATGGTTCATATAAAGCTAGATAGAAAAATGGTAGCAGTGATCTTATCTAACTGGAAATTCAGAGAAGACTCTTTTCTTTCATTCGTTTAAAAAATTAGTGTAGTTTCTATATTAGAACGAATTCATTGTATGTATTTATGGGATGCAGTGTGGCACTTCAAAACATGTATACAATATGTAATGATCAGATCAGGGCAATTGGCATACCTATAACTGCAGAACTATATAATTTCTTTGTATTGAGATCTTTCAAAAATCTCTCTTGTTGAGCATGGTGGTGCACATCTGAAATTCTTGCTACTCTAGAGGCTGAGGCAAGAGGATTTCAAATTTGAGGCCAACTGATCAATGTAGTGAGTCCCTGTCTCAAAATAAAAAATAAAGAGGACTGGATATATGTCTCAGAGGCAGACCTGGGTTCATTCCCTAGTACCATGCCACACCAAACAGAACAGACAGGAAACAAACAAACCCAGATTTCTCTCTCAAGTATTTTGAAATGTTCAATTTATTATTGTCAACCATAGTTATTCTTTTGTGCTATAGAACATAAAAATTATTCCTCCTATCCAGTTGTACCTCTGTAGCCATTCACCATCCTATTTCCAACTATCCCTCCCCTGCGTACTCTCCTCAGACTCGGGTAACCACTATTCTGTTCTCTTACTCTTTCTTTTTGTTTTCTTTTTGAGATCACCTTTAGTTTTCACATGTAAGTGAGAACATGCAGTGTTTGTCTTCCTGTGCCTAACTTATTTCACCTAAGGTGATGTCCTCCAGTTCCATCTGTTTCCATAAGTGACAGGATTTCATCTCTTGATGGCTGAATAATGTCCCATTGTGTATATGGTACTGCATTTTCTTTATCCAGTGACATATCAAAGGACCATTAGGTTGATTCTGTTTCTTGATTATTGTGAATAGTGAGTGCTACAGTAAATGTGCAAGTGCAAATGTCTCTTTGATGTACTGATTTCATTTCCTTTGGGTATGTAACCAGTAGTGGTACTGTTGGGTCATATGGTAGTTCTATTACATTTGTTTAAAGAAACTTCATGCTGTTTTCTATAATGGTTTTACTAATTTACATTTCCACTAGTAGTATATAAGAGTTCCTTTTCTTTACATCCTTACGAGCATTTATTGTTTTTTTTTTTTGTTTGTTTGTTTTTTGATAATACATGTCTTTTTGACAATAATCATTCTTTTTTGGGTGAGATGTTAACTGCTGGGTTTCTGTTCTAGCGACTAAAAGGCTCAGGGGTCACTCCAGTTAAACTAGGCTAACTGGGCTGCACGAAATAACCATATAAGAGACACAATTACCTTTTTCTTTGGTGTCGCTGTGACGGCTCCTCTGACCTTAAGGGTCCGCAGAAAGAGAGAGTGAGAGCAAGCGCTGACCCCTTTTATTGAGGAAAAGCTATTTAAATGAGGCAAGGGGTCAGGTTTCAGGGGGCTGAGTCTATCTTCATGATGTCCATTGTCATGGGTAGGCCACACCGAAGGGACAGTAAGAGAAGGAGACACACACAAGGCACTTCCATGGAAGATTCTATCCTAAACAGGTCAAGGGATTATATTACAAAGGAACAGGTGAACATAACTTCACCCATGGGGCTATAGCAAGACACACTCATGCATGAAACACCGACCCTCGCACCCAAGAAGGGTGGGGAAAGCTCTGCCACATTTCTGTGACAGAGCGCCTCAACACCCAGCCGGGGAGTGTGACTCAGTCACATGTAAGGTTGGTCTCCCACAGTTAACTCACTGTGGTTTTTAAAAAAAATTTATTTATTCTAATTAGTTATACATGAAAGTAGAATGCACTTTGCTAATACCATACATATGTCATCTGAGTATAATTTCTCGTTATTGTGATTGTACATTATGTAGAATCCCACCTGTCATGTAGTTATATATGTACATAGGGTAATAATGTCTGATTCATTCTACTTTCATTCCTAACCCCATAACCCCTCCCCTCCCTTCATTCCCTCTACATAATCTAAAGTAACTTTATTCTTCCCTAGCCCCTACCTTATTGTGAATTAGCATGCATATATCAGAGAAAATATTTGACCATTGTTTTTTTGGGATTGGTTTATTAAACTTAGCATGATATTCTCCAGCTCCATCCATTTACCTGCAAATACCATAATCTCATTCTTCCTTAAGATTGAGTAATATTCCATCGAATTTATATATACCACATTTTCTTCGTCCATTCATCAGTTGAAGGGCACCTAGGTTGGTTCCATAGTTTAGGTATAGTGAGTTGAGCTGCTGTAAACATTGATGTGGCTGCATCACTGTAATAAGCTGATTTTAAGTTCTTTGGTATAAACTGAGGAGTGGGATAGCTGGGTCAAATAGTGGTTCCATTCTAGGTTTTTTGAGGAATTTCCATACTGTTTTCCATAATGGTTGCACCAATTTGCATTCCCACCAGCAATGTATGAGTGTACTTTTCCCCCTACATCCTCACCAACATTTATTGTTGTTTGTATTGTTGATAATTGCGATTCTGACTGGGGTAAGATGAAATCTTAGTTTTGATTTGCATTGCTGAAGATGTTGTACCATCTTTTCATATATTTGTTGATTAGTTGTACTTCTTCTTCTGTGAAATGTACGATCAGTTCCTTAGCCTATTGGGCTATTTGTTTTTTTTGGCATTAAGTTTTTTGAGTTCTTTATATATCCTGGAGATTAATGCTTGATGTGAGGTGCATGTGGTAAAGATTTTCTCCCATTCTCTAGGCTCTCTGTTCATATTCTTGATTGTTTCCTTTGCTGAGAAGAAGTTTTTTAGTTTAAATCCATCCCATTTATTTATTTATTTGTGGCTTTCTTTCTTAGTTTTTTTTACGCATTACAATTCATATTATACATATAGAGCACAATTTTTCATATCTCTGGTTGTGTACGAAGTATATTCACACCAATTTGTGTCTTCATACATGTATTTTGGATAATGATGTTCATCACATTCCACCGTCTTTTCTAACCCCTGCCCCTTCCGTTCCCTTCCCACCCCTCTGCCCTATCTAGAGTTCATCTATTCCTCCCATGCTTCCCCTCCCTACCCCACTATGAATCAGCCTTCTTATATCAGAGAAAACATTTGGCATTTGGTTTTTTGGGATTGACTAACTTCACTTAGCATTATCTCTTCTAAGTCTCAATACTTGGGATGGATTCAAACTAAAAAGTTTCTTCTCAGCAAAAGAAACAATCTGTGAGGTGAATAGAGAGCCTAATCTTGGGAGCAAGTTTTTACCCCTCACATATCAGATAGAGCACTTAATCTCTAGGGTATATACAGAACTCAAAAAGCTAAACACCAAAAAAGACCCAAATAACCCAACCTGAATAGACCCTGGCCACATGGAACATTTTCTAAAATAGATCATATTTTAGGTCACAAAATAAATCTTATCAAATATAAAAAATAGAGATAATAACCTTGCATTCTATCAGATTGTAATGGAATGAAATTAGAAATCAATGATAAGATAAAAAATAGAAACCACTCTAATACCTGGAGATTAAATAATACAGTGTTTAGTGATGATGAATGGATAGCAGAGAAATCAGGGGAGAAAAAAATTCTTAGAAGTAAATGAAAATCTCTTTACTAGTTTTTTCATAAACATTTATGGACTATCTAGTGTAGTAACTATCAACAAACTATTATATATGGTAGTATAGTAACTATATATAATAGTTTGTAGAGTGTGTTTACAAATGCAAAATATGATAAGGGAAACAGTTTCTTTTAATGAGGCCTCTAGCCTTTCCGAGCTTAACAGAAATGTTTACATTTCAAAGAGGAGATGTAACACTGTAATAGCTAGCAGGGAGTGGGAAGAAAGGGGAGAAGAAGCTCTCCCCTTCTCAGGCAATGTCCTTGAAGGGTTAATTTGCCTAGAATAGTAAAAGAAAAAGCTGCCTTTGTGTGAACTTCTTAGATTGTGAACTTCTGAGCCCCTTCCCCTCTCACACTGGGTATAAAGTTCTGAAATTCCCTGAACTTGGGGTTCAGGGCTATTGATTACAGCGAGAGCTTTGCCCTCTGAATTTGGCTGCAGCCAAATAAATCTGGTTTTTGCTGTCTTTGGTGTCTTGCCTCATCTGTCCCCTAAAACAAAATTGAAATGGCTATCAAAAGCCTTCCAACAAAGAAAAGCTCAAGATTGGTGGATTCTCAGCTGAATTCTACCAGACCTTTAAAGAAGAACTAATACCAATCCTCAAATTATTCCATGAAATAGAAAAGAATGGAACTCTGCCAAACCCATTCTATGAAGCCAGTATCACCCTGATGCCAAAACCAGACAAAGACACTTTGAGGAAAGAAAATTTTAAACCAATAGCCTGGATGAACATAGATGCAAAAATTCT
This sequence comes from Callospermophilus lateralis, assembly GCF_048772815.1. NCBI lineage: Eukaryota > Metazoa > Chordata > Mammalia > Rodentia > Sciuridae > Callospermophilus > Callospermophilus lateralis. Next base: position 59,951,409 of record NC_135315.1, read on the forward strand.
TTTTTTTTTTTTCTTTTTTTGGTACTGGGGATTGAACCCAGGGCCTTGTGCATGCAAGGCAAGCACTCAACCAACTGAGCTATATCCCCAGCCCGATGCAAAAATTCTTAATAAAATATTTTCAATCCACATACAAGATGACATTAAAAACAGTGCATCATGATCAAGTGGGTTTCATTTCAGGGATGCAAGGTTGCTTCAATATATAGAAATTAATAAATGAAAGAGTCAAGGTCAAGTATCACATAATGATCTCAGTAGATGCAGAAAAAGCATTTGACAAAGTACAGCACTTATAAATGTTTAAAACGCTAGAAAAACTAGGGATAGAGGGATTTACCTCAACATTTGTAAAGTCTATATAAGACAAACCCCAAGGCCAACATAGTACTGAATGGAGAAAAACTTAAAAGCTTTTCCTTTAAAAACAGGAACAAGACAGGGATGCCCATTTCCACCAATCCCATTCAACGTAGTCCTTGAAACTCTAGCCAGAGCAGTCAGGCAAGAGAAGGAAATTAAAGGGGTACAAATAGGAAAAGAACTCAAATCATCTCTATTTGCTGATGACATGATCATATATTTAGAAGACACCTCTCCCCCCAAAAAAAAACAAAAAACAAAAAACAAAAAAACCTTCACCCGAAGACTTCTGAGACTGATAAATGTATTCAGGAAAGTAGCAGGGTACAAAATCATTACTCATAAATCAATCATGTTCCTATACTTAAATGATGAATCTGCTGAAGAAGAAATTAGGACAACTATCCCATTCACAGTAGCCTCAAAAAAAGGGGGAATCAATAAAAAAAAAAGGTGAAGAGCCTCTACAATGAAAACTATAGAACACTAAAGAAAGAAATTGAAGAAGGTCTTAATAGATGAAAAAGTCCTCCCATGTTCTTGGAGAGGCAGAATTAATATTGTCAAAATGGTCAGACTACCAAAAGCACTATGCAGATTTAATGCAATCCTGGTCTGGATTCCAATGATATTCTTCACAGAACTGGAAAAAACAGTTCTGAAATTCATTTGGAAAAATAAGAAACCCAGAATAGACAAAGTAGTCTTTGGAAAAGCAAAGTAGGACTTATCTCAATACTGGACCTTAAACGATACTACAAACTATAGTAACAAAAACAGCATGGTACTGACAAGAAAATACACATGAAGAACAATGAAATAGAGCAGAAAACATGGAAAGAAATCCACATAAAAATGTATGTTGGAGAAAAGGTAGCCTTTTATACAAATGGTGCTAGGAAAACTGGAAATCCATATGTAGAAGAATGAAATTTGACTCCTCTCTCTCACCCTGCAAACACCAAGGAATTATACCAAAAACCCTGTAACTGCTAGAAGAAAATGTAGGTCCAACTCTCCCACATGTTGGTACAGGAACTAGCTTCCTTAAGAAGACTTACCGAAGAGCAAGAAGTGAAGTAAAAAATAAGTGGGGGGCTGGGGATGTGGCTCAAGTGGTAGTGCGCTCACCTGGCATGCATGCAGCCCAGGTTTGATCCTCAGCACCACATACAAACAAAGATGTTGTGCCTGCCGAAAACTAAAAAAAAAAAAAAAAAATATTTAAAAAATCCTCTCTCTCTCTCTCTCACACACACACACACACACACTCTCTTTAAAAAAAAAATAATAAGTGGGATGGCATCAAATTAAAACACTTCTGCACAGCAAAGGAAACGAGTGTGAAGGGAGACCCTACAGAATGGGAGAAGATCTTTGCCAACTGCTCCTCAAATAGGGCATTAATATCCAGAATGTACAAATAACTCAACACCAAAAAAACAAGTAACCCAATCAATAAATGGAAAAGAACCAGGCCCAGTGGCACATGCCTGTAATCCCAGTGGTTTGGGAGGCTGAGACAGGAGGATGGTGAGTTCAAAGCTAGCCTCAGCAATGGCGAGGCACTAAGCAATTCAGTGAGATCCTGTCTCTAAATAAAATACAAAATAGAGCTGGGGATGTGGCTCAATGGTTGAGTGCCCCTGAGTTCAATGCCCGGTAACTCCCCGCAATAGAAAATAAATAATTCTCAAAAGAAGAAATATAAATGGTCAATAAATACATGAAAAAATGTTTAACATCTCTAGCAGTTAGGAAAATGCAAATCAAAACTACATTGAGATTTCATCTCACTCCAGCCAGAATGGCAATTACAAATAATGTTGTGAAGAATGTGGGGAAAAAGGTATACATTGTTTGTGAGGACTGCAAATTAGTACAGCCACCCTGGACAGAAATATGGAGAATCCTCAAAAAACTAGGAATGGAACCACCATATGACCCAGCTATCCCACTCCTCCGTATATATCCAAAAGATTAGAAATTAGTATATTACAGTGATGCAGCCACATCAATGTTTAGTCACACAATTCATAATAGCCAAGCTATGGAACCAACCTAGGTGCCCTTCAACAGATGAATGGATAAAGAAAATGTGATGCATATGCACAATGGAATACACCCATAATGAAGAATGACATCATGACCTTAAGTGTAATAAGCCAGTTCCCAAAACTTGAAAGGTTGAATGTTTTCTGTAATATGTTGAAGTTAATCCAAAATGAAAAGAGGGGATGGGAATTAAGAAAAAAAAGGGGAGAGAGAATTTCATCAAAATAGAGGAAAGATAAGTAGAGCAGGCAATGGGAGAAAGAAGGGAAAAGAAAAGTGAAGTACAGTGGAATGAATCTGATGAACTTTTTTATGTGCATGGATGTGCACAGTGGGTCCCAGCATAGGGTGTATTCACAGGACACTAATTAAAAAAAAAAAAAAAGTAAATGGATTAAAGAGGGATCCATTGAGTGGAGGGAGGGGAGCTAGATGTGGGTGAGAAGTACTGGGGACTGAGTTGGAGTGGATTGTATTCCATGCTTTTGTGATAATTTCAGGGTGTATCCTGGTGTTGTATATTACTAAAAAAAAATAAATAAAAAAGCCAAGATCAATAGTTGTTGCCTTTGTTTCTGTGAAAGAGAATATCTTGAGTTAAATATCTTGAGTTCTCTTGACCTTTTCTTTGTGGTTCCAAGGTAGCTGCTAAAGCTCCAGCAAGCATACTCACATTCTGGGCAGGAAGAAGGAATAATGCACAAAATACTTCCATTTGCATCTCATTGGCTAAGAAACATATGGCTACCCTTGGCTATAAGGGAGTTAGGGATATGATGTCATTTAACTAGATACATAACACATCAATACATTCTGAGTTCTATTAATAAGAAATAATGGGTAAATAAATATTGAAAAACAACTAACATCTGTGCTACAGATGAAATTGTTTTCAATATAAAATACTTTTTAATGGTTCAAAAAGTTTTAAAATAATACTTCAGAAAATAACCATATTGTTTGTTTGAATGACAGCTGTGTGATTGTGGTATGTGTGTATATGTATATATATATTAATATATATATATAGTTTTTTAATTTGTCGGTACTTGGAAGTACACTTGGCTGTCATTTTTATTTTTAAATTTGAGACAGGGTTTTTCTGAGTTCCTGAGTCTGGTCTTGAACTTGCAATTCTCCTTTCTCAGCCTTTCGAATTGCTGGGATTATAGCATGCACTACTATGCCCAGCTTAATCTCGTTATGTCTGAATTATAATTGAGAAAAAGTGAGATGCATGTCTCTTTTTTAGAATTGTAGGATAGAAGAATGAAATAAATCATCTTTCTTAAGGCCCAGTATATATTCTTAATATATTTGTGGATATGTTGTAAAACAAGTTGAAAGTCGTCTGAGGACATACTATTTCTGAATTTATGAAAAGTAAGAAGCTATTAAAGAAACCAAATAACTGACAGTTAAATGTAGACCTCAGATCATCTCTATGCTTTGAAAGTTATAAAATGTGGACTTCTTGGTAGTTCTATGTTTTGAGAGTTATTCAATATTTTCAGTCTTTAAGAAGAGTTCCTTGAGAATGTTTACTCCATGCATGACTTGTAAACATTCCAGTCATTTCTGCTCTTGAATTCTTATTCATAGAATTTTTTTCCTTTCATGTGTTAATGAAAAGCACACTGTGGATGAAAATCTTGCTGACTTTGCCTGTTGTAAGGGAATTTCTCCCCAGTTTTGTGATAGAATTCTTAGTTCTTAATGTGCACATGAATGCCAAGAGAGTTATAGATGAAGATGTATATATGTGTGGATGTTGGTGTGGATGTGTATTGGATTTTTAAATTTTTAACAAGATTATTTCTTGTTCACACACAGAAGTGATCATTTTGGCTCTTTCTAGAATTTTCTATCACTGACAGGTCAAATGAAAGAAAAGCAGTCTTTCTGATACTTCTTTCCTTTTTTGATAAATTATGGTGGCAGGCAGTGTCAACCAACCGTGTCACCTCACAGTGAAACAGCCCCAATTCCAGTTCCTACTCAAATAAGGAATTATCAACGCATTGAACAGAATCTAACATCTACTGCCAGCTCTGGCACAAATCCACATGGTTCTCCAAGGTAAGGAAGTGTCTGGATTCCTTTTTTAAAATTTGTTTTTTTAAAAACCTTTTATTTTTCTTACTGAAAATCTGTTAGTTTCAAATATATAAATATATTTGCCCACAGGTATAATTACTTTTGAGAATTTGAGAAAGAGCTTATTAAAAAATGAAATCCCAAATTGCAGTAAATTATTTATATATTGTTTATTTCCCATTTTGAGACCCCATTAAGATGATAGTAAAAGAATAACAAAGTATGAGTCCACAAAATTAAGCAAAATAAGAAAAAAAAATTTATTGGTGACAGTTTCCAGTAAATTTTTTGGAAATGAAGAGAACTGAGGAAGGGTTCCTGCTTTAGCAGGCAGATGTAAATGTGCATGTTATCAAGGATTCTGGCAGAATAAGAATCATTATGCCTCTAGCCCCAGTGAGACCTGAATCTCAGAGAATTCAAGTAGAGTGGAAGAATTAGCACTTCAACTTCTGATAGCTTATTGTACATATACATGTACCTAGTCAGTTACATATTCTAGATATATAGCCTATGAATATAAAATTGTATATATAAAAAGTTATTAACTGTTATGATAGCAAAGAATGAAAAAGAAGCCAACTGCCCACCAACTGCTCACTGATTTGCTATAATTCATCTAAGACAATGGAATCCTATGCATCTTCTGTTCCAAAAGGGTAAGGAAGCTCTGTATTGAGGCAGAAAAATTACTATAGTATAGTATCAAGCAGTGACCCATGAGGTTAAAAGTGTTTTCATAATAGTGCTAGGACATTGTTTCCTTTTTTTCACTGCATGATACATGGACTGATGATGCAGAAAACAAAGATGAGTAATACTGCTGGTGCCTTAACTTGAACCAGGGTGATGACACTCAACTGTACTGTCAGTCTTTAGGCTCTTTACCACCACATACTTGTGTTATAAAGGAATGTCCTTGACAAATTATTAAAGGACTAAATTATTTCTCATTGAAAATCACAATCATTGAATAGAATGTGCATATAAAGCACTTTTGCTATTACAATAGTTTTAGGAAAAGCACTGGTATGATTGTAAGCTAAATAATCACTTTTTAAATATAGCACTCTTTTTACTCCAATGAATGACTGACAAACTATGATATGTTTCTAGCAGTTGTTTTGTAAACAAACTAAGTTTTATTACTTTGGAGAAAACAAGTGACAATAAATGTCTTTTAAAAATTTTTGGTGATATTAGGGATTAAACTTGGGGATACCCTACCACAGAGCTATGCCAGTCCTTTCTGTTTTTCACTTTGAGACAGGGTCTTAAATTACTCAGGCTGGCCTCAACTTGTGAGTCTCCTGCCTCAGTTTCCTGAGTTGCTGGGATTACAGGCATGTGCCATGTAGTGGCATAAGTGACAATAAATGTCGATGATAAAATTGGAGCATTCAAGTAAAAAAGTAGAGTTTTGGAAAACTTACATTAACCCCTGTGATCTTGAAGATCAGAAGAGTCTTGCCAGACATTTCTGTTAACATTGATGGTGACATTTTAGTATGAATGTGACTTTTTGACATTATATGTTAAATATTTGGAATATCTGCATAATTAAACGAACCATTATTATCCAAATGATGAATGTTAAAAAAATCATTGAACAGATAAAAGGTTCAGTAAAAGATATTTTGCAGAACAATGAAGTTTAATGTAACAGTGCAAGAGTTCACGGAGGCTGGGTATGGTGGCCCGCATTCCTGTGTTGTAACACATTGAAATGAATCACTGGCAGTCCTGAATCAGGACATGGGACTTTATTCACTGGTATGCCAAGTGACCAAATTGACTTTGCCCACCTTGACCCTTTGCAGAAGGCAGGGTATCTCTTTTACAGTCAAAATCCTCAAGCTACCAGTAAGTCAAAACATAGCAACCCAGGAAGTGGGTCTGAATGATTCAGTTCAGGGTACAGTACACTGCCTAGGAAAAATGGGAATTAAAAAGGAACATCTTACAAATGCATTTCTTTCTTTTTAAAAATATATTTTAGTTATACATGGACACAATATCTTTATTTTGTCTGTTTTTATGTAATGCTGAGGTTTGGACCCAAGAGCCTTACATGTGTGAGGCAACTGTTTTGTCACTGAGCCACAACCCCAGCCCGAAATGCATTTCTTAATAATACATTGTATAAGAATAACAGAAACATTTTTTAACCACCCTGCATTGTCAGACAGGGTGTGCTCAGCAGGAGGTGGCAGAGGTGGGATTTTCTCATGGGAGAAGCATTTCTTACATGAAATGGAGTCTCAGGGTAAAAAGGAGTTTGTCTGGTCAAGGCATACATAGCATTTTCCCCTTTTCTGGAAAAAAATCAAACCCTTGATTTACCTTCTGATTATGTAAGGGATTATAATGGCCACACATATATATATATATTGATTAACAAAATATGTTGTTTTAGCAGTTTGGGCCTTGTAACATAATCTGAACAAGAGGAAAAACATGATTAACATTTTTTTTTTTTTTTTAGTTTTATCTTTAGAGGGTGGTTGGGGTCTCAGAGGGCTGTCCATCTTCTGCAGGAGACATTTTTGTTGTCTTGACTCAGGTGTGAATCCATGCTATGAGTCCTTCAGGGTAGTGTCTGAATAAGGTCCCCTCCAGCTGGATGTTAGTTCTTCTTTTTTGGAACCGTTTGATGTAGACTAGTCTTCTGGCTAGAATGGTTGTTGGAGATACGTAGTCTCTTGGGGCTGATTTTCTCAAAAGAATTTATGAGCTTTAAGTTGAACCTATTGTAGAGACTTAGCAACAGGAGCAGATTATCTTGGTAAGTGTGGAGGAAAGGCTCTGGAAGCATTAACATTTTAATCCCCCAGAGGCAATTTCTAAATTTTTGGATTCAAACTGGCCTCTATTTTTGTGATCTGATCTGATTACATATCTACACTGACTGACTCTAATTTTTGTTTTCTTTTGTCTACTTTTCCTAATTTTAGGGAATTTTTCATGCTGTAGAGAAAAGGGCGATGACTGCTCTTGCTGCTTTGAGCTGAGAGAGGGTGATGTGGGGTGGGGCAATCAGTTTGGAGTCCCCTTTTAGAAATCAGTTCAGTCAAGGGGTCCACGCTAAAAGTCTGGTTCAGGAAGAACAGGTTGTAAAGTCATCTAGGGGTGGATGCTTCTATGAGAGAGAAACAAAAAGACATTAGTACTGAAATGAGATTAATACAAAATAAATGTTGGGGCATCTGGAACATGTCAATGAATATCACAAAGATGTTAGAAATCAATAATCTCTTCCTTAGGAGGTGGAAGAGCTGAGAAGTTGTTCCCATAACAAGGCCTAACAAAGCCTAACATGGCCTTTATTTGGGAAGTAAATCTTTAACATTGCCAGAGTTATCAGGAAAGTAAACACAACATTTGGTTAAATTGCTTAATGTCATCTGATTTTTGTAAAATATTGTATTGTCACAACCTGTTTGGTTAATAGGGGTCCCTTATCTTTGTTACTTAGGGGTAGATAATTATACTAGCAAACATTGATTAAGCCTATCTGTGTAGGAGGTTGGAAAGATCTGTAGGGTTTAAACTGACTAAAAACTCCTGACTCTGGCAGTTTCTTTTGATAGTTATCAGGCACTCCTGCCTAAGAATCTCTTTTGTCACCTCCAGTCTCATTTATTCTTGTGGGGGCTAACCCAAGTGTACATTCTAAGTTACATTAAGATAACTGTAGTTTTATAAGTGTCCAGGAATGGCTGTGTTTTGGTTTTAACTGTTTTTTGTTAGATGCTTAAGATGAAGCTGGTCAAATTAACCTTGTTCCTTGGGGGTTACTTGTTCCCTTGTGGGTCACTCTCTGGGGAAGTTATGAGCAGCCTTTAGTTCTGCTAGTGCCATCCACCAGGATAACTCAAGGTTTTGCTGACCATGTGGCTTCCCTTGGAAGCGTCAGGGATGTCTGCATTTTCCAGTTATCCTCCTCTTTTGCTGTATGGGCACTGATTAGCTTTCTTTTTTAGGGTCCCAGTAATCTCCCTGACTGGGAGGTTCATGTGACCCAGAGTTGGTGAGAAGTTCCTTTGTCCCCTGGTTTCAAGCTGACTCAGAGGGCAAGAGCCAAATAATGGTTTTGTTGGCCCTTTTTATTTTAACCTTAATCTTTAAGCCTTGGTCTTAAACATCCAGCAAGCCAGTCCTACAAGTCTTAACGTATGAATACTGGGCTTTAAATTTAATGTTTAAAACTTTACAGTCATTTTTACCCCTTTTATTTAATTGGGGTCTGTATAAGTACTGGAAGTTAGCATTATATACTGTCTATAGATGATGGGCTAATATCTCATATTAACTTAGGTAAGGCATTAGCAGATAGCAGTTAAAGTTTGCAAGGAAAATTTAAAATGAAATTAACAAGAGTAAAAACATATTTAGTTTGTATACAATCTTGAACCTTGGCTGGTTATATGTTATATCCCCTGTTTGAGATCACAATAATTTTTACAATAAATATCAATCTTTTGAATATAACTTTAAATGAGCTGAAGCCTGGCCTATTTTGAAGCCATTCTAACATGTAGTAAGGTGGGAGGCAGAATCTTTACTCAGGTAAGGTGGGGTTCTTCACAAATCTTAGGTGAAGCGTTCTAGTTCTGAAGTTGATCTTTGCCTGCCTCTTTCTTAGATCCATTTTATAAAGTTTACATAATATTGTTTCCTGAGTCTATATAAATGTTAGTTAACACAATATAACATTATATTTAAAACATGAATCAAAGGCTGAGAGAGCTTTTAAGTTTTTCTTTTGTGTGGAAAAGTGGCAAAATATTTTTGTTTTACATTTTTTACCTTTAAACAGATCAATCTCTCATTGTCTTTTGAAAATACCTTTTAATTTTTTATATCCCATTGATTACAGAATATTAAGTGATATAAATAAATATCCAGTTAAACTTGTTATTTTTATAAGCCTAAAATTACCATTACATGTTTTGAACAACCAACAATAAAAATTAATTAAAAAAAAATTACCATTACAGACTACTTCAGTTTGGAGAACACCAGCTTGATAAAATGCTCTTTTAAAAAAAATATTTATTTTTTAGTTGTAGGTGTACACAATATCTTTATTTCATTTTTATGTGGTGCTGAGGTTTAAACCTAGTGCCTCATATGTGCAAGGTGAGCACTCAACCACTGATCTTTGCCTCTTTCTTAGATACCATTTTATAAATGCTCCCAAATGCTCTTTTAAACATTTTATTTTAAAGACGTGTATACCTGGAAGATATGAATACATTAAATATGTAAAGAAGATTAATAGCATCATAATTACATTGATGTTTTTTATTAACCTAGTTTAGCTTTTAAAGATAATGTATAATATTCTAAAATAATAGTTGTTGTTTAATCAGAGTTGTACAAACCCCAATTTTTTCAGACTAGTTGCTCTAGAGAATGAAATATAACAAACACAATGTTAGGAGTAAATTAATGTTTTAAGAAATTCTTGTTATTTTAACAGATAGATTAAACTTTGGTTTATATTAGTACATTAATATTTGATCTTGGGGGAAAATCTGGAGCTTTAACTGATTTGTGTTACTTATAATCAACTTAGTTACACATAAACTTTTTTTTTTAATTTGCCTTTTATTTATACAGATCTTTTTATCACTTAATTAGACTCTCTTGTTTATGTAGATGTATTACAACTTTATTTTTACCACATAAAGACTTTCTTACCTAGAAGTGTTTTTTTCCCATATTTTATTAAATATATTTTAATACCTAGAACATTTTTTTATTATCAGTTTGTGAAAATACCAATAATATTTAATTATATTACCCTATGGAATTTAAGGAATTAAGAGTAACAGTATTTTAACTTTGTAAATTAATCAGATGTTTTTAACAAATACATTTATGATTAATCTCAGGTTTATCAAGTCTAATTTACTTATTTTTAAAAACCAAGATATCAGACAAGTGTTGAACAGCATCAGCCATCTCTTCCTTATTGAAGAAAAATCCTAGAAACAATGGATATTAGACATTTTGTAGACATCAACAATTTATCAGTTGTTTGACCATCAAGAAAAAAAAAATACAAACTGTGAGTTAGTAACTTTAAAGATATCTTGACTTTTATTTGTTTATACCTGTTGGGACTTTTAACTCTTAATTACCTTTTTCCCAATGATGGCACAAAGCAATTTTAAACCCTTTTATATTTTCTAAACACATGTAGACATGACAATTAACTGGTATATATATATACACACACAAAACAAACAAAGGCCTTGTAACTTATTTTTTTGATTTAATTAATTAATTTTTAAATTTATACATAACAGTGGAATGCCTTACAATTTTTACCTATATAGAGCTCAATTTTTCATATCTCTGGTTGTATGCATAGTATACTCACACCAACCTATTAGATTGAGAGCTAACCCTTGTAAATTGGCCTATGACTTTAGAAAGTTTTAGACACTTTATTCTTTCTTCATGGGCTCCTTCCTGTGCAAAGAGGCTTAAAAGTTACATTTTGCTACTGGGTTGGTATGAAGATGAATATGATTTATGACAGAGTGCATTTATCTATTTTTTGTAGGATTTCAAAATAAAACATTTCTGTTGGATTTAGGCATTGTGCCTATTCTGTACAATGGATATACCAAATCTGGAAAAAAAAAAAAAATTGGCCTCTGAATGAAGCAGAATGTAAAAAAGAACTTTTTAGGTCTGATCAGAAAAACACATTAACCTAGGCATGCTGGATCAAAATTATGAGCTCAAAAAATACAGAATTTTAAAAGCCTACCAGGCCTCTGTCCTCTGTGGTCTTGCTCATCAGAGGTGAAAAGAGTTCGAGAAAAGAAATGAGGGCTTGTGGACTCATAGGGGCCCAGAAGTATCCCTCCCCCCTCCCCTTCCCCCCTCCCCCTCCCCCTCCCCCTCTCCCCCTCCCCCTCCCCCCTCCCCTCTCTCTTTTAAATCTGATTCTAAACTGGTTTGTCTGGTCTCTTGGACAGCAGCCACCAAATTTTTTATCCTGGTGTTGTGCAGCTTTATCAGCTGGGCTGTCATGATTGTTGAAAAACCTTTGGGCCGCCTCTAATAGTTGAGAGGTATTCATGACTGCAAATCCTTTAAGGTTTTGGAGTTTTCTGTGAATATCTGGGGTTGACTAAGAGACAAAAGCCAAATGTAGGCATGAGAGTTTTTTCCTAGACAAAATGATATGGCCGTTAATTATTTTATCATGAGAGAGTGAGAAAGAGAGTGACAGAGAAAGACAACTCTGAAATCATTTTTCTCCCTGAGCTGTAGCCAGGGAGAAGTTTTCAGATTGGTCCCCTGCTGAGTCTTTCAGCAGTTGTTCACTTTCCAATGTAAGCTTTAGTGAGCTAGGGCTTTTTAACCATTTTTTTCTCAGTTGGTAATCAGGCCAGGTTTGGATTAGGTTTCCCATGACAAGGCTAACAATTAAAACAATCGGCAGAAATTCATGAACAAACAAGAAACAGATGTGGACGAACAGAGACAGACATGGACAAAAGACCAATATCCTGTCTTCCATCCCCCAGACACCAGACTGTCACCATGGTCTATTTACTGGCTCTCTGGATTTAGGTAAGAGACAGAGCATGGATAAGAGACTCTTTCCTCCAATACCCAGATGTCAGACCATGAAGATCACAGTCTGTTTATCGGCCCTCTGGGTCACAGCCCTGGATCTCTTCATCCACCCTGCGAAACATCAGAAAGAGAGAACAGATGAGGTACCTCCAAACACATGCAGTTGCACATCCTCCCTCATGGGCAGGCTCAAATCGGTCACTACAGAAAGCCTAGACCCTCAGAAGACCAAGAGATCCCACAACTAGAAAGGAGGGCGCCTCTAAATCCCTGTGTGCCTGGAAGCCATAACCCTGACTAAATGTTGTGGTATGTTTGAAATAAATCACCGAGTCAGTCTTGAAGCAGGACATGGAACTTTATTCGCTTGCAGGCCAAGGGACAGTGACCCAAGTCGACTTTGCTCCCCTTGACCCCTTGCACAAGGCAGGGTATCTTCTTTATAGCCAAAACCTACAAGCTACCAGTAAGTCAACATCATAGCAGCCTAGGAAGTAGGTTTGAATGATCCAGTTCAGGGTATAGAACACGGCCCAAGAAAAATGGGAACAAAAAAAGAACATCTTAGAAATGCATTTCTTAATAATACATAAAATTTTTTTAACTGCCATACATTGCTATGTGTGTGCTCAGCAGGAGGTGGCAGAGGCAGTGTTTTCTCATAGGAGAAGCATTTCTTATATTAAATGGAGTCTTGGGGTAAAATGGATTTTGTCTGGTCAAGGCACATATAATTTGTCCCATAACACCTGTAATCCCAGCAGCTCAGGAAGCTGAGGCAGGAGGATCACAAGTTCAAAGCCAGCCTCAACAACTTAGGCCCTAAGCAACTCAGCAAGACCCTGTTTCTAAATAAAATATAAAGAAGGGCTAGAGATGTGGCTCAGTGGTTAAGTGCCCCTGGGTTCAATCCCTTGTTAAAAAAAAAAAAAAAAGTTCAAGGAGATAGTTTCAGATTCTACATTGCAACCAAACTAATCTTTTAGATAAAACCAACACTTATTGAGGTTTGGTTTAGTATCAAAAAGAAGAGTATCATTGATTTGAAAAGACTGAAATACTCCTTCCTTTTTCTGTACATATGTGTGTTAGGCTGGATCTTCTTCATGGAAAACCTACCTTAGAATGACATATTGTGTAACAGACTGCAGAATCAGTTGTGAGAATCCAAATGTCTTCTGTTAAACCAGATATTAGAGATTTGCAGAAATGTATAATAATGACATGCTAATTTGTTTTGGAAATATACATATTTTCATAATATTATGTTAAATGTAATGTTAATTATTTTTAGTGAATTTATAAAATTTTAAATTTCTGAATTTTATTTTGAATACATTAAGATCAATACATAAGGTTACGTAAACAAAATGCTCTGGGATCTTTGGACCTAAGACCCAGAAGATTGAAAATAATTGGTAGCCAGGTGCGGTGGTACACGCCTGTAATCCCAGCGCTTTGGGAGGCTGAGGCAGGAGGATTGTGAGTTCAAAGCCAGCCTCAGCTACAGTGATGTGCTAAGCAAATCAATGAGACCCTGTCTCTAAATAAAATACAAAATAGGGCTGAGGACATGGCTCAGTGGTCCAGTGCCCTTGAGTTCAATCTCTGGTAACTGCCCCCCACCCAAAAAAGAAAATAATTGGTATGTAATATATCACCTTTGGTGTTGAAACAAGGTGAAAGTCTTGTGTGTACATTAAGGAACTCAGGAAAGATACCCTATAAAAACAATGGTAACCTTTCCAGTAGATTGAGAAAATATTTAGAATTTATCAGTGGGGATAGGTAGACTTTACCTTATATCATTTTATATTTGTTCCATGTGACTGTTATCTGTTTTTAAAAGCTCTTCTTTGTGGCTTATTGTTAGAAAATTTCAGGGAGGGGAAAAAAAACAGAAATAAAGAAGAAATCCTAGAACCTGCCAGAGAAGGAATAATTCTCTTTTTCTCTTTAGATCTGCTGTGGTACGAAGGTCTAACACCAGCCCCATGGGCTTCCTCCGGTTGGGATCTGGCTCCCCTGCACCAGCAGACACAGCTCAGACAGTTGGACGAAGACTGTCTATTGGGTCTTCTAGGCCTTATTCACCTTCCCCTTTGGGTAAGGAGAGTTTAAAGCAATTGTTTTTTAATCTTCTCTGTAACAAATTTGGTATGAAATATTATTTTTAGGGACATTGATTCATCATGGCAGTGATTCTGAGCTGATTTGAGGCCATCCCTCCTGCACTACCCTATTTCCAGTTCCTCCTTGAGAATCTCTACATAAATCTGTTAGGATTGATGTTGAAAATATAATAATATAAATTAATTTTACATGTCAAAAGCATCCACATTGGCTTTGGCATCCAAATACAATGTTAGAAACTTTAGATTAAAGTGCATAAAATGCCTATCTTTCTTATTGCTCAGACGCATGAGAATTAACATTGCATCTCTGAGTCACATTCACTACATATCTTCCAGCTCTAATAGGAGTATAGTAGCAGCTTTGTTACATATCTCCCCATTTTGCCTAGAAAATGATTTTGGAAACATAAAGAACCTTAAACAAAGCAACAAAAGAAACCCTACCAAGCCGAAAACCAAAGAGACCAAATAGTGAAATGTAAGAGTCAAAATGCTCAAACTCAGAAAATGTGTGAGAACAAAGCCACGGAGGGCAGTATCTGTGAGAAACACCATGTGGTAGTGGGAAGAACAGATGGTACAGAGGAGCCCCATCTATAGTTAAAGCTGCTGAAATCTTAGTAGACAGAGCAGGGTTGTAGGTAGTCCCCCAGGAACCCTAAGATGATGTGTGTGTGTGTGGTGTGTGGTGTGTGTGTGTGTGTGTGTGTAATGTTTAAATTGCCTTATCACTTGTTGCAATGATTTCAGCTGAAAAATCTTTAAACAAAATCTTGGCACTCCAGGGTCTCCAAAGACAAAGATTATCCTTGCATGTCAGTGAAAAGGTCCTTAGTATCTAATCTCTGCTTATTGCTTTATCACCTGGACATTGCTCCTTCTTGTTATAGATATGTCTCTTGTCTGTTTAAATTCCCTGGTACTGTCCCTGATTCTCCCTCTGTGTCAGTTTGGGTTTTCAGGAAGGTGGATGTAAAGAAGGTATTAGGTATGTAAGAGGCTGAGGGAAGTAGGGAGCCAGGGAGGTTCCTCAGACCAAGATTCAGGTCTGACACCTGGGAAAGGAGGGTAATAAGGGAGACAATAAGGCAAGAAAAGTCTGAGACTATAGCATAGGTCTAAGAAAGTTTTAACCATTACTATGGGAGTAACCCTAAGCACTGGTCTGTCAGAGGAATTGTATGACCCACTCTCAACATGCCTGAATCAGTTGTTGACCCCTGGGGGAAGCCTGGCTTCAGACAAATGTGAATCCATAGGGACAGCTGCTGGGCTGTCATCTGTGTCCTGCAGCTCCACAATCCCCAAGCACTTTGTATAAACTGTTACATGTCTATATAGACATTTATTTATTTATTTAGACTTTTTTCCTAATGATTTTGTTTCAAGGATGGATGTATATGGTACTTTTTATCTTAGCTTACCTACTGCCTAGCATATTGGTTATTCAGTAAGTACTGGTTCAACTAAATTTTTGATAATTTTTGCAAATTATGTACCAAGCAATTTTTGCATGCATTGCCTTTTTCCATTCTTAATTAGTTTTTTGAATAATTTATTCTTCTTTTCTCCATGTCTCACTTCATAGTTGGTACCATTCCTGAGCAGTTTAGTCAGTGCTGTTGTGGACATTCTCAGGGCCATGAATCCAGAAGTAGAAACTCTTCAGGTAGGAAAATACATTTGGTATATTAGAAATTTGAATTTTATTATGAATGGACTTATTTTGTATTTCTAGCCTTATCAAAAGGACAGCATTGGTAAGAAATATTTCCAATGCTATCCTGATTTTTAGAATCTTGAGTGCTTGCCTAGCACAGGGTTCGATCCTCAGCACCACATAAAAAATAAATAAATAAAATAAAGCCATAGAAACATATATATTAAAAAAATAAAGAAAATAGTCTAAGGAATTAGACAATTAGATAAATTTTGGTCATTGTTACACAGATGATAATTTAGAAAGTGAAATTTTATTATGGCATTTGCTGGTAAATAGATGGAACTGGAGATTATCATGCTAAATGAAATAAAGTAGATTCAGAAAATTAAAGGGTGAATGTTTTTTTTTTTTCTGATATGTGGAAGTTAATCAAAAAAAAAAGGGGGAAATTAAAAGATGGGAGGTGGGAATTCCATCAAAACAGAAGATCATGGGATTTAGGAAGGGGATTGAGAGGGAGGGAGAGGGATGGGATAGGGGAAGGACAGTGGAATGAATCGGACCTAACTTTCCTATGTACGTATATGAATATACCACAGTGAATCCACAAGACACTAATTAAAAAAATAATAATAGGAGAAAGATCAATAGAATAGAGGGAAGGAAACAGGGCAGGAAGGAGAGGAAGGAAAAGGGAAGCACTGGAGACTGAATTAGAGCAAATTATATTCTGTGTTTAAAATTATGTTAAAATGAATCATTATAGATAACTAAAAAGAACCAATAACCAGGTGCTGTGGCATATACCTGTGATCCCATAGGCTCAGGAGGCAGAAGGATTTCGAGTTCAAAGCCAGTCTCAGCAACTTAGCAAGGCACTAAGCAACTCAGTGAGACCCTGTCTCTAAAGAAAATACAAAATAGGGCTGGGGATGTGGCTTAGAGGTTGAGTGCCCCTGAGTTCAATCCCCAGTACCAAAAAAACAAAACAAAACAAACAAACAAAAAAAAAACAAGAACAGAAATTCAATGTTGCCTTTTGTTGTTTTCATTAACTTTAACAATTTACTACATAATCCCTTTAGACCTTGCATTAATCTGAGTTGTTAGCTCTTGACAAAAATAGCTCATATATTCATCATCAATATATTTCATCTCGTGCCCGGCATGTATCTCCGAGATAGAGCACTTGCCTAGTACGTGTGAGGCACTGTGTTTGATTATTAGCACAACATAAAAATAAATAAATAAAACTATTGTGTCCCATCTACAACTAAAAATACTTTAAAAAGAATAAGATATTCATCAGAATTCTCATTTTAAAACTTGCCCTCTTGTTTCCTAAGTTTTTGCTGTATACTTCACTATTGGTTAACCTTTTCATTCATTTTCTTGGTAGGTTCTCCAGTGCCACAGGCTCAATCACCACAGTCTCTCTTATTGGGTGCTAGACTGCAGAGCGCCCCTACCCTTACTGACATCTATCAGAATAAACAGAAGCTAAGAAAACAGCACTCTGACCCTGTGTGCCCATCCCATACTGGGGCTGGATACAACTACTCACCTCAGCCCAGTCGGCCTGGCAGCCTTGGAACATCTCCCACCAAGCATATGGGATCTTCTCCACGGAGTTCTGATTGGTTCTTTAAAACTCCTTTACCAACAATCATTGGTTCTCCTACTAAGGTGTGTTCCTTAAATCTTTTTGTAGATCATGAACTGCTTTAGTACTTTATGGAAAGAATACAAGATAACCATAATTTTAATGAGCACTTAATTACTATGCATCAGGCACCATGTAAATATTTGTTGAATGCTTTATGTGCATGATCTCATTAATCTTCAGAAAAGGAAATTGAGATTTAGAGAGCTTAAAGAACTGTTCAAGATCACACAGGCTGTAAATGGAAGAGCCAATGTTTGAATCCAGTCTGACTAACTTCAAAGCCTGTCAAAATTTATACATCATATTAACTAGTTTACATATGTTTGTTTAGACCACAGCTCCTTTCAAAATCCCTAAAACACAAGCGTCTTCCAACCTGTTAGCCTTGGTTACTCGTCATGGGCCTGCTGAAGGGCAGTCCAAAGATGGGAATGACCCACGGGAATGTTCCCATTGCCTTTTGGTACAAGGAAGTGAGAGGCATCGATTTGAACAACAGAACAAAGCAGTGTTTGGCAGGTAAGATATTGTTTATTCTCTAATCTTAAAAATGAAAACTGAAATAGCAAAATAAGTACATTTTTGTTATAAAAGCAACCAGACTACATTAGTAGCCAGCATAAGCTATGATTGTTAATGCACATGGTGTACTTCAGAGGGTCCAAAAACTTACTATAACTGTGTGAATACAGAGCTTTTCCCTGAATTTGAACATTTTATTTCTGTCTTTTATTTTATTTATTTATTTTTTACTTATAGTTGGACACAATACCTTTGCTTCATTCATCTATTTTTATGTGGTGCTGAGGATTGAACCTAGGGCCTCGCATGCAGTAGGCGAGCGCTTTGCCGCTGAGCCACAACCCCAGCCCCTGTCTTTTATTTTTGTTATGGAAGTTTATCTTTACCTTGAATTGTTTAACATATATTTTTTGTTTCCTTGCTTTCTAATGTCCTATTAACCCTTCTATTTTTAAAAAGTGAATTTCCCATTAATAGCATCACTGTTCTTTTTAGATCTGTCAGTACTGGGAAGTTATCAGATCAACAAGTAAAGGCATCTTTAGGTGGACACCAGGGCAGCACTGATAGTTTAAATACAGAACGGCCTATGGATATAGGTAAGAAAAATCTTGTTTCTTTTTAGGCAGGTAATTTGTAAGTATATTCATTAGTTTCTTATTACTCTTGTGATAAATCATCACAAACTGGTGGCTTCAAACAACTCAGATGTATAATCTTAGTATTGGCAGTCATTTCTCATATCTATGATGACAGAGGCTTATTTGGTATCTTGATGATCAGCAGCCTTTGAATTGGAAGAAATTCCTTCCAAGAATGTTTTTTATTAGTAAGATTTTATAGGCCAAAGTTAGCCTAAAAACACATGTGCTCCTGAGCATTTCTTTGACAGCAGCTTGATCCTATAAAGGTCTGATTACTGAGATCTCTAAACCTTTCATAGTTGTTTTAGGGACTGTTACGTCCATAGACACTCACATCTAGATTTTGTGAACTATTTATCACAAACAAAAACAAAAACAAAATGGATGTTCCAGACCCTAACCTAGACTTGCTTAATCAAATTTTCTTCGGATGGATTCTGGGAATCCCTAGGTAATTATTATGTATATTAAAATTTGGAGTCTATTGTAACTTCTTTGTTCTTATATTCTCTGATTTTTAAATTAACTCATTTCTGAATATCTAAAGGACAAAATACCTGGGCCAACAAAATATCTGATTGAATGGTTTCTAATCCAAAGGGATATTTCACAGTGTTCTCTTCTTGTCTGCAAGGTTTTTGAAGAGAAGGCTGGTGTAATTCTTATGATGGTTGTTTGCATGGTGTCATTTCCCATTTTTTTTTTTTTTTTTTTACTTTCAGCCTTGCTGTATCGTTGACACTAAAGTATGTCCTCTGTAAACACAGAGTTGGGTCTCCTTAATCTGACAATCTCCACCTTTTGTTTAGATTATTTAATTTGTTTACATGTTAGTATCATCGACACAGTTGTTTTTACCTATACATTTTACTTTTTGGTTTCTTTTCTCAGTTTTTGGTACTGGGGCTTGAGCACAGGGGTGCTTAACCACTGAGTCACATCCTCAGCTCCTTTTAATTTTTTATCTTTTTTTTTAAAGAGAGAGTGAGAGACGGGGGGAGAGAGAGAATTTTTAATATTTATTTTTTAGTTCTCGGCAGACACAACATCTTTGTTTGTATGTGGTGCTGAGGATCGAACCCTGGCTGCACGTACGCCAGGCGAGCGTGCTACCGCTTGAGCCACATCCCCAGCCCCCTTAATTTTTTATCTTATGACCAGGTCTTGCTAAATTGTTTAGGGCTTCACTAAGTTGCTGATCTTTGTGATCTTCCTACCTCAGCCTCCCAGGTTGCTGGGATTATAGGTGTACATCACCATGCCTGGCTTGTTTTCTTTTTCTTTTTGTTTTTCCTTTTGCAGTAAGTGAATATTTTCTAGTTTCATATTTTGGTCCCCTTAATGATGTTTTTCACTTCTATCTTCCTTTCTTCCTTCCTTTTAGGATTGAATCCAGGGATGCTTTACTACTAAGCTCCATCCCCAGCCCTTTATTTAAAATGACAGAGTGGCCAGGCATGGTGATGCACGCCTGTAATCCCAGCAACCCGGGAGGCTGAGGCAGGCGGATCTCAAGTTGAAAGCCAACCTCAGCAAGTGAGGCACCAAGCAACTCATTGAGACCCTGTCTCTAAATAAAATCCAAAATAGGTCTGGGGATGTGGCTCAGTGGTTGAATGCTCCTGAGTTCAATCCCTGTACTGCCCCCCCCCAAAAAAAAATTGTAGATGGACATAGTATCTTTATTTATTTATTATGTGGTGATGAGGATTGAACCCAGTGCCTCCTCACACATGCTTTGTAAGTGGTCTCCACTGAGTCCCATCCCCAAACCTTTTTATTTTTTGAGTCAAGATCTTGCTAAATTGCTGAGGCTGGACTTGAATTTGCTGTCCTGCCTCAGCCTCCTGAGACACTGGGATTACAGGCATGTGCCACTGTGCCTGATTTAGTTCTTTTCTTCCTAGTTGCTTTTGGGCTTATAATAATCATGGTAAGTTATCACAGTTGACTTAAGATTCATACTAATTGGATTCCAGTGAAACAGAAACATTACTCCTAAATAATTCTTCCCTCTTTAAGTACTCTATTTTTGCTTTCTTTTTTTAGTGCTATTGTTATTATTATAGAAACTCAGTGATACATTATTATATTATTACTTTGTATGTTATGTCTTTTAAAGAAGCTGAGGTAGGAAAAGAAAACATGGTTTTCTTTATAGTTATCTTACCTTCTTATTTACCATTTCTTGTTCTCTCCATTTGCTTTTATGGATTTGAGTTGTCATCTGGTGTCACTTTTTTACTGCAAGAAAGCTCTGCTCCCATCTGCCTCCTATATTCCATTTCTATTTAGGTCCAACAATGCAATTAGATAGATAGATAGATATGTTGTTTTATACAGTTGTTTTTTAAATCATAAGAGAATAAAGGAGAAAATGATGCAGTTATAATGTTTTATAATTATATATTTACCTTTATCTGTGTTCTTTTGTTTCTCTTCACTCAGATAAAATCACTTTCTGGGGTCATTTACTTTAGGCTTAAAGAACTTTCCTTGTTTTTTCTTGTTAGAATAACAGGTCTGCTAGGAATAAATTCTCTCAGCTTTTGTTTAGATATTTTGGGATATCTTTTTGGTTTCACTTTTGAAAGAGTTTTGATTCATAAAAGATTCCCAGTCAGTCATGGTAATGCATATCTGTAATTCCAGCAACTCAGGAGGATCTCAAGTTTGAGGCTAGATTCTGCAATTTATTAAGAGCCCTGTGTTCAATCCCCACTACTGGAGGAAAAGAAGATTCATGGTTGATAGCTTTTTGTTTCAGTAGTTTAAATATGCCATCCCACTGCCTTCTGGCTTCCACAGTTTCTGCTCATAAGTTATCTGTTACTCTTATTTGATTTCTTTTTTGACAAATTATTTTTTTCTTTCTATTCTCAAGGTTTGTGTCTTTCACTGGTTACTGTGATGATTTTGGGTATTTGCCTTTATTTTCCTTGGAAATTCTTGAGCTTTTTTGATATGTAGATTAGTGTTTTTATCAAATTTTTAAAGTATTTAGCCATTCTTTATTTGGATATTTTTTTCTATTCCTATTTCTTCTTAAATCCTCATTATTTTTATATTGGTATACTCAGTTGTGTCTCATGTTTCTCCAAGGTTCTGTTCACTGTACAGTTGGCCCTTGATCAACGTAGTTTTGAACTATCTGGGTCCATTTATACACATACACACAAATTTTTTTTTTTGAGATTTACAACAGTTAGATAAAAACTTAAAAGACAAATCATGTAGCCTAAAAATATTGAAAAAATTAAATCAGGTGTAGCATGAATGCATAAAATACATGTATATAAAAGTCTATTTTATCATTTATCACCATAAAATATACACAATCTATTTTGAAAAGTTAAAACTGATCAAAGATACTGAAAAAATGTACAAGGCTACCTTTACTATTGAGAGAAATATAAACAAACATAAAAATGCAGTATTAAATCATAACAGCATAAAGTTAACTATAGCATATATGGTACTACTTTAATAATTTCATAGCTATTTCTTGATACTATTGCAATGAGTTTAACTATTATGAATATCTGCTTAAATTACTGTGTTGCTGTAATCATCTTCACCTGAGCAGTTTGTCTCTCCAGTGAATTGCATATTGCAGTGCCAAGTACATACAGTGAAGAAAGGATAGCCTGTTCAATAAATGGTATTTGGAAAACTAGATATACAAGCTAGGAGCAGTGGCACACATCTGTGATCCCCGAGATTTGGAAGGCAGAAGCAGGAAGATTGTAAGTTCAAGGACTGCTTCAACTACTTAGTGAGACCCTATTCAAAATAACAAATAAAAAAGATTAGGGATATGGTTCAGTGATAAAGCACCTCTAGATTCAAAAATCTAGTACCAACAGAAGAAGAAAAAAAAAATATATGTGCAGAAGAATGAACCTAGACTCCTACCTCTCACCATATACAACATATCAACTCATGTCAGTTATGTTGGATCACAAGATTGAGGCCAATCTAGGCAATTTAGAGAGACTCTGTCTCAAAATAATTAAAAGGCTAGGAGTGTGTAGCTCAGGGCTAAAACATTTGCCTTGCATGCAAAAGGCCCTGTGTGGAATCCCTAGTAGCACACACAGCACACAAGATCAACTCAAGATGGATCAAGGACCTAAACAAGTAAGAACTAAAACTAGCATAAGAAAATAGACAATTTAAAACATTGTTATAGGCAATTTTTTTGGATAAGAACCTAAAAATAGCGATGGGGTTGTGGCTCAGTGGTAGAGCACTCGCCTAGCACGTGTGAGACCCTGGGTTCCATCCTTAGCACCACATAAAAAATAATAAAATAAAGGTATTGTGTCTAACTACAAGAAAAAAATACATTTTTTTTTTTTTTAAAAAAGAACCCCAAAAACACAGGCAGCAAGAGCAATGAGATTACTATCAAATTAAGAAACCCTTCACAGCAAAGGAAACAACAGTAATACCTAGTTCTCTACAGAATGGGAGAAAATATTTGCAAACTATTCGTCTGGCAAGGAGTTACTACTCAGAATAATATGAACTCAACAATTCAATAGCAAAAGACCCTAAATAATCCAATTTTTTAAATAGGGCAAATTTTTGAATAAAAAATTCTCAAAAGAGAGATAAACTGCTCAATATCACTAATCATAAAGGAAATGCAAACCAAAACTACAATGAGGTAACATCTCTCCCAGATAGAATAACTGTTATCAAGAAGACAAGTAGTAACAAATGCTGCTGGACTCAGTGGCCCATGTCTCTGATCCAGTGACTGCAGTGACCGAGGCAGGAGGATTGCAAGTTTGAGGACAGCCTGGGTAACTTAGCAAGATCTTGTCTCAGAATGAAAACAATTATTAAAAAAAGGATTTGAGCCAGGCACAGTGGTGCATACCTGTAATCCCAGCAGTTTAGGAGGCTGAGGTGGGAGGATCATGAATTCAAAGCCAGCCTCAGCAACTTAGAGGGGCCCTAAATAACTCAGCGAGACCCAGTCTCTAAATTAAAAAAATATATATGTGTGTGTGTGTGTGTGTGTGTATGTGTATGTCTATATATGTGTGTGTGTGTGTGTGGGGGGTGTATATATGGCTGGGGATGTTGCTCAGTGGTTGAGTGCCTTGGGTTTAATCCCTGGTACCAAAAAAAAAAAAATTAATTATTAATGAAGAATTAAAAAAAAAGAAAAGGACTTGGGATATAATTTTTAGTGGTGAAGTTCCCCTGGTCCAATCCTTAGTAACCTCACCCTCCACAAAAATAAATAAATATTTAAAAAATAACAAATGCTGTCAAAGATATAGAAAAAGGAGAATTCTCATACACTATTGGTGGGAATGTAAATTAGTACATCCATTGTAGAAAACAGGATGGAGTTTCCTTAAAACTGGAAAACTACCATATGACATAGCAATCTCACTACTGGCTAAATATCCAAAGGAAATAAAATAAGTATGCCAAAGAGACATACTTGCATGTTTATTACAGCACTTCTCCCAGTACTAAAGATGCAGAATCAGCATAGGTTTCCATTGATTGTTGAATGAATAAAGAAAATATTTCAGTGTTATTCAACAGTAAAAGTGATGAAATCCCTACTTTTTTGGCAACCCAAGTAAACATTATGTTAAGTAAAATAAGCTAGGGACAGAAATACTGCATGTTCTCAAAGCTGATCACATAGAAATAGAAAATAGAATAGATATCACTAGAGAATAGAGAGAGTAGTGGGAAGGAAGATAGAGGGGAGATAATGGATACCAAAATACAGTTTGGTGCAGGGAGAGTAGTTCTCATGTTCTTTGGCATAGTAGGGTAATTGTAGTCTACAACAATTAATTATACATTTCAGAATAACCAGAGAAGAATTTGAAGGTTCTCAACACACGGAAACGATAATATTTGAGGAGATAGAAATGCTAATTAGCCTAATTTGATCATAACACATTGTATACATGTATAGAATTATAATACTGTACCCCATATAAATAAGTTCAAATATTATGTCAAGTAAAAAATAAAAATTAAATGTAAAAAGTAATCTCTTGGGCTGGGGATGTGGCTTGCCTGGCATGCGTGGGGCGCTGGGTTTGATCCTCAGCACCACATAAAAATAAAATAAAGATGTTGTGTCCACCAAAAATTAAAAAAATATATATTAAAAAATTCTCTCTCTCAAAAAAAACCAACAAAGTAATCTCTTGTCATTCCTACATATTATTCATCATATATAATACATGTAATGTACAAAATATTTGTTAGTGGACTGTTAATATTAGTAAAACTTGCAGTCAATAGCAGGTTATTACTAGTCAAGTTTGGGAGGAGTCAGGAGTTACACTCAGATTTTCAGCTGTGTGAGAGTTGGTGCTCTGCTGCCCCACAAACTCCATATTGTTCAGAGGTCAACTATACTATGTTCTCTTTCTCTGTTTTTCAGATTACCTAGTTCTCGTTGATCTGCCTTTAAATTCAGAGATTCTTTATTCTGCCAGTTGAAATCTGCTTTTGAGCCCTATAGTGAATTTCATTTTATGTTATTATATAGTAGTCTTCCCTTATCGGCAGCTGGGGGTACATTCTAAGACCTTTAGTGGATTCCTGAAGCTTCAGGTAGTACCAAACCCCATGTATCCCATTTTCCTATGTATACATACCCAAGATTTATAAAGTAGGCGCAGTAAGAGATTAACCATAACAGTAATAAAACAGAACAACTATAACAAATAAAAGTTATGTGAAAATGTGAAACATGGTTATCTCTTTTGCTATCTCGGTGTTTTTTTTTTTTTTTGGCAGGGGCTTGGGGGTTTGGTGTATATTCATTCTTCTTGAAAGAAGAACTTCATGGCTTCTCTTTGGCCAGCATGACTACTCTTTCACTTTTGGGTCACTTTTAAATAAAATAAGAGTTGAACACAAGTACTGTGATACTGCACTAGTGAATTTGATAACCGTTAATTGACTAATGGGTGGGTAGTATATCACTTTGGATATGCTGGATAAAAGGATGTTTCACATCTTAGACTGGACATCATGAGATCTCATCACACTTCCCAGAATGGAGAGCAGTTTGAAACTTATGAACTGTTTATTCTCCATTTTTGGACAATTGACTGATAATAAATTACAGAAAGCAAAACTGTGGATAAGGGAAGATCACTGTATTTTTTAAATTCCAGACTTTCTACTTCAAAAATAATTTCTATTTTTTCTGAATGATGAGACATTATCATCATACATACGTTTACTTTCTATTTTATTTTTATTTATTTATTTTTTTTTGTGGTACTAGGGATTGAACCCAGGGGCACTCTATCACTGAGCTACACACCCAGCCCTTAAAATTTATTTTTTTTGTTTGAGACAGGGTCTCACAAAGCTGCCAAAGCTCTTAGCCTCCTGAATAGCTGGGAATATAGGCATGTGCCTCCATGTCTGGCTGCTTTACTTTATTTGAACATGTTTAAAATAGTTACTGTGAAGTCTTTGATTAGTTTGACATTTTAGACTTCAGGTATTTTCTTTTTTTTCTGTGTAGGATTATGCTTTATTAATAACTTAAAAAATACCTTTATTTATTTTTATGTGGTGCTGGGGATCGAACCCAGGGCCTTGAACAAGCTAGGTGAGCACTCTACCACTGAGCCACAACCCCAGCCCCTAATAACTTGTTTGTATCATAATTTTTGTGGAAAACTGAACATTTTATGTAAATTTTTGTAGTAATTCTAAACGTGGCTCTCTTCCACCCCAGCTTAGGTTTTTCCTTTCTTATTTGTTTAGTCATGGTGGACTATTTCAGTGAAGTCTGTTTGCCTTGCATTATGCAACCTGATGTCAATCCTTAAAGGGTACAACCTTGGCTAAGTAGACAATAATTTCGGGTTTTGTTTTGCAGTGTTAGGATTTGAATCCAGGAACTTAAACACATGTTAGACACAGTAGGTGGTCTACCACTTAGCTACCTGGCCATTCTTCACAGTTCTAGCAGGATTCTTTTTGTTCTCTGATCTCTCACCTCTCATGGTATCACACTCAACTGTTTGCCTCCACTAATTTTCAGTTGATTGCTTTATTGTTTTTAACAGTGCCCTGGGAGATAAATTGTTTCACAGGTCTAGTTAAATTCTAGCCAATTTGTAGGAATAGTCTTTGAGGATAGTATTTGAACCTTGCATGTACCGCAGGAGGGTTCTTGGCTATCTTTCCCTGGTTCTGATAAACTTCCAGCTGGTCTGTTATTTAGTTGTTGCTCTCCTGGAGTTACCAGCTTCCTTTTACTTGCTCATCACCCAAATCTTCATCCTTTTTGATAGCACCCTTAAGTGATCTCTTATTTCAAACAAAGTCAGGTGCCCTGGAGAGAGCTTCAGAATTCTCTGTTCCCTGCCTCCCCAGCATTGGGGAATACCTCTCTACCACTGCTCTGGAGCTAGGAATAACAGTTGCTCATTTGTCTTGGAGGGACACCCCAGCTTTGTAAGCCTGGTGCTAGACAGAGATGGAAGCCTCTGGTCTTCTTGATTTGCCTCTGCTAGATAAATAAGCAGAAGTGCGTGTTTAAGGGCCCTAGTCCACTGGCCTGGGCCAGAACTTGCACCCTGTGAGTAGAGGCCAGACACAATTATTGCTGAGATGTGTTTGTGCTTCTTTTCTTTTCTTTTGCAGCTTATTGGGGATTGAATCCAGGGGCACAGTTGCTACCTACCTATTTTTTGAGATAAGATTTTACAAAGTTGCTGAGGGTCTCGCTAAGTTGCTGAGACTGGTCTCGAATTTGTTATCCTCCTACTTTAGCCTCCCAAGTTGCTGGGGTTACAGGCATGTGTCATTGTGCTTGGATGCGTAAACATGAATTTTCTTGAATAAATGTCTCTTCCTATATGTCTTCAAGGACAATTTCTAGACACTTTAAGTTGTTATTTTGGGCAGTGCTGTGGATTTGAAGCAGGGTCTCTCTCATGCTGGCTAAGGACTCTACCACTGAACTATACCCCTAGCCTTAAGTGGTTGTTTTTAAAAACATTTCATCAGTATAGTTGTTTCACTGAGGAACTGATTGTGGAGCTCTTCACACTGAGAATATGGAATCATTTTTTTTTCTTAGTGTTTTTTGCCAAAAGTCACCAAGTCACCAGGAGTTAGAATAGTTTTGGAAAACAGCTTGTCTGAGTGTGACCATATTATGTCTTATTCTCTTTCACATATAAATTTGAATTTTACAGAGCTTACTAGTTCCATGTGAGTGTGCATTATAGTTTTAAGTCCAGGTTAATAGATGTGAAACTAAATTTTTCTTAAAGAATATTTAGGCATACATAAAATGCATCTTTGATAATTTGTATTCTCTTTTTTTTTGGCACATGAACTTTGTTATATCATTTGAAATTACAAACTTCTTTTTTCTAACCTTGAAGTTTCTGTTTTGTAAAACAAAAACTATTGAAAATAGGAAAACTTTGAGACCTTCAGAAAAAAATTGTGTCACTGGGTCTTAAAATCTACCCATGAACATCCCTTAAATAAATTCTTGGAACATTAAATAAAGAGAAGGTACATCTTTTGTAACAGTAGGTGGTGTTTAATTTCTGCTTATTGTTTCCTTGCTCCCTATGACATTTTTATGAGCTTCTTCCCACTTTTTTCTTATATTTTTATTTGTTCTTTTTAGTTATATATAACAGTAGAATGTATTTTGACATACATATATGGAGTATAATTTCCCATTCTTGTGGTTGTACATGATGTGGAATTATACTGGTTGTGTATTCATATATGAACAAGAAAGTTATGTCTGATTCATTCTACTGTCTTTCCCATTCCCATCCCCCTCCTTTCCCCCAACTCCCCCCTGTCCAATCTGGTAAACTCCTCTTCCCCCCACCCCTATTGTGAGTCAGCATCTGCATATCAGAACATTTGGCTTTTGCGTTTTGGGGATAAGCTTATTGCACTTGGCATGATAGTCTTTAGTTGTATCCATTTACTGATAAATGCCATAATTCCATTCTTCTTTATGGCTGAGTAATATTCCATTGTTTTTATGTACTGCATTTTCTTTATCCATTCATCTGTTGAAAGGCTTAGGTAGGTTCCATAATTTAACTATTGTGAATTGAGCTTTATGAGCTCTTTCTACCTCTGTTGATACGTGCTCTTATTTTGTTGTGTACTGTAGATAAGATGGACACTGAGGAAATCTTGTTCTGTATTTTGTTCAGTGCTTTTTATGATTAAATTAATCCTGCCTCCATTCTGTGTTCCCGAAATGTAATGGGTGAATGTAAAAATCAATAATTTTATTGATTCTGCCTGTTTGATAGATGAAGGGGTTTTCACCAACTCTTCATGTAGCCCAAACTTTGTCTCTCAGTCCCTTTGACATCTGCCCTACTTGTTTTCAAATCCTGACAGATGTTAGGTTTTTGTTCTATACTTGTCTCAACTTTTTGTGTTTTTCTGAAGCTGTATTACAATAGATATTTCTGATCACCATTTCACTTTGACTTCACGTTTGTATTCCCAGTTCTCAGTTTCTGCTTTTTCAAATTATCTTCAACAGGTGTGACTTGGCAGTTCATGTATTTTAGAAGTATTCAGAAGTAACTATGAAGGACTGGAGATGATCCAGGCAAGGTGGCATACAATTGTAATACCAGTGACTATGGAGGCTGAGGCTGGAGGATTGTAAAGTTCAAGGCCAGCCTCAGCAATTTAGTGAGACCCTGTCTCACTAAACAATAAAAAGGGCTGGGGATGTAGCTCAGTGGTGAAGTGTTTTTCTAGTGTGTTCAAGGTCCTGGGTTTAATCTCCAGCACTACAACAAAACAAAAGTAACTAAATATTAGACTTTGGTATGAAGAAGATTCACATCTGAGATTATAATATTTTAATGGAAGTGTGGCATCATATTTTCTGATTTTGAGTAATAAATGCTTTAGCTAAGGAAAACTAATACAAAAGTTAGTGTCTCCCTGTAATTCCACCTGCAGATAGTAAATACACTATCAAGGTAACCTGACATTTTGTAAACTCTTTATTGTAGCTCCTGCAGGAGCCTGTGGTGTTGTATTGGCACCACCCGTAGGAACTGCTACAAATTCTAGGGCTGTCCTCTTCACTGTGGGGTCTCCTCCACACAGCGCCACAGGCCCCACTTGTACCCATATGGTCCTACGAACAAGAACCACCTCAGGTGAGAAATGTTTGTCCTATTCAATCTGTGGCAAGTATGTGATATTCTGAGGGTAATGTAGTGTTACAACTTAAACAAGTTACTGAATTTCTTTGGTCTTCAGTTTCTTTGCCAGTGAACAAGGGTTATAAGTACTAAATGAGGCAGCATTTTGGATGGGGGGACTTCGTAAAGTAAAAGTGCTACATTATATATATATAAATCTAGAAATATCCATTATGCTTGTATGTTCATATGCAATATATATAATATAAAATATAAATAATTGATCCATGAAGAAGCAGCTGTCTAACCATAGTGATTCTCAACTTATATTTTGAAATCTTAATTTGGTATATTGTTTGTTTAGTTTTCTAGAAGCTTAAGTTTTATTTTTGAACTTTGGGTCCCACTGTTTCTTTTCTATTTGAAAAACATTAATATTATATTTTCAAAATAATGTTGCTACACTCACTCATCCATAGCAACCATGTTCATAGGAAGTGACAATTATGTTTAGATAGGCTAATATATTTTTATTATTATCCATATTCTATAAGTAGTTTATTAATAGAGAAATTAAGAAAGTATTTAGATTGGACTCAAAGTTAGTATATAATACCATCATATATATTATGCTTTGTGTTATTTAAGTTCTCTTATTCTAAATAAGTTGCTAATCAGGATATTAGTATCAACAAAAAAAGATAGGTAGAATTAAAATCTTAGTTTTATAAATATTTATAATTTTATATGATAAGTAAGAAAATGCCATTTTAAAACAGTAACATTTTATATCTGTTAATTATAGTGACATTTTTAAAAACTTAATACCCAGTCTTGTCAAACTTTAGTGGGATATATGTGCTTACAGCTGCTATAGAAAATAATGTGGCAATTCTTAGGAAAAGCTGTAAAAATGTTTATAATATTCATCTGTGGTAATTCCTTTCTTGTTTATAATACCACTATTGAGTATTTATCACACAGAAGTCATTTGAAAGAAGGAAAAACTTGGTTAATTTCATTGCAGTGGTATTTGTAACATGAAAAAAAAATCAGAAATAGTATAAATGACTCCAGATAAACTTCACATATATAAAGATTGTAAATTACTATACATCTATTGAATCTTATAATTATGAAACTGATGGAGCAACCAGGAAAAATGTTTATGGTACAAATTTTTTAGAGTAGAATATAAGAAAACTAGCTCTGATATCTATAAAATATACACATAGACAAGGATTGTAAGTGAACATGGAAAACTAAAAACTATTCATATGGTAAAGTTGGTTGGGGATAAGGGACTTTTGTTTGAACTTTATTACTCAGTAGGTTTTGTTCAGTAAATAAGAGGAGCAGTGGATGTAAAAGCCCCTCTGTGACCTAACTCAGGACGCTGTGCTGTGTTTTATGTTTCCTTGCAGTGGGGTCCAGCAGTTCAGGAGGCTCTCTCTGCTCTGCAAGTGGCCGTGTGTGTGTGGGCTCCCCACCTGGCCCGGGCTTGGGCTCTTCCCCACCGGGAGCAGAGGCAGCTCCCAGCCTGAGATATGTGCCTTATGGTGCTTCACCCCCCAGCCTAGAGGGGCTTATCACTTTTGAAGCCCCCGAACTGCCAGAGGAGACACTGATGGAGGTAGAGAAAAGACTACAGTGGTGTGTTAATATAATGTTGATATGATGTGAGGGTTCTAGTGGTGACAAAAGGATAAAATAAATTGAGCAGTTCTGAAATTATGCTCCTCCCCCCTGCCCCCATACTGGGAACATGAACCCAGGGGCATTCTATTGTTGAGCTACATCCCCAGCTCTTTTTAAAATTTTTTATTTTGAGACAGGGTCTTGTTAAGTTTCTGAGGCTGCCTTTGAACTTCCTGCCTTAGCCTCCCAAGCTGCTGAGATTACAGACATCCAGAGGCACTCAATCACTGAGCCATGTCCCTAGCCCTTTTTTATATTTTATTTAGAGACAGGGCCTCACTAAGTTGCTGAGGCTGCTTTGAACTCGTAATCCTCCTGCCTCAGCCTCCCAAGCTGTTGGGATTACAGGCGTGCACCACCATGTCTGGCTTCTTTCTTTTCTATTTGAAAAACATTAATATTATATTTTCAAAATAATGTTGCTACACTCATCCATAGCAACCATGTTCATAGGAAGTGACACATTATGTGTTCTCAATTTTTTATCCAAAGTTTATTTACTATTTATAATATTTTAAAGCATAATCTGTGTCCTAAAAAGTAAGCTTTTATTCTCAAAGTTTTCTTTGGTAAAAATAAATAGGCATAATTGATTTATTATTTTAAATTACAAATTTTTAATTTTAAAAATAAAACATCATTTATTTATTTGGCACTGGGGATTGAACCCAGGGGCACTTAATCCCTGAGCCACATCCCCAGCCCTTGTTTGTATTTTTTTAAGTTTAGAGACAGGGTCTCACTGAGTTGCTTAGGACATTGATAAGTTACAGAGGCTGGCTTTGAACTCTCCGTCCTCCTGCCACAGCCTCTGAGTCTGGGATTACAGACGCCCAGCTAATTTAAAATTTTTAACAATAATAGTAAACCAGTAATGACATATTTTGTTCATTAACAAAGTAATATACCTGCCAAATGGACTGGATGCTCATATTTATAGATTAGTACCTTTTATCTGTGGGTCCACTTCTCCAGAAAAGAAATATATATTGTATATAACCTGAAATATGTGAGTGTAAATCCAGAACCAGAGTATGTTTTATGATTTCAGAGCTGTGTATGCTTAGTTCCTCAATCCTGACTCAAGGAAAACACTCTGTAGGATGATGTGTCTGTCCTCAGTCCCTGAATGCCTGAGGTCTTAACTTAGCCTGAGGTTTAAATTAAAATGATCAACTTTCTGGGCCAACTAAAGAGCAAATTTTTTCTCCATTTAGGATCTCTAATATTTCTATTTTGTATGAATAAGAATTAACTTTTCACATAAAAATTACAAAATATTGCATGCAAATTTTTAGTAGTGATTTTGTGGTAGTAATTTTGAAGATGTATCTAGTCCAATCTAAAGTTGGAAAAAATCAAACCTGAGTATTTTTTTTTTTTTTTTTAGTCTACATCCAATTAGACATAAATTACATTTCAGTACATGTTTGAACATGTTGGAGCATATAGTTGACAATATGCTGTCACAGAGCAGAGAGACTCAAAAATTGAATGGTTTATTCTCCTGTATCTAAGAAAACTATTCTCTTCTTTTAGTCATAAAAGGAGAGTAAGTTATTCAATTAACTTTTAGGCCATGCTTGAGATTTCAAAATACATTTACAACTAAACAAAAATCTCAAAGCAAAAATTGACTACATATTTTAAAATTACAGCATCCCTCAGATTGCTGTTCTATCTTCCTATGCTCCTCTCTTTAACTAACTGAAAAGAACACAGAAAATTAGATCTTTGGTATTAGGAATCAACTATTGACTGAAAAATCAATAGAAACTAAAATAACAATAACAACTCACTGAACTATGAAGAATTGTGATTTAAGAGCTGGGCATACTAGCACATACCTGTAATGCCAACTACTTAGGAGGATTCCTTGAGCCCAGGAGATAAGAGACGACCTGGGCAACATAGCAGGGATCCCATCTCAAAAAATTTTAAAAAGTGATTTTAGTGTGCAGAGTACCCTTCCATTTAATTTTTTTTTTTGGTACCAGGAATTGAACTCAGGGCCTCACATAGACTAGGCAGGTATTTTCCTACTGAGCACTGATGAGATTGTATCCTCAGCCGATTTTTAAAAATTCTGTTTTGAGACAGGGTTTCATAAGTTGCCCAAGTTGGCCTTGAACTTCTGAACCTTTTGCCTCACCCTCCCAAGTAGCTGTCCTTGCAGTCTTGATATCTGTTTTGTCATGAATATATTGATTTGATCTTTTTTTTTTTAATTCTTTTGTTTTAATTCTGGTAAAAGCACAGTGTCTTGCTGTTTTTGGAGCTAACTTATGTGAGTGCTCTGAAACACTTGCACAAACCCACATTGGTTTCATTTTTGTTTTCTTACCAGCTTTTTGAAATTTAAAAATGTCAATTTCCTTTGATCATTCTGACATTCATAAGTATGGAAAAACACTACGTATAGAAAAAATACAGTCAAACTTTTTTTTTTTTTTTTTCCTGTACTGGGAATTGAACTCAGGGCCTAAGCAAGCACTCTACCAGTGAATTGCATAACTTTATCTCCAGTCCTTTTGTTTGTTTGTTAGTTAATGAGTTATCCAAGCTGGCCTCAAACTTGTCTTCTTGCTTCAGCCTCTCAAGTAGATGGAATTGCAGGTGTGTGCCCCCATACCCAGCTATATACAGAAATTCTTTATCTAGAGTGTTCTAAGACAGTGTCTTTGCTGCAGCGAGAACACACAGATACCTTACGCCATCTGAATGTGATGCTGATGTTCACGGAGTGTGTGCTGGACCTAACAGCTGTGAGGGGGGGGAACCCTGAGCTGTGCACATCTGCTGTGTCCTTGTACCAGATTCAAGAGAGTGTGGTTGTGGACCAGATCAGCCAGTTGAGCAAAGACTGGGGGTACGTGCCACCGCCTGTCATTTCATTGCTATATTCATGCTTTCTGTAACCTTGTGCCTGAGCTGCTGGCATTGTCAGTTACTGAAGGTCAAATATTATTAAAATCTTCAAAGGAATCTCTAAGTTACTTCATTGTGTAAGATGTCACTGTATGAGCTAAGAGAATTTTATAATTTTAAGCCTTGCCTTTATTGGGAGATGGTGTGGATTTTTATCTGAGCATTTCTATTTTAGTCAAAGTTCACACATCTGTCTTCATGTCAAATCTCCCTTCAGGGGTTATATTTGCATTAAAAAACCTAGGAGGAGGATATGCTTATAGAAAGGATATTTGAATGGTGGCCTAATATTGGAGCCCCAAGTCTGGTGGGTTGGTTCTCAAGGTAACTCTCTATTCCTGTCTTCCTGGTACAGGCGGGTAGAACAGCTGGTGTTATACATGAAAGCAGCACAGCTGCTTGCAGCTTCCCTGCATCTTGCCAAAGCTCAGATCAAGTCTGGGAAGCTGAGCCCATCCTCGGCCGTGAAACAAGGTATGGCAGCTGTGGCTTTAGGAGTCCTGGAGTTTGTCCCTTCCTGTCCAGTGGAGAGAGAGGCACTGTGCTATTCAGTATCCTAATAGGGAAAAAGATGCTGATGTTTTGTTTTTCACCATGTATTTGATACAGAAAGGGTTGTGAGGATTTTATTTTGTCATTTCATACTGAAATAGAGATCATAGAACCAGATTTCTGATCCTTCCTTTCAGTGATCATATAATGTTACTTTCCTTAAATCAGCACAAAAGGTATGTGTCACTGTGTCATCATTTCTAAAGGAAAATTAAAATTAGTTCTCATCTCAACGTTTTTTTTCCAGTTGTCAAAAATCTGAACGAGCGATATAAATTCTGCATCACCATGTGCAAAAAACTCACAGAAAAGCTGACTCGCTTCTTCTCTGACAAACAGAGATTTATTGATGAAATCAACAGTGTAACTGCAGAGAAACTCATCTATAATTGTGCTGTGGAAATGGTAACCTTTTTTAAGGTTTAATATTGTATAGCACAGCAGTACTTATCTCTAAGAGAATCTTTTGAATCCAGAGTATTGTAATTATTATTGTGATAACATCCTGCAAAAGGAGGAATTGAAGTTCTCTAACATTTTTTTTTTTTGGTGGGGGGGAGGGTATTGGGGATTGAGAGTATCAGGCACTCAACTACTAAACTACATCCTCAGCCCTATTTTGAATTTTATTTAGAGACAGGGTCTTACTGAGTTGCTTAGTGCCTCTC
Source organism: Callospermophilus lateralis (assembly GCF_048772815.1). Lineage (NCBI taxonomy): Eukaryota > Metazoa > Chordata > Mammalia > Rodentia > Sciuridae > Callospermophilus > Callospermophilus lateralis. The sequence continues at coordinate 59,987,182 of NC_135315.1, forward strand.
CATTGCTGAGGCTGGCTTTGAACTTGTGATCTTCCTGCTTCAGCCTCTCAAAGTGCTGAGATTATAAGCATGTGCCACCACACCCAGCCTTACCAACATTGAAGTAACATTTAATATAATTTATTTAATGAACTTCCTTAAGTCTGGCTACCACTTTTGATAAAATTCTCTTTTCTCTTTTTATTTTTGTGGTATGGCCTTGTGCATGCTAGGCAAGTGCTCTATCACTGCATCACCAGCCCAGAATTTTTTTATATCTCCTGCTAAACTTTGCTAAGATTAGGCATGGTGTCATCTTTTAGTAGTTTGCATTTAAAAGCATTAACTGGACATGTTTCTACATTTTCTATTATTTAAGAAATTTTAGCTTAGTAAAACTGTTAGAAAATATACTGCTTTGTTAACCAATATAAAAATTCATGGGCACAGATTCCACTTAACTGACCTTATTAAAGTACAAGCATCAAGTAAAATCTACTTTTCTAATTGTCTGGTTATAATATCAAAAATAATTTGTTTTCTTTCTCTACTGGGGAAAAATTGCTCTGAAACATAGATAAAAATAGAAGCTATTAAATAAGTGATTAAGTGGGGAAAGTTTAGTTTTGACTAATCTTTTTTTTTAACCATAATAATGTAATTGATTTTACCTATTTGTGTACTTTTAATTGTACTATTACTGTACTCTTAGTCTTATTTCAAAAGCCATTAAAATGAATAGTCACATGAAAATAAGAATATAAAATGACAGGAATAATATACATTTTATTGTTCTAAACTGTTGATAGGAATAATGTGCATTGTATTACTCTACACTGAATTAAGAGTTCATAAGGCCAATGAAGAGAGTGTTTCTGATGAGGATGCATTCTATTATTCAGTATTCTTAACAGGGAAAAAGATCCCAGCTAATGAGGAGATCTCAAGTTCAGGGCCAGCCTGGGCAACTTAGTGAGATTCTATCTCCAAATAAAAAATAAAAAGGTCCGGAGATGTAACTCAGTGGTAAAGTGCCCCAGGGTTCAATCCCCAGCAACCCCCCTCCCCCTAAAAAAAGACTTTTTAAGAATTTTGTGCCCAGAAAAATGTCCTCTCATAAGGAATTATAATGCTTCTTTCCTTTCTGATAATAACAGCCCTGTAACATAAGTAGGTTCTTCTTTTTGCCCTAGTTGCTTAGCAAGCTAAAACAGTTACATTTTAGTTATATTTTTCTCTTTCGTTTTCATTGCTCTGATTTTCTTTATCTATTTTATTTGGTCGACTCTAAATGTTCTATAAATTATTTTTTGAAAGAGCATATTAACGATTAGAACACTAGATTACTGAGAGTTCTGGCATTTAGTGATCAAAGAGAACATAAGAATGCTGTTGGAAAAACCTGTATGAATAACACTACCATTCTCTCTTTCTGCAAAGACCTCTTCCCACCTTTCCCATTACTCAGCTCATTCTTGCTCCTCTTTATGATTCAGCCTAAACATTATCTTCTGGAGGCTTCCCCTAATATTCTCTTGCAGGGTTAGGTGGACTTCCTGTGTATTCTGTACCATCCTGATGCTTTCTCCTGAAATAAGACTTGTCCCTTAAAATTAGAAATGCATATTTTGGCCCGGCATGGTGGCGCACACTTGTAATCCCAGCAACTCAGGCTGAGGCAGGAGGATCTTGAGTTCAAAGCCAGCGTCAGCAATGGAGAGGCCCTAAGCAACTCAGGAGACCCTATCTCTAAATAAAATACAAAAAGGGCTGGGGATGTAGCTTGATGGTCAAGTGCCCCTGGGTTCAATGCCTGGTACCAAAGAAAAGAAGAAATGCATGTTTTGCAGACTTATGTCTTCCTTTAGACTGTGAGCACTCCTTTATTTATATGCTGAGTGCCTGGCATTAGTAGGTGCTCAGTAATTATCTATGAATGAATAACTACACATACCTGAAAATTCTTTTGACTAGAAAAAGAAGCCAACAAATGACTTTTAACATCATTTCATCATATTACTATAATAATCTTTTAATGAAGTTTACTTTAAGTAGCTCATCCTGATGAATCTAAGTTCTGTATAGTGTAGTAGGCTATAGCATTTCATCAAAATGTGTTAATTTTAGGTAGATGCTATTTAAAAGCTGCATTGCTAAGATGAATTTGTATTTTCTTGGAAAATTTGAGAATTTTTTTGTTGACTGATTCCAGGTTCAGTCTGCAGCCCTGGATGAGATGTTTCAGCAGACTGAAGATATTGTTTATCGTTACCATAAGGCAGCCCTTCTCTTGGAAGGCCTAACTAAGATTCTACAAGACCCTGCAGATATTGAAAATGTACATAAATGTAAGCTGACCTACACAGTAGTCTTCCAGTATCTACAGTTTTGCTTCCCACATTTTCAATACCCAAGGTCAACCAAGGTGTAAAAATATTAAATGGAAAACTCAGAAACAAACAATCCATAGTGTGATAAATTGCTCCTTTCCTTTGTCCAGCCTATCCATGCTATTAGATATGCCACCCACCTTTTAGTCACTTAGTAGCTCTCTTGGTTATCAGATCTCTTGTCTTAGTATTGCAGTGCTTATAAATAGTTTGATACTCTTGATGCTTTCAGGAATTCATTGGGGGTCTTGGAATATATCCGTTGGGGATAAGGAAAGACCATTATATTTATTGATGGCAATTTAGTTGTCTCTTGCAGTATATAATAAAAATAGCTTAGGGGGGCTGGGGTTGTGGCTCAGTGGTAGAGTGCTTGCCTAAGCACACATGAGGCACTGGGTTCAAACCTCAGCACCACATAAAAATGAAATAAAGATATTGTGTTTACCTACAACTAAAAAATATTAAAACAAAAGAGCTTAGGGTTTATAAATATACTACCTGGGTTGAATCTTGGATTTCCAAACTTGAGTAAACCATTTAACCTTTCTATTGTCTTATTTTCTTATACTGTATGATGTGGATAGCAATGCCTACCTTGCAGAGTTGTGAGGATTAGAGATTATGCGTGTAAATTACAGATGGTTTTTAGATTTCTACTCTGCATTCCTTTTCAGCAAGTGTGTGCTCATGTATGTAGGAGAATGTTGTTTTTATTGTTGAACATAACTCTCTTAAGCATCCTGGGCTTAGTGACTGAAGAATCCTATAAAGAGCCTATGTACTGCAGATTGATACTGTATAGAATATGTAATGGAGAATGATACTGTACTGGATATGTACTAGAGATGGATAGGATTCCAGGGGATATTACTACTTATCAGATATAAGACCAGCAATCTGATTTTCGAGGAGAAGGTGATGTTAGAATCCAAATGTTCTCTATGCGATGTGCTTCTCTGAATTTTACCACTAAGTTAAAAATCATATATCTAAACTATTACCAGATAGAAGAAAATATATTCTATTACCTTCAGGGAAAAGATTGAAAAGAGACAATGATTCCAATAGAGTTAGTGATTTTTTTTCCCCTTAGTTGTTCTTTCCTTGGTTTTGAAAATATAAGTACTTTTAATTCTGATTTTTTAAAAAAATTATTTCTAGATAAATCTAGTATTGAAAGAAGATTGTCAGCACTCTGCTGTAGCACTGCGACTGTGTGAGAAGCAGGCATGTCCATGGACCGGCGTGGGAGCATGAGGTGATACATTTGAGATTACAGCTTGGTTCTGTCACCCATCCCCAGGAAACTAGTTTAACTGGTGACTACCAAAGAACAAGCAGCAATTTCAAAAAGGAAAAACAATCCAAAAACTACATGTTTGTAGAAAATCTGCCTTACTGGAGAAGATACTCCCTTTTCCCTTTTTCTTTGTAGAAGCAGAAGCAAGAGTATTCCAGTTTGCTCCCTGTTTGAACTTGGTAAATAAACATACCTTAGAACTAGAATTATCATTTATTCTTATGGATAATTAAACATGAAATAAGGCAAGTGACACTTCACTCAGTTCATAGAGCAATGTATGAAATGCCATGTGTTTGCTGAGGTGTACACAAGCAAGAATATACACCTCGTCAGACAGTTTGATGTTTGGGGTGAGTTTGTCTGAACCTGAGCATGCATCTTTCAACAGCTCAGGAAGAAATAGTTTAAGAAGAAGCAAAAAGATGGCTCTTGGAAGAAATTTTGAAATCTTCAATTTGATCTAGTATGGACATACGTTAATTCCTCCAAAATCTTTCATTTTGCACTAATTTATTAAAACAACTGTGTATTGGATTTTGCAATTTAAAACTAACTGAGGCACAATGGACTTGTTTAAAGTATTTTACTTGATTATATACATATATCCTTTCCAGAATTCACATGTAATCTCTATTGAACTTTTAAATGATCAAAACTTGTGTTCATGTGAATCTTTGCATTTTTTGTTTATTTACACCTACAGATCTTCTTAGTAATATTTTGAGTTGCTGATGTTTACTTTGTTTGCATTTTTTCCTTGTGCATGCAAAATGTGCATTGATGCCTGTGACTTTAGGTTTATTAAAGAATAGGTTTATTTGGACAGTATTAGAAAAACTATCATGAATCAAGAGATACTCTTGAGAATTTTCATAGGGCCAAAACAAAGTTGGTGATCAAAGGCTTGTTAGTGATGTGGAGTTTCTACATGAAGTTAGTGAAAAATTAGGTTTGTTTTCTCTTAGGAAAATGGCAGCTCTCTCCAGCCTAACGTGTATTTTTAATGTTAATCCTGACAGTTCACCAAATAGCTTGTAATGGAAAAGCAGGCAGTTAACATCCTTTTAGGAATGTTTCATATATTGTATATTATTTGGTTTCTTTTACTTACCTGCTTGAATACTTGAATAAACCATTCACCAGTTTTAATCCTATTATTTTAAGCCTTTTACATAAAATATTTTGAACTGACAGTGTGCAGAAGCTCTTCGGCATTACTCTAATTTTAATGTACTGATAAAAACAAACAAACATGGATTTCCTTTACTTTGACAAAGTAATGTAATTTCTACTTTATTTATCTGTATGAAATTCCAGCAGTTAATTTGAACATTTATTTATATGATGTTTGTATTTTTAGGTCTTTAATACAGTGTCTTTCTACCTCTCATTTGTAACTGCATGCATTATTCTTGAAACTAGTTAAAACTCACTGAATTGTTGTGTAATAGCCTTTTTATTATTACCTATACAAATGTATATTAAGGTAAAATAAAACTGACAGTGTTTCTAGGTTACAGTTGGGTCCATATTAAATGGCTTGTCAAGGCAGATACTTCCTTAGTCTGGGGACTTGGTCATTAAGGTCCTTTGCCACATCCCAGGATTTCCCAGGATTTAAGATTCTTGGTGACTGTCATTCAGGCTTCCATAAACTGATGATCACTTCCCCTTCTTGCTTAGTGATACTGTATTTTTGTATAATTTTTAGAGTTTACACTTTCCTCCATGTTCTCCCCTGTATTATCTCAGTTGATCCTCTGTGTGGGTGGGTAGGGTTATTCTGCCCCCTCTCTAACTTTTTTTAAACACATGATGAAACAGGTTCAAAGAGGGTAAGTGATTAGTCTGAAGTCAGGAACTAGGAAAGTGGTCAAGCCATGCTTTGTAACTTCCAAGTTCTTTCTTCTTCCTCTTGTGTAGTCAAGGTCTTGTTATTGTTAGTGTGTATGAAACAGTGAAGTCTCAACAGCAGAGAACAAACTGTAAATTTATGAGTAATGGTTCTGATTATATTTCCATTATCAAGGCTGATTGTTTTAAGAGATTTTTTGCCTTGATTATAGCAATAATAATAAACAAGTGCTTTATGTTTCCATGAGTATTTTTTAATTTCTTTTTTTGTTGGGGGAGGGTACTGGGAATTGCACTGGCAGGGGTACTCAAATTGAGCTCTATCTCCTGCCCTTTTTAAATTTTGAGACAGGGTCTTGCTGAGTTGCTCAGGCTGCCCTCAAACTTATGATCCTTCTGCCTTAGCCTCCTGAGTAGCTGGGATTACAGGTGTGCACCTAGTGTATTTTTAAATTTCATATCACCTATTTCTTTTTTTTAATTGATTTTTTAAGAAAAATAAATGACAGCAGAGTGCATTACAATTCTTATTACATGTACACAGTACAATTTTTCGTATCTCTGTATATAAAGTATGTTCACACCAATTCATGTCTTCATATATTACCTTTGGATAATGATGTCCATCACATTCTACCAAGATTGCTAACCCCCTCCCCCCTCCCTCCTTCCCCCTCTGCCCTATCTAGACTTTGTGTATTCCTCCCATGCTCCCCCTCCCTACCCCACCTATTTCATGAAGTAGAAAAAATGGCAACATTCAAACTGGTCACAGTGATGCACAGTTCTAATCCTGGAGACTTGGGAAGTTGAAGCAGGATAATCACAAGTTTGAGACCAGCCTCAGCAATTTAGTAAGACCTTGTCTTAAAAAAAAATTAAAAAAGAAAGAAAGAAATGACTAGGGGTATAGCTCACTGGTAGAGCACCTCTGGGTTAATACTTGGAAAATTGTGGACCATTACAAATGTAGATAGAGGAATTAATCATGAATTTGCTAGTTAGCTATTCCTACTCTTAAGATTTATTTTAACTGTCTCCTATACTGACTGGTCTTGGAGGTATGTTTTTGATATAGTTATTTCCCACATCCCTGTGTTCCCTTCCTTCCACTGAGAGGAATAACCAGACCAGGAGGAGGCTATTGTTAAGGCATACTGCCAGCAAGAGTCATAGGAGAAAGCTGAATACTATACAGTGGACATGAGGACAAGGGAGTTGTGATTCCAGACCAATATATCTGACATGTCTGGGTTCCTGTTTCGGTGCAACTGTCCTGAGACTGTTTCATTTCAGGAAGGATGGCATTTCTCCCTCCAGCTCACCTCTGTGCTGGCATTTGCAGAAGCTTCTCTTGTGGTCTGAGAATATTGTGTTTAAAAATGGCAATATTGGGCTGGGGATGTGGCTCAAGTGGTAGCGCGCTCGTCTGGCATGCGTGTGGCCCGGTTTCGATCCTCAGCACCACATACCAACAAAGATGTTGTGTCTGCCGATAACTAAAAAATAAATAAATAAATATTTAAAAATAAAAAAATAAAAAATAAATAAATAAAAACGGCAATATTCAGGACTGGGGTTGTGGCTCAGTGATAGAGGGCTCGCTGAGCACGTGGGATGCATTGGGTTGGATCCTCAGCACCACATAAAAAAGTAAAGATATTGTGTCCAACTACAACTAAAAAAAATGGCAGTATTCAAACTGGTTTCAGTGATGCACAACTATAATCCTGGAGTCATGGGAATTTGAAGCAGGAGAATCACAAATTTGAGGCCAGCCTCAGTGACTTAATAAGACCTTGTCTCAGAAAAAAAAAAAAAAAAGACTGGGGGTATAGCTCACTGGTAGAGCACCTCTGGGTTAAACCCCAGTGACAGCACTCCTGCTGCTGTATACATGGTGGCGACACCCAGTTTTGAGTTTTGACCATTTTAGTTGAGAGAAATAACATTCAATGAAGGCTGATGACATTTCCTATGATCCAGTGCTTCCTGGTTCCCACAAAAGGAGCTTTTCTGTCCTCACTAGAGTCAGACCTAGCAGCTCAGGAGGAGCTAATGTTAGGGTCAGGCTGCCTCACTGTCCAAGGATAAAGAGAAAGTTGAATTGGACGTGCTGGGCATGAAGGCATGGGCTCACATTACTTAAAAATCCTTGAGGTGCTGTGTAGTGTGATTGGAGCACAGGCTGTGGTGGAAAGCTTCACACTTCTAGTCACACTTGTAGTCTCTGTAAGCAATTTTAAGTTTTTTTTTTTTTTTTTCTGGAATAAAGAAAGGTCAATTGGTGTTTCCATAGAAAAGATTACTTCACAGGGAGCAGCTACTGCTCAGAGAACTTGATCTTGTCACACCTGATACCTGCATCTTTGAAGCATCTGCATCCACTTCTAGATGGCTTTAGACCATTTACTTCTGGACCCTTGAAGCTGTGTAGTCCTATGACTACATAAGGACCTTCCCAGGTCACTTTCTTGTTTATTAAAGCCCTTGAGATACTGTCCTTGAGGGGAGACCCAGTCAAGATGATATTTTCCTTATCTGAATTGGGAAACTATCAGAAATGATCCCTCTATAAAAGCATTGTATACAGAAAAACTCTGCTAAAAAAAAAAAAAAAAAAAGAAAGAAAAGAAAATCACAGCATTTGTGCTAGAGGTGAAGGCAAACTTATAAGGTGGATTCACCAATCAGAACAAACAGCAGAGGCTGAGCTCTTGCTGCCATTATGATCTTGTGCAGTCTACAGCAAAGGCCCTGTAGGAGCCGTGACTGGAGTAAGGATCAGCCCAGGGAGCCCTGGCCCTGTTGTCCTGAGTGTGCTGTGCAAAGGCATTACCTGTAGGATCTTGTTTTTTGTAGAAGCCCTATTAGCCCCATTTTCATATGCTATAAAGATCTTCATTATTTGATATATCCTTTCTTGACAGCTCTCCTAGTGTCTCCCAAAGTGGATCTGGAGTAATGGAGACTGTTAGCTTTCTATTGCTCTAAAATACCTGACAAGAACAACTTGGAGGGAAAAGTTTATTTTCGGCTTATGGTTTCAGAGGTTTAGGCCATGGTCAGCTGGCTCCATTGCTCTGGTCTGAAGGTGAGTCAGAGCATCATGGCAGAAGGGCATGGTGGAGGAAAGCTGCTTATCTCATGGCAGCTGGGAAGCAGAGTGTGTGAGGAGCCAGGAACAAAACGTATACTCCAGAGGCATACCCCCAGTAACCTAACTTCCTCTAGCCAGGCCCTGCCTGCCTACAGTTACCACCATTTGTCCAAATTATCAATTTATCAAATAGAGTAATCCACTGATTGGGTTCAAGCTCTCATTATCTGATCATTTTACTTCTTGCATTAACACAGGAGCTTTTGGGGACATTTTGTATCCAAACTACAACAGGGCTTTTAAGCCCTGGGCCAGGTGGGCCATGGGCTTGGTAGGGCAGACCTGTCCAGGGTGATGCTGCTCCACGCAGCATGCCTGCCTCTCTGAAACAGTTCTGCTCTTGCACCGTTAACTTATACCTTTAGGAGATGCCAGCTTGAACATTTATTTGCCTATTGAAAACTGCATTCTACAACTTTAGGATTTCTTATTTCTTTCTCTCTCTCTCTCTTTTTTTTTTTGGTACTAGGGATTGAATGTAGGGTTTCACTAGGCAAGTGCGGTATTGCTGAGCTACACCTGTGTGCCACTTTATGGCCCACATAGCTGACTGGGGGAAGGCCAATTCCAGACCTTTTCCTTCCACCTCTCCTTGCACATACAAAATCCTCTCAGCTAAGCAGGCCAAGAAGAGAAAATGACAGAAGGCAGGAGGTGGCTGTGACAGAGTGGACCTAGTGGCTCGATTGTGATGTCAGCCTCCTCCTGTGAGCCAAGGGAGGCAAGGACTGAAGGACTAAACCCTATGCTCCTTTATTTTGAGACAAGGTCATGGTTAGTTGCCCAGACTGGCCTCAAACTTATAATCTTCCCGCTTCAACCTCCTGAGTAGCTGGGATTACAGGTGTACAGCACCACATCTGCCTCCTTTGGGGTTTCTGTGACTCAATTTGACAACTTAGCTTAAGGGGTCCATTTGGTCTTTAGCTCTGCCCTGTTCAGCTGTGTGTCCTTGGGCAATTTTTTTTTCCTCTTGGGCAATTTTTTTTAAATCCCTCACATCTGTCAAGTTGAGGAGTTTAAATCTTGAAGAGTTCCAATCTTGAAGAGCTGGTTGGTGAATTGAATAAGTTGATGAACATAATTATTTGAACAACGCCTGGCACAAGTAAGAACCTAGTAATGGCTGCTACTGAAGTAATTGTCATCCTTTTGCTCATGTTTTCAATTTGTTTCAGGAACAGGTGAAAAATAATTTGCTTTGCATTTGTTTGTGGTATGTCCTGGACTTTGTGCTCTACCTGGAGCTGCTCAAACGATTAGTTCTTGCAGGAAAGTCACCTTTGTGCTGTTTACCCATCCACCACCCCAGTTTCAGGCGTTCTCTGAGTTACTCTCTTTAGGTCAATTTGGTTTTGGTTTGTGGTACTAGAGATTGAGCCAGGGGTGCTCTACCACTGAGCTATATCCCCAGCTCTTTTCTATTTTTTTTAAAATTTTTTTTTTAGTTGTAGATGGACACAGTACCTTTATTTTATTTCTTTATTTTTATGTGGTACTGAGGATTGAACCTGTTGCCTCACACATGCTAGGCAAGCACTCTACCACTGAGCCACAATCCCAGCCCAGCTCTTTTCTATTTTAAAATAGGATCTCATGAAGTTGCCAAGGCTGGCCTTGAAGTTGTGATCCTCCTGTCTCAACCTACCAAGTAGCTGGATTGCAGATGTGCATAAATGCACCCGACTTTCGGGCTGTTTTAGTGACATGCTTGCATCAGTCTAACAATCATTACTTCATTGGATCCTTACACCAGTCCTTGTTCATTTTACAGATAGAAAAAGCAGACATGAAGTATCATTTCCCCAAGAGAAAAGCCACACAGATGGACAGTGGTGGGAGCAGCCACTGTTGGGGTTTGGACCCTCAGGGGCTGGGCTAAGAGTGCTGAGCACTGTCAAGAGCCTAATGCTGATTCACCCTTAGAAAGCCCTATGCTCACTCTCCTGTCTTCTAACACTTTCTGATGATATATAGGAAGAGGGGAAAGAAAAGCTTTATGCTATTTGGTGCCCAGATATCTCCTGTTGGTGCCATCTAATGCTTAATGGAAGGCAGCCAGAGCTCAAGAAGCAGGTCAGGATCAGCAGCTCTGTTCAGCCCACTCGGATCTGGATCTGGAGCACAGGAGCTGTAGGTTTCAGGAATTATCCTGCATCTAACAGTGAGATGGCTTCTGGGACATGTTAATAAACTTGGGCATTTGGTTGACCCAGTTTGAGGCTTTCTTGTATGCCTGCTTGCTTGTATTTATATGTGGTGGTGGGGTTGAGCAGCAGGGAGTGGTTTCAGTGGGAAGGGGAAGAACCTCCACAGCCCCGCCACTGGGAATGGAACCCAGGGGCTCTCTACCATTGAGCTACAATCTTAGCCTTTTTTTTTTTTTTTTTTTTAATTTTGAGGTAGGGTTTTGCTAAGTTGCTAAAGATCTTGCTGAGTTGCCCAAGCTGGTCTCCACCTTGTGATCCTCCTGCCTCAGCCTCCCAGGTTTCTGGGATTACAGTGTTACCATGCCAAATACCTTCCAGGTCATAGGCCATATCACATAAAAAAAATTGAGGAGGGGCTGGGGATGTGGCTCAAGTGGTGGCGTGCTCACCTGGCGCGTGTGCGACCCGGGTTCGATCCTCAGCATCACATACAAACAAAGATGTTGTGTCCGCCAAAAAAAAAACCTAAAAAATAAATATTAAAATTCTCTCTCTCTCTCTGTCTCTCTCTCTCTCTTTAAAAAAAATTGAGGACATGTCAGGTCTGAGTAGCAGAGCAAGAAGAGATTTAATATAAAGGGAAAGTACACACTTGAGACTGGGAGTGTGGGTGAGCTTGAAGAGAGTGAGTCCTGCTATCTGGGATTCCCTTTTTTAGTGGCACATTATAATTATGCATAATAGTAGGCTTTATTATTATGTATTCATTTGATCTGATTCTAACATTTATGGAGTAGGTAGGAGGCTGAACTAGAGGTGGAGTCAGCAGGGTGATATAATTTTGTGTCCGTTTTCCTTGGGGTCTCTCCTTGCCCTTGTATATTTTAATCATGGTACTTCCTACATTAAATCTCTACCCAGGGTTGTGCCCTTCATGATTATAATGAAGGTTGGGTCATTTCTTGGTCACCAGAGTCTCTAATGCACATTCCCAGTAGAGGAATGGCTCCTGTAGGTGCCTTTTGGTTGTCCTGTGGTCTTGTTTTTCTATCAGTTAGTCACCAAGTTGTGGGCAAGGACACAGGTGAAAGGACTGGGGCAGGATTGCTCTTGAGTTGTTAATTTTGCATTCCAAGAATTTGTGGGTGATTCTCTTTTGAGATTCAGTGTCCCTAAATTCCTATCTTAGACTGACATTTTTGTTTTTTTGGCACCAGGGATTGAACTCAGGGGCACTCAACCACTGAGCCATATTCCCAACCCTATTTTGTATTTAGAGACAGGGTCTCACTGAGTTGCTTAGCACCACACTTTTGCTAAGCCTGATTTGAACTAGCGATTCTCCTTCCCCAGCCTCCCAAGCTGCTGGGATTACAGGCATGTGCCACTGCACCCAGCAGACCAAGGTTTTTGATATAGAATATTGACCAGGAAGTGATGGGAGATACTGACATATGTGATATTGTGAAATATGTATCTGACCTTTATTTCTCTTTGCTGGCGTGTAACTCCTAAAATCCTTAAACTCTCCAAAGTGATGTGACTTGTGAGCACGGTGGGGCATACCTGTCATCCCAGTGACTCGGGAGGCTGAGGCAGGAGGATCTCAAGTTTGAGATTAGCTTTGTCAATGTAGCGAGATTCATCTCAAAATACAAAGGACTGGGGGTGGGGGGTGTGACTCACTGATAAAGCACCCTAGGGTTCAAACCCTAGTACCACAAAAACCAAACAAAAAAATGTCTTTTTGTATATTAATGAGTTGACTGGTGGTGGGCAGTCCCTAAAAAGCTTCAGAGTGGGGAATAGTTCCCCGAAAAAGCAAAGCAGGATTAGAAGGTTAGGACTTTCAGCTCCACTCAGGAGCTGGGAGGCTGAAGGAGTGGGAGGTTGAAGGTTAAGTTGATCACCCGTGGCCAAGGATGTAATCAATCTTGCCTCCATAATAAAGTCTTCATAAAAATGCGAAAGGACAGAGTATGGAGAAGCTTCCAGATAGTTGAACATGTGGAGGTTACTGGAGAGCAGTGTTCCTCGGGAGGGCATGCAGGCCCAATGGAAGAGTTGGTGGTTTCTACAATAGCAGCCTGCAAGTCCCTGAAAAGTGACTTCAGCAATGACTATCAATATGACCTCCACACCGGGGACTTTTTAGGTTTTTGTCACTCTGACCAAAATACCTGGTAAGAACAACTTAGAGGAGGAAAAGTTTGTCTTGACTCACAATTTGAGACTTCCTGGTCAGCAGAGAGAGGGGAGAGGGAAAGGGCCACAGGGAAGATGCATCCCTCCAGAGACATCCCCAGGGGTACACCTCCTGCAGTCATGCCCCATCTGCCTAGTTATCTCCTCGTCAGTCCTATTGGAACTGGGATGGACTGAGTAGGCTACAGCTCTCAATCTACTCATTCTACCTTCCTGTGTTAACACAAGAGCTTTTGGGGTTTGGGGCTGGGGATGTGGCTCAAGTGGTAGCGCGCTCGCGTGGCGCGCGTGCGGCCCGGGTTCGATCCTCAGCACCACATACAAACAAAGATGTTGTGTCAGCCGAAAAACTGAAAAATATTAAAAATTCTCTCCCTCTCTCTCTCACTTACTCTTTCTTAAAAAAAAAAAAGAAAGATTTTGAGGGACACCTCATATCCAAACTACAGCCGAACTCAGTTGAAGGCTAATAACATCATTCAGCTGTGCCACCTCCAAATTTAGTGATTTTTTAAAGTGAACTAAAAGCTGGTAACTAAAAGCAAGTGAAGCTGGAGAGTTTATTTGGGGTTCTCTTGGTTCCATGCCTACACAGCCTCTCTTTTCTTAGTGATTTTTCAATCCCAGAGAAAGGGGCAAGTCTGGGATCTATCCCAGACTGAACACTTGAAAATGCACAAAGAGTGATCCCTAAATCTTCAAGAGACATAATCTCTAAGTAGATTTTAATGTGAACAAGAAATCAAATCATTTATATCAAATATAATTGATAATTTGCTGATAAAAAATAGTTGTAATAAACTAAAAACAAGTGTGGATAAATGAAATTGGTATACCATGTGATGTATTTTTATTTTTAAACTTTTTGATTGTTGAGATTGAACACAGGGACACTTAACCACTGAGCCACGTCCCCAGCCCTTTTCATTTTTTAAAATTTTGAGTCAGGGTCTTGCTAAGTTGCTTAGAGCCTCACTAGGTTGTTGATGCTGGCTTTGAACTTGGAATCCTCCTGCCTCAGCCTCCCAAGTGGCTGGGATTACAGGTGTGGGCCACTACGCCTGGCTTAAATTCTATTTTCAAAACACTGAAGGGCATGGAGAAATGCTCATAATGAATTATCAAAGTAACTGGACTATCAGATTATCCAAGTTTTGTAAAACTGTCTAAATTTAGTTGAACATCTAGAGATGTATGGGGTGATAATTTTTAAATTATCTAAAATTCTGTATGCACAAGAATTCCATCCATATGTTTTGGTGTGTTGTCCTTTTGTCTTTAAAGTGCCTGTAAGTACCTGTAAGTACTTCGTTCCCCATGCCATACTGTTCCTGTGAGACAGAAACCTCATCTCTATTTATGCCCTGGAACCCAGGTCCTGACTCTGGTGACCTAAGAATATTTCTTGAAGTACTGAACTTGAAAAAAAGGCTCCTCTTTGTCATAATTTGAAGTGACAAAACAGTTATTTCAAGATGACACCACCAAAGCATTGATCTTACAGAATTTGGGTTTGATGTGACAGCAAGCCTCTGAAGAAGTCTCCCTTTTTGCAATAACCTAGCTCCGCAGCTCTTGTGTCATTTTCTATGTGACCACCAGGGGGCAGTGCCTGACTGTTGCTTCCATGACACTGCCTATTGCAGAAGGTTTGCAAGTTTTGCCCTCTACAGAACATGTTTAATGATGGTAGATAATTTGTTTAATAAACATTAATTTGCTTTTATTCTTCATTAAAATTTGGACACTGATGAAAATTCTCCATAAGAAACAAACACATGAGGGCTGGGGATATGGCTCAAGCAGTATCGCACACTCCTGGCATGTGTGCGGCCCAGGTTCGATCCTCAGCACCACATACAAACAAAGATGTTGTGTCCACCAATAACTAAAAAATAAATATTAAAAATTCTCTCTCTCTCTAAAAAAAAAAAACACATGGTTATCCACTGGCTGGAAGATGTACCTGTGACACATGAAGGTGTGAAAAATGATGGGTACACCCCACATCTCTATTTGAATCTCCCTCTCTCCTACATCCATCATGTACCAACATCCATGTAAAACCTCCTGTCACAGATAGATGTGATGTACTACAGATCTATTCAGTCTGTTCTTTTTGTGATGGGAATCAAGTGGGAAGCAGTTTGCTCCTCAGAGTCAGAATGTAATTGAAATGATGGGGTCATTGGCAGCACGTTTGTCAAATGGCAGATCTATTGGTTGGCATCGCTAAGGTCTGGCACAGATGGTCAGCCAAAGCACTCAGTTTCCCTTTCTCTGGGGAATTTGATTAAAATCCTTTATATCCTGCAAGAGTGTCAGGCTAGAATAATGAAATTGGTGACTTGGAGGGGAGATATGGATGTGATTTTAATTACCTAGAACCCTGCCCACAAGGCCCATCCTTCTGCATTCTACCTTGATTCTGAGATGGGACAAAGGACAGGTAGTCAGCATAGATACTGAATGAGGAGGTGGAAAAGGTAAGGACTAATTACCAAAGAAAAGAAAATGGGATGCGAACCCTCCAGGCATTCCTTCTCTCTAGAAGTTGCTAACCCCTCTGGGGGATCACTCCTCCCAACAGAGGAGATGTCCCCTGAGCTGCTCTTTTCCTGCCTTTGGGCACATACACTAGATAGAAAGAGGAGGTGGGGAGAAGAAGATCTGTAAAGGGACCACCCCCTCCCACTGGCATCTGGCTCTGGAACCTGAATTCTTTCTGGAGAAGTCTGTTCTTTCTGTGTCTTTTATAAAACTTGCTTTCTACTCTTGCCTCTGCATTTCTCAGGCATTTAATCTTCAACATGGAGAGGAAAGTGGACCAGATCCTGTTTTCCGAGACCAGAGTCAATCTCTTGTGCCCCTCACCAGACAGTGACCTTGGAGCAGAATCTACCCCTTGGCTTAAACTCTATCTCTGGGCCCTAACCTGGCTCTAGGCAGACAGCAGCTGATGAAAGGCCTCGGGGTGGGGGCCGAAGGTCTAACAAAACGGAGGATAGTATTTGAAAGTGGGATGCTGCTAGAGCAACCTAGATGTGGGGTCACCCTATATATGGGGGGAGCGCAGACAGACCTTCCTTTGCAGCTGCAGAGTTCCCTGGGGCACCAGGAGCAGATTTGTCCATCCATCTACATGGGTGTTAGTGAGAGCTGTAGTTCCTAATTCAACCAGTGCTGTGAAGAAGCGCCTTGCACAAAGGATCTGAACAAACACTTTACAGAAGAAGAAATATGAGTGGTCAAAAAATATATGAAAAAATGTTCAACATCTCTAGCAATTAGAGAAATGCAGATTAAAACTACACCGAGATTCCATCTCCCTCCAGTCAGAATGGCAATTATCAAGAATACAAATAACAATGTTAGTAAAGATGGAAGAAGAAAGTTATTCTCATACATTGTTGGTGGGACTGCAAATTGATGCAACCACTATAGAAAGCAGTATGGAGACTCCTCAGAAAACCTGGAATGGAACCGTTGTTGGACCCAGTTATCCCCACTCCTTGGTCTATATCCAAAGAACTTAAAAACAGCATACAACAGTAATACAGTTACATCAATATATTTTTAAAAAATGTAAACCAAGTTTATTTTGCTTTTTTTAAGTAGTGTTCTTAAAGCACTACAGCTTGGTAAATAGTGTAAATTAGTATAAGTCATCTCAAAAGCCAGAGTTCTGTTTTGTTTTTTTTAATGAGTTGTTAAAAAGATGCAGACTATTCTAACAGGATAAATATTTTTAACCATTTCACTTTGAGTTAATGAAGGCTCACAAATGAGCAACACTCCTTACTGAGGAAAACAAAAAGCTGTTGTTGACAAGCAACAGCACACACACACACACACACACACACACACACAAAAAGAACTGTGTAAAAATAACTGTGTTCCCATATTTTTTGAAGTTGCTTTACAATGGGATGATATGCACATGATCTTGCTGCAAACTTGCCATACAGACTTGTAATACATGTAGTCTAGACAGACGATTCAGTCCAAGAGGTGCTAACTTCAGACAATGCAGCACTTTTAACAACGCAATTTGTTTTACTCATTACCTTTTCTTCTAGACTGAAATACAGGCTAAAAAAAAAAAAATGCTCCCTAATTGGTATTGTTTACAAGAAAATTGTATAATTTTTCATTAGAATTTACAAGTATATGTTCAAATTGAATTTTTATCTTCCCCCCAAGCTCTGCCACAAAATGGGCATGAAGTAAATTTTTTAAAAAATGCCTTAATTTTCAACTTCATGCAAACTAAATAAAGATGACCAAAACAAAAGCTTAAACAATGGAAGGATATTTCACAGAAAATTTCTTATACAAAAAAACACATAAGAAAAAGGGCTACTAGGTGACATTTTAATTTACAAATTGGCATCATTTTGGTCAACAAATATCCAGATACTATTCTTGTCTGCCAACAAGAATTGAAGAGGAAAAAACCTAGCATGATTTCAGATTTTAATCACACATTTCTTCTGGAATTTCATGTGGATTAAGGATGCCAGGGACAGGCATTTGAAGTTTATGTTTCTCTTCCTGGGCCTGTTTAAGGGCTGTTTCTCTTTCTTCCAAAAACAGATCAGATGTGTCTTCACCTGCAAATTCCTTTATCTGTACTAAGAAATCCCTTAGATGTTCCTTGAAAGCAGGAATATCCTGATTTAAGCTGAAAAGCCCCGTCACAAATAGCTTTACTTGAGCATCTTGTAGATGAGGGAATGCAGAATTAAGGAGATTAGCCACATATTCCTGAACAAACATTTGGTTGTTAACAGGATTTCCAGGATTTAGTGGTGTACTTATTTTTCCTTCTTCAACCAAATTAAACATATATGCAAGAATTGATGCATGCATTGTTAAACCAGCAGTATGTGAAGTGTCTGTCACAACCAGCTACATCAATATTTATATTTATATTTATCAATATTTATATTGATGAAGCTGTTATATGCTGTTTTTATATTATAGCAGCTCAAATCACAATAGCCAAGCTCTGGAAACAACCTAGGTGTCCTTCAATGGTTGAATTGATAAAGAAAATGTGACATACATACAATGGAATAACCATAAAGAAGCATGAAATTATGGCATTTGTCAGTAAATGGATGGAACTGGAGAATATCATGCTCAGTGAAATAAGCCAGTCCCCCCAAATCAAAAGCCAAATGTTCTCTCTGATTTGTAGATACTATACCCCAAACAAGGGAGGTTGGGGAGGGGTATAATAGAAGTAGATTGGACTAGACAATGGTTAATGAAGAAAATGGAAGAAGGAGGGGAACAGGAAATACAATAGAATTAATTGGTCATAACTTTCCTAGCCTGTGTTTGCAAATACAACCAGGGTAACTCCACACCATGTATGACCACAAGAGTAGGAACCTAATAGAATAATATATACTCTATGTATGTATGTTCTGCAAGATACATTCTATTGTCATGTATAAGTAAAAATTTAAAATAATAAAAATTAAGAGCTTTGCAAGAAAATCTTCAAAAATGAATGAATGCAGAGGTGGGATTACTCCCTAGCATTGGCTGTGCTAGGTAAAAGAATACAAGCTGAGAACTTGAGTGGGTGCTGCCAAAGGACAGAGGAATACCCGTGCTGTGTCTCCTATGGGATGTGCCAGGGCTTACGCCTCCCACATTCTCACCAGGGCAGTTCAGCACCAGCCTTAAAAACTGTTCAGTCGATGGGGGAAAATGACATCCCAGGAGTGTGTGCATTTGTGTGTTGATTCAGAGGTTGAGCATCTCTGGTGGTAACTGCTATATGCAGTGATTCCTTTTGATTTGCACAAATGTGTCCTTTATCCCATGGCATGGGTGTTCATTGTTTATCCTCTTTCTTGGGATCTATTTTCTCCCAGAGCTTCACTACTTGCTCTTCTCCTTCCAGAACTGATCAGCAATGGGAAGGGTAGAAGTCCAAGGCCCAGGGTTTCAGTATCTGCCTCCTTCCTCCACCACCTATTATGGTTGGGAAGGGATGAATGTTTGCTTTTGGTGGAGATGTTGGGGAGGAACCTGGGAAGGGATGAAAGTTGATTTTTCCCAGTGGGGACTGTTGTTACTGGGATTAATGATTGCCTTCCTTTTCCCTCTTCCTCAGGGTCAGACAGTTTTGGGGGGCTGTCATTTTTCATATCCTTCAGTGGTTATGGATACCCGATTCAGGAAAATATTCTGGAACTACGTAGGAGTGATTAGTGCACAAGTTTGAGAATGTACTTAATGGCAACAGACGGAATCTTTTAAAAACAAATAAAGTATTTAATTTTCAAAGAAACAAATTTTAACAAATATAAATACAAAAAATAGAAGTAAAAAATAAATGGCAGGGGAGGCAAGGGTAGCTCTGGGGCAACAACGGGTGTGAGGAGGAGCTCTGTGGGTGGTGCTGGCTGAGGGGCCACCAGGGGTTGATGGCCTGGAGTTGCCATTGCAGGCCTTTCCAGCTCCAGCTCTCTCTCAGGTGGTGGAGGTGGTGGAATTTGAGATGGAGCGTCCCCAAGCACCGGATGTGGTCCTGCAGCTGCAAGAGGAGTAAAGGTCAAGAAACTGTCCATGTTCCTTCCAGGGGTAATATATTTCCCACTGCCTTCCATACCGTTCCTGGCAGTGTCCCCAGAATGCATGCAGACAATGCCAGCTCTGCTTCCCACTGTTCCTGCCCCACCCATGTTTCTGGAAGACGTGCTCTGCATGTCCAGCTCTGTCCCATCCCCAGCTCCGTCCCATCCCCATATGCTCACAGCCACCACCCCAACCTCCTTACCTTTGGTGTCTCCCTCTATGGTCTCTGGGTTTTCTATAAAGCCCAGGACGCGGTGGCCTTCATCCTCCATGTCAGGGCCTGTTACATAGACATGGCTATGGATGTTCCGAGCAGGATTGTGAAGCAGCTGTAAACCAATGAGTGAGGAGACCGTCCTAGAGGAATGCAGGGGAACAGCAGCCTGAGAGGCCTGGCCTTTCTGACCATGAGGTCGGTCTTCTTGGCACCCCACTTTTCAGAGGAGCAGGCTGGGCTCAGAGAACTGCAGGGCCAGTTCCAGGACTCACAGCTCTATGTGACCCTGTCACTCTGGGCAGGGCTTACCTTCTCCACATTATGTCCATCTCCTGTTGGGTGGAGGAACCAGAGGTGCTGGACGTGAAAGAGGAGTCATCATCTAAGAAGTGTGGCTCTAGGGTGTCCTCCAAGCTCTCTGGGGACTGTGCCTGGAACATATATAACATGCTGCTATTATGTACCTCTGTAGCCACCCCTCCCTTCTGGAATGGGACGTGGAGGAGATGGAGAGTCAATGGCTGAAGTGTGACCCACCAGATGAATCTGGGGATGGTGTTCAGTGCAAAATCCAAAGCCCTAAGGGGTTTGTCTCAGAGGGGGACAGGAGAGCCCCAGCACAACAATGGCTGGCAGAGTTCAAGTGGAATTGCTGAGGGAATAGTTGGCTATATCAGCAGCTTCAGGCCAGTTTGTTATTTGACAAGAGGTGGCAGCTCTGTGCATTAGGAGCATTATCCCCTGAGTCCCATCAGCACATCACCTTCTGGAGGTGAGAAAACAGGCTCATCCCAGACAGTTCTTGTGTGAGGACACCCAGGACATCATTCTCTGTGGTGCTGTCAAAGTGGCTCAGGAGGGAATAAGGTCCAGGTCCCAATGCTGGGAAAGGCTGAATGGCTGTGGAAACTGAGTCCACCTGGAAGGTAGTAAAGTGCTGGGGCCCCAACACCTGTTCTGAGACTGTGGGGTGTGTTCCTTGAGACAGCAAGTGACATAGAAATGGATCAAGTAGCAAAGTTGCCTCGATGTTTTGGCTAAATGTCCCCCTACTAACCCTGTTAATGTGTAAGACTTGGAGAGTGTGTGGAAGGACAGGCAGTCCACTGCCTCCCAGACACCTGGGTCTAGGAGTTATAATCAGCTGAATGGTGGAATGCAAAATCTTCGGAGAAAGGAAGAGTGTTAGTGTTGCTGTTGTGATGTTGTCTCTAATATGGGGACAGTGACCTTGCATGTGGCCAAGGCCAAGGCTGGCAGAGAAGGTGGGGATGGGTGAGGAGTTGGTGCTCAGATTCCTTATGGTTCAGGACTCTGCCCCTCCACCTTCCAGCCACACAAGGAATGTGTTCAGGGTGGTGTCTGGGCTCAGTGTCACCTTCTATTCTTCTCTAGACCTGGGCTGTGGAGGCCTCCCTGCTCCCACACTCACCCTGAGGCCAAGCTCGTTCCCACGGGTGCTCGGCCCTGGCCCTTCCAGCACTGCTCTTGATTGGAAGCCCCTGTTGCTGTCCTCCTTGAGAACCTGTGGAGAGCAGGTAAACAGAGAGCCTGGAAGCTGGCAGGGAGCCCCTGGTCCTGCCTAGCCTCTGTTCAGGGTGTTTCTGCCCCTAGTGGTGATCTCCCAAATCTCACACAGACCCTGTGTCCCACAGTTCTACCCTAGGAAGACAGGAGATGGCACTGGGGGCCAGAATGAGGCCTAGACACTCCCAGTCCCACCTCCAGCCCTGTCCTGGAGATGACCATGACAGGACACCTGGCTCACAATCTCCCAATAGCTGATCCTGCCTCAGCTCCCTGTTCCCCCAAACTCAGGAGGAAGGCATTTCAGGGTAACTCACGATGGTGGATGGTCTCTGGCTCAGTGGCCCTGGATTGTCGGGTGTAGGCCTGCGTTGTCTGTTCACACAAGGGCAGGGGTGCTGGGAGCAGAATCTCAACCAGCACCCCATTCTTATCAGTAGGTTTCTTCTCCAGGGCTTCCTGGGGCTGTAGTGGGGGCGGGCTCTGGCAGCCTGGCCTCTTGAAGCTTTGGCCTCCACAGGGGAAGCAAGAAAATATGCTTTCACGTCCAACGTATCTCACCAAATGAGCTGGGAGGAGGCTGTTGCTAGAATGTAGGTGCCTGGTTACTGGGTTCCAAGTTCGTTTGGATCTATCACCAAGAAAGGGAGGCCATGTCTTGAGGTCCCTTGTCTGATCCCTCCTCCAGATAAACCCACATATGTCCCTCTGGGCTACAGTTGGCCCTCCTCCAGCCCCATGACATATCCATATGGGTCCACAGCCATCCCCAACATTGTCCCCATATCCCTTGACAGGCCTGGGTACAGCCTGAGGAGACATAGCTGGGTTTAAAACCAGCTCCTCCTCCTGTCCTCCCATGTGACCTTGGGCAAGTCATCGTGTCTCTTCTCCATCACACTGTGGTGCCATCCTAGCATCTGCTTCCTAGTGATGTCACCAGGAGTATGTGAGATAGCATTTAGAAAACCTGCTGTCTTGTGTGTGTAATGCCCAGAAGTAGAGATCAATTATAGGAACAGATGGGATGTCCCATAGAATAGAGCTAACAACAGGCCTAGCCTCCTACCCTGTGATTCTGTAAATGTCATTTTCCTTCCCGACCTTCTTTTCTCTCTGCATGGTGAGAGGGTTGAAATGCAATTAGTGAGGATATCCTCATCTCCCTAGGCCTTCCAGTTGCTTCCCATGGTCTTTAGATTCAGACCCATGTGCCCCAGCCAGGCCTGTGGACTGGGCCTCCTGCTGAGCAGCGCTCAGCTCCCCTCACCCTCCTGTGAACAGTCCCCTCCCCCTTTCCATTCCTCTACTGGCCACACTTACCTGGGAGTCATTGTCCTCACAAAGCCTTTTCACCACTGCCAGGGCAAGAACTTGGGTTCCAGTTCCACATGGGTCCCCGAGACTCCAATAAGGTGGTCTTTCTCCCCCTCCAAGGATGAGTGGTCCCTTAGGGCACCATTCTGTTGTGGCCCACGTCTGTCTTCCTGTCTCCTCTGTCCTCTGACGGCCCTCCAGGGGGCAGAAAGCTTTGACCAAGGGCCAGAGCACAGTGTTACACCGGAGGCAGCTCAGACTGGGGAGCCTGTGGGACCTTGTCATGACCTACTCCAAGCTCCAGACTTTGTAGAGAAGGAAACTGAGGCCCGGGACCACGTTCTCCTCTTCCTGTCTTTTGGGGCTTTATTTGGTTTGTGTTTGGGGCTGTGCTGGATGGAGCTCAGGGCCTCCACCATGCCAGCAGCGCTGGACCACTGAGCTACCCCAGAGCCACTCTGTTGCCCCGTGTGATGGTCCAGATTCAGCAGATCCCTGGGGAGAGTAAAGTGGAAGGACAACAATTAAAAGGACTAACCGGATCCAGTTAAGGCCGAATACCTTAAGAGAATGGACCACCAGACTTCCTGTTTCCAACTCACCCCCCCCTTTTTTCTTTGTATACCTTTTGGTTTCATTGTACCCGTTGGTCTTGCCATCTATCCTAGACATACATGTTTGGAGTGGAAATGCCCCCTGGCAATGAGTTTTCCCTCTCTTAACAGTTTGGATAGCCATCCTGTAGTCAGGAGCACCTGGTTCAGTTCTTTCAGCTTGGTTGAAGATTATTTCCTCTCCGGGTCTTGATTAAAATCAAGTCATCAGTCTGGAAGTGATGAATGCAAATTCTACAATGAGAGTCTGTGCAACAGTTTATAATAATCATACCACCAAAAAAAAAAAAAAAAGGTACAGATAGGTCTCAAATTGACTCAAAACAAACTTGTGCATTGGGCACTCTTAAATAACCCCCCATTTTACTTACTTATGGGAGAGCTGACAAAAATGTACATCTTTAATTACATTGAAAGAACCTTTTTCTTTTCTTTTAAATGCCCAAGTAGGACTATGCTTTGGTTATACTTCTCCTGCCAGGTATTTAAGACCAAATTGGTATAAAAAAATGACCTTGTTTCTTCCTATCTATTACTAAGCATCAGCTGAGTATCACTCTTGGGAACTTGTGAGAAGCCTCTTAGCTTCTCTACTGGCATCTGCCAGATGGGTGAGAATCTTGCTGACCATATGTGGCTTCCCTTGGAAGCATCAGGGACATGTCCCTCTCCATTGATCCTCATCTTTGCAGAATGTGGATTGCTTGGCATCCTGTTCTCCAGGGTCCCTCTGATTCTCCTGATCAGCAGGTCATGTAACCCAGAGTTGCAAAGCCCTTAGAGAAGTCCTGTTGTTCCTTGGGTCCCTGCTGATTTCAGAGGGCAAGAGCCATATAGTTTTTCTTTTTCCTCAGCCCTTTAACTGCCTTAACTTTGTTTGTGTTTTAAACATCCATCAGGCCAGTTTCACCAGTCGAATTGTGAGTACTTAGTTTTATATTTAATGTATGTAACTTTAAAGTCATTTATTCCTTCCATTTAATTGGGGTCAGTATTAGTACTGGAAGTCAGCCTTGTATTTTGTTTGTCCTACAGCAAAATATAAGGAGAGAGCAGACAAAAATATGCATCTGATGGCCCTCCATGGGGCAGAAGCTTCAACCAAGGGCCAGAGCACAGTGTCACACCAGGGGCAGCTCAGATTGGGGAGCCTGTGAGACCTTGTGATGACCTACTCCAAGCTCCAGACTTTGTAGGGAAGGAAACTGAGGCCTTCTATCCTCAGGGGACTTGCCCTAGTCAATTGTGCCACAGCTGGGGCCCACACATAGGGCCCTGGACCACGTTCTCCCCTTCCTTTTTGGGGCTTTATTTGGTTTGTGTTTGCAGCACATGATCACCCTGGATTCTGATGAAGAGTGTCTGGTTTTCCTCACACTCTATGTCCAGGAGCAACTTCAATCGCAGTCCAGCTGCAGTCAGACATTCATGTCTTCCCATGATGGCTGGCTGCCTTTTGCCTGCCCCTTGATGCTCCTTGGCATTCTGGAGGCGAGGGTAGGAGAGTTCCAGGTACCCACTAAAACCCTCTGAAGGTGAAATGGGAGTGAAGGCCTGGCACACACTTAGCATGCAGGACTGGCTTCCTGGGAGGCCAAGGAGAGTGGAAAGGGAGAAGAAGGTACAGAAAGGACAGAAAAGGAGACAGAAAGAAATTAGGTGACACCTATCACCAAGGTCAAGAAGCCATAATATGAAATGTGCATGTAATGAAAGGTCCTTCTGTGACAGATTAGAGAATCAATGTTTTAAAATGCCACTTATTCCTGTTTTTTAACTGCAGTCCCCCCGTCCCCAGTGCCTGTCTCTGTAGTTCAATTCCATCTCACTCCCCACAAGATGTTGTTCTACTTTTGCTCTAGCCCTCCTGTCATCTTGTGCCAAGCATGCAGCCTCTAGTGCCAAAACAGAATATGTCACAGGGATGTGCAGACTTGACATCTGAGGTCCAATAATCCTAAAGCTATCATAGTGGGACAAGTTTTTTTTTTTTTTTTTAACATAAAAAAGGTTTTACTCCCCAGGAGCAAATAAATCATTTTGAATTACTGATAAACACTGTTACCAAGAAAATAAAGATGGCTACATGTATGCAGTAGCACAAGTTCAGTGTAAGAAACGGGTGAGGGCTGGGGATGTGGCTCAAGTGGTAGCGCGCTTGCCTGGCATGCGTGCGGCCTGAGTTCAATCCTTAGCACCACATACAAACAAAAGATGTTGTGTCCGCCAAAAACTAAAAGATAAATATTAAAATTCTCTCTCTCTCTCTCTCTTCTCTCTCTCTCTCTCTCTCTTTAAAAAAGAAATGGGTGAGTTAATGATTAGAGATAAAAACCAACATAACCCAAACCAAGAGGATTCCCATAGGAAAGTGTCGAATTCAAAAGCTTCTCCCCTATGCACAGGGAGCATATCATTCTCTCAGAAGTGGAAAACAAGTCCCCCTGTGGAGATGCTTGGAACACCCCAACTGGTGACAAGACTTGGGCAAATGAAGACACACACTCACACTCAAACATAGGCCTGTAGACCTCCTTCCAGCAGTCACAGAGTTACATCCCAGAGCCCGGTCCTTGAAATTCCAGGCTCAAAAGCTAAGGAGGGGAATCAGGGAAAGGAAAGATCTCACCTTGAGGGAAAATTTTCTCCTATCCACATTTCCTGCTGGGTTGGGGGCTTAGTAGGTCATACTCTTTCTAGGGGCTCAGAAATGAGGGCTGAAAAGGCTACTCACCAGGGCACTTCCAGCTGTTCCCAGTCCTCCTGGGGTGTACCTTGGAGGAGTGTGTGCCACTACTCCGCATCACTCCCAACTTCAATAAGAGCCTTACACAATCAGCCCAAGTGAAAATTAGGAAAGAAAGCTGGAGGAGGAAGCACAGGGGCAAGAGGAGGAACCGCAGGAGGAGGAACCACATTTGGGTGGATCCATTCATGAAACTTAGGAGTTCTCATTTATCCATAAGGTAATTTTGATACTATGTCCATCACAAGCACCTAAGTAGACACTACAATACCATATACAATACCATACATGCTTTTTCATGGGTAAAATAGAGCCTATCACAGTATGACACAAAAAGGGCCTTTGCAATTGGGAACATTAGGGATACAGTTTGAAGTCAAAAGTTCAGGTGGCCACGCATCCTTCATGTGGAAGATTTATTCCCACCATTGCTATTGTTTATTTCCCTGATCAGGACTCTTTAAAGGAAAGAGGATTTGTACATAGGGGGCTCTTTCCATTGTTCTTCCCTGACCCTAGCCCTAAATTTTTTTTCCCTATTTTTGGTAGGCTCCTGTAATTGAATTTCCCCTTGTGCATCTAACCTCCCACCCTCCATATGTTCAATCCCCCTTATTGGGGATTTCTTGCATAACCAGGGCCCCTAACTGATCAATCCTACTTACTAGGGATTTCTTGCCAAGCCACCAAAGAAGTAGTACATCTCCCTCAAGCTTGAGATACATTTTCCTGCTTTGGTCTATGTATGTGTCTAGAATTACTTGGTTACTACGGTACTTGCCTGGGCCCTTTTCCTGTGTTGTCTCTCCACTTTTGATCCACTTTGGAATTTGGGTTCTTTGTTAGCCTCAGGGATGGCAGTTTCCTCCTTAACTCTGTGGTTACAACAATAAGGCACCAGGATGTGTTTCCTCTGAGGAGGGGGATCACTGAGACCCCTAGGCAATGCATGGAGCCCCATGATGGGTGCCAAAATTGTTAGATATAACGAGGTGCTGTGGGAAATGAAATGTACTTGAAAATGGGTAGGCAAGGCAAACTTTTACTTCTTCCGAAGGGCTGTTCTACTGGAACATGGCCAGCAAGGGCACCTGGGCGGGCAGCCTGCCTGTTTATATACTTAAGGCAGTGCTGCCCTTTTCCCTGATTGAAGGTTTTTTTTTTTTTTTTTTTAAATATATATTTTAGTTTTTTTTTTTTAGGTGGACACAATATCTTTATTTTTTATTTTTATGTGGTGTTGAGGATCGAACCCAGCGCCCCGCACATGCCAGGTGGGCGCACTACCGCTTGAGCCACATCCCCAGCCCTGATTGAAGGTCTTCAGGGTATAATCTATGTGACTGGCTAATTAAAAAATTGGAGTGGGGGGAAGGGAAAGGGCTACAATTAAAATGACTACAATTGGTTCCAATTAAGGCTGAATAGTATATTCCAAAAATAGATCACCAGACTTTCTATTTCTTACACATAAGTGTGAGAGAGAAAGAAAAGAAAAAGAAGATCACCAATCATTTCATTCCATTCATTGCTCCCTGTCCATGCTGGGGCTGCCTTCTGGTTTTCTTTTGCATGGGCGCGTGTGCACACACACATACACACACACACACACACAAGCCTAGCTCAGCTGTCATTCTGTAACCTGTTTCTTTCTTATCCCTAGAGCATATACATATGCCAATGACAGAACCCTTATGAACATGTTGAATGTGCTTTTCTCTTGTTCCTACATATTGCACAATAACCTTTCAAACCAATACAGCATAGTTCATTGAAACTGCCTCCTGTCCTTAGACCTCTATGGTGTTCCCAGTACTTTTCTCTTCCATACTAACTGTGATTGTTTTTCATTCATGAATGTTTAGGAACACAGTAATTACTATAAACTCCTGAATGTGGACCTATTGTTCCAGACAAATCCATTTGAAAACCTTTTGCTAGATATTGCCAATGTTCCCCCGGAAGAGCCAATTTGCAGAATGGTTTCTTATATTGGTGGCAAGAATCACCTCCCTTTTACTGTTTCCAGTTATTTTGATGCTGTTTTTCCTTTAATCAGCCTGGGTGTGAAATTGTGATCCAGTCTAATCTGGAAAGTGTGTTACAAACATTGCCTGGGGGCGTGTCCCCAGCTTTGCAAGCAGGTAGAGGTAAGAGTGGGACACGAGAGATGCCAGGAAGGGTCCTGCCCGGCACACTGCCAAGAACCCACAATCAATGATTATGCTTAGGACGGTGGTATGTCCCTGCTTCCTCAGCCTAATGATGGGTGAGTGTCATCTGCTCTGGAACATCTCAAAACACCAGAATGGCCCTAATATCTAAGGTAAAAAAGTGTACCTTCCAGTAGAAATGCCATTTTTTCCTGGCTGCAGGGAAGATCCTTCCCTTCCTAGACAATTAACTCAGTAGGGGAGCAGTGAGGGTGAGAAAGTCCCCGGGGTACAGGTACACAGCCATCTTCCTTCCCTGCTGGATGATGCTTTCTGTCGCCAGTTACCTTGAGCAAGATCAGCGACGGGGTGAAGCAGGCCTGGGGCACCTGTGATTGGGGCCAGACCCACCTTCTGCAGTTCCGGATCCTGCCGCTGAAAGCGCTGCTGAGCATGATCCCGAAGCGTCCGCAGCACATTCCTGCGCTTTGGCCGCTCAACTGCAGAGGGTGCTCGCGCTCTCACGTGGGCGGCAGCTGGTGGGAGATCCTCGCAGCCACCCAACTGGAGCGGGACAGTCGGGTTGCGAGTAGGACATCTGCGGGCAGCACTTTAGAAAGGACCATGCCTGGCCCCCAAACGCTCTGCTAGTGTCATGGCCATGTATAGAGGGGACAGTGAGACTCGGAAATGTTTAGAAATGACTTGGGGGACACCCAGCCCATCAACCGCATATCTCCCTTTCTTTCCCACTCACTCGAGC
Source organism: Callospermophilus lateralis (assembly GCF_048772815.1). Taxonomy (NCBI): domain Eukaryota; kingdom Metazoa; phylum Chordata; class Mammalia; order Rodentia; family Sciuridae; genus Callospermophilus; species Callospermophilus lateralis. The sequence goes on from NC_135315.1 coordinate 60,016,160, forward strand.
GGAGGGGTCCCACCATGGCCCATTGCACCCTGCTGTTGGGCAGGATGCTTCTTCTCATCCGTCTGCTTTTTCCTTTTGATCGGTTTTCTTCCTCCACCTTATAGGATAAGACCACCCATTTCAATCAATCTCCACCCACATGACACCCGGAGCTTCTGGTGCCCTGAGTCCCATATGGGAACATCTGGCTCTCCATGCAGCTTGCTGCAGCCCAGAGGCTATCTGTTCCCTGTCCACACTGGGGCTGCTCCATTACTCACTCTGAGAGAATGAGATTCCTCCAATTCACCAACCTTTCACCTTACAGCCCAGAACTCATCTGAGCCTGCTTCATCCTTCCTGTTGCCTAGGAGAAGAGAAAAAGGTGACTCTGCAGGGTTCAGAGCATTGGAGCTCAGCCCTCTGCTGTTTCAAGGCCTTCACACTTTCAAACATCTCCTGTTCTGTTAGGGAAGAAACATTGTGATGATGTTGCAAAGCACCTGACACCATCCCCACCCTCAACAAGGTTGGTGGGGGGTGGGGGCAAGAGCGCCTTCCATGTCTACAAGGATAGCAATTTGGACATGGCTTGGCAATTAAAAGGCTTGACCATTGCTCTGCCTTCTTGCACACACAGGGCATGCCAAGTGCTGTGGTTCTGCTCTGAAAAGCACGATGAGCCTTTTCCCAATGGGGACCTGCGGTCCTTGGCAGAAGCTCTGGGGGTGGTGGGAGTTGAGGGAATTTCATTCACACAAAAGGCGGGATGAGTCCTAGAGGGTTTCCTGGAGGGGGAGAACACCAGGCAGACCTCTGACCACTGCATGGGCATCAAAGACAAGACAGTGGTCCAAGCACAGGAAAACAAATGTGGGGTGTTCAGGGCATGCAGAACTTGGCCCTGCTCAGCCCTCTGCCAGGGTTGTTCTGAGATCTGGAGTGCACAGTCAGGGAGAAGTGGAGCTGCCACTCAGGGTCCAAGGCAGGATTCATTTCTGGACCTCCTGACCCTAGCTAGCATTTTGGTCACCTCCATGCACCATGTATGTGACCCTTCAAGATGAGGGAGTGTGCAAGTAGGGGTGACATCTGGCCATGCAGAACTCTAACAGGTATTCAGAAAGGCACAGAGCCTGCCAACCCCAGACTTCCTCCACAAATTTCCTACCTGCCACCCATGAGGTTAGCACATGCTGGTTTCAGAGGTCCCTATAAGGGTGGTGAGGGGTGTGGGCGCTCTCAGCCCAGTGTCTAAAAGTGAGTGGGCTGCTTAGGAGGGCTCAGTGTGGCCTGCTAACGGCCTGTGGCTCCCACTGACTGGGGAGTTTTACTGCTCTGGGTCCACTGTGCCTCGGCCCTGAGTGCACAGAATGGCTCTCCCTGAGGCTGGCATTCCGCAGTCTGGCTGGGCACAAATCACGAGCCACTCAAGCAGGAACAATCTTTATTTCAGAACTCCACCAGCACACTCCCCGGGAACTCTCCCGAACGCCACCCTCGCGGCTCCTCCAGGACACACCACACCAACCGGAACTCCCACCACTGGAACTTCACCAACCAACGCGAACTCTTCAGGAATCCCCGCGAGAGCTCAACCGGGAACTCCTCGAGAACTCAAAAGTCATCATCTTAATGGCTCGCTGGCGTCACCTCTCAACCACTACTTCTGGCAAAAATGCCATGCGTCATCCCTACTCGGCTGTGGCCCTTAACGCTGGCAGAATGGGATTCCCACAGATGCATAGCCTGGGGGAAATTCATGAGTGGTAGCCAAGCTGTGTGGCCTCTGACTACATCCTCTTTGACCCCACTCTCCAGGTCATGGAGCTGAAGAGTCACGGAAAGTGAGTTTGGGCCCCAGGGACTGAGAGAGAACTATAAGGAAGATGTGGGCAGACACCAGGATGACATTGGCAACTCTCTGGTAGGCTTTTTCCCCTTCTGATCTTAAAAGGAACACACACACTACAGACAATTTCAAAAAGGTTAACAGGCATCATGGGAAAAGTGCTGCATCTGGAATCCCACCACCCACGGCAGTCGGCTAACAGGTGGCGGAAGGCTTTGGCCATAACCAGGGTTTGCTTCCTTCCCTGAAGCCTCTATTTCTACTCAGGAATTCTGCACGGACAATGCCAAGAATTCATGTGACTATGGAAGGACCATTAATGTCCAGCACTTCCAGAGGGTGATGAGCCTGATTGAAGACCAGAAGGTGACCTATGGGGGTACTGTGGACATGGTCTCCTGATACATAGGTTTGGGCTTTGCCCTCAGAGCTTTGCCAGGCTTCGTGGTCCTTCAAGGTTCCCACCAAGTCTGCAGCAAGCAGCACAAATATTTGAGAATCAGGCAAAGCCCTCTGAGGAGTATAAATGGCTCTCACCAGTGGGCTTGGGGGGCTCTGTGGCCCTCAGCAGGCAGGAGATGAGCACCCCTCCTAAAAAGCCCCCACTCCAGCCCCAGAACCCCACCTCCCACAATACCAGAGAGAGGGGCATTCTCTCACTGAGAATCAGCAGGGATGTGGTCAGTAGAGGCCACAAGCATCCCCAATGTGCAGGCTGGGGTTACCAGATGGGGCCCCTTTGGACCCCAACTTCTTGAGAAGACAGAAGAGCTCCAGGAGGGACGCAGGTGTCTGGAAGGTGCTGTGCCTTTCCCCTGATGTTCAGACCTTCCTCACCTGGTGAAGGATAGTCCATACTTGTTCCCATGGTCAGGGATGTGCATGGGGCCATGTGAAGAGCACTCCAGGACCTCATCGCTGTCCCCCTGTCAGCCTATGCAGCCTCCCCTGTGAGAGAGTGGAAGCAGGAGCTGGACACACACTGACTGGGTGGACGGGGGTCAGCACTGATTCCAGCTCCTTTTCCACCTCAGCCTCCACCAACCTCACAGACATGGACCCCAAGTCCCAGGTGATGCCAGAGGAGATATTTGGGCTGGAGATGACATCGAGTGTGTGCACAGCCTGGAGGAGGACATCCAGTTCAACAACCGGGGCTGGAGATGGTGGCTGGGGCTCTGGCTCCACCAGCTCGATCCTTGTGACTCTAGAATGTGCTGAGGTGGGGCAGTGAGGGAGCCTGAGGCATCCTCTGGGCAGGAGTGAAGGCCAGCATCTGGGTCCTGAGGCAGGAGAGAAAGAAAATGATCAGAGACGTGGAGCAGCAGGGTGACTGCCAGTGATGTCATTGTCCTTGTGGCTGTGCAGTCTCTGTCATTTGGCAGCATGGGTGAGTCTAGGTCTGGGATCACTGCCTGCCTCCCCCTCTCCCACCCTCAGGGTCTCGGAGTCAGGCAAACCCGTCTGGGGCATCAGGGGGTCCTGGAGCATGTTGTGATGGACTCTCATTAACCTCTCTGGTTTTGTCCTCTGACCTCTGCCTCAGAGACCTACTGGGTCCTAGAGGTCACCTAATACAAAGGCTTGTCCCATGGAGGCCCCAAACCAGGGGTCATGTTTAGTGGCATAGCTGGGACTGGACTCTTCCAAGGCACTCTCTATGTTGTCCCCAGCATGGATGCCCAGGGAGCAACCTTAGGGTTTTATCCACTTGCAGGATACTCCAGAGAGGAGCTTATAAGAGTTATTTATACAACTTGGGGGTAGGCTCCTGGGCTCTGAGCAGGCTCCCCCCCACAGGGAACACTGACATGGGGGCCTACCATAGCAGGAAGAGCTTTGGGAATCTTCTCTCACAGCAGCTCTTGTCTGATGAGGTCTCTGTGGAATGATGATGACCTCAAGGACAGGTTCACCCTGAACCCACCCAAGGTGAGGGGTAGGGAAAGGGCTGCTGGGATAAACAGACTGTGCTGACAGGGGCGAGGGCTTAGGCCTTTGCTGTCCCTTTCCTGTTCTTTCTTACAGATGCTCTAGGACTGAGCAGGAGTGCTCCTCCTGGCCTATCTGTGCTGTGCTGCCACTGGAGGGTGGGACAACCCTGCTTGCTCTCCTATCTCATGGAGAATTACTCCACAGCCCCTGGCCCTGGACTTTTGCTCCTCTACTGACCTGTACATGCCCCCAACTCACAGAGGGACCCAAGGCATCAATCCTCCAAGCAAGATGATTAAAGGCATGGGGAAAGGCACTGGTGGTGAAGAGATCCGGGCCCTTTGCTGTAACAGGGGTCTTTGCTGTAACAGGGGTCCACTTCATACTTTGAATATAACCTTGCTGCTCAACCACGGGCAGCTTATTTTAAAACTGACATGTTTTTCCCCTTCCTCTTCTCCCTTATCCCCTCCTGAGCAAAGGGGAAGCAAGAGGAATGTTCTTTCTGTCCTAAGCTGAGTTATCTTCTCTTCCTTCCAATCACTGAATAAAGAAACTGAAGACCTACTAATTGAAACGATTGCTCTTCCAATGATAGAAGTTAAACATTAATTACTTCCACAGAGAGATACTTGGAGAACAGCCCTGTATCCCCCTTTAAAAGCCCTCATTCCTCCTTTGGCAATCTCTGTGACATGAGTCTTCTGTCTTTCTCTTTTGCTAGCAAAGTAATAAAACTTCTTTTTTCCTTTACTCAAAATTAGTCTTCATTATTGAGTGAAATTCAGGGATGAGGATTGAGTTTCCTTGTCATCAACATGAGTGACCATTTTCAGTTGAGGAAACTGAAGGCTCAGAGAATTGTTGGTATCTGTAGGAGCTCATTTCTGTAAGAGGAGAGACAGGGTGCTGATCCTGGTCCTACTGGGTCAGCCTTGTGCCTGTTCTTTTCATTGCAACAATCATTTGAAGGAGAACAATCATTCTGTCTCACTATACTGCTGAAAAACTTCTATCCAACTGCAGCAAAGATTCTTCTTCTTTCAATGAGTGGTTTCTGGGGATGGGGAGGAAGTGAGGGGGAGGGGGAGACTGGGGGAAATGTTCTGGAATCAGTGGTGATGGCTGTACAACAGCAAAAATGCCATTAATTGCTGAAATAAACATTTCTTAATAAGTAAAATATTAACTTTTATTCAAAATTAATAGTAAAAACAAAATCCAATAACCAAAATAGGGAAACTAGTGAAACAGTAAGGGAGCACAGGGGCCTCCCTTGGGCATTAGCAGGTTCAAGGTGGCACTCAGGAGCTGGCATTGGCTATGGGGCCACTAGGAGCTCCAGAGCTAGAGGTGATAGTGAAGGAGTTTGGGGTCCTGGCTCTCCCTCTGGTGCTTGAGGTGATGATGGAAGTGCCACAAGTATCAAAAGTGACCCTGCAGTTGCAAGAAGAGAAACAATCACCAAATGACCATGTTATTTTCAGGGGCAAATTATTTCTCACTGCCTTTCAGAGGAAACTCTATATACAAAGCCACCATTGGAATGGGTTCCTAGAGAGTTTGCTCTGTTTGTAATTTTCCTGCTCCTCTCAGCTTCTGGAAGCTCTGCTCTGCATACCCAGCTCCATCTCATTTCCAGTCTTCACAGACCCCAACCCCAGTCCTCCTTCCCTTAAAACTCTGCCTCAGTGGGTTTCAGGGACTTCCACAGGGCCCTGAGTAGGGACCTCAGTGTTCCAGGTGGAGCCACGGGTGTTGGGCTTCACCTAGATTAACACATTGGGGAAGGGCCACCTGGGCCTGGTCTACAGGGTTTACTATAGGAGCCGGTGATGGAGGAGGTGGTACTGAAGTAGGACAGAAGAGGCCAGACACCTAAGGAATGTTCAGGAAGCAGGTTTATTGACTGCAGAATTCAGAGGTGGTTCTCGCCTAAGCATTCTTCTTCTAAAAAATGAGTGTAGAAATTCTTTGAAATACCCAGTGTGTGTGTGTGGGGGGGGATTAGGAGGTTCATACAACAAGTGTGTTTCATTCTGCCCTCTAGACAGATGCGGGTTTCACAAGTTTTTTTCTGCAAACCTTGCATTTATGAACAAAGAGGGAGCTACAAACCACAATGTCTTCTGCAGATTTTTGCTGATAGCTGATGTCCTGTGAAAAAAAACTCTCTGATAAAAAGAGGAATTACATGCCACAAATACCGTGGAGGTTTCTGCTTAATGATGGTAAGGGTCCTCTGGGCGGGGGGGTCCCTGGCCTGCTTCATTGCTGAGCAAAGGACGGTCAGCACCTGAGTGAGAGGCCTGGTCTTGTTTCCCATGCTGCCCTCCAAGGGTGACCCTGCATGGCTGAGCTCCTGGGCCTGCTTTCCCTGCCTGTCAAGAGGCCAGGCCCATCATATGCCAACCCCAACATGGCAACCTTGACCCAGATAGCTCTGGTCACTGAAGAGACGCTGATGAAATGTCCCATGGGTGGAAGTCCTGGATCAATGGTATGATCACCTCATCCTTCTTCAGGGAAGCTTGACACTGTCTGCTCCTTCCCCACCTGACCCCTCCACCCCAGGAGGAAAGGGAAGGGATACCTTCTGTGTGCGTTGCTCTCACTGTCTCAGGCTGGTGCTCCATAAATATGTGACTAAGGAGGAAACAATGGGAGTCTGTCGTGCCAGCCTTCCCTGGGTCTTCTAGCTCACATAATGGCATCTGCCAGGTCTCCTTTTACCTTGTCCCACTGATGTGTGTGAATGTCAAGAGGAAGCCAGGAGGATGCCATAGCTGCTGTAATGAAGGGATCTCTGAAGATCCCACCTCAGTCCCAAAGAGTAGAAGTGCTGAAGAAAGCCCTGATCATGGGACCTTCCCTGAACTCTCCCCTTCCTCCCTGGCTCTGCTCTGGCCTGAGAAGTCGCGCGCATCCACGCTCCACGCCCACTATTTTGAATGGGGAGCAAATGGAACTGCTATTGGTCCAGCCGGTGGGGTTGAGCGCTGATTGGCTGAGGCTGGCAACGGACCTGCACGTGCGCAGAGAGCCGTTGAGGACTCTGTGTGGCAGTTTCCCTGCCCTGAGCTCAGTCAGCGCCTTGTCAGCCGCCTGGTGAGCACCGCAGGAGCGCCCTGGAGCCAGGTGCTCCTGTCCAGCCCCAGTGAGTGCCAGAGGACTTGCAGGAGGCTGGGGAGGGGACCCTCCCTCTTAGTGCCTGGTCACTGGGCTTGCCAAATTCACCTGTTGTCCCTGTCGGGTCTGGATCCTCCTCTGTCCTCAGAGTCACGTTCCTGAGTCCAGGGTTTCCTGAATTCTCCTGAAACACCCTCATTGATCTGTAGCAGTCTGATTTCAGGCCTCTGGGTTCTGTTTTATAATCGATCCTTTTGTGTTTAATTCCCTCGCGCCTCCCCCTCAGCCCCTGAGCATTTCCAAAGAAAACATTCACAAATGGACCTACTTCTTTGAAGGCAGAATTGGGGATCTAGGGTCCTCAGAACCGTCTATGACATCCTTCCTCTTCCCCATATCCCCGAGAAGCCTCTCCAGGGACCCTAAGAAACAGAAGGGGCAAAGCATAGCGTGGCCCTGTGGTGTCTCATCTATCTTTGTGACTTTGCAGATCTGAACATGTCATCTCTGTGAGAACATTCTCCCCACACCTTGTGCGTGTGTTAACAATATCAAGCTTGGTTCTCATGATCACAGTGGCTGGACCCTACTGGATGTGTGCCAGGTAGCACAGGGTCAGTCCACACAAAGAGCAATCTTTCCAGTGGGAATAGCCACTGCACCCTTGAGGGAAGTTGCTGGCCTGCAGAGGAGCGCTCCTCTGGGGCCTTTCCTGGCTCTGGCTCCTCTCTCTTGACAGCCTGGTGCACCAAGTGGAGGCTGTTCTCATCTCCCTCTGTGGACCTGCTCTAGCCCTTGATCCGTGGCCCTGACCAAGAACTTTTTCTCTGAAATGAACCTTTTTTTTTTTAAATGTGGCCAAGGCTGCTTCTCACTTGTTAGATCTAGCTCAGTTCTTACTACATTGAATAACTGCATTCCTCAATTTCCCTGGCAAAATTCATCATCCTGCAATGAGATCTCAGTCTGATTTCATATATCCTGTGCAGGCCCTGCAGACAAAACCAAAACCAAACCAAAGAACATGACTATGTTTAACACCACTTGTGTGTAGTCCCCATAGCAGTCAGGGAAAACAGCAGGGGACACAGGGATCACTTTTTGTAAGGAGTGTTACAAAGATTTGGAAATTGAGGGACATTTTAAGGACAGAAGGGCTCTCTTCTAGAGTGGACGCTTTCAGGAAGCAGGGAATTCTATTGGTGGTGGTTTTCTTACATCTTATGCAGAAAAGGGAAGACTGGAGGGACAAAGCAGCAGTCACTTAAGTTCACCAGATAGGGGAGCTTTGGTCACTTCTGTGAATTAATCTATGTTCACCTTTCATCTGTGTTCAGACATGGTTAGAGATCAGACTTAATTTTTGGTCCTGATTACTCATTTCACATTGAATATGGTGCATGTTGATGCTCCATGAATTGCTTAGGCTTCACTAGGATTTCAGGGCCAGGCTCTGTGTGTCAAACCTGGTCCTGGCAACATTAGGTCCCACTGATAGGCCAATTGCTGGAGGTCCAGGCTGCTTTCTTCTTTCTCACAGGATCTCAGGGCCAGGTCCTAAAAGATGCCTCCTAGGAGAGGGTTTCAAATAGATTAAGAGAAAAAAAAATTATAGGGTTTCTAGCCCAGAAAATTATCAAGACAGAAGACATTTGGACAAATGTTGAAAGGGAGTTCAGAATAACAGTTTGCGACCATTGCTTCTGTTGGGGGATGCTGTTCCTGTCCTGGTGCAGTCTCCTTTTTTGCTCTGGCTGGGGTTGTCTGTTCACCTGCTCATGGTCCATGTGGGAGCTTCTCTTCTGGGTGCCATGTGCATTGCTGCAGCTGGAGCCCCAACATGTGTGTCCATCCCTCCTGCAACCTGTGTTTACTACCTGCTGAGTATCAAGTCCTTGTCAGTCTGAAAGCTGCCTCTGCCTGGGCCTCCACACAGGTGTCTGACATTCACACAGATGGTTGGACCTTTACTGCCCTTTGAGGAAATCCCAGAGCCTGTGCAGGTGCCTTGTGACCTCACCTAGAGCAAAGAGGATTCATTTTGTTGGAGCTTAGAGACAAAGGTGACAGAATTTGGTGAGGGCCTCGGTTGGGTGAAAAGATTTGTAAAATTAGGCTTCTGTGGAAAGGTCCCAGGGAAACATGTTCTGACTCTGGGGTGCCTGGTAAGTCACACTGCCCCTTTGTGCTGTCTTTCATTTTCTTTTTCATAAAAAGATTTTTAGGGTGCTGTCTATATTCCTGAGTAGAAATGCATTATTTTGGATGCTGTCACTATAAGTGTGCACAAACATTTTTGTATCTGTCAGCATAATTTATAAAGCATGGTGACCTGGGCTTCCTCTCTGTTCCAGGAGATAATAGTATTGTTGTCCCCTCAGGCACTGATGCATCCAAGCTAAATTCTTAATTCCAAGGACAGGAGGACAGAGTTTCCCTGAATAATGTCAAGGAATGAGGTAAGCCTGTATGCTGCTTCTTTCTGTCATTTTTGATTAATTTGCATTTTTATATAACCATAGACTATGTACTTTTTTTGTGTCACCTGTAGTAACTATTTTCAGGTTTTTTGATGCTTTTCCTGCATCTGCACTTCAGCCTCGCAAGGCATTGCATAGGTAGTTTACAGTTTGTTCATACATTCCTCTCCTAATGGATGTCTGCAGTGTTTCCTGTGTTTTGTGCACATTTGAAAGAAGTTTCTATGGATATTATGAAAAAGACATTGTAAGCACTTATATTTTATTTCCCTTCATTTAAAATACCTGGTCATATGGGTAGATACATGTTCAACTTTTTTGTTTTGGGTACTGGGGATTGAAGCCAGGGCCTCCGGCATGCTAGGTGAGTGCTATACAACTGAGCCACATCTCCTGTCCTTTTTCATTTTATTTTCAGACAAGGTCTTGCTACATTGGCCAGGATGGCCTGATACTTAGGCCTGCCTCATCTGCCTATGTAGATGGGATTACAGGTACACACCACCATTCCTGACTTTGGGTTCTGCTTTTAATAACATTTTCAAACTGTTTCCCAAAGTGGTGTATCAATTTATATTCCCACCAATGATATATTGAGTTATTCAGTTTCCCTGTGAGTATTCTGCTATTGTATTTTCAGCATTTTATTTTTTTGCAGAATCACTGTAAGTAAAAGTTGTTTGCTTTGCAAAAAACTAATTTAGCTTGGTGATCATTTAAAGAGTGAAATAAAACACATAAATCCCATATAATTATACTTCCCTAATTATTTCTGTCTTGTCCTTGAGAATATTTCATGCATATATGTAAGAGACATTCATAAATAAATAATTATTGACTGGTAGATATTTCAATTGTTTATGTATCTAAGTATACATCTTATTTTGTATGCATTTGTAAAAAGGAGTGGATGTTCGTGGTGTTACAAGTAAGGCAGCTATAGGTTTCTGGGGAGAAATTCCCAGGACACACTTCCTTGTACTCAATTTCCCCCAATGATAACATCTTGCAAAACCACAATTCAATATCACATCCAAGAAGATTACATCAATACCAGTGAGGATGTACATCACTAGGAGTCCACAAGTCCACAAGTTTCTTGTAGCCACAAACTTTTCTCCTCCTTTTTGTGCTTTTTTCCTGCTGGTAACCACTATTATATTCTCCATTACTAGAATTTCATGAATTTTATAAAAATCAAATCAATCATAGTATTTGCTATTTTGTGATTAGCATCATTCACTTAGGATAATCTTCTGGTGATACATACAAATTGTTGCAGATATCAGTTTTCATGACAGAGTAGTTGTCAGTGTATAGATGTGGCACAGTTTTTGTTTGTTTCTTGTCTTATTATCTCCAAAAGGTCGTTTGGGATGAATCCAGTTCTTGGTGTTACAAATAAGGCAGCTATATGAAAACTGAAAAAATTTGGGCGTGTGATCACTAAAGTCTTCATTTCTCTGCATAAATTCTCAAATGTGCAGTTGACACATCTAATGGTATTTGCATTGTTGGTTGGCTTTTCATTACTGTGCCCAAATACCTGAAATGATCAGCTTAAAAGGAGGGAAGGTTTATTTCATCTCATGGTTTCAGTCCACACTTGGTGGTCCTATGGATTTGGGGCCTTTGCATACATCATAATATTGGTTGCTACTCACAAGGGGACATAAGAGGCCGAGGTTCCAATATGCCCCCCAAAGGCATGTTGCTAATGACAAATTTCCTTCCACTAGGCCCCACCTCTAAAAACTTCCACCAGCTACTGTCAGCACCACATGCTGGCGACCAACCCTTTAACACATGGGCCTTTGGAGGACATTCAAGATCCAAACTATAGCCTGCATGTTTTGTTTTGAAGAAACTGCTTCTCAGTGGCTCTAATAATTACATTCCCACTGGCAATATACGAGTGGTCCTGTCTCTTCCTCTTCAGTAGCAGAGGTTGGTGACTATTTTCATTTGAGCTACATTTACAGGTGTGTATGGTCTAGGGGTGTGTGTGTGTGTGTGTGTGTGTGTGTGTGTGTGTGTTAAGATGGGGTCTTGCTATGTTGTCCAGACTCCTCTCTTACTCTTAGGCCCCAACAATCCTTCAGTCTAAGCATTCTGAGTATCTGGGACTTAGGCATCCCCTATGCTATTTGATTCTCATTGTGATTTTTATTGCTTTTTCCTAATGGTGAAAGATCTTTTCCATCTTCTTCTTTGCTTGTAGGACTCTGCATTTTCTTCATGACAGTAACCCAATTACAGGATAATAAACTAGAAAAAATGCAAACCAAACACAATGTTAGATGAAAGAAGGAAATAAGAAAGATTAAAAATGAAAATAATGATCGTGTGCCATGGCACATGCTTGTAATCTCTGCAGCTGGGGAGAGTCATGAGTTCAAATCCAGCCTCAGCAACTTAGCAAGATCCTAAGGAAATTAGCAAGACCCTGACTCTAAATAAAAATATTAAAAAAGGACTGGGGATGTGTCTCAGTGGTTAAGCACTCCTGGGTTCAATCCTCCATACCCCCCCAAAAAATGAACTAGAAAATAGAAAAAGGTAGAATCCATAAAATCCAAAGTTGTTTTTTCAAAAAGATCAGCACAGTTAACCAACATTCACCTTGAAGCAACAAGAACAAAAGGCAAGACCCAAACTATAAGATTTGAACATGGGGTCATTCTGCCTTACAGAAAGAAAAGGCATCCCAAGAGAATACTCTGAACAATATAAGATAGTGAATAACCTAGATGAAAAAGTCCAATTTTCTACCAGTGAATCAGCAGGAGGCCACCAGGGAGCACAAGGTCACCTTGCACAGTGAAGGCAAAGATCCTGCCTGAGGGCGCCAAATCCTGATTTCTGCCCCAGGTGGTGCACAGGCCTGTGGAGCCTGGGTCTGGTTTCTTCAGAACCCAGCCCTGGAAGCTTGTCCTCCACTTGGATAGATGAGGAGCCTCATCTATGCTGACGGGAAGGTCTTTTGGAGGCTTTGATGCCCGAGGAAGGCGCTTTTGTTCGCTGCTGCTCATGGACGTTGTCTTAAGTAGGCCATTCCCAAAGGTTTTTCTTTCCTTCCTCACACAGTATTTCAGCAGGACTTGGACAAAATGACTCATTTATTGCAGGCGTCATAGCAGAGGAGGGAGGTGAGGTTTTGTGCAGACGCAGGTGGTTTTGGGGTAAGAAATCCCCAGGACACACACACACACAGAAAGGGACACCTACAATTGGGGACAGAATGGACCGAGCCCTCTAGTTGTACTGATGAGCTGAGGACACAGGACACCAGGGTGAAGGGTGAGGAAGGCCAGGTGGAAGGGTCAGTGGATGGGGGCCCATGTATTTTTATAATTAGTGTTTTTAACCCTCAGGTGAAAGCAGGTGAAAAACAAGTGGCAAATTGAAAGGGAGTCAAGTAAAACTCATGACATTAATTTTTGGTTTCAATATTGCATTTATATCAAAATTGGTACAAGTTAACTTTCCTGGATTTTATGAAATCAAATAGTATGTTTAAAAAGATACTTACTAGTTCTCATTTTCTACTGAGAGAATTGTCATATTTGATCATTGCTCATGACCAGTGAAGACTTTAAATAATTTTATATTAATTTGCACTGGCTGAATCATCTTTCACAGAACTCATCTGTGACTGGTGGTGTTTAAAAATAATATGTCAAAGTGACTTCCAAGTGTGGTTTCACTAAGCAAAAGTTGTCTATCACTTTTAGAAGATCCCCAAAATGATGGTGGCTCTTTAATAATAACTATTGATATAAAGTCCATTTATATGAAATATCTTAGAATTTAATACAAAATCCAGTGGTGGAGTTTTTTGCATGAGATGTTTGTTGAATTAAATTTTTCTTTTTTATTATTTGATATCTGAATAATTTTATATATCTCCATTGAAATGGGGGAAATTAGGATCAATGTAACATTCTTTAAAAATTTGTTATGTAAAAAAATGTTGTCAACTGGGGTTGTTGCTCAGTGGTAGAGTGCTTGCATAGCACATGTGAGGCACTGGGTTTGCCCTCAGGATCACAATACAAATAAATAAATAATGTTATTATGTCCATCAACAACTAGAAAAGTATATTCAAAAATCATGTTTATCTCCCCAAATAATTGAAACTTTCATCCTTGTGTATCCTACATTATTAATTTTTATTTATATTTTCCTTGTTCATTTTCTAATTTGGAAAGTACATGTGTTGTAACAGTTTTTTTTCAAACATTCTTTTTTTTATTGGTTGTTCAAAACATTACAAAGCTCATGATATATCATCTTTCATACAATTGACTCAATTGGGTTATGAACTCCCATTTTTACCCCAAATACAAATTGCAGAATCACATCGGTTACACACTCACATTTTTACATAATGGCATATTAGTGACTGTTGTATTCTGCTACCCTTCCTATCCCCTACTATCCCCCCTCCCCTCCCTCCCATCTTCCCTCTCTACCTCATCTGCTGTTGTTCAATTCTCTCCCTTGTTTACCCCCCTTTTCCCCTCACAACATCGTATATGTAATTTTGTATAACATTGAGGGTCTCCTGCCATTTCCATATGCTTTCCCTTCTCTCACCCTTTCTCTCCCCCCACTCGTCTTTGTTTAATGTCAATCTTTTCCTCATACTCTTCCTCCCTGTTCTGTTCTTAGTTGCTCTCTTTATATCAAAGAAGACATTTGGCATTTGTTTTTTAAGGATTGGCTAGCTTCGCTTAGCATAACCTCTAATGCCATCCATTTCCCTGCAAATTCTATGATTTTGTCATTTTTTTAATGCTGCGTAATACTCCATTATGTATAGATGCCACATTTTTTTTTATCCATTTATCTATTGAAGGGCATCTAGGTTGGTTCCACAGTCTAGCTATTGTGAATTGTGCCGCTATGATTATTGATGTGGCAGTATCCCTATAGTACGCTCTTTTAAGATCCTCAGGGAATAGTCCGAGAAGGGCAATAGCTGGGTCAAATGGTGGATCCATTCCCAGCTTTCCCAGGAATCTCCATACTGCTTTCCAAATTGGCCTCACCAATTTGCAGTCCCACCAGCAGTGTACAAGTGTACCCTTTTCCCCACATCCTCGCCAACACTTATTGTTGTTTGACTTCATAATGGCTGCCAATCTTACTGAAATGAGATGGTATCTTAGGGTGGTTTTGATTTGCATTTCTCTGACTGCTAGAGATGGTGAGCATTTTTTCATGTACTTGTTGATTGATTGTATGTCCTCCTCTGTGAAGTGTCTGTTCAGGTCCTTGGCCCATTTGTTGATTGGGTTATTTGTTATCTTATTGTTTAATTTTTTGAGTTCTTTGTATATTCTGGATATTAGGGCTCTATCTGAAGTGTGAGGGGTAAAAATTTGTTCCCAGGATGTAGGCTCTCTATTTACCTCTCTTATTGTTTCTCTTGCTGAGAAAAAACTTTTTAGTTTGAGTAAGTCCCATTTGTTTATTCTTGTTATTAACTCTTGGGCTATGGGCGTCCTATTAAGGAATTTGGAGCCCGATCCCACAGTATGTAGATCATAGCCAACTTTTTCTTCTATCAGATGCAGTGTCTCTGATATCTAGCTCCTTGATCCATTTTGAGTTAACTTTTGTGCATGGCGAGAGAAAGGGATTCAGTTTCATTTTGTTGCATATGGATTTCCAATTTTCCCAGCACCATTTGTTGAAGATGCTATCCTTCCTCCATTGCATGGTTTTAGCCCCTTTATCAAATATAAGAAAGTTGTAATTTTGTGGATTGGTTTCTGTGTCCTCTATTCTGTGTACCATTGGTCCACCTGCCTGTTTTGGTACCAGTACCATGCTGTTTTTGTTACTATTGCTTTGTAGTACAGTTTGAACTCTGGTATCGCTATACCTCCAGATTCACACTTCCTGCTTAGAATTGCTTTTGCTATTCTGGGTCTTTTGTTTTTCCATATGAATTTCATGATTGCTTTATCTATTTCTACAAGAAATGCCATTGGGATTTTGATTGGCATCGCATTAAACCTTTAGAGAACTTTGGGTAATATTGGCATTTTGATGATGTTAGTTCTGCCTATCCATGAACAGGGTACATTTTTCCATTTTCAAAGATCTCTCTCTTTAGGGTTCTGTAGTTTTCATTGTATAAATCTTTCACCTCTTTTGTTAGGTTGATTCCCAAGTATCTTATTTTCTTTGAGGACATTGTGAATGGAGTGGTTTTCCTCATTTCCATTTCAGAGGATTTGTCGCTGATATACAGGAATGCCTTTGATTTATGCGTGTTGATTTTATATCTTGCCACTTTGCTGAATTCATTTATTAACTCTAGCAGTTTCTTTGTAGACCCTTTTGGGTCTGTTAAATATATTATCATGTCATCCGCAAATAGCGATAATTTAAGTTCTTCTTTTCCTATTTTTATGCCTTTAATTTCTTTTGTCTGTCTAATTGCTCTGGCTAGTATTTCAAGAACTAAATTGAATAGAAGTGGTGAGAGAGGGCATCCCTGTCTTGTTCCAGATTTTAGAGGGAATGCCTTCAGTTTTTCTCCATTTAGGATGATGCAAGCCTGAGGTTTAGCATATATAGCTTTTACAATGTTGAGGTAAGTTCCTGTTATCCCTAGTTTTTCTAGTGTTTTGAACATAAAGGGATGCTGTACTTTGTCAAATGCTTTTTCTGCATCTATCGAGATGATCATATGGTTCTTGTCTTTAAGTCTATTGATGTGGTGAATAACATTTATTGATTTCCGTATATTGAACCAGCCTTGCATCCTAGGGATGAATCCTACTTGATCATGGTGCACAATTTTTTTTGATATGCTTTTGTATTTGATTCGCCAGGATTTTATTGAGAATTTTTGCATCCAAGTTCATTAGAGATATTGGTCTGTAGTTTTCTTTCTTTGAAGTGTCTTTGTCTGGTTTCGGGATCAGGGTGATGTTGGTCTCATAGAATGAATTTGGAAGAGCTCCTTCTTTTTCTATTTCTTGAAATAGCTTGAAAAGTATTGGTATTAATTCTTCTTTGAAGGTTTTGTAAAACTCTGCTGTATATCCATCTGGTCCAGGGCTTTTCTTGGTTGGTAGTCTTTTGATGGCTTCTTCTATTTCTTCCTTTGTTATTGGTCTGTTTAAATTGTGTGTGTCTTCCTGACTCAATCTTGGCAGATCGTATGACTTAAGAAATTTATTGATATCTTCACTATCATCTATTTTATTGGAATATAGGGTTTCAAAATGCTTTCTAATTATCTTCTGTATTTCTGTAGTGTCTGTTGTGATATTGCCTTTTTCATCCGGTAAGTTAGTAATTTGAGTTCTCTCTCTTCTTCTCAACAGGCTAAGGGCCTGTTGATCTTATTTATTTTTTCAAAGAACCAACTTTTAGTTTTATCAATTTTTTCAATGGTTTTTTTTGTTTCAATTTCATTGATTTCTGCTGTAATTTTAATTATTTCTTGTCTTCTACTACATTTACTGTTGTTTTGCTCTTCCTTTTCTAGGTTTTTGAAGTGTAGTGTGAGTTCATTTATTTGTTGGTTTTTTCTTTTATTGAGGAAAGAACTCCAAGAAATGAATTTCCCTCTTAAAACTGCTTTCATTGTGTCCCATAGATTATGGTATGTTGTGTCTGTATTGTCATTTGTCTCTAAGAATTTTTTTATCTCCTCCTTTATGTCTTCTGTAACCCATTGATCATTCAGTAACATATTGTTCATTTTCCATGTGAAGTAGGATTTTTCCTTCCTTCTTTTATCATTGATTTCCAGTTTCATTCCATTATGATCAGATATGGTGCATGGTATTATCTCCATGCCTTTATATCTACTAAGAGTTGCCCTATGGCATAATATATGGTCTATCTTTGAGTAGGATCCATGTGCTGCTGAGAAGAACGTGTATCCACTTGATGATGGTTGATATATTCTATATATATTGGTTAAGTCTAGGTTATTGATTGTGCTGTTGAGTTCTATAGTTTCTTTATTCAGCTTTTTTTAGAGGATCTGTCTAATGGCGAGAGCAGTGTGTTGAAGTCACCCATAATTATTGTGTTGTAGTCTATTGATTCTTGAACTTGAGGAGAGTTTTTTTTATGAACATTGCAGCTCCATTGTTTGGTGCATACAAATTGATAATTGTTATGTCTTGTTGGTGGATGGTTCCTTTTAACAGTATATAGTGCCCTTCTTTATCCCTTTTGATTAACTTAGGTTTGAAGTTGATTTTATTCGATATGAGTATGGCCACTCCTGCTTGCTTCCGATGGCCATGTTTGTGGTATGATTTTTCCCAACCTTTTACCTTCAGCCTGTGTATGTCTTTTCCTATCATATGAGTCTCCTGAAGGCAGCATATTGTTGGATTTGTTTTTTTGATCCAGGTTACTAGCCTATGTCTCTTGATTGGTGAGTTTAGGCCATTAACATTTAAGGTTACAATTGAAATATGATTTGTACTTCCAGTCATGTTTATTTATTTATTCATTTTAGTTTGGCTAGTTTTTACTTTTTGGTTGTTTTCCTCCCCCTTTACTGAGATACCTCCCGCTGTTAGTTTTGGGCACTATTTTTCAATTCCTCTTCTTGTGGTATTTTGCTCAAAATGCTTTGCAGTGCTGGTTTTCTGGCTGTGAATTCTTTTAGCTTTTGTTTATCGTGAAAGATTTTAATTTCATTGTCAAATATGAAGCTTAATTTTGCTGGATACAGTATTCTTGGTTGGAATCCATTATTTTTCAGCGTTTGAAATACATTGTTCCAGGATCTTCTCGCTTTCAAAGTCTGTGATGAAAAATCAGTCGTTAACCTAATTGGTTTACCCCTGAATGTAATCTGCCTCCTTTCTCTTGTAGCTTTTAATATTCTCTCCTTGTTCTGTATGTTGGCTATCTTCATAATTATATGTCTTGGAGTTGGTCTATTACAGTTTTGAATGTTTGGGGTCCTGAGGCTTCCAGGATTTGGCAATCCATTCCATCTTTCATCTCTGGGAAGTTTTCTAGAATTATTTCATTTAATATGTTGTCCATTCCTTTGGTTTGAATCTCTGTCTTCTTCTATCCCGATGACTCTCAAATTTGTTTTTTTTATGACATCCCATATCTCTTGACTAGATTGCTCGTGGGATTTAAGCATCTTTTCTGTGTTAACTATATTCTTTTCAAGTTGATAAACTTTGTTTTCATTATCTGATGTTCTGACTTCTACTTGATCTATTCTATTTGTAATATTCTCATTTGAGTTTTTAATTTGGTTTATAGTTTCCTGCATTTCTAGGATTACTGTTTGATTTTTTTTAAGATCTCTATCTCCTGGTAAAGCTCATTCTTGGCCATTTGAATTTGTTTGTTTAATTCATTTTCAAAATATACTTTTATTGCTTGGACTTGCTGTCTCATGTCTTCCCTGATACTCCTTTCCATCTGAGTTAGGTATGCCTTGAGTTCTTTCCCTATTCATGTTTCTGATGCTTCTAGGTCCTCCTGTAGATTTAAGTTGTCCTGCATTGTTTGTACTCCTTTTTTCTCTTGTTTCTTCATGATGTTCACGTTACTTTCCAGCTCTATTTGATTGCTGTGTTTCTGCTCTCTTCTATAGATTTGTTTTGGTTTTGTATATCTCTGTTGTCTCTCTGTGTTGTGCCTGCTAAAGTGGATTCCGTTGGGAAGGAATTCCGACGGCCGAGCTCCAGTGATGTCACCTCTCTGCTATGGCGGACCCCAGGCTCCTTGCTGGGGTGTCCAAATGGGGGGGTGGGACTGGACTGTCTCTGGTTGGTTTCAGCTCCTGGTCGCTGGCGGGCCGGCGGACTTCAGCCGCCCAGTTGCGCAGGCAGCGGGTGGGCTGTCGCAGGCGGGCAAGCAATCTCTAGCCGCCCAGTCGTGCGGTTGCTGGCGGGCGGGCGTTCTCCAGCCACCCAGTCGCGAGGGCCTGGCCTCTAGTCCCCTGGTTTCTCCTGCTAGACCAGATTTCCCCTGAGTGATGCCTCTCGGCAGTTCAAACTGTACTCTGAGCCTGCCGTTTGTTGGGTGTGGAGGGTGGCTATTGGGAACCTCCAGCACTCTATTGTTTTGATTTTTTCCGCTTGCCCCTCCCCCAGTGCTGTCAAGACAGGTTTTGTTTTCGCCGCTGTGGGAGGGGGAGTTGAAGGTCAGGTGTCTCTAGTTTTCCCCGCGTCTTTATGCAGGCTCGCTCTGATAATCCCTCCCCCAGAAAGCCTAGGAGAGATTTTATGCGAATTCTCCGCTGTATGGGAAATGAGCTGAGTAACACACACCTGTTTTATTGTTGCAATCTGTCGGAGAGTGGTGGTGGTTGCTTCAGCTCTCCAAGATGGTGGCTGCTGGTTTCCTTGGTGGAATTTCCGTTGTGGGGGATAGAACGGTACCGCTTCCTTCCCTGTCTGAAATCCCGAACTCAGCCCGGGGCTCAGTGAGGGCTCAGCCGGCAGGATTCCACAGATTCCGCAGCAATGTTTCTCCCTGCTTGCTGGTCACTTCTCGGCGGCGCCCCGCTGTCTGTAGCCGCAGGGCGGGCCGTGCGGATCAGTCAGCCTGGATCTCCGGTCGCACAGTTGGCTGGTATTTGAGACTCAATTACCGGACCTCGGTGCTGGAAATCCTTCCTCTAGGTTTCGGTGCACCGCCATTTTGCTGTAAGTTCCTAATTAGATAGTTTTTTGTCGTTCTAACTCATTATTCACCTGCACAGTGGCGCGGTACACGGGGTGTGATGTACTCTATTCGCGGCCATTTTGGAGCTCCTGTTCTTTCAAACATTCTTGAAGTTATTTTATTTTCTTGTAAGTAAAGGCCTTCTAATATGGAATGAATACTTAATTTTTGAAATTATTTTGTTGTTTTTGGAAAGCCTATTTAACTTTCTCTGTTTTTCCAAAATATCAGCCCATATTTATGTGTTGTAGAAAATTTCTAATTTATTTGCCAAAAGGAGGATTTGATTTTAGTGTAGGAAATTTCTTCAATTGGTATGATATATCTAATGTATATTACATAGAATAACTCAGAAACTTTATATTATTTCATGTATATGAGCATATGATCAATGTTGTTAATTTTGGGGGGAAATGTTTTGATTACAATGACTGTGTCTCCTAGTGCCAGTCTCTCCTAATCCCTGAGAACTCTCCATACTGTATATCTCTGCCACAATCAAGTGAGCCCTTGTACTTCCAGACACTAGAACATGCCAGTGGAATCCCATTGAGCAGAAGTCAGAATGAACCTATAATCACTGTCTAATTATCTTTCTGCTGTCCTTTGATGAACACAGGTGTGAACTGACTCAATCAGTTAGGCCTAGGATGAAAGTCAGAACTGATTCTGAGCCATCTTCTGCAGTCATGGAGAGTAAACTGAAGGAGACATCCCAGTGTGGTGTGCAGCTTATCAGGAAGAAGGAGAGATGTGAGTGAATGCCCTTCTCCACAGAGTTGGGAATGGGGCAAAAGGCAGACAGTTTCAGGGTACCCAGCAAAGGAAGTGGTTTATGTGTAAAAGTAGAAATGAGATAACCCTGTGTCTCCACAGTTAAGAGATAGAGAAGCTTAGGAAAAAGAAATTTTCTCCAAGAAAGTTTCAATTTTATTTTGGTTCCAAGAGATAGCCTTCAAATACTAATTAAAGTATGAAGAGCTCATCAGTAATTTGAGGAACATTGTAGACCCCCTTATCCTGGAGAATCTGTTCCAAGATCCCCAGAGGGTGGCTGAAACTACAGATAGTACTGACCCCTATCTATAAGCAGTGCAGTTCTCCCCAGTTTATCTCATGGCCAGATGGTTGTCAAGGTACTGATGGGTGGGTAGCCTAAGGAGCATGAATCCATTGAACGAAGATACGATTCACTTCATGGTCAGAACAGAGAGTGATATTGCCTGATTTCATCATTCATTCAGAATGGTGAGCAATTTAAAATGTATATATTGTTTATATCTGTGATTTTTGAATCACTCAGGTAATTTGTGGGTGAGTGAAAACATAGAAAATGAAATTATTTTTTATTTTATTTGATTTTAGATATACATGACAGTAGATTATATTTTCATATATTTTTCACTCATGGGAAAGTGAAATCTTTGATAAGAAGGAATTGATGCATTTTAGACTTTTTCATTGCAATGACCAAAAGACATGACATGAAAAATTAGAGGAAAAAAATTTTTTTTCTTTGGGAGGATCACAGTTGCAGAACTCACGATCCTCCTGCCTCAGCCTTCAAAGCTTCTGGGATTATAAGAGTGTGCCAGCACACCTGGCTATTTATTATTCAGTCTTAAAAAAGAAAATCCTCTCATTTGTAACAGCATGGATTCCTGAGGATATCATGCTTCTGAGATCAGCAGACACAGAAAGAGAGATACTGCTTGAGCTCACTTCGTTTTGGAACCTAAAATAGGCAGAGAGTCCATGGTGGACATCAGGGGTTTTTGAGAGGGTAAAGGGGTAGGTGATGTTGGTTAAAGGGTATAAAAATAGTTATACAAGATTGAGATATAATGGTTATACAAGATGTAGCATAGTGAATATGATTAACAACATGGGTTGTTTGAAATTTGCTAAAGGGGTAGATTTTGGGTATTCTTTCCACACACACCCTGAGAAGAAAATTGTGACTGTGAGTTGATAGGTAACCTCAACAATAATGTTAACAAAAACAGAAACCAAGAGTCTGCATGGTGTGGGCACCAGTGCTGAAGGACGGAACAAGGTCAGCCATTCTCAGGGGATGCACCCAAAGAGCCATTCAGCGGGAGGACAGTGCTTTCTTACTGCTGAGAAGCAACCTGGCTCTATAGGAGGTCTTGGGGATTGTTTCCAGGTAACATCACCACTCTCTAGATCAAAAAGCACTGGTGGATTTTTAGCAAGAATTACCTCACTGCTGCCCACAAAGCTCCTCATCAGCATGAAAGGTTTATGTTTTAAGTAGGATCAAAGCTATAGCTACTTATTTTCCTTATTAATTTTTGTGTTTGAAGATTCTGAGTTAGTAAATTATAATTTCCTCTACTGTTCACAGTAGGTCCATAGATAAGAAGCCCTTGACAAGTCCAGCACCTTAGGTTGGCCTGCTGGATGCATAAGGAAATGCAAAGGAACAGGAGTTAAATATATGATGCTTTGGTTATTGATAATTGTCATGTCTTCAGTGGAAGAAAGGGATGGACCAGGTTTATATGGTGACCCATGCAAACTCTAGCCTTTAACTGAGAACCTCTATCAAAGGAGGGTTTTGGGAAAGATGCTCACAGTGGGGCTTTTTCTCTTTCAGCAAACTTTAGGTGCCACTCTTAGAATCAGAATCCTTTCCAAAGGGGAAATCTATGCTGAAACTACAGAGAGAAGGCTAGGCAAATTCCCAAGAGAATGAGCAAGGACAGAGGAGAGTCAAGGGGCTCATCTTATCAGGCTGTAAACAGTTCTTAATAAATGGGATGAATAGGGTGGGGGTTGCAGCTCAGGGATTGAGCGCTTGCCTCGCATGTGTGAGGCACTGGGTTCGATCCTCAACACCACATTAAAAAAAATAAATAAAATACTGTGTCCATCTACAACTAAAAAATATAAAAAAAGAAAAAAAGAAAAGGGTGGAACAAATCAGATATTGATGGAGTAAGTACCAAAGCTTACTACAAGACTCCCAGAAGTTATGTGGCTCCTATGAGATATGTTTTTCATATATTTGTTAATTGATTATATATCCTCTTCTGAGAAATGTCTGTTCAGTTCCTTGGCCCATTTATGGATTGGGTTATTTTTTTGTGTGTTTAGCTTTTTCAGTTTTTATATACACCCTAGAGATTAGTGCTCTATCTGATGTGCAAGTGGTAAAAATTTGTTCGTAAGATGTAGGCTCTCTATTCACATCACTGATTGTTTCTTTTGCTGATAAAAAGTTTTTTAGTGAATCCATCCCATTTATTTATTTATTTTTAAAATATTTATTTTTTTAGTTTTAGGTAAACACAATATCTTTATTTTTTTAATGTGGTGCTGAGTATTAAACCCAGTGCCTCATGCATGCTAGGCAAGCGCTCTTACCACTGAGCCACAATCCCAGCCCATCATCCCATTTATTGATTCTTGATTTAAATTCTTGTGCTATGGAAGACTTATTAAGGAATTCAAGGCCTAATCCAACATTATGGAAATTTTGACCTACTTTTTCTTCTATTAGATACAGGGTCTCTGGTTTAATTCCCAGGTCCTTGATCTATTCTGAGTTTTGTGCATGGTGAGAGATAGGGGTTTAATTTCATTTTGTTGCATATGGATTTCCAGTTTTCCCAGCACCATTTGTTAAAGAGGCTATTTTTTCTTCAATGTATGTTTTTGGCACTTTTGTCTAATATAAGATAATTATAATTATGTGGGTTAGTTTCTGTGTCCTCTATTATTTTCCATTGCTCTACCAGTCTATTTTGGTGCCAATACCATGCTGTTTTTGTTACTATTGCTTTGTTGTATAGTTTGAGGTCTGGTATTGTGATGCTATCTATCTCCTTCACTCTTCTTGCTAAGGATTGCTTTAGCTATTATGGGTCTCTTAATTTTCCAGATGGATTTCATGATTGCTTTTTCTAATTCTATGAAGAATGTCACTGGGATTTTTGAAAGAACTTGCATTAAATCTGTATAGTGCTTTTGGCCATTTTGACAATATTAATTCTGCCTATCCAAGAACAAAAGACATCTTTCTATCTTCTAAGGTCTTCTTTAATTTGTTTCTTTAGCATTCTGTAGTTTGTTGTAGAGCTCTTTCACCTCTTTTGTTGGGTTGTTTCTCAAGTATTTTATTTTACTTTTTTTTGAGGATATTGTAAATAGCATAGTTTTCCTTATTTCCCTTTCAGAGGATTTGTCACTGATGTACAGAAATGCCTTTGATTTATGGGTGTTGATTTTGTATCCTGCTACTTTGCTGAATTCATTTACTAGTTCTAGAAGTTTTCTGGTGGAATTTTTTTTGGGTCTTCTAGCTACAGAGTCATATCACTGGCAAATAGTGCTATTTTGAGTTCTTCTTTTCCTACCTATATCCCTTTAATTTCTTTCATCTGTCTAATTACTCTGGAAAATGTTTCAAGAACTATGTTAAATAGAAGTGGTGAAAGAGGGCATCCCTGTCTTGTTCCAGTTTTTAGCATGAATGCTTTCAATTTTTCTCCATTTAGAACGATGTTGTCCTGGGGCTTAGCACAGATAGCTTTTATGATCTTAAGATATGTTCCTGTTATCTCTAGTAGTGTGAAATCTTAATTAGACATTCTAAATTTGAACAAGATGATTGCTTGAGCCCATACAGGAAATGGGATTTGAAGAGCATTGGCTAGAAGCTGGAGCACTGGAATGGACAGATACTTTATAACATTGTGCTGGGTAAAGTGTAACCGGGGGCTTGCACAAAATCCTGTGAGCACCTCCCAGTGATGATTGATAGAACTTTGACCAAGAGAACTTTCATTAGTTGAAAATGTCCCTGTAACTGAAGAATAAAAAATATTCCTGAAACACAAAATATGCATGAGTCTTAGGTGATGTTGGAGAAATGCTGTAATGGGGAGGGCTGGTAATAAATGAAAAGGCTTGTGCAGAAACCTACTCTCAGGAGATGCACAGTTAGTTGACATATTCCTGAGCAGTTTGGTCTTTTTCCTAGGACTGACTTTAGAGCAACCTGTGGAACTTCTGGATTCTATCTCCACTTGGACTCTTCCCTTTGAACAGCTAGTGATTGACAAAGAGCTGGTTGGTTTCTGGGTGGCTGCGACATGCACACAGTAAAATCAAGAAAAGGTAAAAGCAGATCAACTTTGTGGGTTGAATTCCATGGTGTTTGCTCTGTATTTGGTTTTCATGCTGACTGATGGGAGTCAGGCTTAGTTGCCTGCCCTAATTGTGAGGCAGGGGGGCAAAAGAAAGCTGGTCTATTTAGGGAGTGCCTCTATGGGGTACAACCCATAGAAATCACTAGGGAATGTGAAAGGTGCATTGAAGTAGGAGTTGCCATTGTTTACCAGAAGACCCTCCATCCAGGATTAGGACATAATTTGAATTGACAAGTAGGTTTCCCAGTGTGCTTGCTTGAGTTGGTCACTGGGTGCATGGTAGGGGGCTATAGCAGTACACAGATGGTCTGTCTCCAGACTTGTTGAATTTGTACCCTGTGAGGTACAAGGTGCCTATTAGAACTGTCCTGTCTGTGAGGGAGGGAGGAGGATGGTGCCTCTGGCTATGGGACAGATTCCCAGAGGAGAAGGCCTTGCCCAGAGCTAGCAAGTCTGTATCCCCGGGACACTGTGGTGTGTCCCAGCAGGAAGAGAAACAGACTCTGGACATGGATCATGTGGTCTTGAAAGCTGATGAGTCCCAAGATCTGTAGTCCTCAAGCTGGTGTCTCAGGAGAGCCAATGGTAGAATTCCAGCCTGATCCTAAATGCCTGAACACAAGAAAGCCAAGTGTAGTTGAGGTGAGAAGGTGGTTGGTTGATGCCCAGGAACTAATATTCCAGTTCACATCTGAAGGCAGATGTAACCCACTATCATGGCTCAAAGGCAGTTGGGCAGGAACAGTTCACCCTTACTCGTTTTGCTGTATCCAAGGCTTCAACTGATTGGATGAGGCCCACTCCCAATGGTCAGGACAGTCTGCTTTTCTTGATCTACTGAGTCACATATTTCTCTCATCCAAAAGTACTTTACAATCACACCCCAAATCGGGTTTTCTGAATATGTGAGACCCCTGTGGCCACTGATGTTGACCCTTAAAGTAAATAGATAACAATCACTTATGCTTCAGTTAGTAATAAAAAACTGTCTGATACATGAGTGGTTAAATGCTTCTCATCTTCTTGACAATAATATTTCAATGCCTTTCCAAAACCATTAGAAATTACCACATAAATTTATAAGCACATTTATAATAGGAAAAACAAAAGAAATATGGAAGTCTAAATTTTCACTAGTAATACACAAGCTACTTGGATTAAATGAGATAAAAATCTATAAATACGTCCACGTTGTATGTAAAACTGAATAAGAATGTGAACAGATACACAATATATGTTGCCTGACATATGACATTCTATCAAAGGCAAAAGTATGGGGACAAGGAAAGGATAAGTGGTTGCCAGGGATTGGGCAGAGATAGGGGTAAATCTGTGAGGCACAGGATTTTTAGGGCAGTAAAACTATTTCGTTGCATACAATAATGATACATATCATCATACATTTGTCCAAAACCATTGAATGTAGGATAGCAAGAATAAAATCTAATATAAAATGTAGGCATTGGGTAATAAAAATAAGTCAGTGTATGTTTGTTCATTATAAGAATCATATCACTTTGGTGTGGTGGATGTGGACAACTGGGAGCCTGTGGTAGCCAGGAGATGTACAGGAAATCTCTACCCAATTTTGATGTTTACCTAAAACTTCTCCAACAAATGAAGCCTATTAAAAACAGCAACAGGATAACAGAATATATGATTTCAGAACTGGTGTAACTGTCATGTACAACCAGAAGAATGAGAAGTTTTACTCCATCTATGTATGATGTGTCAAAATGCATTCTACTATCAGGTATAATTAGAACAAATTAAAAAATAACAACATATTACATCCCCAAATATAGAAAAGAGAAATATAAATTAAATTCTTTATGATAGAAATGAGGGAATGCTTAATAGTTAGTGGACATGAATATATAGATTACTGCATATTATTAAATAATGAGAATCAACATATATTTGAAGCCACGTACTAAATAACCATTAAGTACCCATTTTCATTTTTAACTGTATTGTAACCCAGCATATCCAAGGCACATTTATAGCAATAAATATTGGACAATGCAATTAACAAGTAAATGAATATTAAGTTTCTGGAATGTTGATCCAGCACAATAAAAAGCAAATATTTTTAAAATTTTTTAAAAACTATATTATTTGAATAAAGACAAAGCTAATTTGCAAACACATGCAAATTAAAACTATCTAGGAAAAAAATATAATAAAACTTTTATTTCATATCAAAGCCCTTTCCTGCTTTTTTGGTAGATGTTCTAAGTGGATTCAGTAGCAACACAGTGAAAATGGAACTCTACTGTAGGGGCCAGAAGATTGTGGCCTGTGGAATTAAACATTGTCAGAACCACATAGGCACAACAAATTTTGTAGCAGACAAAATCTCACCTTTGCATCTGCAAGAGAAAAGGGACTTTCTGTTTTCTACAGAAACCCTCCTTGCTCCATTGCACTTTTAACCTTTACATCAGGAGTTTTTAAAAATGCCAACAAATGATGTGAAAGAAGAAATCTAATAAGTGTATATTGGTCATTTATTTCAAAGCATACCTGGAGAATATGGAATATGATAATTCATTCCATTTCTATAGTACCATAATCTATAGTTCCATAATTTATAGCACATACATATTTACAAAGGGTTTTAGTTCACATTTTAAAGTTTCCATGCTATGATGTGCTAATTCAATTTTTATGTTGATATATACGGAACAAATTAATCCGTTAATGTTCTACCAAATTTCACTGAAGGATTTTGTTAGAGCCTAGCATTTTTAAAATATCACATCTCTGAATGCATACTGAGTATGCATATAAATGAAGCAACTTCCAAATTCAGTGCCCCAAAATTAGTTTTTCAAAAAACATCAACAAAATTGAAAGTCTTTTATCTGAGTGTATAATAAAAAGACTCAACTTACTAAAATAAGGAATGATTATGAGAACATTACTATCTACATTCATAAAAAATTTAGCTGTGCACAATGGGGATGCTTATAGTCATAGTTACTCAGGAATCTAAGGCAGACAGATCACTTGAGCTCAAGAGTTCACTGTCATCATGCTCAACATAGTGAGATCTTGACTTAAAAAACATTTTGAAATGAAAAAGTATATACCAACAAATTGAATAATTGGTATGAAATGTGAAATTCCAAGAAACACACCACCTTCTAAAGATTAAATCTTGAGAAATCATAAAAAATGAAAATACACATAAAACTCACAAAAGATTAAACTAGTAATCCAAAACAACTTTCCAATGGAAAGTTCTAAACCAGAACACCAAATGAACCACATGGATGGTTCAGAACCAGATGACTTCACTAAAGAAGTCTATCAAGGGCTGGGGATGTGGCTCAAGCGGTAGCGCGCTCGCCTGGCATGCGTGCAGCCCGGGTTCGATCCTCAGCACCACATACAAAGATGTTGTGTCTGCCGAAAACTAAAAAGTAAATATTAAAAAATTCTCTCTCATTCTCTCTCTCTCTCTCCTCTCTCTATCTTAAAAAAAAAAAAAAAAGAAGTCTATCAAATGTTTAAATAAGGGCTGGGATTGTGGCTCAGTGACAGAGCGCTTGCCTAGCACATGTGAGGCACTGGGTTCTATCCTCAGCACCATATAAAAATAAATAAAGGTATTGTGTCCATATGCAACTAAAAAAATTTTTTAAATGTTTAAATAAACATTACTAGCTTTCTTTTTCAAACTTTTCCAAAATTCAAAGGAGAACACCTTATACATTCCAAAAGGCCAGCAATAACCTGGTACTGAAGCCAGACATAGACTTGACAGGAGAAGGAAACTCTAGATCATTATCCTTTATGAATCCTGGTGCAGAAATGTTCACAATGCTAGCATGTGCAATTCAGCAGCTTTTTAAAGTGACTGTATAACATGACCAAGTATAATTTATTCTAGGAACATGGGGATGGCTCAACATGTGACCATCAATCAGTATACCACATTAGCAGACTGAAGTAGAGGGGGAATATCATCATCTCTGCCAAAGCAGAAGAAGTGTTTGAAAAGATTCAACACCATCTTATGAAGCGAAAAAAAAATTACAGTTAACAAAGTTGGACTAGAAGGAAACTACCTCAATAAAGATATGAAATGAAAAGCCACAGCTAACACTATAATTAGTAGTGAAAGCTTGAAAGCTTATTTGGTAAAATTGGCAAAATGTTCAGGATGTCTGCTTTTCCCCTTCCATTCAATATAGTATTGAAAGTTCTATGCAGAAGCATTTAAGGAAAGAAAATGAAATTGAGGCATCCAAATGGGGAAGGAAGAAATAAAAGTATGTCCGTTCACAGAAAACATATATGAAGAAAACCCTGAAGATGTCACACAGAAAAGTGTTAAAACTAATAATTTCAGTAAAATTGCAGGATATGAAAGTAACACCCCAAAGGGAATTGAGAACACAATTCCAAGGTATCACACTTGCTGATTTCAACTATGAAAAGCTAGGATATCAAGACAGCATGGCACTGGCATGAAAACAGGCACATAGTCCAGCAGAGCCGAGCTGAGAGCCCAGACTTCAACCCACACATGGGGTCAAGTCATGTTTGACAAGGGGACAGAGTGCATGAGAGGGAAAGGACAGTCTCATCAGTACACGGTGCTGTAGAGACTGGGAACTTACACACAGAAGGATGAAATTGGACTCCTATTTTATGTTCCATTCACGGAAAGGAACTTGAAATGGAAGACAGACTTAAATATAAGTCCTCAACTCTCAGAAGAAAACCGAGGGGAAATCTCTTGATATGAGTATTAGCAATGATTTTTTGGACATGACACCAACAGGAACAAGCAGGGCTACAAAAAGCAAAGGAATATCCACCCATAAAATGAAAGGGCAATGTCCAAAGTGAGGAAAATGTTTACAAAGCACATCTGACGGGTTAAGATGACTCTAATAGTGGGGAAAAGGCCTGCCTTGGCGTTTTCCCAGAGGAAGTGACAGGTTACCAATAGGTATGAAAAGGTGCTCAGCATCACTAATGGCTGGGAATGCAGATTCAAAACCAAAATGAGGTGTCACTGAGCACCTGTTAGGATGGCTGTTGGCAAGAAGTCTAGAGAACAAGTGTTGGTATGGCTATGGATCAAAGGGGACCCTTGTACACGGTCGGTTTGAAATTTCAGCTTTACAAGTGGAAAATGTTCTGGAGGTGGGCAGAGGTGGTAACTGCACAATAATGTCTTTAATATTATTGAACAGTACACTTAGAAATGGTAAAGATGGTTAAATTTTATGACACGTGTTTTCCCCACAGTTTAAGAAATAAATTTATAATAAGAAACTCTTATTAAATAAAAGTCTTGAAACATAGACTTGATCCTAAAAGCTCTGCAGTTTTAGAGTTGATCCTGAGTGTATGGTTTTTGTATCAGCACATTATTCATATTCATATTCATAACAGCTTGGTGCTACCTGATCATTGCTGTTATTTTCATTATGCTGAAAGATCCCCATGTCTTCTGTACTTTGTAGCTGATTTGTTGGGTTTTAGCAACATTGGGGTCATCTCTTTTCTTCCCCACAGAGTTAGTCTTTTGAGAGCCTGTTCTTGTTAACTCCTTGAGAAGCCAGCTTGATGGGAGCCTTAAGAAGCCAGGAAACATGGAAATCAGGGGCTGCCTGCAGCCCAGATGTTTATAATGAGGGGAGTTTATGTATATAAAATTTAGGGATATTTAGACCTCCTTCATTTCTGTTTGGATGCCTTATATTTTCTTGTCACTTCTTATTTCTATGGCTAGTACTTCCAATAGTATATTGAATACACATGTTCTTTTGTTCCTAACCTTACAGGAAATGATTTCAGCTCTTCTCTATAGTCAGTGTGATGTTGCTTTGGTCATGGTCTCTGAACATCTTTTCTTCATGGTCCACTTTATTTTCAAGATCATTTACTTTGTCATTCAGCTTTTTTTCAGAATCTCTATCTTTTTATTCAAGTGATCCTTTACTTCCCATATTTTCTCTTTAATTTCACTCCTTATATCTTCTTTTAGCTCACACAACATTTTAACTATGAACTCTCTAAATTCTTCTGACATTTCCTCCACTGCAGTGTTGATGGGATCAATTGTTAAAGCATTATGGGCTTTTGGGATGGTTTTTTCCCTTGATTTTGTATTGTTTGTATGTCTACCCATCTGTTGTGATAGCTGTCATTTTTTTTTAAAAAGGGGACTACTTTGTGAGCTTCTTTCTTTTAAGAGCCCTGGGTTCGATGAATATCCAGATATTGGTACTTTAAGTCAAAGTGAGACTTTTGTTGATCTCAATATCAGCAATAGTTTGAGAAATGCCACCAAACCCTGTTTACTACAATCACTCAGAACCAAGCCTCCTGCTATTCAATCTTATGAGAAATACAAACTTGTTGACATTGTTGTCCACAGTTTCTCAAATCCAGGTCTAAGCTGTAGTGAAGTTCTGGAATAGGTCAAAATTAGTTCTTCAATTTACTAAAATTGCTATAATCTTAAATGAGGTCTAAAATTGGGGAAGAGGAAAGATTGGGGAAAGAGATGAGAGGGAGGAAGGAAAGCAAAAGAAGAAAGGGAAAAGAAGGAAGGAAAAAGAAGGAAAAGGAAGGAAGGAAGGATGAATGGTGGATATTTATGCTTGAAGTAGTAGCAGATAATTGAAGAAGATGAATATAAAGGGTAAGAGGAGCAGCTATAACTAGAGCCTCTAAAATAAGGACATGAAGATTGAATCCAGTTAAACCAGTAGATGAAACAGTCAAATGTGTTGAATCTTGGCAATTAGCATAACCACTATTATTCAAGTGAAAAAGTTCAATGTACACATTAGAGTTATTTATAATAAATCATGCCAAGGTGAAGAAAATTCTTTTTGGTTCTTGGTTTGGGTTTCATTGGGGTTTAGACCCAAATGAAAGATGACTGTAGGTCCCTCCATCATTGCTGGGGCACAGGAGCCACTTCCCTGTTTGCTGTGAACCTCCCACTGGCCAGTTCTGGTTTATCTGCTCGGGGGT
The DNA here is from genome assembly GCF_048772815.1 of Callospermophilus lateralis. Taxonomy (NCBI): domain Eukaryota; kingdom Metazoa; phylum Chordata; class Mammalia; order Rodentia; family Sciuridae; genus Callospermophilus; species Callospermophilus lateralis. The sequence continues at coordinate 60,048,407 of NC_135315.1, forward strand.
CTGAAGCTGACTGCTTGGAGGGTGCAGTGTTGTGTTCTAGTTGTTTCTATTGTGTGCAGGAATTCAGGAGGCAGGCTGGAGTGTCCCAGTGATTGCTGTGGGTCACCATCTACCGCTCCCCAACACAGGATCCTTTTTATGAATGTGGATTTTCTGCAGGTGCCCCTGGCCAGTGCTGCCCTCTGGGTTACCATAGTAAAGGAACTCAGGTGGTTCACTTGGGTTCTAGTTTCCACTACTCCAGGTTATGAATGGAGGATAATGATTCCCTCTGTTCACCAGTTGTGATCACTGGTCAGGCTGGGAGCCAGGCCAGGCTGGGAGCACACATTCCCTGTTGCCTTGGATCATGCAATTTTCTACCTTAACTAACCTCCCTCGGGCTATGTTTGCAGGTGCCTACGGCTTAAGTTTCCTGGTATATTCAGGGAACTTGTCCTAGCAGCCTTCTGCCATAGCTGCCACCGTCTGGCAATCAGATATGTCACTGGATATTCAGACAGCTTCCCTCTGGTATGGAATGTAAAGATGATGGTCCCTGAACTTCTCACAGTGCTTCCCCTCTATGTCAGTGGTTGGTGCTGCTGTGGTCCTCATGGATCCATTTTCCTCAGCTCAGAGCCAAAGCTTTCTGGGTCAGTGGATGCTGCTCAGGGTTCTTTTTTTTTCTTTTTGGTCCTGTTGCTGTTTTTTTTTTTCTCCCTGCCTCTGCCTGGGTTGCAGAGTGGTGGGCTAGGTGCACTTCCCAGTGCAATCCACTCAGCCCCACACTGCCTTTTGTGGGGAGGCGGGCAGAGGGAGTTTCAGTGATTTGGGGGCTACTAGTGGTTCCTCTAGAACTTCTTTCTGGCTCTACTCCTATGAGGTCCCACTCCAGGGGACTTCCCTCTGGTTTCATTTGCAGCTGTCTGGACATAGGAAGATGTCCTGTCATGAGTGGTCATACTAATTTGCAGTCCCCTCAACAATGTATAAACATGCTTTTTCTCCCACACCCTCGACAATTATCCTTATTTGTATTCTTTTTTTTTTTAAGAGAGAGAAAGGAGAGAGAGAGAGGAGAGAGAGAGAGAGAGAGAGAGAGAGAGAGAGAGAGAGAGAGAGAGAGAGAATTTTTTAATATTTATTTTTCAGTTTTCGGTGGACACAACATCTTTATTTTATTTTTATGTGGTGCTGAGGATTGAACCCAGTGCCCAGCGCATGCCAGGCGAGAGCGTTACCGCTTGAGCCACATCCCCAGCCCTTTATTTGTATTCTTGATGATTGCCGTTCTGATTGTGCTAGTATGAAATCTCAGTGTAGTTTTGATTTATATCTCCCTAATTACTAAGGATGTTGAACATGTTTTCATATATGTGGTGGCCATTTGAATTTCTTCTCTTGCAAAATGTCCCTTTAGTTATTTTTCCCATTTGCTAAATGGGTTGTCAGGTTTTGGGTTTTTTTTTTTTTTTTTTTGGTACTGTTTTGTTTTTGAATTCTTTATATATTATGGTGATTAATCCCCTGTTGGAAAAAATATCTGGCAAGCATTTTCTCCCATTCTTAGGCTGTCTTCACACTCTTAATATTTTTGTTACTGACCAGAACCTTTTAATTTAATGCTGTCACATGTAAATATTGATGCTTGCTTTTATTTCTTAAGTTGTCAGGGTCTTATTAAGTAAGTCAGTGCTTTTGCCAGTGTGTTGAATGGTGCCCCTATGTTTTCTTGTAGCAGTTTTGCTATTTCTGGACCAATTCCTAAGACTTTGATACACTTTGGTTTCATTTTTGTGCAGAGTGAAAGATAAGGATCTCATTTCACTCTTCTACATATGGCTGTTCAGGTTTCCCCACAGCATTTGCTTAAGAGGCTGTCATTTCCCCAAGGTACGCTTTTGGCACCTTGGTCAGGAATCAGATTTATGTGGATTTGTCTCTGTGACTTTAATCCATTTTTAGTTTACTTTTATGTACTGCTTAAGATACAGGTCTAGCTTCATTTCTTTGCCTGTAAATATTCTCTTTTCCCAGCACCATACATGGATGAGAGAGTCCCTTCCCTATTGTGTGTTTTGGTATCTTTTCAGTAATTGACTCTGTGTGTGTGGGTTTGTATCTGAGTTCTCTCCTTGTTCCGTATTCATGTGGTATTCTCTGTTCTCTTCTTTGTGTCAGCTTTCATGTCGGTATCTGACTCTGGATTATTAGAGTCTTAAATATACTCATAGTTATGCACTGTAATACCTCTCATTTGTCCTTTTTGTCTCAGGAGGAGATGACTATTCATGGCCTTTTTTGGTGCCATGTGAATTAAAGGATTTCTTTCCATATCAAGGAAAATTGCCCTTGATAGATTGACAGAAATGACACTGAATCTCTTGCTTTGAGTAGCCTGGACATTTTAACAATATTATTCTTCTAATCCATAAGCACACTATATCTTCTTATCCAAGTATGTATTCAGGTTTTCTCATTAGTGTTTTATCATTTTTATGATACAAGTAAATTTGCTTTCTTTGAATGCATTTGTATCACTCTGTTTCTAAGTATTTTGTTTCTTTTGGTGCCATTGTAAATGGAATATTATTATTTTTTATAGTTGATTATTAAGGATATGGGAATGCATCTGATTTTCTCAGGTGGATTGTATTTCCTGAACCTTGACTGCACTTGTTAATTAGTTCTAACAGATTTATTGGAGAAGGTTGTAGCATGTTCTATGAAGAGTACTTGTCCTCTGTCAACAGAGGCAGCCCTTCCTTCTTCCTTCCTGGTTAGGGCGCCTGTGATTACTTTTTCCTCCCTGATTCTTCTGGCTGCCAAATGATTCTGAGAGGATTACCCATGGCCACATCTCCCAAGGGATCTGCCCAGGCCTCTGTATCTTGTATTCTCACCAGGGCTGTTCAGCACCAACCTTAAAAACCTGCCCACTCAATGGAGACAAAAAACATCTCAGTAATATATGTGTCAAAATTGGTGTATCAACATTCAGAGATTGAGCATCTTTAACAGTTACTATGTGCAGTAATTCTGCACATAGTTTTGAATTGTGGGAATTTGTCCTTTGTCCCACTAGAAAAATGATTTGACACATGAGGTTCTATGTGTCCCTGGGATATTAACCTTTTATCAGTCTAGATTTTTTGGGAACACTTTGATAGTTGATTTGTCTTTCTAAGTATCTATGTTCTTTTTGTTTTTCTAAAAGGAATCAGTCATTTTCTTTGTGACTTCTGACCCTTCAGTCAGAAAAAAAAAATACTCTCAACTTCAATGTCATGAAAATCTTTCATAAGAATTTTTCTTTTTGCATATAAACTTAGACCTGCTGTTTGGATGACATATAATTATACCCAAGTGACACAGGAGGCTGAAGAAGGAGGATTCAGTTTCTCCAACTTGAGGAGATCCTCAGGAACATAGTAAGACTCCATCTCAGAAAACAGAAGGACTGGGGGTGGGGCACTGTGTTAAGTTCCCCATGGATTCAATCCCTAGTTCTAATTAAAAGAAATAAATAAAACAAAAATGAATAATATAAAACCTAAAAATCTTAGATCTCTATGGGATTTACCATACAAAGGACATTCAAGCATAAACAGTCCCTAAACATATTATGTGGTCAAACAGAAGTCAGACTGCACTGATGTGAAAAACCCAGAAGAGGCAAATCACAGGGAGAGAATGAAGAGTGTTCCCTGGAGACTAGCAGGAAGGAGGAGGGGGAGGGAATGGGTGTGGGTACCAAATACAGGGTAATGGGATGCACTTAAAGCCACTAAGCTGCATATTTTTAAAAACAATCTTAAATTTTAAAATAAACTAGTTTGAATAAAAATATATAAAAAGAGAAGAAAATAAAAGGGTGGAGAGGAAAAGGGCAACTCTGGGATTGGAACAGGTGTAAGGGGGTGTACAGTGGGTGGTGCTGGCTGTGGGGCCACCAGGGGCCACTAGGAGCCACAAGCCTGAAGCTGCTGTTGAAGGTGTTTCTGACCCTGGTGCTCTGTCAGGTGGTGGAGGTGGTGATGGAAGTTGAGCTGGAGTTTCTTATTTTTTCCTTTATCATATCATTACAGTCTATTGTGATACATAAGTTTTAAATGCTTTATTATTTTGTTGACTTGTTATTACCATAAATGATGTCTCTGCATACTGTTTTGTTCAGCACTGGTGTTGAGATTTACCTTCTTAAAGACATGGAGCTGGACATTGTTGCTTTTCCCTGCTGGATGTGCTCCCTGGTGTAACTAGTACAAAGGGGTTTTTCTTTTCTCTAGGCATTGATATAAGAGGTTTTTTTTTTTTTTTTTTCCTTTTTTTTGTATTTCCAAATAACACTGCTTTGAGCAAATGGGTTTAAGTTTAGGGCAGCTTTAGCAATGGAGCAAGATCCTGTCTCAAAATGAAAAAGGAAAAGGACCATGGATGTAGCTCAATGGTAAAGTGCCCCTGGTTCAACCCCAGTAACAACAAACAAACAACCTCCCCCACAACAAACAAAAAACCAACAACTAGAAAAGCAGACCTGAATGGCATTTACCTATCTAAAGAAACTTAGATAGTCCTTTCCAACATTATGCAGCCCAGGAAAAATCAGACTGCACTGGTTTGAAAAATGCAGACTAGGCATAACACAGGACTAGAAAGCTGAGGGGTTGCTGGGGACCAGCAGGAGGGTGGGGGAGGCAGTGGTCATGAATACCGAATTCAGGAAAATATTCTGGAACTACATAGTGGTGACCAGTGCACAGTTTAGAGAATGTACTCAATGCCAGTAAATGAAATATTTTAAAACATAAAAAATTCAATTTTGAAAGAAACTAATTATGCAAAAGTAAATAAATACATAAAATAAAAATAAGGAATAAATAAACGGCAGGGGAGAGGAAGGGAGACTCTGGGTGGTCTCAGTAAGTGGTGCTGGCTGAGGGGCCAGCAGGGATGTTGGTCTGGAGGTGCCATTGCAGGTGTTTTAGCCCAGCTCTCTCTCAGGTAGTGGACGTGGTGGAACTTGAGCTGGAGTTTCCACAAGCACCAGAGGTTGCCCTGCAGCTGCAAGAGGAGTACAGATCAAGAGACTATCCCTGTTCCTTCCAGGGATAATATATTTCCCACTGCCTTTCACACAGTTCCACCCACAAACCACCCTGGCAGTGTTCCTAGAATGCACACAGTGACAGATGCTCCTGCCCCGCACATTCCTGAATGATATGCTCTGCATGTCCATCCCTGTCCCACTCTGACACACTCATATTCCCCCACCTCAGTTTTTCTTACCTTCTGCTGATCCTCCGTGGACTCCAGGTTTTTCTCTCAATGCTGGGCCTGGTAGCCTTGGTCCTCCATGTTGGGTCCTGTCATAGTGACCTGGCTGTGGATATTACCAAGTGTGTAGTGAGGCAAATGCAAGTCAAGGAGTGAGGGGACCACTCAAGAGGGAAGGGGGCAGCAGTATGAGAGGACTGGCCTTTCCTACCATGATGTTGGTTTTATTGGTACCTCACTGTTCAAAGGAGCAGGCTGAAGCTCAGAGAGGTTCAGTTCCAGGACTTAGCTTTATGGGACCCTGTCACCCTGGGCAGGGCTTACCTTCCCAACATTAGATCCATTTCCTGTTGGGTGGAGAAACTCGAGATGGTAGACATGAAAGAGAGGGAGTTATAGAGTTAGGCGGGCTCCAGGGTCTCCCATAAGTTCTTCAGGGAGTATGCTGGGACACAGATACCATGCAGGTATCTGGAGCCACCTGTGCCTTCTTGTTGGGACATTGAGGAAACATAGTCAGTGCCAAACTGACCCACCCAAAGTGTGTGGGGATGGAGTCCAATGCAATCTCCAAAGCACATAGGGGCTTGTCCCATAGAGGGACAGGAGAGCCCCAGCAGAGCAATGGCTGGCAGAGTTCACAGTGGAATTGCTGAGGGGATAGTCAGAAACCCAGCAGCTTCAGGCCAGTTTGTTAGCTGAGCAGAGGTGGAAGCTCTGTGCATTAGGAGCTTATCCCCTGAGTCCCACCAGCACACTACCTTCTGGAGATGGGAAAAACGGGCTCATCCCACACAGGAGGGTCCCTGTGTAAGGACAGCCAAAACTTCATTCTCTGTGGTGCTGTTATGATGTTTCCAAGAGTAAATGAGGTCCAGGTCCTATTGAAAGTCTGAATGACTGTGGAAACCAGGTCCCACTGGAAGGTAGTAAGGCCCTGGGTCCCCAGCACCTGCTTTCACAGTCTGGGGTGTGTTCCTTGAGACACAAGTACCAGAGAAATAGACCAATTGGCACAAGTTCCTGGTGTTTTGGCTAAATGCAGCCCTACTAATCCTGATGATGTGTAAGAGAGTGTGTGGAAGGACAGTCAGGCCACTGTCACCTAGACACCTGGGTCTAGGAGTTAGTCAGTTGGATGGCAGAATGCAAGTCATCAGAAGAACTGAAGTGAAATAATGTTTGTGTTACTGTTCTGGTATTGTCACAAATACAGGAAAAGTGATCTTGCATGAGTCCAAGGCTGAGGCTGGCAGAAAGGGTGGGGATGGGTGAAGAGTTGGTGCTCAGATTCCTCATGGTGTAGGACTATGCCTTCCACCTCCAGGCCCTACCAGGAAGGTGGTCCTGGTGGTGTCTGTGCTCTTATTTGCTTCTCATCTTCTCTAGGCTCTGCCAGTGGAGTCCCCTCTGTCCCACACTTACCCTGAGGCCCAGCTCCTGCCCAGTGGTGCTTGGCCCTGGCTCTTCCTCCCTTGACATAGAGTTTATGCTGCAGCTCCAGCGCTTCTGGAGGATAACCTGTGGAAAACATGGAAGACAGTGCATGGTAGCTGGCAGGGTGCCCCAGCCCCTCCCGGCCTCCATTCAGGGTCTTTCTGCACCTTGTGATCTTCTGATCCCCAGGCTTCTACCCTAAGAGGACAGGAAATTACCCTGGGGGCCCAGGATGTACCCTGGACACTCTCATTCCCCACCTTCATCCCTGTCTTGGGTGTGACCACGACAGGACACCAGGCTCACAATCTCACACACCTACTCCTGCCTTAGGCCTCTTCCCCCAAACTGAGGGGGAAGGTGGTGGGGCTCTGCAGGACTACTCATCAGTGATGGTTTCTCCTGAACATACCTCCCCAGGGCTACCAGGTGTGGGCCTTGGGCTACTTTGAGGAGTTTCACTTGGAGGAGTACCACCAGAGAGGCACTGGGAGTGCAATCGAAAGCAACATAGCCATGTCTTGGGGTTCATGACTTGACCCCTCCTCTAGATATGCCCACATTTGTCCCTCTGGGCTACTGTTGGCCCTCCTCCAACTCCATGACATTTCCATATGTGTACACAGCTAACCCTAACACTGTTCCCCACATCACATGACAGGCTTGAGTGTAGCCAGGGTCCCAGCTCTGAGGAGACACAGCTAGATTTAAACCCAGCTCCTCTTCCTGTCCTCTCTTGTGACCTTGGACAAGTCATCATGTCTCTAAGGCTTGTTCAGCCTTCCCCTGCACAGTGGCATCATCTTAGTAGTCTCTGCTTCCCAGCAATGTCACCAGGCCTATGTGAGATAACACTTAGAAACCAGGTTGTCACATCTCTGTAATGCACAAAAGTAGAGATAAAATATGGAAACAGGTGGGATGTCACATAAAATAGAGCTAAAAACAGTCCTAGCCTCTTGCCTTGTGACTTTGAAAATACCATTTTCCTTCCTGGCCTTCTTTCTCCGTCTGCATCTTAAGAGGGTTGAAATGTAATTAGTGGGGATATCCTCACTTCCTAGAGCCACCCATCTTGTTCTCTTTGGGATGACTGAGAGTAAGTACATCTCTGGGCACCTTAGGGACCACCCCCCCAACACTGAAATTCTGGCCTTTTCCCCTTTCCATTCTCAGGGTTCCAATCAGGGTACTTGGATATGGGCTGCTCCTGTTTCATAGAAGCATAGTCTCCAGCCTCTTTCTTCTGTCTTTTTTTTGGTCTCAGGGAGTGATCCCAGGGGTGCATAGTCACCAAGCCACATCTCCAACCTGTTTTTCTGTTTTATTTTGAGATAGGCTGTCACAGTTTTGCTGAGGTTATGTTTTATTTTGAGACAGGTTGTCACAGTGTTGCTGAGGTTAACTTTGAACTTGTGATCTTCCTTAGCCTCCCAAGTTACTTGTATTATAGACATGTACCACCATTTCTGGCATGTTGTCCTTTTCCATGTTACCTCCACCTCCAGGGCCTCCTTTTCTCTGACCTACTCTCTTATCTCCACTTGTATGCAACTATTGAGAGGCTGAAAAGAAATATTGTTACATGGAAAAGGCAGGCAAGTGTCCCCAGGATCATGGAAGTTCTTTTTACAAAGGAAATCCTATGGGAGATGGATGAGTCCTGAGATAGAAAGTCATGATCCTGCCTTTTCCTCTGGAGTCTGCCTCTGTCCTGTTCTCTGGGCCAGCCCCTGACATTGGGCCTCAGTTTCTCAAATGTGCAGTGAATAATTAGGGAGGAACTTACACATAGTCCCTTCTGGTAGGTGCTACTTAGTTTTCCAGGCTGGGTAGGGTTGGTCAGGGTGGTGCTTCAGGGTTATATGTTACTGTCTGCCCAGGATGGGTGCAGGTGTATCCTTCTTGGTGCACCCTGGCCTTGTGTTTATAGAATGTGTGTGCTATCATTGGCACAGTCATGGAAACAGTGCCACACAACACATTCCCAGGTCTCCATCCTTTCTCAACTGTGAGATACTTTTGTCCCATCTCCTCAAAGCCAGAAAGTATAATCAGTCGCTCTCAACTTCATAAATGTGGGGGCAGGGCTGGATCCCCAAAGCAAATGTGAGATGCTGTGTCTATTAGAAGTGGGCTTGGATGGTAGCCTGGTGAAAGCACCAGATGCACACAATGTACATGACACTCTTGGTCCTGCCTTCTGATCAAACAGGAATATATTTCCTGGAGGAGGGAAGGGTCTGGCCTGAGTTCATGCAGTGATTTAAGTAGAAGCTGGGGCCTCAGTTGTAATTAGATTTGCCCACCCACTGCAGAAATACAGCATCATAGGAGGACAGAAGAAATGAAGAGAGGGATAGATTTTCTTTTTTTTTAATTTAAATTTTTTTTTAGTCATACATGACAGCAGAATGTATTTTGACATATAGATAGATTTTCTTTCTGCTATAAAAGAACTGGAGATGGTGCTCAATGCTGACCTGGATGGCACCTGTGCAGTCACCTCACTGTCTTTCTGCCCCGGGCTCTCTGGAGCTGATTTCCATCCCTGGCCCCAGATGCTGAATTTCAGAAGGTTTTTTAAGGGAAAGGGAAAGACAGAGTGCCACACAGCTGTGTTGGCTCCATGCAAGCTGATCCCCTCATCCTCACATTCCTTCTGCTCCCGTCTCATCAGCTTGAGCAGGTCACTCTTCTGCAAGAGAGGTGAGGAATGACAACCTTTTAGTTAGAGAGTAACTTGCCCTAGAAACCAGTCTCAGTTCTGAAGAAATGGCCAAAGTGAAAACATGTTCAAGAGCAGACTCTTTCCTTCCCTAAACCCCAAGATATGAAGGGGTCAAAGAGTGTCTTCCGGGGGTCCAGGCAGTGGTTTGTGTGTTACAAAACCAGGCCTGTTTGAAAACCATGCCTTCCTCACAATGTGATTTTTCCCTGAATCTGCAAGTTGCTCAAAAGAGATTATTTGTAAGATGGCCAAGGTTGGTAGGGAGAGACCGCAGACTCAAAACCACCTCCTTGAGGTTTAGGGGCATTTATGTGACAAGAAAGTCAATGAAAGGTAATTTGAGGAGAAGGATTCAGTTGTCTGTGTGCATAGGCAATCTACATAGCACTTTTGGGAGTTGAGTTCAAAAAATGGCCACAGTAGCATAATCTGAGGGTGGAGTTTTTGACCTTTTGACATCAAAATCTTGCTCATGGGACTCTTTTTTTTTTTATTGGTTATTCAAAACATTACAAAGATTGCAGAATCACATCGGTTACACATCCACATTTTTACATAATACCATAATAGTAACTGTTGTATTCTGCTACCTTTCCTATCCTCTACTATCCCCCCTCCCCTCCCCTCCCATCTTCTCTCTCTACCCCATCTACTGTAATTCATTTCTCTCCTTATTTTTTCCCATTCCCCTCACAAACTCTTATATGTAATTTTGTATAACAATGAGGGTCTCCTTCCATTTCCATGCAATTTCCCTTTTCTCTCCCTTTCCCTCCCACTTCATGACTCTGTTTAATGTTAATCTTTTCCTCCTGCTCTTCCTCCCTGCTCTGTTCTTAGTTGCTCTCATTATATCAAAGAAGACATTTGGCATTTGTTTTTTAGGGATTGGCTAGCTTCACTTAGCATAATCTGCTCTAATGCCATCCATTTCCCTGCAAATTCCATGATTTTGTCATTTCTTAGTGCTGCGTAGTACTCCATTGTGTATAAATGCCACATTTTTTTTTTATCCATTCATCTATTGAGGGGCATCGGGGTTGGTTCCACAGTCTAGCTATTGTGAATTGTGCTGCTATGAACATCGATGTGGCAGTATCCCTGTAGTACGCTCTTTTGAGGTCTTCAGGGAATAGTCCGAGAAGGGCAATAGCTGGGTCAAATGGTGGTTCCATTCCCAGCTTTCCCAGGAATCTCCATACTGCTTTCCATATTGGCCTCACCAATTTGCAGTCCCACCAGCAATGTACAAGAGTACCCTTTTCCCCACATCCTCGCCAGCACTTGTTATTGTTCGACTTCATAATGGCTGCCAATCTTACTGGAGTGAGATGGTATCTTAGGGTGGTTTTGATTTGCATTTCTCTGACTGCTAGAGATGGTGAGCATTTTTTCATGTACTTGTTGATTGATTGTATGTCCTCCTCTGAGAAGTGTCTGTTCAGGTCTTTGGCCCATTTGTTGATTGGGTTATTTGTTTTCTTATTGTTTAATTTTTTGAGTTCTTTGTATACTCTGGATATTAGGGCTCTATCTGAAGTGTGAGGAGTAAAAATTTGTTCCCATGATGTAGGCTCCCTATTTACCTCTCTTAATTGTTTCTCTTGCTGAGAAAAAACTTTTTAGTTTAAGTAAGTTCCATTTGTTGATTCTTGTTATTAACTCTTGTGCTATGGGTGTCCTATTAAGGAATTTGGAGCCCGACCCCACAATATGTAGATCGGAGCCAACCTTTTCATCTATCAGACGCATAGTCTCTGATTTGATATCAAGGTCCTTGATCCATTTTGAGTTAACTTTTGTGCATGGGGAGAGGAGGGGATTCAGTTTCATTTTGTTGCATATGGATTTCCAGTTTTGCTCATGGGACTCTTGTACTAGGCCCAAGTGAAAGAGTCAGGGGTTTCAGCTGCTTTGAGCTAAACAAAAACCTGCCAGTTTTTGAAAAGCAACTTAGGCAAACATTAGCCTTGTGACCTGCATGTTGAATTGTTATCTATAGCAAAGGTACTTGGAGTGTTGTATTTTTATTTATAGGAGGTATAGAATTGGGGATACAAAGAGATAACTAAAAGCATGTGAAGTCAGAGTGCTCATTCAGGTTTTTCTTCAGGTTCATTGTAAGAGCAGAGACAGGGAGGTGCAATAGACAGGGGGAAAGATCTGTACAAATTAGCAAGGAAACAAACATAGTAACTTGTGAGGAAATGACCAAGGCAAAGTACATAGTTAAGCAAAGGGAAATGGAAAGAATATCTCCCTTTACACACAGAGAATATCAGAGGATGCTATGTAAAAATGAATGCCAGCCACATTTTATTTACAAAAATGCATGTGAACCAACACTGTGAAGTAGAGCTGGCAGTAATTAAGTTTGCAGAGAGTTATAAATTAAAGCAAGGCAGGATGGGCAATATCATCATCAGACAGGTGGACTCTACAGTCCCAACATGTGGTGTGATGCAGTGGTGGAAAGCAAAGTTGTAGCAGAAATAAAGCAGTGAGGAGCCTGCATGGAGTTAGCCGGATGATGGCCAAATTCTCAAAGCCAAAGCTGCTAGAAATGGCAGGCAGCTCAATAAAAACACATCGACAGGGAGGGGCTTCAGTTTGTGTCTTGAGAATTAGATCAAGTTAAAAGAGAACAAATCCTTGGATTTAGTAAGTAGATTGTTGCTTGTATAAACAGAAAACAGCATGTAGTTTGCACGTTCATGGAACCACTGCAAAATTAATTATATATTTGGTCACAAAAAACCTTAACCAACACAGAGAATTAGAGGAAAAAGCCATATTTTTATCAAAATGTAATAAGATTAGTATAAATAATAACATGACCATTAAATTTTCATTTAGAATTCAAGAAATGCTGGTCTCAAAAACACTTGGATTAAAGAGGACTGGTTGCCTAGGCAGATTTGAAATCTGTTGAGAAAGCTTTGAAAAGAAAAGCCCTTTATTCTCAAAACTCCTTGAACATAAACCAAACTGTATCTAGTGGAGAAATTAGACTTATGTGAATTCTATATTGAAATAGCAAGACAAAGGTAAAAGGACCTACATGGTTTAATTACCAAAGGAAACTGGGAGGAAGTAACTGATGAGATCAAAACAAATTAATGAGCTGGGAAACCAGAATGTATTTATATTCATATTTTAGCAAAAAGGTGAGCAATCCCACCATGGAATCATCTTCAACAGCAAAATTTGAACACATCACAAGTTGCACTTTTTATGCAAAGGAAGAAGGAGTAGCAGACATATAGATGACGACGCATGATTCAGATCGTGCATGGGCAAAACTCCAGTTCGCCCAGGCAGGGAAGGATGATTAAAGATATACCAACAGTATCGTGCACCCACCCAGCTGTCTGCACCCAAGACAGGCTTGCAGGACCAGCCTTGGTGGAAAGCCATGTGGCAGCACCCAGGAAAATGAAAAATGCAAATATCCTCAAAAACATAGAAATAAAAACACTAGTAAGTTCAAGTGTGTTTATGGAACATTGTGTCAAAAACTGGCAGCACATTGCTGTATGAGCAAGAAGCATTGTGGTCACGTGCATGTTGCACATTATTACTGTTGATATCAATCAGGAGAAGGAATGGAGTCAAGTTGAAGAGCTGCCTTGAAGGGACTGTCCCTCCTGGCCTTGGAGTGAGAACAGAAGAATCAGAAAAGTGAGTGTGATAAGACCCCATTTGTTGTATTTTCTCCCTGGCATCTGCTGATCCATTGGCATTATTGGCTTTGTTAGTTTTCTATGACTGTTAGAAATACCTGGTATAGATAAACTTACAAAGAAAAAAAGTTGTTTTGGTTCATTATTTTAGAGGTTTCAGTCTATGTTCATTTGGCCTTGAGGAGGAAGCTGCTGACATTCTGATAGCCAGGAAGCAAAGGGGAAGGAGGCAGGAGTCGTAATATCCCCTTCCTTTGCATGTTCCTACTGACCTGTTTCCAGTAAGGACTCCCTGGGAGTGATTCCACCAAGTCCAAATAGTACCTCAGGCTGAAAGAGTTAAAACACTTGGGCCTTTGGGGGCACTTATCATATACCCTTGGCACTGTCTGCAGTGGCATCCATACACTACCATGAGAAGAAGATATAACCTGCCATGCTCCTTTTTTCCAGAACCATGACAATACTAAATATTTATGATTTTATCTATTTTTTGAATATTATAGAAGCAGTGAGAAAAACATCAGGAAACAGAGGAATATTCATGAGATGCTGATGTTGAGGAAGGAGCACATCAAGTAAGTATGAAAAATGCTTGAGCTAAAACGTGTATGACTTTTTTGCTTCTGTGATAATTGAATTTGGAAGTGCTTACTCCAGTTCCTCTAAGGTGATTGTGGCAGAGAAATAAATGTTTCTTTTTTTTTAGTGCATATTTCTTGAGTTTTGAGGATGCACTTGTTTATTGTGATCCAGGGTGGAGCTGCTCCACCCCAGGCAGATCAGCAGAGCCAAACAAAGCATGTCCTGGTGCATTCTGGCCTGCTTGGCTGTCCCCATCCCACACCGAAGGAGCATGGGCCAGCTGGATGGGGCCAGGCAGCACCTCAGGTGAGCTCTGCCTGAGTTAGGTTAGTTGAGCATCCTGCTGCCAGGTGGCTGGTGCCTAACTCATGGAGATGTGCACTTTGCCACACCCTTCCCAGCTCTGTTGGGACAGTCCTGGCACTGCCTACTCCTGCTTTCCGCCCCAGTGGACTGCCTGTAGTCTTTCTAAAATTAATTCTTTTTAGATATCTCAAAATACACTCTCCTGTCATTTATATCACACAGATGTTTGGCCTTTGATTGCCCTTTGTGGAAATTCCAGAATCTGTGAAAGAATCTTGTGACCTCACCTAAAAGTAAGAGGATTAATTTTGGCAGGAGCTTAGAGACAAGGGCTACCAAATTTGTTGATGGTTGGGGTATAGTGAAAAGTTTTATAAAAATTTTAAGTCTCTTGTGCAAAGATTCCTGGGAAACATACTGTAACTGTTCTGACCCTGGGATGCCTGGGTAAATCAAACTGCTTTATGTGGTGTCTTATTTTTTTCTTTTTTCTAGAAATGATTTCTTAAGACTGGTTTCTATATTCATGTTGTTAATTTTGGGAGGAAATGTTTTGATTACAATGACTGTGTCTCCTAGTGCCACATAGATGGGGAAATCCCAGCCTCTCATAATCCCTAAGCAGTCTTCATCCTATATATCTCTGCCTCAATAAAGTAAGTTCCTTGCACCTCAAGACACTAAAACATGCCAGTTGAATGAAACTCTATTTTTCTGCTGTCCTCTGATGAACACACATGAAGAAAGTCAGAATTGATGCTGGAGCCTCTTCTGGGGTCATGGAGAGTGAACTGAAGGAGATATTCCAGTGTGGTGTGCAGCTTATCAGGAAGAGGGAGAGATGTGAGTGAATGCCCTTCTCCACAGAGTTGGGAATGGGGCAAAAGGCAGACAGTTTTGGGGTATCCAGCAGAGGAAGTGGTTTATGTGGAAAAGCAGAAATGAAACAACCCTGTGCCTCTACAGCAGAGAGGTATCATAGAAACCTATGAAAAAAATTTCCTCAAAAAAGTTATGTTCCAATTCTGTTTTGGTTACAAGGGAGAAAGACTTCAAATACTAATTAAAGTATGAAGAGATCATTGGTAATTTTAGGAACTCAGAAGACCTCCTTATCCTGGAGGATCTGTTCCAAGATCCCCAGTAGATGCCTGAAACTACAGATAGTACTGACCATTATCTACAAGCAGTGCAATTCCCCTTAGTTTATATCTCATGCCCAAATGGTTGTCAAGGTATTAATGGGGGGGTAGCCTATAGAACATGAATAAAGGTATGATTCACTTCATGGTCAGGACAGAGTGATATTGTATGACTTCATCATTCATTCAGAGTGGTGAGCAATTTAAAATGCATACATTGTTTATTTCTACAATCTTGAATTACATAGGTAATTCATGGGTAAGTGAAAGGATAGAAAGTCAAATCACTTTTTATTTGTTCTTCTTAGATATACATGACAGTAGATAATTTTTAATATATTATTCACTCATGGAAAAATGAAATCTTTGATAAGAGGGAACTGGTGCATTTTACAGTTTTCCTTGCTATGAGCATGACATGAAAAATTAGAGGAATTTTTTTTTCTTTGAGGGTGTGTGTCACGGTTTCAGAGGTCTCAGTCCATAGATGGCTCACTCCATTTCTCTGGGAGTTAAGGTAAGGCATAACATCAAGATGGAAGAGTGCTATTAAGAAAAGTGTCTCAGGACATGATCAGGAAGCATAGAATAAGCTCAGCTCACAAAATGTATACCAAAGGCATTTCCACTCCCAAGCACAGTCTACCTGCCTACAGTCTCCACTCTGTTAATCACCATGATGGAATTAATTCACTGATTGGTTTAAGGCTGTCCTAACCAAATCATTTCACCTGAAAACTTTCTTGTGTTATCTTACACATGAGCTTTTAGGGGAACCTAAAATCTAAACCATAAGATATTGAAACATTTAAATATACCATGAGATCCAAATTAACTTTGCCTCATGAAAAATAAGCTGGGTACATTAAATAACAAAATTCAAATAAACACATTTTGGTGTCAAATCTTCAAGCTGTAACAGTTAGCTGGTGAATACAAAAGCATGCAGTGTGAATTGCTAGGTATAGCCCTGCTAGGGAACTAATGACATTTACTTCCAGGGTATTATTATATTATTTCTGATAATTCAGAACCTTTTTTACCTGGTATATTACTTGAGGGTATTCTGCCACAGAACATTTTTCTGACAGGGACTGAGGAAGGATGAATTATGGTGAGGTTTGTAATGAATTTAAGTTACCCGCTTCTAAATTACATGCATTTCATCATAAGAATACATGTGTTTCAATTATAAGGATCATGAATACTTTCAAACAGGAGAAGGTTAAATGATCAAAAATGATAACCATGAGTCTCCTAAGATGAAACCTGGAAAATGGATCATAATGAAAGCAGAGTGTAAAAATTAAGGTTCAATACTGTTTAGAATAGGAGGAACATTAGTAAACCCTAAACATTTAGCAACACTAAATCTGTTTTTCTTTTCTTTTTGTCAGAAAGCAATCAGTGTTCTCAAGTCCAGTGGATCAGTAAGGAAGCAGCTGTGCCCTGACACTGAAAGTAGAGGAGTCCAATTCCAGTTTCCTCCCATTCTTTTTCAGAGCTGCAACAGTGAGACACCTTCAGTCTTCAGATGCCAAGACCTGTAGCTTCTTGATAGTGCACGAAAGATGCCAGTCTGGGAGGGGACTGAAGCCATCCAGCTCCTGGAGTAAGTTAGCAGTTAGAAGTCTCACAGAACACAAGTGGCAGGTAAGGCCAGAATAGGGGCTTCCAGAAAAAGGTAACCTTGAAATAGTAAGGTGCAGTTGAGAAGGACCCAGCATTCCCCTTGGCCTCCTCCTTGCCTCTGCAGGGAATGAGCTTCCTGAGCTCAGGTTCATCATGAGGACTTGGCCAGGTCTTGGATCTGTGACGGCAGAGAGCTGATGGAGGGTTATTCCAAGTTGAGTATTCTAAGAGAAAGAATCACAAACCCTCTTCCTTTTTCTCATTGATTTATGCTTGTTCATACACTCAGTTTCCTTGCCTGAGGCAGAGTGTCCCCAGATGCCTCAAGTGATCCCAGAACAAGGAGATACGAGTCCTCTTACTCTCAAATGCCCTGCAGCATTCTGGCTGCAGGTTCCAGTGCTTTTGTGATAAATTTGTCAACCCTATACAAGTGAGGGTTCAATTCTCTCTCCAACTCATCACCAAAAATTTGGTCTCTCAAGATGAAACCTGGGAAATGGGTCAAAATGTAAGCAGAGGTTAAAAATTAAGATTCAAAACTGTCTTGAATAGGAGGAATATTAGTAAACCCTAAGCATTTAGCAACACTAAGTCTGTTTTTTTGCTTTTGTTTTGGTGGTGCTGAGGATGGAACCCAGGGCCAAAAACATGATAGCTAAGCACTCCACCACCTTGCCACATCATCGGCTCTGTGCTTTTGTTCTTAAAGCCTCACATGCACTTCTTAGACATAGTGTGTCTGAAATCTGACTTCCATTTCAAACCTAATTTTATTTGTTTGCATGCAGATAGATATATGTATGAATAGAAATAGACTTTAGACATTAATATATGGTAAAGAGAAAAGAAAACATCTGTGGAGCTAATGGTTAAGTATCAGAGTTACATTTGTAACTTTAGAAGAGTGAGCTACATAGATATATATGAATAAATTTCTTATTGTATTTCACAATAAAAATATTAAAACATGTTAAACATTTACATTAACAAATCCAAAACTGGTAAATACATGCTTGTTGTCTTAAAGTAGGATTTGCAGTACACTAGACTATCCATGAAAAGAAATCAAAGGAACTTCTCTATTCAGAATATACAGCCTAGATTAAATATTAAATATTACTTGTGTTCTATTAACAACAACAAAAAGAAAAAATAAAGGCTTTAAGCAAATTAATATGCTCTGGCACATTCCCCTCATAGATAAGTTACTAAGGCATTATGGAAAATAGTATGGAATTTCCTCAGATTCTTAAAGCAGAACTGTCATATGATTATCTAGGAACCCTATATTTCTGCAGCCTTATTCACAATAGCCAGTGTATGGAAACAACTTAAGTACCGGATGATCTGTTGAAGGATGAATAAAGAATACATGTGGGGGGATGAATATGAGAATGAGAATATTATTTAGTCTTTTCATTTTGAGTACTAGATGTTTTTTAGTAACCATTCTTTAACTTGTATACAACTAGGGACATTTTGGCCCACTCTCTTTTCTTTTTCTTTTTTTTTTTATCTTATTTTTTTTTTGGTGGGGTTCTTTTTTGGAACTGGGGGTCAAGCCCAGGGCTTTGCGAATGCAAGGCAGATGCTTTGCATTGAGCTACACATCCCAGCCCTCGACTCTCTTTTCTGCTTATGATTTTAGTCATGAGATTTGTTTATGGTTTTGAATCATAGCAACAGCCACTTAAACCCAGGGGTGCTTAAATACTGAGCACATCCCCACTTCTTTTTTTATAGTTTATTTACAGACAGGGTCTTCCTAAATTGCTTATTGCCTTGGCCTCCTGAGCCACTGAGATTATATGTTTCTGCAACTGCACCTGGTTATTATTCAGTCTTTTTTAAAAAATATTTTTAGCTGTAGATGGACACAATGCCTTTAATTTTTAAGTTTATTTTTATGTGATGCTGATGATTGTGTTAAGGTGAGATTGCAATAATCACTGAGTCAATTTTAAAAACTTTATTCACCAGTTTGGTGGTCCAGATCCACCAGCTAGTGGGCCAAAAGGTAGTCTGCAAGTCTACACCCTTTGACCCCCTCCTAGGGTTGAGTAGACCTTTTATAGTCCAAAACCATATTAAAGCATAAGTGGCTGTTGCTATGATTCAAAACCATAAACAAATCTCATGACTAAAATCATAAGCAGAAAAGAGAGTAGGCTAAAATGTCCCTAGTTGTGTACAAGTTAAAGAATGGTTACTAAAAAACATCTAGACAATCAATCTCTGACAGGGAACATTGTCCAAGAAAAATTGGAACCAAAGAGAGAACACTTTTACATTGCATAAGAATTGCCATTTTGGAACCACCATTTGACCCAGCTATTCCCCTTCTTGGACTATTCCCTAAAGACCTTAAAAGAATGTGCTATAGAGACACTGCTACAACAATGTTCATAGCAGCACAATTCACAATAGCTAGACTGTGGAATCAACCTAGATGCCCTTCAATAGATGAATGGATAAAAAAAATGTGGCATCTATACACAATGGAGTATTATGCAGCACTAAAAAATGACAAAATCATGGAATGTGCAGGGAAATGGATGGCACTAGAGCAGATTATGCTAAGTGAAGCTAGCCAATCCCTAAAAATAAATGCCAAATGTCTTCTTTGATATAAGGAGAACAACTAAGAACAGAATAGAGAGGAAGAGCATGAGAAGAT
Organism: Callospermophilus lateralis; assembly: GCF_048772815.1. Lineage (NCBI taxonomy): Eukaryota > Metazoa > Chordata > Mammalia > Rodentia > Sciuridae > Callospermophilus > Callospermophilus lateralis. Next base: position 60,067,862 of record NC_135315.1, read on the forward strand.
CACCACTAAACAGGGATGAGAGGGGGGAGGGAAAGAGAGAAAGAAGGGAAATTGCATGGTAAAGGAAGGAGACCCTCATTGTTACACAAACTTACATATAAGAGGAAGTGAGGGGAAAGGGGGAAAAAAAACAAGAGAGAAATGAATTACAGTAGATGGGGTAGGGAGAGAAGACGGGAAGGGAGGGGATGGGAGGGGAGGGAAGGGGAGGGGAGGGGGGATAGTAGAAGTTAGGAAAGGCAGCAGCATACAACATACACTAGTATGGCAGTAGGTAAAAAAGTGGATGTGTAAACGATGTGAATCTGCATTATGTATATAGGGTAAAAATGGGAGTTCATAATCCACTTGAATCAAATGTATGAAATATGATATGTCAAGAACTTTGTAATGTTTTGAACAACTAATTAAAAAAAAGAAAAAATAATAAATTGTAACCACAATGGTAAAAAAAAAAAATGTAGTCAAGGGCTGGGGATGTGGCTCAAGCGGTAGTGCGCTCGCCTGGTATACGCGCGGTGCTGGGTTTGATCCTCAGCACCACATAAAACTAAAGATGTTGTGTCCACCGAAAACTAAAAAATAAATATTAAAAAATTAAAAAAAAAAAAGAATTGCCATTTTGTGTTGCCAAACATGCTATGCTAAGCATCTGTTAATGTGTACAGAGGTGGGACTTTCCCTGAGAAGCATTTCTTATATGCCATGGAGTTTTAGGGCAAAATTGAGTCTGGTCATTGCCCATATAGCCTGGCCCATAACATTCCACCCTTTTCTAGAAACAACCAAACCTTTGATTCATCTTTTAAATTAGGTAAGAGATTGTAATGGCCAAGCATATACATTAACTTGACTGATGAAATATGTTGTCTTAGCAGCTTGGATCTTGTAACATAATCCAAGCAAGAGAAAAAACATGATTAACATTTTTTGGACCCAAACTGACCTCCATTTTGTGTTTTAACCAAATTACTTATTTATACTGACTGCAATTTTTCCTTTTAATTTTAGGGACCTCCTACTGCTGTAAGGAAAAGAGCGATGACTGCACTTGCTACTTTGAGCTGAGAGGGGGTGATGTGCAGTGGGGCCAGCAGTTTGGTGCCCCTTTTTCAAGGGGTCCATGGTAAAAATCTGGTTTACCTGTGGATGAGTGCTTTATGAGAGAAACAAAAAGACATGAGTACTGAAACATCTGGAACCTGTCAATAAATATCATGAAGATGATAGAAATAATAATCTCTCACCAAGAGGTGTAAGAATTGAGAAGTTGTCACCATAACACAGCCTAACAAAGTCTAGGAAGCCTTTATTTGGGAATGTATATCTTTAACATTGTCAAGAGTTATCAGGAATGTAAGCACAACATTTAGTTAAGCTACTTAATGTCATCTGATTTTTGTAAAATGTCTTTTTATTGACATGGTCTCTGTGTCAGTAGATATCCCTTTATCTTTATTACTAGGGCCAGATAATTATACTAGTAAATGCTGATTAAGTCTACCTGTGTAGGAGGTTAGGAAGATCTGTAGGCCTTAAACTGACTAAAAACTTCTGGCTCTGGCAGTTTCTCTTGATGGTTATCAGGCATTCTTGCCTAAGAATCACTCTTTTGTTGCCTTAAGTTTTACTTATTGTTAGGGGCTAACACAAGTGTACATCTTAAGTTACATTAAAATAACTATTATTTTTTAAATACCCAGGAGTGGCTGTGCTTTGGTTTTAACTCTTTTTGCTAGGTGTTTAAGATAAAGCTGGTCAACTGACCTTGCTCCTATCTATTGTTAAGAGTCAGCTGAGTTCCCTTGGGGGACACTCTTGGGGAACTTGTGAGTAGCCTTTTAGCTCTGCTAGTGCCATCTGTGCTAGGCTGGGTCATGGTCTTATTGACCATGTGGTGCCCTTTGGAAGCATCAGGGATGTTTTCCCTTTCCAATGAGCCTTTTCTTTTGCAGCATGTGCGCTGATTGGCTTTCCATTCTCCAGTGGTCTCATTAATCTCCGTGATCCGGAGGTTATGTGGCCCGGGATTGCAAAGCTCTTCTCCTTTTCCCTGGGTTCAGGCTGACTCAGAGGGCAAGAGCCAAATATTGGTTTTCTTGGCCCCTTTATTTTAACCTGAATTTTTAAGCCTTGGCCTTAAACACCCAGCAAGTCAATCTTATCAACTTAAAGTAAGAGTACTGGGCTTTAACTTTAATGTTTATAACTTTATAGTTAATTTTATCCCCTTTAATTACTATCTGTCTATATATGGTGGCTTAATAACTCAAATTAGCTTAGGTTGTGTGTTCTTAAAGCAGTACCTCTGCAAAACATTAACAGGCAACAGTTATAAGGAAAATAAAGAGTGAAATTACAAAAGTAATTAAAAAATTATAGTTTGTACATAATTTTGAAACTTTGCTGAGTTCTACATTATATCCCCTGTTTGATATCACAGTAATCAATAAAATCAATCTTTTGAATACAACTTTAAATGAACTGAAATCTGGCCTAATTTGGAGCCATTTTAACATGTAGTAAGATGGGAGGCAGAGCCTTATCTCAGGTAAGTGGGGCTCTTCACAAATCTTAGGTAAAGTATTCTAGTTCTGAAGTTGATCTTTGCCTCCTTTTTTAGATATCATTTTATAAAGTTTACATATATTGTTTCCTGAGTTTATATGAATATTAGCTAACACAATATGATGTTACATTTAAAACATAAATCAAAGAAAGGCTAAATAAATAAATCCCAAATAAAGTTTGTTATCCTTAATTAAGTCTAAAATTACCATTACAGACAACTATAGTTTGGAGAATACCAGCTTGATAAAATGCTCCTTTAAATCTTTTACTTTAAAGACTTGTATATCTGAAAGATAAGAACACATTTAATATGTAGAGAAGAGTAATAGTCCCATAATTACATTGATGTTTTCATATCAACCAAGTCTAGCCTTTAAAGAAACATCTAGACTCTGTAATATAGTACAATACTCTAAAATAATAGTTGTTGTTTGGTTAAACAGTTGCACAAACCTTAATTTCTTTAAGACTAGTTGCTCTAGAGAATAAAACTTAACAGACACAATGTAAAGAGTAAATTGATGTTTCAAGAAATCCTCATCATTTTAACATATAGATCAAACTTTGGTAGTAGTACTTTAATATTTAACATTAGGGAAAAATCTTGAATAGCTTTAACTGTTTGTGTTACTTATATATAACCAACTTAGTTACACAAACCTTTTAAAATTTATCCTGCATTTATATCGACCTTTTTATTACTTAATTAGATCCTCTTGTTGTTTACATAGATATATTATAATTTTATTTTACCACATACTTTTTTTACCTAGAAATTTTTTCTCTTTTTACTAAATATATTTTTTTATTTAGAAGATTTTAAATATTTTTTAAATCTATTGACCCATCTTTTTGTTTACACTCTGAAATAACCCTTAAAAATTTTTGAATCTAGTTAAACTACTTCATTTTAATAAGATGAAATACTTTCTTATTTATAGTACCTTAATTGAAATGCAGTTGAAACCTTGCACCTCTTGTATATAGAATTATAGCTGTTGGGACTTTGAACTCTTAGTAACCTGGTTTTAGTGATGACACAAAGTAATCTTATACTCCGCTTTAAATTTTCCAATTTATGAAAACACCAATAATGCTTAAGTATATTACCTGATGCTATATTTAACAGTTAGCATTTTAACTTTGTAACCCACTTAGATGTCTCTAGCAACACATTTATGATTGATCCCATATATTTTAAATCTAATTTACTTATTTTTTAAAACCAAGCTATCAAACAAGTACATTGAACAGTATCACTTTTTTTTTGTTCAAGAAAAACCCTAGAAACAATGGATATTAGGCATTTTATAGACATTAATATTTTATCAACAACTATTTGACCACGTAGAAACAAAACTGTGTATTAGTAACTTCAAAGACATTTGTACTTTTTTTGTTTACTCAATTTAAATTAAACCTTTAAATCTCATGAACAAAAGGTATTTGTATCTATTTTTTTTAAATTTTAATTTATGAGCTCATATGCCAATTTTGGTACCAAACATATGTAGTCATGTCAATATACATAGACTGACAATCACCACTGTACATAAAACACTTAGACAAATAAAGGTCTTGCAGCTTATCTTAAAACCTATTAAATTGAGAGCTGTTAGGTCAGTGGTGGTGACTTAGAACAAAGCAGCCCACGCGGGAAAGAAACATCAATCAAGCGCCCATGGAAATGCCTGTCAATCAGCGGGATCTCCTAACACCTGTCAATCAGCAGAACCCCCTGGCCAATCCTGGAGTTCAGCCAACTCCCCTGACCAACTCCAATGGGACAAGGGACTCTAAACACCTTTTCCTGTCCCAAGCCCTTCCCTTCCTGCTGTAAGCCCCATAAACGTCCAGTCTGGTCAAGCTTCCACGCAGTTTCTCCTCAGATCCTTCTCCAGGCCACTCTGTTGGTCTGATCGAGTTCCGCCCCGAGTGATATCTCAAATAAAGCCTAGTTGGGTGGCCTTTTAAAATCTGCCTTCTTTGATTGCTGCTCACCTCGCCTGATCTTACAAGAGCTATCCCTTGTAAATTAGCCTCTGAACAAAGCAGAGTGTAAAAACACTTTTATAGTTAGATAAAATAGGTCTATTCAGAAAAATATTAACCTAGGCATACCTGATCCGAATCATGAACTCAAAAAATACAAAATTTTAAAGGCCTTCCTGGTCTCTATCCTGATGCAGACCCACTCATCAGAGGGTATAGTCAAGGAATCTCTCAAAGAGGTAGCAAGGGTGACTGCTTCCACTGGTCTTCTTGGGAGAGACCCCACAGGTTGGGGTCCTGTTCTAAGCCACCAAAATCTTAGCCTGAAAAACATTTATCAGCTGGACTGACACGGGAAAAACTTTGGGTCACCTCCAATAGTTGGAAGTTATTCATGCATACCTGCAATTTTTGTGAATATCTAGGGCTGATTGAGAGATAAAAGCCAAATGTCCTAGACAAAATGATATGTTTACATCTTAGAAATGCTAATCCTATAAAACTCTCTAGTTTTAATCTGCCTTCTGCAGGAAATGACATTTGTCTACTCTGCTAATCACTTGCCCAGTTCCTAAAGGAAGGCAATCTCTAGAATGCTTTATTACCTTCAGCTTTTACTTTTAACACCTATTGGCAGCCATTTACATTTCAATGCAAGCTTTAGTTAGCACAATTAAAAACCTTTTAAACCATTTTCTTTTTCTCCAGGTAGGTATCTGGTCAGGTTTCATTAGGTTTCCTATTACAAGGCTAACAATTAAAACAATAGGCAGAAATAAAAGGAAGGTGAGAGACAAGAATTCAACTAGTGTGATTGTGGCTGTCCGGTCTCGCTAGGGCAAACAGTTGGAAAAAAGAAAAGACTGAAATGGAGATTAACATAAACAAAAGGGGACAAACAACAAATAACAAATAGGACAAGACAAAAACACAAGACAGACACTCTCTTCTCCATGTAATCCCAGCCTCCATATCATGTCATGGTCCGTTTATTAGAGCTTTGCTGGGTCTTGACTGAGGCCTCACTCAAGGTAACTTGATACACCTTTGGGCTTTACAATCAAGCACTTGAAAACACTTCAAAAGTTTTACAATCCAGCGCTGATTCTATACACCCCCCGAGGAGAGCCCCTGATACACTTTAGAAGATTTAATATTTAATATCAGGCACTCAGAACCTCTTGATTTACCATCAAGTCAAATGGAAAGAGCAAATGAGATACCTCCCAACACATGCAGTTCTGTCCTCCTTCAAAGCCTCTGGATTTACAGATGTGCAAAACACCAGCGCTTTCATGGACATACTGGAATCAATCACTACAGGAGGTCCAGATCCTCCCAAAGCACAGAGCTCCCAAAACTAGAGGGAGGATGCCTCTCTCTGCTTCTTAGGATTCAGGATTCCTGCATGCCTGAGAGCCAGAGCCTTGACTCTGGTGATCATCTTGCTGGGGACTCCAAAATGTTAAGGCGAGATTGCAATAAATCACAAAGTTGATCTTAAAGCAGGAGACAGAAACTTTATCAGTTGGTGGTCTGGATCCACCAGCTGGTGGGCCAAGGGAAAAGGGGTAGGTGATGTTGGTTAAAGGGTATAAAGCTTATGTATGATGGAGAATTTCTAAAGATCTAATGAATAACATGTTGAATACAGTTAATATGGGATGTTTAAAATTTACTAAGGGGGTAGATCTTGGGTACTGTCAACACAAACACACACACCCATACACTGAGAAGAAAATGGTGACTGAGTTGATAAGTTCAATAATTTGTGCTGATCATTTTACAGTGTATCCAAACATCATGTTTTGTACATTAATGTGTACAAATTAAATTTCACAGTTACACCACAACAGTGTTAACAAAAACAGTAACCAAGAATCTGTATGGTGTGGGCACCAGTGCTGAAGGATGGAACAAGGTCAGCCATTCTCAGGGGATGCACCCAAAGAGCCATTCAGCGGGACAGTGCCTTCTCACTGCTGAGAAGCAACCTGTCTCTTTAGGAGGTCTTGGGGATTGTTTCCAGGGAATGTCACCACTCTTGGATCAAAAAGCACTCCAAAAAGCACTCAAGTGGATCGTGCAACAGAAACTACATCATTGTTCTTCACAAAGCTCCTGTCATCAGCATGGAAGGTTTCTGTGTCAGATGTTCCAAGCTTTATTTTGTTAAATACATAGGAGTATTGTGACTTCCAGTTTGATTCTAGAGAAGGATATGAAGGAGATATAGGAAACTCTACTAGATGCAAATGTGAAAAATAAAACAACCCTTTTCAAATCCTGTATGTTACAGTAGCACAGCTGTAATTATTACTGCTCATACAAATAGTGGAGACTGGTATTGTGATACGGCAGGGGGTTTTATGTTCATAATGGTAGTAATAAAATTAATTGCCCCTAGGATGGATGAAACACCTGCCCAATGGAGTGAGAAAATAGTGAGATCTACAGAGGCTCCTGTGTGTGCAAGGTTCCCAGCTAGTGGGGGATATACTGCTCAACCGGTTCCTGGGCCTGCTTCAACTATGGAGGAGGCGAGAAGGAGAAGAAATGATGGAGGTAGGAGTCAGAGGCTTATGTTATTTATTCGAGGAAATGCTGTATCAGGGCTACAATCATAAGGGGAACTAGTCAGTTTCTGAACCTACCAATCATAACAGGTATAACCATAAAGAAAATTATTACAAACACATGTTCAGTTACAATTACATTATAAATTTGATTATCCCCTAGCAAGACTTTGGGTTGACCTAGTTCACCTAGACTAAGTGCTGTTCCTCCTATACCAGCTTAGGTGTCAAATAGGAGGTAAAGTGTTCCAATGTAAGGGTTTATGAACATAGGTAGGAGGTAAAATGGCTGAGCAGGCATTAGACTGTAAATCTAAAGACAGAGGTTGAGCCCTCTTTTACCAAGTCCTGAGGTGAATTATCATATTGAATTGCAAGTTCAAAGGAGCAGCTTCAACTCTGCTGGGGCTTCTCCCACCTTTTTTTCTGAAGCCAGTTGAGTTAGGCATTTAGTTGTTAACTTAGTTTTTATGGGTTAAAATCCTATCAGTCTAGTGAAATGAGTTAATAAAGGGCTTAGCATAATAAAAGTAATTGGTTTGCATTCAGTTGATGTAAGATAAAGTCTTGCAGTCCTTACTGCAAGAACTTACTTATTGCTCTGAATGCTCTTGTTCTAAGTTTAACCTAAATTGCTAGCTTAAGATTGATTATAGGGGTGTAAGGGGGAGGGAGAGGGTAGATAGAATTATAAGGGTTGTTATAAAAGGGGTTGTTTTTGTACTTTCGAATTGTCACTTTATTTTAGTATTATTTCGGATGGAAATAATGTTAGGGATGGTAAGTAGATAAGTCATCTGTAGAAATATAGATTTAGCAGGATTGTTATTGCTGTCTATGGGCATAATAAAGTTATTTGATACAAGTTCCTTAATAAGTAAAATGGCTAAGCAGGCATTTTAACTCATTTTGGGGTGAACCCAGCTAATGGAGGAAGTCCACCTAGGGATATAAGTAAAATAAGAATTATTGAAATTAATAGAGGAAATTTATTGCATATATTGGAGAGTGAGCGGGTGGTTTTTTTTTATTGTAATGGAATAACTTGAATATGTTGATTATAAGCATAATATAAGTAATTATATTATGTAATTAGATTAAACATAGTTTAATAAGTAATAAGTAAGTAGATTAAACATAGTTAGTGTGGGATTGAATGTGATGATTGCCTTTGTTCAGCCTACTTGAGCCAGTGATGAGTATGCTAGGATTTTTCGTAGTTGGGTCTGGTTAAGTCCTCCTCATCCTCCTAATATAAGGACAGTATCGCTATTGTTATTACTAAGGAAACGTTGATCCAGGGAACAATTTGAGAGAGAATTTAAATTGGTGCCACTTTTTGTCATGTTAATGGAATTAATCCTGAATGTAAGTGTGACTCCTTAAGTAACATCTTGGACTCATAGATGGATTAGGGCTAAACTCATTTTTATTGATAGCGCTACAGCAAATAATTAGGGAAGAGATTTGGTTGTTGGAGTTGATTAAAGTTCATTGTCCTTTGTCTATAACATTGGTAATAGCACCTGTTATTAAAATTATTGATGCTATGGCCTGACTTAAGAAATATTTGGATGCAGCTTCTGTTGACCAGGGATTTGCTTTATTAATTAAAATAGGAATAATGTCTAGTATGCTTATTTCTAATCCTACTCAGATGTGTAGTCAGAGGGAACTAAATAGTGTAATAGAAGTTCCTGAAAATATGGTGAGATAAATGGTAGCAAGTTAAGGGGTTAATTAGTATGGGAAGGATATAAACTAACATTATAGGGTATGGGCCCGATAGCTTATTTAACTGACTTTACTAGTAGAACATGGTGTATCAGGTTAACGAAGAATTTTGGATACTTAGGGTTAGGTACAAATCCTGCGGTTCTAGAAATAAGAGGATTTAAACCTGTTATTTCCTCTATCCAAGTAACTCTCATGTTGTCACATTTCTTTAGGTTTGAGGGGTACATATGCTACAATAATGGGTGGGGAGATGTGACACATACATAACGCTAATGTTGGGGTGAGAAGTTTTTTGATAATAAGTTCAGGAGTTGGTTGTATCAGAATCTTGGGTATGATGATCGAATTCATAAGAATATCGAAGATTAAGGTCTTTAGGGCAAAACAAAATGTGAAGATTTCAGTGATTGGTGGGTTGAAGAGTGCCCCTATAAAAAGAATTGTGGTTAAACCTTTTATTATAATAATATTGGAGTATTTGGCTACAAAAAATAGAGCAAAAGGGCCCATGGCATATTCTATATTGAATCCTGATACGTGTTCTGATTTTCCTTCTATCAGGTCAAAAAGAGCTTGTTCTGTTTCTGCTAGTGTTGAGATAAGTCATATTATTGCTAAGGGTCATGTTAGTAAGTAATCATATAAATAGTTGAGTTGCGATTAGGGTTGATAGAGTAGATGATCCTTGTATAAGCAGGACAGATAGTAGAGTAATGGCTGGAGTACTTCATAGGAGATTGTTTGGGCTACAGCTTGTAGTGCTCCGATTAAGGCATATTTGGAATCATCCTGATTATAAGATCGCATATCCAGCTAAGCTTGATGTTGCAAGGATAAAGAGTATTCCTATGTTTATATTAGTGAGGGTTGTGGCATGGGTAGAGGATTCATATTGTAAATGCCAGAGTAAGGGCTAGGGAGGGAGCAATAATAAATAAAATGATGGCAGATGTTAGAGGTTTGAGTGGCTCTCTAATAAGTAATTTTACTGCATCAGCAAACATTTGAAGTAAGCCATAGTGTCCTACAACATTTGGGCCTTTTTGAAGTTGTGTATAAACCAGCATTTTTTGTTTTGTTAGAGTTAAGAAAGCCATGGCCTCTAAGAGTGGGACAGGAGTAAGTCTACTAAAAACATACTTGTTAAGAAGAAGAGTTGAACCCCTGGTAATGAAGTTTGATGTCTTTTGCAGTTGCCACGTTCTGCCGTCTTGACAGATACTGTTCTAGGGCAGAGTGGGTAATAATTTACTAGAATTAGATTATTTCCTCTATTATCTTAAGGAGTGCGTGTAGAATTGGCCTTATTTCTCTTGTCCTCTCATCCAGGGAGAAATATTTAAAAGATAGAAACCAACCTGGATTTCTCTGGTCTGAGCTCAGATCACATAAGACTTTAATTGTTGAACAAAGGAACCATTAATATTGGTTATACCATTTGGACATCCTGATCCAACATCAAGGTAGTAAACCTTAACTGTGGATATGACCTCTTGACTGGGTTTGCACTATTATATATCTACAGAAACTTGTTCCATTGATCAAATAGTTTGGGTCAATTAATGAGTTAAAATTTAGACGGGTTGGTGTCTGGATTATAATCATCCGGAGATTGATTTATACTCCGAATTCACCCCAACCAAACTTTTGAGCCCATAGGCAGGGTTTTAGGCCCTCAAGGAGTTATTGTTGGGAGTGCTTAGGCTATTAAATTCAAGCTCCCTGAGGTCTTCTCCTCTTATTAATTCATTCCCGCCTCTTCATGGGAAGGTCAGTTTCACTGATTACAAGTAAGAGACAATTAAACCATGTCATACCATTTATATAAGTCCCTATTTAAGGAACAAGTGATTATGCTACCTTTGCAAGGTCAGGATACTTCCACCGTTAAATATATGTTACTGGGCAGGCAGTGCCTCTAACAGTGTTCATGCTAGAAGTAATGTCTTTGGTGAACAGTCGGGGTTAGTGTTTGCTGATTTCTTTTACTTTTGTTTCATTCATTCATATATATATAGCTGTCAATGGACTTTTAGTTTATTTATTTATTTGTGGTGCTGAGAATCGAACCCAGGGCCTCAAACCTGCCAGGAAAGTGCTCTACCACTGAGTCACACCCCAGCCCTCCTTTTACTTTTTAAAATCTTTTTCTTAAGTGCATGCCAGTATTGGGTTGACAATATTGTCAATAATGGTTGAATTGTTTGTATTATATAGTTGTTAATATCAGTGAATTATTTGGTCTGATATAAACTTCCACAGGGAGAAGTTGTTTTTTGTTACTTATGTTAACATTATTTCTTCTATGTATAAATAGAACAGTCCAATTTAGGGTTAGGAGGTCATTTCAAGTATTGGTATTATGCTTGAGTTGAATTTGAGTTAAGCTTAAATAAATACTTTTTAATCGCTGGCTGCTTTTAGGCTAACTATGGTAGTTTAAAGTTTTACTCCCTAATTAAGGTTATTTCCTTCTTCTTAAGAGCTGTCCCTCCTTAGATCATCAGTTAAATTTACATTGAGATTACTAATTCTCTGGGTAAATTTAAAGTTGAACTAGTATTCTTTTTTTAAATTTTTTTTAATTATACATGGACACAATATCTTTATTTTGTTTATTTATTTTTATATGGTACTGAGGATCGAACCCAGGGTCTCTCACATGCGAGGTGAGTGCTCTACCACTGAGCCACAACCCCTGCCCCTGAACTAATATTCTAATCTGGACAACCATCCATCACCAGGCTTGGTAGGCTTATCACTTCTACTTATAAGTTGTTTCACTAGTTTGCTACATAGGATCATTGGCTCTAATTACTTGCTCATAAGTAGCTGGTCTGGTTTCAGGGTCTTGGCTTAAATTCTTTTTGTAAAGTTAGTTCTAGTTAAATGTGAAAGTTTTAGCTTTTGCTTTTTTATATTTTTGTTATACTTTCTTCTTTCCTGCATGGTACTCTCTCTATAGCTCCAATTAACAATTTATATCCCTATACGTTTATTAGATAAATGTTCTATTCTACTGATACATTGATGTTAAGATTTTAGGCTCAGGGGCTAGCATTATTCAAAATGTCCACAGTTAAGTGGAATCTTTTGGGTGTAAGTTGGGTGCTTTAGATTGTTAAGCTATATTTTGGTTATTTGAAACACACTTTCCAGTATGCTTACATTTTTATGACTTATCTCTTCTCATTTTATTAGTGGAGTAAAATCAGATATCATGTTACAGTTAATAGTACTTGAAGAGGGTGTCGGGCAGTGTTGGGTGGTGTCACTGTGTGTGTTTTATTGCCCAGTTCAGCTAAGCTCTCCGTTCTTAGCTTACTACTAAATCCCTCTTGAACTTTGAGGTTTCATAAAAGCTATTGTAAGTATTGTTCTAGAAGATGGAATATGTAGCGCCTAATTTCCACTATATAGGCTACACCTTGACCTAACATTTTTATGACATTCTTGTGCTCACTATGAGGCCTTGTTAGGTTTTGCTGGAGAAGGTGGCACATAGGGTGATACTGCGGAAGGAGGTAAGGTATATCAGGGTATCGACCTAGGACAGGCTCCTCTTGAAGGATATAAAGCACTGCCAAGTCCTTTGAGTTTTAAGCTGTTGCTGGTAGTACCCTGGTGAATAATCTCGTTTGTTGATTACTTATGTTTAGGGTTAAGCATAGTGGGACATCGAATCCCAGTTTGGGCCCTAGGTATTGTGAATTCATATGTTTTAAGACTATTTTTGTATACTATTTTTATTATCACTAGGGCTTTCTACAACTTAGTAAAGGGTCAATCTTTTTTAGTTGTTTTCTTAATCATGCTTTATGCCATATTATATTTACTAAGGTAATCATATGACTGTTGTGGCTGTCACAAAATTTACCCACCCTCTTATAGTATAGCTGAGTCAAACATTTGTTTACGTGCTTAATTTTAATTACTGCTGTGTCCTGTGGGGGTGTGGTTGAGTAAGGCTTTATGAGCTACATTACTTATAGTGAACCTGATACCTGCATCTTTTGATTGTATTTTGATATAGAGGAATTCTCACTGGGGTGAGGACACTTGCATGTGTAAGTTTACCATAAGCCAATAAAAAGGCTAGGACCAAACCTCTGTGTTTACACACACACACACACACACACACACACACACTCATCTGAGCATTTTTCAGTGCTTTGCTTTATTTAAGCTACATTAAATATCATGGGCTTGTTTGGGCATTTCTTATATAGGGTGTGTTAAATTGTTATGTAACTATCATAGTATTAACCAATATAATGTAGTAGGGTTTTGGTTTTAGTTAAATTGTTGTTTATAGTTTGTTAATGTGAAATTGGTAGTGGTTTAAAGTTGATTATGTGGACATACTGAGATAAAAGTTAATAATGTTTAGGCCATGTAAGAACTGTGTAATTTAGGGTTAAAGGTAAAGGTGGGTTGGATTTTAATTTATGTAAAAGTTGATGTGATGCTGGGAACTCTTTGTCAATTTGTGTATTGAAAGATTTTTTTGTCCATCAAGCATGAATATATTAACACCTTATAGTTAATATGCTAGATGGAAATACTGACTTAGAAGTGCAGCTACAATTCAATTGACTGTGTTGGGGCCTCTGACCACTAGTGGGGAGTGAAAGCATACTCCTAAAATAAAACCACTGAAATCATGACAGTGCAGTTATGTTGGGTCATGGGCTCAAATGGCATTAATCCAATGTGATGTCTTATTTAAGGGGAATGAGTAGGTGAGTTTACAAGTTATGGCCCTGAGGTAGAGCCAGATGCCAGATACAGTTCCATGTTACCTACCCCCAAGTTTTATGGGATCAGAGCAAGAAGAGAGATGTGAATTGGGCAGGCTGATGATTTCGTGGAGGATGGTAGATTAAGAGACCATCATTGGAAGGGGATAGTCATTAGGACAAGGAAGGTTGATGACAGAATAGGGCATATATCACTAGTGAATTTAATGTGTCTTGCAGTACTAGAATTGCTGTTGGGTGGGTATATTCATGATCTTGAAAGGTTGGTCATTTTGGAGCTTAGATGTTATGTTTTATGTAGTACATGAGTATTGTTTGTACTTGCTTACACGCATGGGTTAGGGAATAATGTTGACTAAACATATAATGTACTGTGTACTGTTGAGGATTATTTATGGGTTGTACATTATTAATGAGATGGAGCGTTAATGCACAGTATACATAGGAGTTATTAGATTTATAGCTGAGTGGAGAGTAGTCCCATAGGAATCAAATTTGGAGGAAGTGGTCAAGTATTAATGTAAGGGGTAGTTTAAATTAGTAACACCAGCTTTGGGAGTTGAAGGTGGAATTTATAATTTCTTCCCTGAATATTTCTCTAAGAAGATTTAAGGCTTCATAAACCAGACCAAAGTAACATTTATACTATTAGGACTTTTCGTTTAAGGAGTTTGTTTTTGATTAAACTGATGGTTGGGGAAATAAGTAGAATAAGAGTGAAATAGAAGACAGATGCTAGCTGACCTAGAATGATAAATGGATGTTCTACTGGTTGGCCTCCAGTTCAAGTCAGAGTAAAGAGGTCGGCAACTAGGACTCAGAAGAAACATTGGTTTAAGGGTCGGAATATTATGCTTCATTGTTTAGATACACGGAGGATGAGAAATAGTATGAGGATTAGGACAGAGAATACTAGTGCGAGGACTCTGCCTGGTTTATTAGAATAGATCTGAGGATAGCATTGGCAAATAGGAAACATCACTGTGGCTTAACGTGGGGAGGAGCATTTAGGGGATTAGCGGGGGTATAATTGTCAGGGTCTCCTAGGAGGTCTGGGGAGAACACGGCTAGGACTGTGAAGACTAATCCTAGAGTGAGTAGGCCTGGGACATCTGTAATTGTGTAATATGGGTGGAAGGGACTTTATCGGAGTCAGAGATGAGTCCATATGGGTTGTTGGATCCTGCTTCAAGGAGTAAAGAGTAAGTGGATTCTTGCTAGGACTTTGATAAGAAATGGTGAAACAAAGTGGAATGTAAGAATCGTGTAGAGTGGCTTTGTCAACTGAGAATCCCTCTCAGATTCACTTGACTAAGCTGGTTCCAATATAGGGGATAGCAGATGGGAGGTTTGTAGTGACAGTGGCACCTCAGAAAGGTGTTTGTCCGCAACGTAAAATGTAGCAATGAACACTGTAGCTGTGACTGCAAACAGGAGAGGGACTCCAGTAGTCCATGTTTCAAGGTAAGCGAATGATCCGTAGTAAAGGTCTTGGCCTGCAGGAAGGAATAAGCAAATGAAGAATGTGCCATTTGCATGTATGTATTGAATTAGCCTCTCCAGGTGTGAGTTGCAGAGGAAAAAGCTGTTATTGTGTCAGATGTATAGTGTATGGCTAGAAAATGTCCAGTGAGAATTTGGATAATAAGGAAGAGCCTTGAAGGGAGCCAAAATTTCATCCTGCTGAGATGTTGGATGGTGCTGGAATATTGATGAATGAGTGGTTAACAATTTTAGTTAAGGGATGGGTTTTACGGATATTCTCTTTTTTTCAACATTTTATATCTCTATATTTTTGAAAATCCATCCATGAGAAAGGAGCCAAGAATCAGTTTCCAACAGGGGGCAGGTTCTCATGAAGGTACTGCAAGGCCAAGTGTGTCCACTTGATTTCTTGTTCTTTTGCAGATTCTGTGGTGCCACCATTGTCTTGTTCAGGTTCAGGAAGTTCATTCAGTGCTATTGCAACATCCTCATGAGGCAGCTTGTCTCTCTTCAAGCATTGTCAATCAAATCCAAGATCCTTCCATCTCTCTGATCCTCACTGTCCATTTTCCCGTAGCTTTGATTTTGTCATATCGTAGGCAGGCCGCCACAGCACCCGCTACTTCCAGAGCAGATATTCATTTTCACTTGAATTATAATGATGGTTTTTCATGTTATTGGTCAGGGTTAAATTCCATGTCAAAATAATGACACATATTACATATTTATTAAGTATACTATTTGTTTTAGGATTGTTATCACTAATAAAGTAATAATCCTTTGGTTTTTGATGCCTTTTTATTGACAGACTACTTCAGTTCCATATGTCAGTCATTGCAACTCAGTGAGATGAGGGTTTATTCAATGCACTTTATATATATATTAGTTTAGGTGAATACAATACCTTTATTTATTTTTTATATGGTGCAGAGTATCAAAAAACTGCCTCATGTCTGCTAGGTGAGCACTCTACCACTGAGCCACAGCCGCAAATCTTCAACACATTTTTTAAAATTAATTAATTAATTTATTTTTAGTTTCTTTATTTTAATGTGGTGCTGAGTATCGAACCCAGGGCCTCGGACATGCTAAGCAAGTGCTCTACCACTGAGCCACAACCCCAGCCCCTTCATTTTCTTCCAGTTGGTGGTGTTGTCTATTCCTAGCTTGAGTAACTTTGGAAAGCTCTAACCAATAGATGGGTAATTTATGGAAAAAAAAAACCCACCCCCTTCAATGCACTCTGTCAAGTGCTAGGTGCTGTTCTAGGCATTGGGTATAAGGCAGAAAATAGTAGAAACTCTGCTGCCTGAGTTTAGATTCTGATGGGGGAGCTGTTTACCAGATTTCTCTTCCCATTTTCTGGAAGGTAAAGACTTCAACCTAGGGATAAGTCACAGGCCTGGTGGCTTGTAACTGTGGAAGGCAAGCCCAAGCCTTCACCCACCTCCACCAATCATCTGCAGATAGTAGAGTATTACACAGTAGGAAAATGATATAATTCTGTGCCAGTCTTGTTCATCTCCAATATGAATCATCACTCAGGATGACATGATAATATTTTTAACAGACCCAAAAGGGTCTACAAAGAAACTGCTAGAGTTAATAAATGAATTCAGCAAAGTGGCAGGATAATATGATTTTATCTTTCATTCTGTCAGTACAGTTGACCACATTGAATTATTTTTGTGCTTTGAAACATTTTTGCAACTGGGATAAATCTCATTTGGTCCTAGTGTATGATTTAATCATGTTCTGTTGAATTTATTCTACCAGAATTAAGGATTTTTCTGTCTGTGGAAATGAGGTATATTGCCCTGTACCTATAGGTTTTGCTAATATTACAGTAACTTTACAGTCTGGCCTATTCAAAGCTCATCCAAGTTGTATTAAGAATGCTCCTTCTCAGATAGGAAAGAGAAAGCTAAGCACAGCCCCACCATAATTCCTTTCTATGAACCTGAATTCACCCTTCTGTGCTATTCCAGGGATGGACCCCACACATTGAGCAATCGCTGTGGGAGGCCAGGCCATAATACTCAGTCTGTCTCCTGGTATCATTAGTCCTGCACCAAATCCTGTGGGGAAAAGCCACAGCAGTTCTCACTTGCATTTACTGCAGATTTATATCATTGATGTGTCCTTTATCAAATGAGATCCTCTGTAGAGACACCCTGAACACACTAATGTGTTCATGTAACAGCTTCCTTGACTTCTCTCTTTGTGGACACAGATAGACCCACCTGAGCAGCCACAGCGTTTCCTGGAGGGTGGGGAGCAGATGTGGCCATCCAACCCCTCTACATGGAAGTTACTGAAGGCTCCAGTTCTGGCTATTTCCAACAGTGCTGGCAGGATAAGTACCTAGCTTTGGACATGCTGGATGAAGGAAGGGACACATGCTAAGGACTTGGAAGGGTGCTCCCAAATGATTCTGAGGAGTATTCATGGCCACATCTCCCAGGGGATCTGCCCAGGCCTCTGTCTCCTGTATTCTCACCAGGGCTGTTCAGCACCAGCCTTAAAACCTGCCCATTCAGTGGGGACAAACAACCTCTCAGTAGTAAGTGTGTTGACCATGGTGTGTCAACATTCAAAGGTTCACAGTTACTATGTGCAGTGATTCCTTTTTGAATTGCAGGAATTTGTTCTTTGTCCCCCTAGAAAAATGATTTTCTCATGAAGTTTTATGTGTCCCTGGGATGTTAATCTTATATCAGTCTAGGTTTTTTGGGGGGAGGGTCCAATTTTATTTTAAGTTTTATTTATGTATCACAGCAGAATGCATTAAATTCTTATTACATATATAGAGCACAATTTTTCATGTCTCTGGTTGTTTAAGGAACACTTTGCTAGTTGTAATTTGTCTTTCTAAGTATCTATGTTCTTTTTGTTTTTCGATCAGGATCAGTCATTTCCTTTATGACTTCTGACCCTTGAGTCGGAAAAAAAAATACTTTCAACTTAAATGTTATCAAAGTATTTTCTAAGAAGCTTTCTTTTTACATATACACTTAGACCTGCTAGATGAGTAGCACATAACGATATCCCAGTGATTTAGGAGGCTGAGGAAGGAGGATTTAAAGTTGGAGGTCAGTTTCCCCAACCTAGGGAGCTCCTCAGGAACTTAGTGAGACTCCATCTCATAAAGAAAAAAAACTGGAGATGAGGCACTCACTAAGTGCCCCTGGGTTCAATTTCTAATACTAATTAAACAAACAAAAAAAAACTAAAAATCTTGGATCTCTATGGCATTTACCATTCAAAGAAAATTAATTAACAGTCCCTGCCAATATTGTGTGGACAAACACAAACGTCCAACTACAATGACGTGAGAAAGCCAGAAGAGAAAGATCAGAGGGAGAGTGTTCCCTGGAGACAAGCAGGAGGGAGAGCAGGTGTGGGTACCAGACACAGGACAGTGTAATGCACTTAAAGCCAATTAGCTGAACATTTTAAAAGTCTTACATTTTAAAATAAACTAGTTTCAATAAAAATACAAAAAAAAAAAAAGAAAAAATAATAGGAGAAATAAAGGGCAGTTCTGGGATGGGAGCAGGTGCAACAGGGGTGCTCAGTGGGTGGTCCAGGCTGTGTGCCTACTGGGAGCCACAGGTCTGTTTCTGAACCTGGAGCTGTCTCTCAAGTGGTGGGTTGGTAATGCAAGATGAGCTGGACTTTCGTATCTTTTCCTTTATCTTATGTTTACGATCTACTGCAAGTATGTATGTTTCTAAGTGCTTTATTATTCTACTTGGCTTGTTGATATTACTATAAATGATGTCTCCACATACTGTCTTGTTCAGCACTGGTGTGGAGAATCTCAAACTCTAATGACAGGGAGCTGGACATTTTTGGTTTTGCCTGCTGGATGTGTTCCCTGTTACAAAGCAGATTTATCTTTTCTCCAGGCATTGGACATTAGTAGTAGTAGTAGTCAGTAGTAGTAGTAGTAGTAGTAGTAGTAGTAGTAGTAGTAGTATTTTCTTATTTCCCGATAACACTGCTTTGAGGCAAAGGGTTTAAGTTTAGGGCAGCCACAGCAAACAAGCAGGAGGCTGACTCAAAATGAAAAAGGAAAAGACCATGGATATAGCTCAGTGGTAATGTGCCCCTGGGCTCAAGCCCAGTAACAAAAAGTAAAAATAAAAAACATAAAAAACATAGATCTCTATGGCATTTGCCCTTCCAAGGAAACATAATTACTCCATTCCAACTTTACACAGCCCAGAAGAAATCAGACTGCACTGGTTTAAAAATGCAGACTCAGCATATCACAGGACTAGAAGCTAAGGGGTTGCTGGGGACTAGCGGTAGAGTGGGGAGGCAGTGGTCATGGATACCGAATTCCGGAAGACCTTCTGGAACTGCATAGTGATGACTAGTGCACAGTTTACAGAAGGCACATGATGACAAATGACTGCGTCTTTTAACAATGAAAATAAATCTTTAATTTTAAATAACAAAATAATAAACACAGATAATAAAAATGAATAAACAAATGATCTGGGAGAAGAACAGAGGCTCTGGGTTTTTCTCAGGATGCAGTGCTGACTGAAGGGCCAGCAGGGGGTGTTGGCCTTGATGGTCCACTGCAGGTTCGTCCAGCTCCAGTTCTCTATCAGATGGTGGAGGTGGTGGACCTTGAACAGGAGCTTCCACAAGCACCAGAGCTGCTAGAGGAGTAAAAGTCCACAGACTATCCATGTTAGGTCCAGGGACAGAATATTCCCTCCTGCCTTTCATACAATTCCACGCACAAACCCAACACCAGGGAGTGTTCCCAGAATGCACACAGACAATGACAGCTCTGCCTCTCATTGTTCCTGCCCCGCCCCAGTTCCTGTGCAGTATCTCGGCTTATCCCTTCCTGTCCCATTCTGACATACTCATAACCCCACCTCAGTCCTCCTCACCTTCGGCCTGTTCCTCCATGGGCTCAGGGTTTTCTGTCAAGGCTGGGACCTGGTGTCCTTGGTCCTCCTCCTCAGGGCCTGTGACAGTGACCTGGCTGTGGACATTACCAAGTGTGTAGTGAGGCATATGCAAGTGAGAGAGGGAGTAGACCACCCAAGAGGGATGGGAGACAGCAGTATGAGATGCCTGGTTTTTCCTACCATGAGGTGAGTGATCTTGGCACCCCACAGTTCAGAGGAGAGGGCGGAAGCTCAGAGAGTCACAGGGCCAGTATCAGGACTCACAGCTATATGTTACCCTGTCACCCTAGGCAAGGCTTACCTTCCCAACATTTGGCCCATCTCCTCTTGGATGGAGGAATTCGAGATGTTTGAGGCCGAAGAGAAAGAATCATACAAGAAGGCGGGATCCAGGATCTCCTCCAGCTCCCCCAGGGAGTACACCTGGAACACACATCCAGTGCTTGTATCATCCCCTCTTTAGCCACTTTCTTGGTTGGGACATTGAAGAAACAGAGTCAGTGCCAAACTGACCCACCAGAAGTGTCTGGGGATGGAGTCCAGTGCAATAGCCAAAGCACATAGGGGCTTGTCCAACAGAGGGACAGGAGAGCCCCAGCAGAGCAATGGGTGGCAGGGTTCACAGTGGAATTGCCGAGGGGATAGTCAGAAACACAGCAGCTTCAGGCCAGTTTGTTAGCTGAGCAGAGGTGGCAGCTCTGTGCATTGGGAGCTTATCCCCTGAGTCCCACCAGCACACCACATTCTGGAGATGGGAAAACAGGCTCACCCCAGACAGGAGGGTCCCTGTATGAGGACACCCAGGACATCATTCTCTGTGGTGCTATTGAAATGGCTCCAGGACAGAATGAGGTCCAGGTCCCACAGCCCTGAAAGGCTGAATGGCTGTGGAACCTGGGTCCCCCTGGAAGGTGTTGAGGTCCTGGGATCCCAGCTCCTGCTTTCACAGTCTGGGGTGTGTTCCTTGAGACACAAGTACCAGAGAAATGGACCGATTTCCACAAGCCTTGTGATGTTTCAGCTAAACTCATCCCTAGTAATCCTGATGCTGTGTAAGACTTGGAAAGTGGGTGGAAGGACCACCAGGCCATTGCCACCTGGACACCTGGGCGTAGGAGTTATAGTCAGTTGGGTGGCAGAGCACAAATCATCAGAGAATTAAAATGAAATAATGTCCATGTTGCTGTCTGTTGTTGTCACAAATATGGGAACAGTGACTTGGATGAGTCCAAGAATGAGGGTGGCAGAGAGGTTGGGGAGGATGGGCAAGAATTTGTTGCTCAGATTCCTCACAGTGGGGACTCTGCCCCTCCATCTCCCAGCCCTACCAGGAAGGTGTTCCTGGTGGTGTCTGTGCTCTTATTCACTTTTATTCTGCTCTGTCCCCTGCCAGTAGAGTCCCTTCTGTTCCGTACTCACCCTGAGGCCCACCTCCTGCCCAGAGGTGCTTGGCTGTGGATACTCGTCCCTGCCCTTGGAGTCAGAGCTGAAGCTGCAGCTCCAGTGCTTGTTGAGGGTAAACTGTGGAAAGAATGGAAGACAGTGCCTGGTAGCTGGCCGGGAGCCCCAGCCCCTGCTGGCCTCCATTCAGGGTGTTTCTGCCCCATGTGACCTTCTGCTCCCCCGACCTCATACAGACCCTGTGTCTCAGGCTTCTACCCTGTAGGACAGGAAATGACACTGGGTGCTCAGGATGTACCGTGGACACTTTCATTCCACACCTTTAGCCCTGTCCTGGGGGTGACCCTGACAGGACACGAGGCTCACAATCTCCCACCACCTATTCCTGCCTCAGGTCCCTGTTCTCCCCTACTGAGGAGCAAGGTGGTGGGGCTCTGCAGGGCTACTCACGGTGATAGTCTCTCCTGGATGCACCTCCCCAGGGCTATCAGGTGTTGACCTTAAGGTACTCCTCCAACTTGCAGGAGTGCCAGTTGGAGGAGTACCACCAGCAGGGGACTGGGAGCAGGATTTGAAACAAGATCTTAGTCGTTTCCAAAAATTTTGTCTTTGGGGTGTCCAGTGGATTGGGTCTGGGGAAGGGGCCGTGCAGCCATAGGGGGAACTTTGGCGGCGTGGACTCCTAAAGGGTCGGCCTCCACAGGGGAAGCAAGCAAACATGTTTTGGCTTTCAAAGTATTTCACCAAATGAGCTGGGAGGAGGCTGTTGCTAGAATGTGGGTGCCTGGTTACTGGGTTCCAAGTTCTGTTTGGCTCTATGACCAAGGAAGGGAAGCCATGTCTTGGGGTTCCTGGCCTAACCCATCCTCCAGATAAGCCCATGTCTGTCCCTCTGTTGGCTCTCCTCCAGCCCCATGACATTTTCATGTGTGTACACAGCCAACCCCAACATCCAACCATGTGTGTACACAGTCAACCCACATCCCTTGACAGGCGGGGGTGCAGCCAGGGTCCCAGCTTTGAGGAGACACAACTAGGTTTAAACCCAGCTCCTCCTCCTGTCCTCTCACGTGACCTTGGACAAGTCATTGTGTCTCTAAGGCTGCCCAGTGTCCCACTGCACAGAATCCACTTCCTAGCACTGTCACCAGGCATATGTGAGATAACACTTAGAAACCATGTTGTCAGATGTCTGTAATGCAGAAAAGTAGAGATAAAATATGGAAATAGGTGAAATTTCACATAGAGTAGAGCTAAGAACAGGCTAGTCTCCCGCCTCATGACTTTGAAAATGCCATTTTCCTTCCTGGCCTTCTTTCTCCATCTGCATCTTGAGGGGGTTGAAATGCAATTAGTGGGGATATCCTCATCTCCCAGAGCCACCCACCTTGTTCTCTTTGGGATTAGAGTAAGCACAGTCACATTTAGTAAATGAATGAGCAAGAATACCTTCACCTCCATCACCCTTTCTACTCAAGTCCCATCAAAATAATAATAATAATAATAATAATAATAATAATAATAATAACCCTTCAAAAGATCACTAAGAAGAACTCCATACGAGGTAGGTACAGAACATATTCAAAAATCTGTAACTACGTGTATTTGTAACTCTGAAGCAAAATTACCAGAAATTTTGTGGCTTAAACACATCTCTCATGGTTCTGGAGGTGAGAAATCTCAACATGCCACAGGGCCATGTTCTCTCTAGTCTCTAAACATCAAACCTTTCTGATCTCTTTCAATTTTTAATAGCCCTATGTTTTCCCAGGTTTATGACAGTGTCACTCCAAACTCCACCTCCAATCTTCACATAGCCTCCTCCTTATTCTGTGTCCTCTCCTCTTCTTGAAGGGACACTTGACATTAAATTTAGAGCCCACCCAGCTAATACAGCATGATCATCATGATCTCATCTTGAGATCCTTAATTACATGTGCAAGGATCTTTTTCCAAATACAGTTAGACTCACTCATTCTGAGACAAACCCACAGAAATAATACAGTTATCTCATACTAGACAAAGGTGC
Source organism: Callospermophilus lateralis (assembly GCF_048772815.1). NCBI lineage: Eukaryota > Metazoa > Chordata > Mammalia > Rodentia > Sciuridae > Callospermophilus > Callospermophilus lateralis. The sequence continues at coordinate 60,091,350 of NC_135315.1, forward strand.
CAAAAACATACATTGGAGAAAAGATAGCCTCTTCAAAAAATGGTGTTTGGAAAACTAGAAATCCATATGATGCAAGATGAAATTAAACTCCTCTCTCTCTCTCTCTGCACAAAACTCAAAGTGGACCAAGGACTTAAGCTTTATAACAGAGACCCTACACCTAATTGAAGAAAAAAGAAGACTGAAATCTATGTCAGCTTAGGAACTGACTTCCTTATCAAGAATCCTAAAGCACAAAGATTAAAATCAAGAATTAATAAATGAGATGGAATCAAACTAAAAAGCTTCTTCACAGCAAACAATCAAGCACATGAAGAGATAGCCTACAAAATCAGAAAAACTCTTTACCACCTGCACGTCAAATACAGCATTATTCTCCAGGATACATAAAGAACTCAACAAACTCAACAACAAAAATAACCCAATTAAGAAATAAGCATCCAGCAACTAGAGAGGCTGGGATGGGAGGATCGCAAGTACAAAACCCAGTCTCGGTAACTGCAAGGTGCTAAGCAACTCAGTGAGACCCTGTCTTTAAATAAAATATAAAATAGGAATGGGGATATGGCTCAGTAGTTGAGTGCCCCTGAGTTCAATTCCCAGTAAAAAAAAGAAAAAAGTAACCAAAGGAACTCAGCATTCACTTCACAGGAGAAGAAATATGATTGGTTAATAAAATATGAGAAAATGTTCAACATCTCTAGCAATTAAAGAAATGCAAACTAAAATCATACAAGTAACAGTAAATGTGGGGTAACAGGTACACTCAAACATTGCTGGCGGGACTCCAAATTGGTGTAACCACTCTGGAAAGCAGTATGGAGATTCCTTAGAAAATTGAAATGGAACCACTATTTGACCCAGTTATCCCACTTCTTGGCTTATACCCAAAGGTCTTAAAATCAGCATACTACAGTGACACAGTCACATCAGTGTTTATAACAGATCAGTTCATAATAGCTAAACTATGGAGCCAATCTAGATGCTCTTCAACAGATAAGTGGATAAAAAATATGTGGTATATATACACAATGGAATATTAATCAGCAATAAAGAAGAATGAAATTATGGCATCTGCTGGTAAATGGATAGAACTGGAGAATATCATGCTAAGTGAAGTAAGCCAGTCCCAAAAATCTAAAGGTCAGGGCTTCTCTCTGCTATGTAGATGCTAACCCATAACCAGGTACAGTAGGAACAGGAAGTATAGAAGTTCACTGGATTAGGCAAAGGGAAATGAAAGGAAGAGAGGGGAGATGGGGAAAGTAAAGGCAGTAGAATGAAACACATTACTTTCCCATGCTAATATACGAATACAGGACCAGTGTAACTCCACATCATGATCAACCACAAGAATGGGATCAAAATTATAATGGGTTCCACCTCATGTATGTATGATATGTCAAAATACAGTTGACTGTCCTGCATGTCTAAAAACAAACAAACGCTGGAAGTGAGATCTTGAGGATTGAAGGTCAGTAATCACCTAGTAAGACCAATCCCAGCATTTCACACTGTGCTTTCTTCTGTTCACCAATTAGGTCTTAGACCTGGGAAGTCGTCATACCTCACAGAATGGCTCCACCTTAAGCTAAAATGTGTTGGAATTTTTTTATTTCATATGCCCAACTCAGTTTTCCATAAAGCAAAATCAACATTCATCTTTTGGTGTACTTCAGTTTGTTATTGTAGTTCCCTCTTATCAAAAATGTCAATTTCTGTGGTTTCACTAAAATTTGATCCAAAAACAGTAAATTTAAAATTACAGGGAAAAAAACACTAAGTTTTAAATTTTTCACAATTCTGAATAGAATGATCAAATTAGGTAGCATCATTCTCTATCATGACTATGCCGTGAATTATCCCTTTGTCCTATGATGCGGGACGTGTAGTTGACCCACACATTAGTTCCTAAACAGCCATCTGGTCATGAGATAAACCATGGTGGTTTTCACTGCTTGTACATGGGGTTCAGTTCTGTCTGTAATTTCAGGCATATACATGGGATATTCAAAGGGATCTAATTCACATTTAAAGTCTTTCTCTTGGAACCAAAGAAGAATTGGAACATGACTTTGAGAAAAATTTCTTTTTCCTAGGCTTCTCTGATCTCTCTCAACTATAGAGACATTGGGTTTTTTCATCTCTATTTTTCAACATAAACCGGTTCCTCCACTGAGTACCCTGAAACTTCCTGCCTTTTGTCCCATTGCAAACTCTGTGGAAAAGAGCATTTACTCACACAGCTCCCTCTTCCTAATACGCTGCATACCACACTGGAGTCTCAGAACACTATGATCCCCCAACATGGCTCCAGCATCAGTTCTGACTTTCTCCCCATACATTGACTAATTTGAGTTTCTGCTCTCCTGTGCTCATCAGAGGTAGTTGGACAGTTTGTGTGTTCCTCCTCTGGCTTCTACTCTGGATCCTACTGTGTTGTTTTAGTGTTTCAGGGTGACAATTCTCTACTGAAAAAGAAAAGAGTTACAAGTATCTTTTATAAACATTAATTTGCTCTCATAAGAGTCACCTCCAGAACTTGTGGCAGCTCCAGCTCCAGCTCCATCACCATCCTGAGAACCAGAGGAGCCATTGTCAGAAACCCCTTCACCACCAGCTCCAGATCTCAGGTACTAGAGGCTCAACAACCAGTGCCAGCTCCTGAGCTGCACCTTGGACCTGCTATGCCCAGAACAGCCCTTCACCTCCCTTACCATTTCATTTGTTTTCCTATTAGTTTTATTTGCTGATGATTAATTTTAAATAAAATTTAGTAGTTTACTCATTTGAAATATTCATTGCAAATATTCAATTCAAAGTTCAATGCAATTAAGTGAATGTTCAATGTGTGCACCCATTGCCACTGTCTAGTTCCAGAATATTTTCCTCAATCCTGTCCCCCCTCATTGTCCTGGTTGGCCCCAGCAGCCACTCTTCATTCTATCCATGTGTAGCAGATTTGTGATCAACATGATAGATAGTTGGTGGGCATCTGCTCTCTGCCACACTGTGGTAATGGAGGCAGATGCAGGGCACTGTGCCATATCACTTCTCACCCCTCCACCACATCAGAGACTCCTGGACTCCTACCTGATGTTTCCTGCCAACCTTACCAACTTTCAGGTTGGCCTTATAGTGTCCTTGCCTCCCATTTCAAGAAACGGAAGACGCATTGTCCCCATCATGGCCCATGAGCCCAGCAGGATGTGTTCTTCCCCTTCCCCTCCCTCCACATGCACCTCTGAGAAAGAATTAATTTCTATATAAAGAACTCAAAAAGCTTAACACCAAAAAAACAAATAACTTAATCAACAAGTGGGCTAAGGAACTGAACAGACACTTCATGGAAGAGGAAATACAATCAATCAACAAATATATGAAAAAGTATTCAATGTCTCTAGCAATTAGGGAAAGGCAAATCAAAACTACTCTAAGATTTCATCTCACTCTTGGTAGAATGGCAGTCATCAAGAATTTAGGCAATAATAAATGTTGGTGAGAATGTGGGAGAAAAGGTACACTCATACATTGCTGGTGGGACTGCAAGTTGGTACAACTACTATGGAAAGCAGTGTGGAGAGTCCTCAGAAAACTTGGAATGAACCACCATTTGACCCAGCTATCCCACTCCCCACTCCTCAGTTTATACTCAAAGGATTTAAAATTATGCTACAGTATTTCACCCACATCAATGTTTATACCAGCTCAATTCACAATAGTTAAACTATGGAACCAACCTAGGTATCCTTCAATAGATGAATGGATAAAGAAAATGTGGCATATATACTCAATGGTATATTAATCAGCTTTAAAGAAGAGTAGAATTATGGCATTTGCCAGTAAATGGATGGAGTTGGAGAATATCATGCTAAGTGAAATAAGACAATTCCCCCCAAAACAAAGGCTGAATGTTTTCTCTAATATGTGGATGCTAATTGACAATAAAGTGGGGGGCACTAGAGAAGAACATCATTACCTTAGATTAGGTAGAGGAAAGTGAAGGGAGGGGAGGAGGGGATGTGGGGATAGGAAAGATAGTAGAATGAATCAGACATTATTACTGTATGAATATATATGTGACTGCATGACAATATGATTCTACAACATGTACACTCAAAATAATGAGAAATTATATCCCATCTATGTATGACATCAAAGTGCATAAATACATTCTACTGACATGTATAATTAATTAAAACAAATTAAAAAATAATTTAAAAAGAAAGAAAAGGTAAGCCTCAATTAGATGGAAAATTTACATCATGTGGATGTCTTTCTCTGTATGTGCTTATATTCCTAATTTCATAGTCAGACATGGCGTAACAATGGGGACTCTTTATGAGAAATGTATCAGTAGGTGATATTGTCCTTTGAGATCACCATAGAGTGTACTTATACAGAGGAAGAAGGCTATGATGTCACCAGGCAGTATACTCTCAGGGGACCACCATCTTATATGCAGTCCATCACTGACTGTGAGGTTGGTATGTGTTGCATGCTTGTACATCCATAGGTCTTTGCCTCTGGATGGAGCCTTCAGATGCTGGTAGGTTGGATTTCTCTTTCTTCCTCCCCACCCTTCCATCTCACTGTGCTCCCTACCACCATTCTGCACTCATTACTACCTAGTGGATCATCCCAATTCCCTCCATTAAGAGTCCTCCTCCAGTAGATGAGACAGACATTATTACCCTGCATACATGAAGGATATAGTCACACTACTGGTGTGACCCTGCACGACATACAGCCAGAGGAATAAGAAGTTGTGCTGCATTCATATATAATGTGTCAAAATGCATTCTACTGGCATGTACAACTAATTAGAACAACAACAACAAAATCCACACCTGGATTCTCTCTGGCACCCTCCAGCTGGCTAGGGCTCCTTCACATACACTCATCCAGATGGCATACCAGTTATGGGACTTGGTGACCTAGGAGAATGACTGCCAGAGGATAAGAGGGAGTGGGGACGGGGACACTAAACTTGGCTTCTCCCTGCTGCACATCACTTCTGATGTAGATGGATCCCCCCTAGTCACCATCTAATCCCTGCAATCAGCAGGTGGGGTCCTGGCCACCAACTCTTTAATGCCCAATAGTGAGCAGCAAGAGGACACTAAGTTTTAGCAGTCAGTCAACTCCAGTCAGGCCTCTCAGTATCCAAGGGGGATCCGTCACAGAATATAAAAATCACCAGATCCTCTACTCCCTTAAAAAATTGTGTAGAATTTGCATGTAACCTCCACAGTCTTCCTTCCAGATACTGTAAATGAACCTGAGATTACTTATTATGTAAATGCTTTGAAGTGGTTGTCAAGGGTCTTGTTTAGGGGAAAAATTACAAGGAAAAAAGTCTTAAGTATCCAGTAATGATGTGAATATTTTCTCAAACATTTCAAAAATTACTTTGAGCTATTCATCAGCCCACTCAGACCAGCCAGAGTCCTTCTGAGTTGCATCCTGACCCTCACCCAGCTGTACAGCCCCCTGGGGACCAATCCAGGCTCTGGGAGGGCCACAGCCACACACACCAGGAGAATGTGCCAGGACATGCTTTGGTTGGCACTACTGGTCTGTCTGTGCTTGGGAAGCCCCACCCTGGGTCACAACAAATAACATGAATGCATCCTTATCACTCAAGAACTGCACTCAAAAAATGGAAAGAAACTTGTATTACTGTGCAAAAACCACATAAATGAAATTAACAAACAGAAATGTGATATACATGTCTTAGCTCAGACTTTGGCTCACATTTGCTGGGTTCACTCCCTCCTCAACATCAGCATCTCATGAATATTCCACTATGCATTACAATGTTTTCCTCACTGTTTGTATAACATACAAAACTAAATAAAACCATGTACAACAAACTGGGAGTTGTCATTATTTTAAAATGGCAGGATCTGGCAGGTGCTGTCTTCTTCTAATGGTGGTCTGTGGGTGCCATTATGGACAGTGACAATGCTGTGGTTTGGGTAAGTGCTCCCAAAGGCCCAAGTGTTGTCACCATTTCAGTCTTGTCACCAGACTGAGGTGCTCTCATGACATGGTGGTAGCACTATGAAGGAATACTAACTGGAAAAAACTCAGGTCACTAGGAGCATTCTACTGAAGGGGATATTGTGACCCCAGCCTCTTTCTTTTTTGCTTCCTGGACTGGCAATGTTAGAGGCTTCCTCTGCCACTTTACTCCTGCCACGATGTACTGCAAAATCCATAAGGTCAACGACCATGGGCTGAAACCTCTGAAATCATGAACCAAAATAAACCTTTACTCTTGTTAAGTTGATTTATCTCAGTATTTGTCAGAGTAATGAAAAGCTGACTCACAAGGCCAATAACACCAAGGACTCAGCAGATGACAGGGAAAAAAATAAAAAAAAATGGGGTCTTCACACTCACTCTTCTGCATCTTTGGATGTCCCTCCCGGGTGTGGAATTCCTCCAATGCAGCTGGACAGCTTTAATCCATTCCTTCTCCAATGACTGACACGAATGCTAATAATGTGCAACATGAACACCACCTAAATGTTCCCTGTTGATAAAAGAACAATTTGCTAGCAGTTTTGACACAATGTTCCATAAACACCCTGGAAATTCCTGATGTTTTAATTTCTATGTAAGGTTTCCTAGGAATATTTGCATTTTTAATTTTCCTGCATGCTCTCAGATGCTTTTCATTTAGGCTGCTCCTGCCAGCATGTCATAGGTGCAGATGGTGGGTGGGTGCACAGTGCCGAATCATCCTTCCCTGCCTGGGTGAACTGGAGTCTTCCCCATGCATGCTCTGGATCTGCACTTAGGTCTCCTTTCTCATGCCTCATCTCCTCTATGTCTTCTACTCCCTCTTCCTTTGCAAGGAAAGTGCCACTCATGATGAGCCCATTATGTCTGAATGAGGCACATTTAAAAAGACTTGCAAAGTCCCAGATGGCTTTTACAATCATTATTTTGCCAAACTTTTAAATCGGCCCATAAGACTAAGCTTGGCTATGGTCTCTGGTCTCTAGAATGGGGGTGAAGTATGTGGAGAAGTCAAATATCAGTTGTGTGGTCATTATTCCCCTGCCCTCTGTCCCAGCTTAATTCTAATGAGATGTCCTCTTTCTGGGATAGTCAAGGAGGAAAGATGCTGCATAACCAAGCACCCAGGAAATGCTCTGAACTTCTTTGCAGTCAGCCAGCAGTGTGAGCACAGGGGATGGATGGTGTCGTATCAGCTCCTATGCTCACAGCCTCATATGCACAGCAGGTGTATCAGTCAGCAATCTTGGTGGCAAGTTACAGAAACCTGAATTTTCTGCTCATCTTCTCTTGGGTCAAGTGAGGTGTTTCCCCAAGAAGGAAGAAATAAGAAAATGTGAACTTTATCCTGTGAGTATGGACCAGAGAGAGGCTTAAGATGCACCAAGCACTATGCTAAATATTGCCCATACATTAAAAACCATGAGGTAGGAACTATTAATATTTTCAGTTTACAGACGAGTTTGGCAGGTAAGACTGCTAAAATTGAAGTCTGCAGTTTAGTGATTTTGCCTTGAACAACTATGTGTGTCAGCAGGTCATATTAAATGCTGCAGCATGTGGTTGTATAGAATGCATTATGTCATTTCTGGAGAGATCCTTAGACAAGTTCCCTGTGGCTTTTGGAGGTGGGATAAGTCTGGATGTGGCAGATTGAGAGCAATGAGCTGTGTCTCTGAAGATATGGTCCTTATTTGCTATGTGGCCTGTCATATCTAGGCTTTAGTTTCTCCACCTTTTAAGAAATGGGTTAAATTTACCAACTGAGATGAAATGCACAAATTCCTTAAAAATTACAACTCAAAATGAACAGAAGAAGAAACAGAAAATCTAAGTATCCTTGTGTCTGTTTAAGAAATTGAATTTGGTAGGGTTGTGGCTCAGTGGTACAGCACTTGCCTAGCACATGTGAGGTACTGAGTTTGATCCTCAGCACCACATAAAAATAAATGAATAAAACAAAGGCATTGTGTCTATCCACAACTAAAAACATTTAAAAAATTGAATTCGTCATTTAAAACCTCTTATCTTCTCTTCTTCACAGCTATAGGAATATTTTACCAAATATTTAAGGACTAAATAATGCCAATATTATACAAACTCTTTTATAAAATAAAAGAATTGCTTGCAACTCATTAGGTCAACATAATGCTGTTAGAAAATCTGAAAAGGACATTAGAAAAAAAGGAAATCAATAGAACAATATCTCTAACATAGACACAGAATTCTTAACAAAATGTTATCAAATAGAATTTATCAATACTCAAAAATGATAATAAGTTGACATCAGAACAGTAGGTAATTACTTTTCACTGTCCCGTATCAAAGCCTTAACAGACATCACTACTCAATTGCTTTGTTGTTTTATCTTCCAAACTGAATCACTCTCGGTCTCACTCTCAGGTAGCTTGTATCAATCAATTAAAGTTGGCATATGAAATGTATTTGACACCATCACTGAAGCAGATCCTACTCATATGAGACTGAGATACTCTACTTCTGTTATCTTGTTGAAATCTGAGGTTTATATAAGCAAACCTTTCCCTCAAGTGGGGTGAATTCTTCCATATTAGACATGGAAGAAAAAGAATGGATTGTTTTGAGAAATCCATTGTAAGGAAGAAGCCATACAATATTAAATGCCTAAAAGGAGCCTAACTTTATTTGCTCTCACTTATTGCTGTTTGGCCATCCCCCAAGGACAAAATGTGACACATGAACCAGCAAGACTGGGGAGTGAATGAATGACTTCTGAGGGAAACTAAAAGTGGTTCCATCTTCATAGTGTTATGGTTACTACCCTTGAGTCAAGGAGACCCAGCCATGAGTGATGAGACCAGAGCTTGGGGTCCATCCCAAGGGCTTCCATGAGAGATTTATGTATCTATAGACTGATTATTCTTAGCTGAGTAACTGCAGCCTTGTATCTCCTTGGGGTCGTGGGCACCCATATCTCTTCACTCTGTTGATATTTGTCTGGCTGCCTCAATTGTTTCTTAAGCTCATATTCTATTTTAGAGTGTATTGTCTTCCCGCTCTCCTTCCTCCCTCCTGGTCTTTCTCCAGTGTTTGCTATCTCCTGGAAGGTGGTGAAGCCCTGGCCCCAGCTCCTGCTTTCACAGTCTGGGGTGTGTTCCTTGAGACAGCAAGTACCAGAGAAATGGATCAATTGGCAGGAGCCTTGTGATGTTTCAGCTAAATGTAGCCCTAGTAAACCTGATGCTGTGTAAGACTTGGAGAGTGTGTGGAAGGACCGTCAGGCCATTGTCACCTGGATGCCTGGGTGTAGGAGCTATAGTCAGTTGGATGGCAGAGTACAAATCATCAGAGAATTAAAATGAAATAATGTCCATGTCGCTGTTCTGTTGTCACAAATATGGGAACAGTGATCTTGGATGAGTCCAAGAAGGAGGCTGGCAGAGAGGGTGGGGAGGATGGGTGAGGATTTGTTGTTCAGATTCCTCACATGGGGACTCTGCCCTCCATCTCCCAGCCCTCCCAGGAAGGAGGTCCTGGTGGTGTCTGTGCTCTTATTCACTTTTATTCTGCTCTGTCCCCTGCAAGTAGAGTCCCCTCTGTCCCACACTCACCCTGAGGCTCAGCTCCTGCCCAGTGGTGCTTGGCCCTGGCTCCTCTGTTGATATGCAGCTGACACTCCAGCTCCAGTGCTTGTGGAGGATAAACTGTGGAAAGAATGGAAGACCGTGCCTGGTAGATGGCCAGGAGCCCCAGCCCCTGCTGGCTTCTCTTCAGGGTGTTTGTGTCTCTTGTGAACTTCTGCTCCCCAGACCTCATATAGACCCTTCGTTCGAGGCTTTTACCCTGGGAGGACAGTATATGACACTGGGTGCCCAGGATGTACCCTGAACACTCCCATTTCCGACCTCGAACCCTGTCCTGAGAGTGACCATGACAGGACACCAGGCTCACAATCTCCCACACCTGCTCCTGCCGTAGACCTCTTCCCCCATACTGAAGAGGAAGTGGTGGGGCTCTGCAGGGCTGCTCACAGTGATGGTTTCTCCTGGATGTACCTCCCCAGGGCTACCAGGTGTGGGCCTGGGGCTACTTTGAGGATTACCACTTGGAAGACTATCACCAGAGAGGCACTGGGAGTGTGATTGAAAACAACATAGCCAAGTCTTAGGGTCTCTTACTTGACCCCTCCTCCAGATATGCTGACATTTCTCCCTCTGGGCGACTGTTGGCCCTCCTCCAGCCCCATGACATTTCCATATGTGTACACAGCCAACCCCAACACTGTCTCCACATCCCTTGTCGGGCCTGGGTGCAGCCAGAGTCCCAGCTCTGAGGAGACCCAGCTAGGTTTAAACCCAGCTCCTCTTCCTGTCCTCTCTTGTGACCTTGGAGAAGTCATCATGTCTCTAAGGCTTGTTCTGCCTTCCCCTGCACAGTGGCATCATCTTAGCATCTGCTTCCTAGCAGTGTCACCAGGCCTATGTGAGATAACACTTAGAAACTACATTGTCACATCTCTGTAATGCACAAAAGTAGAGATAAAATGTGGAAACAGGTGGGACATCACATAGAGTAGAGCTAAAAACAGGCCTAGCCCCTTGCCTTGTGACCTTGAAAATGCCATTTTCCTTCCTGGCCTTCTTTCTTTGTCTGCATCTTGAGGGGGTTAAAATGAAATTAGTGGGGATATCCTCACCTCCCAGAGCCACCCACTTTGTTCTCTTTGGGATGACTGAGTAAGCAGATCCCTGGGCACCTTAGGGACCTCCCAACACTGAAATTCTGGCTTTTTCCCCCTTTCCATTCTTAGAGTTGAGTCATGGTACTTGGAGATGGGCTGTCTCTGTTCCATGGAAGTGCTGTCTCCAGCCTCTTTCTTCTTTCTTTTTCTGGTCTCATGGAGTGATCCAGGGGTGCATAATCACCAGCCACAACTCCAACCTATTTTTCCTGCTTTATTTTGAGCCAGGTTCTCACAGTGTTCCTGAGGTTAACTTTGAACTTGCAAACTTCCTCAGCCTCCCAAGTTGCTGGTATTATAGCTGTGTACCGCCATGGCTGGCATCTTTGTCCTTTTCTGTGTCACCTCCTGGGACCTCCATTTTCTCTGCCCTACACTCTGATCTTCACATGTGGTTTCTGTGTATAAATCTCTGGATTTGTACCTATTGAGAGGCTGAAAAGAAATATTGTTGGAGAGGATGTAGGGAAAAAGACACACTCATACATTTCTGGTGGTACAGCAAATTGGTGCAGCCAATATGGAAAACAGTATGGAGATTCCTTGGAAAACTGGGAATAGAACCACCATTTGACCCAGCTATCCCTCTCCTTGGTCTATACCCAAAGGAATTAAAAACTGCATACTACAGGGACACATCCACATCAATGTTTATAGCAGCACAATTCATAATAGCTAAACTGTGGAACCAACCTAAATGCCCCTCAATGGATAAATGGATTTTATAATGTGGCATATATACACAATGGAATATTGCTCAGCAAGAAAAGAGAATAAAATCATGGCATTTGCAGGTAAATGGATGGCACTGGAGAAGATAATGCTAAGTGAAGTTAGCTAATCCCAAAAAAACAAATGCAGAATGTTTTCTCTGATATCAGGAAGGAGGCTGACTCATAGTTGGGTAGGGAGGGAGAGCATGGGAGAAACAGACAAACTCTAAATAGGGCAGAGGAATGAGAGGGGAAAGGATGGGGAAGGGGGTAGCAATGATGGTGGAATGTGATAGACATCATTATCCAAAGTATATGTATGAAGACATGAATTGGTGTGAACATACTTTATATACAGAGATATGAAAACTTGCTCTCTATATGTGTAAGAAGAATTGTAATGCATTCTACTGTCATGCATCTAAAAAATAAAAGCAGTAACACTTGATATAAGATAAAGTCTTGCAGTCCTTACAGCAGGAACTTACTTATTGCTTTGAATGCTCTTGTTCTAAGTTCAAACTAAATTTCTAGCTGAATATTGATAATAGGGGTGTAAGGGGAGGGATAGGGTAGATAGAATTATAGGGGTTGGTATAAAGGTAGGTTGTTTTTGTACTTTCGAATTGTCATTTTATTTTAGTATTATTGTAGGATGGAAGTAATGTTAGGGATGGTAAGTAGATAAGTCATCTGTAGAAATATAGGTTTAGCAGGGCTGTTATTGCTCTTTATGTGTATAATAAAGTTATTATTTGATACAAGTTCTTTAATAATAACTCATTTTAGAGTGAACCCAGCTAATGGATGAAGTTCATCTAGGGATATAAGTAAAATAAGAATTATTGAAGTTATTAGAGGAAATTTATTTCATATATTGGAGAGTGAGAGAGTGATGGTTTTTTATTGTAATGGAATAACATGAATATGTTGATTATAAGCATAATCAAAGTAATTAGATAAAACATAGTGTGGGGTTGAATGTGATGATTGCTATTGTTCAGCCTACATGAGCAAGTGATGAACATGCAAGATTTTTCGGAGTTGGGTCTGGTTAAGTCCTCCTCATCCTCCTGATATAAGGACAGTATCACTATTGCTATTACTAAGGGAAAGTTGATTGAGGGAGCAAGTTGAAAGATAATTTAAATTGGTGCAATTTTTGTCATGTTAGTGGAATTAATCCTGAATGTAAGTGTGACCCCTTGAGTAACCTGGGACTCATTGATGGAATGGGGCTAATCCCATTTTTATTGATAGCACTACAGCAAATATTAGGGAACAGATTTGGTTGTTGGAGTTGATTACAGTTCATTGTCCTGTGTCTATAACGTTGGTAATAGCACCTATTATTAAAATTCTTGATGTTGTGATCTGGCTTAAGAAACATTTGGATGTAGCTTCTGTTGACCAGAGGTTCACTTTGTTAATTAAAATAGGAATAATATCTAGTATGCTTTTTTCTAATCCTACTCAGATGTGTAGTCACAGGGAACTAAATAGTGTAATAGAAGTTCCTGAAAATATGGTTAGATAAATGGTATCGAGTTAAGGGGTTATAAACTAACATTATAGGGTATGGGTTCGATAGCTTATTTAACTGACTTTACTAGTAGGACATGGTGTATCAGGTAGCACGAAGAATCTTGGATTCTTAGGGTTAAGTGCAAATCCTATAGTTCTAGAAATAAGAGGATTTAAACCTCTGTTATTTTCTCTATCAAAATAACTCTTACGTTGACACATTTCTTTAGGTTTGAGGGGTACACATACTACAAAAATGGGTGGGGAGATGTGTCACATATATAAAGTTAATATTGGTGTGAGAAGTTTTTTGATAATAAGTGCATGAGTTGGTCGTTTCAGAATCTTGGGTATCATGATCAAATTCATAAAAATATCGAAGATTAAGGTCTTTAGGGCAAAACTAAATGTGAAGATTTCAGTGATTGGTAGGTTAAAGAGTGCCCCTATAAAAAGAGTTGTGGTTAAAGCTTTTATTATAATAATATTGGTGTATTTGGCTACAAAAAAATAAAGCAAAGGGGCCCACAGTATATTCTACATTGAATCCTGATACGTGTTCTGATTTTCCTTCTATCAGGTCAAAAGGAGCTTGGTCTGATTCTGCTAGTGTTGAGATAAATCATATTATTGCTAAGGGTCATGTTGGCAGTAGTACTCATATAAATAGTTGAGTTGTGATTAGGGTTGATAGAGTAGAAGATCCATGTATAAGCAGGATAGATAGTAGAATAATGGCTGGAGTACTTCATAGGAGATGGTTTGTGTTACAGCTTGTAGTGCTCCGATTAAGGCATATTTGGAATCATCCTGATTGTGAGATTGCATGTCCAGCTAAGCTTGATGTTGCAAGGATAAAGAGTATTCCTACGTTTATATTAGTGAGGACTGTGGCATGGGTAGGGGATTCATATTGTAAATGCCAGAGTAAGGGCTAGGGAGGGAGCAATAATAAATAAAATGATGGAAGATGTTAGAGGTTTGAGTGGCTCTCTAATACGTAATTTTACTGCATCAACAAACATTTGAAGTAAGCCATAGGGTCCTACAACATTTGGACCTTTTTGAAGTTGTGTATAAACCAGCATTTTTTGTACTGTTAGAGTTAAGAAAGTCACGGCCTCTACGAGTGGGACAGGAGTAAGTCTACTAAATATATACATGTTAAGAAGAAGAGTTGAACCCCTGGTAATGAAGTTTGAAGTCTTTTGCAATTGCCAGGATCTGCCGTCTTGACAGATGCTGTTCTAGGGCAGGGTGGGTAATAATTTACTAGAATTAGATTATTTCCTCTATTATCTTAAGGAGTGCGTGTGGAATTGGCCTTATTTCTCTTGTCCTCTCATCCAGGGAATTATTTAATAGATAGAAACCAACCTGGATTTCTCTGGTCTGAACTCAGATCACATAGGACTTTAATTGTTGAACAAAGGAACCATTAATATTGATTATTCCATTTGGACGTCCTGATCCAACATCAAGATAGTAAACCTTAACTGTGGATATGACCTCTTGACTGGGTTTGCACTGTCATCTCTATAGTAACTTTTTCCATTGATCAAATAGTTTGGGTCAATTAATGAGTTAAAATTTAGACAGGTTGGTGTCTGGATTATAATCTAGTTTCAGGTCTTGGCTTAAATTCTTTTTGATTTATACTCCAAAGTCACCCCAACCAAAATTTTTAGCACATAGGCAGGGTTTTAGGCCCCCAAGGGATTATTGTTGAGAGAGCTTAGGCTATTAAATTGAAGCTCCCTGAGGTCTTCTCCTCTTATTAATTCATTCCTGCCTCTTCATGGGAAGGTCAGTTTCACTGATTACAAGTAAGAGATAATTGAACCATGTCATACCATTCATACAAGTCCCTATTTAAGGAACAAGTGATTATGCCACCTTTGCAAGGTCAGGATACTTCCACCATTAAATATATGTCACTGGGCAAGCTCTGCCTCTAATAGTGTTCATGCTAGAAGTGATGTTTTGGCAAACAGGTGGGGTTAGTGTTTGCCAATTTCCTTTTATTTCTGTTATATATATATATATATATATATATATATATATATATATATATATATATATATATTTTTTTTTTTTTTTTTTAGTTGTCAGTGGACATTTATTTTACTTATTTATATGTGGTACTCAGAATTGAACCCAGGGCCTCAAACATGGTAGGAAAGTGCTCTGCCACTGAGCCACAACCCCAGTCCTCCTTTTACTTTTTAAAATCTTTTTCTTAAGTGCATGCCAGTATTGGGTTAACAATATAGTCAATAATGGTTGAGTTTTTTGTGTTACATAGTTAATATCAGTGAATTATTTGGTCTGATATAAACTTCCGCAGGGAGAAGTTGTTTCTTGTTACTTATATTCACATTATTTTTTCTATATATTAATAGATCAGTCCAATTTAGGGTTAGGAGTTCATTTCAAGTATTGGTATTATGTTTGAGTTGAATTTGAGTTAAGCTTAAATAAATACTATTTAAATTGATGGCTGGTTTTAGGCTAACTATGGTAGTTTAAAGTTTTACTCCCTAATTAAGGTTATTTCCTTCTTCTTAAGAGCTGTCCCTCTTCAGATAATAAATTAAATTTACATTGAGATTACCAATGCTCTGGGTAAATTTAAGGTTGAACTAATATTCTATTCTGGACAACCAGCCATCACCAGGCTCAGTAGGCTTATCACTTCTACTTCTAAGTTGTTTCACTAGTTTGCTACATAGGAGCATTGGCTCTAATTAGTTGCTCATAAGTTGCTGGTCTGGTTTTGGGTTTTGGCTTAAATTCTTTGTGTAAAGTTATTTCTAGTTAAATCATATGCAAAAGGTGAAAGTTTTAGTCTTTGCTTTTTTATACTTTTAGTTATTCTTTCTTCTTTCCCATGTCTCTATAGCTCCAGTTAACAATTTCTATTTCTATACTTTTATTAGGTAAATGTTTTATCCTATTGATACATTGTTCTTAAGGTTTTTGGTTCAGGGGCTAGCATTAGTTCTAAATTATGTGGAATCTTCTGGGTATAAGTTGGGTGCTTTAGATTGTTAAGCTACATTTTGGTTATTTGAAACACACTTTCCAGTATGCTTACATTTTTATGACTTATCTCTTCTCATATTATTAGTGGAGTAAAATCAGATATCATGTTATAGTTAATAGTCCTTGAAGAGGGTGATGGGCAGTGTTGGGTGGTGTCACTGTGTGTGCTTTATTGCCCAGTTCAGCTAAGTTCTCTGTTCTTAGCTTACTACTAAATCCCTCTTGAACTTTGAGGTTTCATAAAAGCTATTGTAAGTGTTGTTCTAGCAGATGGAAAATGTAGTGCATAATTTCCACTTTATAGGCTATACCTTGACCTAACATTTTTATGTAAAATTCTTGTGCTCACTATGAGGCTTTGTTAGATTTTGCTGGAGAAGGTGGCACATAGGGTGATATTGCCGAAGGAGGTAAGGTATATCAGGGTGTCGACCTAGGACAGGCTCCTCTTGAAGGGTATAAAGCACCACCAAGTCCTTTGAGTTTTAAAACTGTTGCTGATAGTACTCTGGTGAATAATGTCATTTGTTGATTACTTATGTATAGGGCTAAGCATAGTGGGACATCCCAGTTTGGGCCTTAAGTATTATGAATTGATATGTTTTAAGACTACTTTTGTATACAATTTTTATTATCACTAGGGCTTTCTACAGCTCAGTAAAGGGTCAGTCTTATTTAGTTGTTTTCTTAATAATGCTTTATGCCATACTTTATTAACTAGGGTAATCATATTTCTGTTTTGGCTATCGCAAAATTTACCAACCCTCTTATAGTATAGCTTAGTCAAACGTTCGTTTACATGCTTAATTTTAATTACTGCTGTGTCCCGTGAGGGTGTGGTTGAGCAAGGCTTTGTGAGCTACATTACTTATAGTGAACCTGATACCTGCATCTTTTGATTGTATTTTGATATAGAGGATATTCTCACTGGGGTGAGGACACTTGCATGTGTAAGTTTATCATAAGCCAATAAAAAGACTTGGACCAAACTGTTGAGAGCCACAGCCGAAGGGGCCCCAGCAAACTTCCAGCTGCCAGCAAACTTCCAGACTGCCGGTTGATGATTGGCTCACAGCGGCCCCAGCAACATCTAGCTGATTGGCTCCTCTGCGGTGATGCTCATTGGAGATGCTCATTGAGCTGTTTCCCTGCCCTTTCAGACTACCAGCTGATGATTGGCTCACAGCGGTCCCAGCAATATCTAGCAACATCTAGCTGATTGGCTCCTCTGCGGTGATGCTCATTGGGCTGTTTCCCTGCCCTTTCAGACCAGGGAGCTGCTCATTGGGGGACTTTTTTGGCTCCGCCCATGCGACTCAGCCAATCGGCCTCAAGAGCAGGTGGATTGTGGGAGGAAGAGGCTGGGTTGGGGTGTGTGGCTTGTGGGAAGCCGGTGGTGGCATTTGGGCTCTGAGGGTTTTTTCCTGAGGAGCTGTTTTGTTTGGCGTGTGTAGTTCTAAAAATAAAGTTAGTTTCTTTTGACAAGTGGCTCCTGAATTGTGCCCAGCCAGACTGCGGCACCAAACCTCTGTGTTTATGGAGTGTATACACACACACATACACACACACACACACACACACACACACTCATCGAAGCATTTTCAGTGCTTTGCTTTATTTAAGCTACATTAACATATCATGGGCTTGTTTGAGCATTTCTTATATAGAGTGTGTTAAATTGTTATGTAAGTATCATAGTATTAACCAATATAGATGTAGTAGGGTTTTGGTATTAGTTAAATTCTTGTTTATAGTTTGTTAATGTGAAATTGGTATTGGGATGGGAGTGGTTTAAAGTTGATTATGTGGACATATTGAGACAAAGGTTAATAATTTTTAGGCCATGTAAGAACTATGTAATTTAGGGTTAAAGGTAGAGGTGGGTTAGATTTTAATTTATGTAAGAGTTGATGTGATGCTGGGAACTCTTGTCAAATTGTGTATTGAAATAGTTTTTGTCCATCAAGCATGAATATATTACCACCTTATATTTAATATGCTAGATGGAAATATTGACTTAGAAGTGCAGCTACCATTGAATTGACTCTTTTAGGCCCTCTGACAGTTAGTGGTGAGTGAAAGCATACCCCCAAAATAAAACCCCAAAATAAAACCATTGCAGTTATGTTGGGTTATGGGCTCAAATGGCATTAATCCATCATGATGTCTTATTTAAGGGGAATGAATAGGTGACTTTACAAGTTATGGACTGAGGTAGAGCCAGATTCCAGATACAGTTTCATGTTAGCTACCCCCAAGTTTTATGGGATCAGAGCAAGAAGAGGTTTGTGAATTGTGCAGGCTGATGATTTCATGGAGGAAGGTAGATTAAGAGGCCACCATTGGAAGGGGATAGTCATTTGGACAAGGAAGGTTTATGACAGAATGGGTCATATATCACTAGTGAATTTTATGTGCCTTGCAATACTAGATTTGCTGTTGGGAGGGGATACCCATGTTCTTGAAAGGCTAGTCATTTTGGAGCTTAGATGTTATGTTTTATGTAGTATATGAGTATTGTTTGTACTTGCTTACACGCATGGGTTAGTTATTAATGTTGACTAAACATACAATGTACTGTGTATTGTTGAGGATTATTTATGGGTTGTACATTATTAATGAGGTTGAGCATTAATGCACCATATACATAAGAATTATTAGATTTATAGCTGAGTGGAGAGTAGTCACATAGGAATCAAATTTGGAGGAAGTGGTCAAGTATTAATGCAAGGGGTAGTTTGAGTTAGTAATACCAGCTTTGGGAGTTGAAGGTGGAATTTGTAATATCTTCCCTGATTATTGCTCTAAGAAGATTTAAGGCTTCATAAACCAGACCAAAGTAACATTTATAATATTAGGACTTTTCATTTAAGGAGTTTGTTTTCAATTAAGCTGATGGTTGGGGGGGAATAAGTAGAATAAGAGTGAAATAGAGGACAGATGCTAGTTGACCCATAATGATAAATGGATGTTCTACTGGTTGGCCTCCAGTTCAAGTCAGAGTAAAGAGGTCGGCAACTAGGACTCAGAAGAAACGTTGGCTTAAGGGTCGGAATCTTATGCTTTGTTGTTTAGATACACAGAGGACGAGAAATAGTATGAGGATTAGGACAGAGAATACTAGTGTGAGGTTTATTAGGAATAGATCCGAGGATAGCATCAGCAAATAGGAAACATCACTGTGGCTTAACGTGGGGAGGAGCATTTAGGGGATTAGCGGGGGTATAATTGTCAGGGTCTCCTAGGAGGTCTGGGGAGAACACGACTAGGACTGTGAAGACTAATCCTAGAGTGAGAAGGCCTGGGACATCTGTAATTGTGTAATATGGGTGGAAGGGACTTTATTGGAGTCAGAGTTGAGTCCACATGGGTTGCTGGATCCTGCTTCAAGGAGAAAGAGTAAGTGGATTCTTGCTAGGACTTTGATAAGAAATGGTGAAACAAAGTGGAATGTAAGAATCGTGTAGAGTGGCTTTGTCAACTGAGAATCCCCCTCAGATTCACTCGTCTAAGCTGGTTCCAATATAGGGGATAGCAGATGGGAGGTTTGTAGTGACATTGGCACCTCAGAAAGGTGTTTGTCTGCAGTGACTGTAGCAATGAACACTGCAGCTGTGACTGCAAACAGGAGAGGGACTCCAGTAGTCCATGTTTCAAAGTAAGTGTATGATCCATAGTAAAGGCCTTGGCCTGCAGGAAGGAATAAGCAAACAAAGAATGTGCCATTTGCATGTATGTATTGAATTAGCCTCTCCAGGTGTGAGTTTCAGAGGAAAAAGCTGTTATTGTATCAGATGTATAGTGTATGGCTAGAAAATGTCCAGTGAGAATTTGGATAATAAGGAAGTGCCTTGAAGGGAGCCAAAATTTCATCATGCTGAGATGTTGGATGTTGTTGGGAGATTGATGAATGAGTGGTTAACAGTTTTGATTAAGGGATGGGTTTTGTGGATATTCTTTTTATAGTTGAATTACAATGAAGATTTTTCATGTTATTAGTCATGGTTAAATTCCATGTAAAAATAATGACACATGTTACATATCTATTAAGTATACTATTTGTTTTGGGATTGTTATCACTAATAAAGTAATAATCCTTTGTTTTTTGATGCCTTTTTGTTGACATACTACTTCAGTTCCATGTTAATCATTGCAACTCAGTGAGGTGAGGGTTTATTGAATGCACTTTTATTAAAAATATATATATATATATTAGTTGAAGGTAAATACAATACCTTTATTTTATTTTTTATGTGGTGCAGAGTATTGAACAAGTGCCTCACACCTGCTAGGTGAGCACTCTACCAATGAGCCACAGCCCAGCCCTTCAACACACTTTTGATGAGCCTCTGTCAATTGCTAGGTGCTGTTCTAGGCTTTGGGTATATTGCAGAATATATTCAAAACTCTGTTGTCTGGAGTTTAGATTCTGATGGGGGAGCTTTATACCAGGTTTCTTTCCCTGTTTTCTGGAAGATAAAGACTTTGACCTAGGGATATGCCACAGGCCTGTCAGCTAGTAATAGTGGAAGGCAATCCCAAGCCTTCACCCACCTTCACTAATCATCTGCAGATAGAAGAGTATTGCACAGTAGGAAAATGATATAATTCTGTGCCAGTCTTGTTTATCTCCAATATGAATCATCACACAGGGTCATCAATTTTTTAAAAAAGATAGTTTTTAAATTATTTTCTAGTGATGCTGGGGATCTAACCCAGAGCCTCACATGTTCTAAGCAAGCATTCTACCACTGAGTTATACCCCTGGGCTTTCGGATGTTTGGTGTTGAAATGATTGCTAGTCTGTCCACAGCAGATGATCTCTTGTAATGGGATTTAATTCAGGAAACTTAGCAGATTGTCAAAGCTTATTCAGAGAAGAGTGTGATTTGTACTTTAAAAGGTGTAAAGATTCTCTGGAAAGAATGGTTTTTCACACATGTTATAAGTAATTATTATACATTCTAGAGTAGATTTAGGATAAACGTAAATGGAACTGTGTCTTATGGGGAAAAGTGGGAATGTTTTTATAATCTCCATTTCACACTAAAACCTGTGCTGATGAGTCTCCTACCAGCCCGTGCTGTCATGTTTTTGAGGATCTCCTTTAAAACTCACTTTTCTTGACAGGTGGTAAAGAACACAATTGGAATTTTCAATAGGAGAAAGGAGAATTAAAACTAGAAAAAGAACTATTCTGTGTGAGTAATTTGGGCAATGTATAGTCAAGGGTGTGACTGTATTGATAGTCATTTCCAAATGGATGCCTCACCCCCACATTGTGCCATTTTGAAAATTGTTTTACATTAGGATTTTTTTTTTAAGTACCGCCCCAACCCAGAGTGGTACATACTCTCTCTACTAGTTAGCAACTCCCCCAACCCTTACATTAGAATTTGATTATAGTCTAAAAGTTGAAGACTGGAACTTAAGGGACCATAGTTGAGATGATATTGGGCATTTGAGCCATTGAGCTAAGTAAAGGCTTCAGGAAATATCCCAAAGAAGGGAATACACAGGGCCAAGAGAACAGACTTGAGATAGGGTGGGGGCTGTCCTGTGAAAAAGGAATCTGATGTTTCCTATAAATTTTCAAAGGACAAGAAACAATGGATAGAGGGTGCAAGGAAAGGATCTCAGCATGTTCTGAGGAAGAATTTGAAATGATGAGCCCTTGGTGTGGGCTTCAGACTGTTCAAGTGCCTTGTGTAGCAGTTCCTTGGCAAGAATCCTGCAGGTAGGCAGGATTAAGGAAAGATGGGCAGAATGATTTCTATGATATTTTTATATCTAGGAAATATTTTCATTCTGTTCCAAATACTCTCGAGAACTCTGTTGTACTATTAGGAGCTTATTTGAAGGTGAGAGGGTACAGAAAGATGGCTGCCCCATAACTATTACTGTATTTAATAGATATCCAAGGTGTTGGAAGTGGATTTGCATATGCATGTGTCCAATGTACAAGTGTTAAATGCTTGGCAGAAATTTTACAGTAACCCAGTGGGACCAGTTTTCCAATTTGCATGGAAGAGGGAACTCAAGCTAAGAGATCTTAAAAAACTTAGCAAGGCCTTGCTGTCAATTAAGGGGAAGTGAAGTGAAGATGCAAACAGGAGTTTTGACTCAGAAGCCTAAATTTATGATTTCTGAAGAAAATTTGTTTTCTTCCAGAATCTCAACCCCTTTTATACACATTGATAGATGGTGTTATATCCCTTCCCACCCAGTCTTGGTTATAATGCAGTATTTCTTTCATTTATATTAACCTGTCTGCTGGATTCTCCTCCTTTGCAGATGTTGTGCTCTCTTGTAAAGCAGGGGTCGACACCCTTTTGTGTAAAAGGCCAGGTCATATTTTTGGCTTTGTGGTAATGCACAGTCTGCAGTTGCATCCAGGATCAATTTTTGAACAAAGGAGAGTGGCTAAAATTTTATAAAATGTGGCTTTGGAGGGATTTGATTTGGCTTTTGGCTGTATTTGCTGATCCCTGCTTCAAAGCCATGGTAGACATCAGTGTTCCTCCTTGGTCTCTCAGGACTTTGGTCATCCCATATACATTTCTGTTTAGGGTCAAGGTTAATTGCATTGTAGTTCCACATATTTTTCTGGTTTGGAATCAAGGGCACTTGGGTGGAGGTGTACTTTCCTAGCCCTCTGGTGGGACTATCCACTGAGCTACCTGAGACCAGATGGTTCCATGGCATGTGTGCACATTGAGAACTCTTGCAGATGGTGACCTGTCTAAAAGTGGTGTGTTCACAGAATGCAAGACTTGGCAGCAGTTAGGAAGAACTTAGTAACTTAGCAAGGCTGTGTTTCCTAACCCAGCTTGTCAAAATATATTGTTTGGTGAAAAAACAAAGGATGGATTTGTGAAGTGATACCTTTTTGTGCTGGAAACATTGAATGTATGTTTTGTCTATATGTTTTATAAGGGTCAGTCCTGTGAGTGCATGGAGAAGGCCTGAAGTATCCAGGAGCCCTCACTTCTGGGGGACAAGTCTGGTGATTTTTGCCTAACTATGGTGT
Organism: Callospermophilus lateralis; assembly: GCF_048772815.1. Classification (NCBI taxonomy): domain Eukaryota; kingdom Metazoa; phylum Chordata; class Mammalia; order Rodentia; family Sciuridae; genus Callospermophilus; species Callospermophilus lateralis. Next base: position 60,114,412 of record NC_135315.1, read on the forward strand.
TGAAGATCTTGACAAGGAGGATGTGTTTGCATGTTACTTGCTTAATTAAAATTTAAGAATAACAAAAAGGATCAGCTGAGTTTCAGCCTGTTTATAATCACTAGAGGCCCCAAGAAAACCTTGAATGGAAAAAGTGCAATAGGCTTTCTGGGAGGGGGTCCCTTCATGGCCTGCTGGATTGTTGATACTCCATGCAATGCAGCATCCTCATTACATTTTTTTTTTCTATTCAGGTCAGAGATTTTATTGAGATATGTTTACACAAGCATATGTATGTGTTTCACTGATGATCTATATTTTTTTTTATTGGTTATTCAAAACATTACAAAGATTGCAGAATCACATCGGTTACACATCCACATTTTTACATAATACCATAATAGTAACTGTTGTATTCTGCTACCTTTCCTATCCTCTACTATCCCCCCTCCCCTCCCCTCCCATCTTCTCTCTCTACCCCATCTACTGTAATTCATTTCTCTCCTTATTTTTTCCCCATTCCCCTCACAAACTCTTATATGTAATTTTGTATAACAATGAGGGTTTCCTTCCATTTCCAAGCAATTTCCCTTTTCTCTTCCTTTCCCTCCCACTTCATGACTCTGCTTAATGTTAATCTTTTCCTCCTGCTCTTCCTCCCTGCTCTGTTCTTGGTTGCTCTCATTATATCAAAGAAGACATTTGGCATTTGTTTTTTAGGGATTGGCTAGCTTCACTTAGCATAATCTGCTCTAGTGCCATCCATTTCCCTGCAAATTCCATGATTTTGTCATTTCTTAGTGCTGCGTAGTACTCCATTGTGTATAAATGCCACATTTTTTTTATCCATTCATCTATTGAGGGGCATCGGGGTTGGTTCCACAGTCTAGCTATTGTGAATTGTGCTGCTATGAACATCGATGTGGCAGTATCCCTGTAGTACGCTCTTTTGAGGTCTTCAGGGAATAGTCCGAGAAGGGCAATAGCTGGGTCAAATGGTGGTTCCATTCCCAGCTTTCCCAGGAATCTCCATACTGCTTTCCATATTGGCCTCACCATTTTGCAGTCCCACCAGCAATGTATAAGAGTACCCTTTTCCCCACATCCTCGCCAGCACTTGTTATTGTTCGACTTCATAATGGCTGCCAATCTTACTGGAGTGAGATGGTATCTTAGGGTGGTTTTGATTTGCATTTCTCTGACTGCTAGAGATGGTGAGCATTTTTTCATGTACTTGTTGATTAATTGTATGTCCTCCTCTGAGATGTGTCTGTTCAGGTCTTTGGCCCATTTGTTGATTGGGTTATTTGTTTTCTTATTGTTTAATTTTTTGAGTTCTTTGTATATTCTGGATATTAGGGCTCTATCTGAAGTGTGAGGAATAAAAATTTGTTCCCATGATGTAGGCTCCCTATTTACCTCTCTTATTGTTTCTCTTGCTGAGAAAAAACTTTTTAGTTTAAGTAAGTCCCATTTGTTGATTCTTGTTTTTAACTCTTGTGCTATGGGTGTCCTATTAAGGAATTTGGAGCCCGACCCCACAATATGTAGATCGGAGCCAACCTTTTCATCTATCAGACGCATAGTCTCTGATTTGATATCAAGGTCCTTGATCCATTTTGAGTTAACTTTTGTGCATGGCGAGAGGAGGGGATTCAGTTTCATTTTATTGCATATGGATTTCCAGTTTTCCCAGCACCATTTGTTGAAGATGCTATCCTTCCTCCATTGCATGCTTTTAGCCCCTTTATCGAATATAAGATAGTTGTAATTTTGTGGATTGGTTTCTGTGTCCTCTATTCTATACCATTGGTCCACCCGCCTGTTTTGGTACCAGTACCATGCTGTTTTTGTTACTATTGCTTTGTAGTACAGTTTGAAATCTGGTATCGCTACACCTCCTGATTCACACTTCCTGCTTAGAATTGCTTTTGCTATTCTGGGTCTTTTATTTTTCCATATGAATTTCATGATTGCTTTATCTATTTCTACAAGAAATGCCGTTGGGATTTTGATTGGCATTGCATTGAACCTATAGAGAACTTTTGGTAATATTGCCATTTTGATGATGTTAGTTCTGCCTATCCATGAACAGGGTATATTTTTCCATCTTCTGAGATCTTCTTCTATTTCTCTCTTTAGGGTTCTGTAGTTTTCATTGTATAAATCTTTCACCTCTTTTGTTAGGTTGATTCCCAAGTATTTTATTTTTTTTGAGGATATTGTGAATGGGGTAGATGTCCTCATTTCCAGTTCAGAAGATTTGTCGCTGATATACAGGAATGCCTTTGATTTATGCGTGTTGATTTTATATCCAGCCACTTTGCTGAATTCATTTATTAGCTCTAGTAGTTTCTTTGTAGACCCTTTTGTGTCTTCTAGGTATAGGATCATATCATCCGCAAATAGTGATAATTTAAGTTCTTCTTTTCCTATTTTTATGCCTTTAATTTCTTTCGTCTGTCTAATTGCTCTGGCCAGTGTTTCGAGAACTATATTGAATAGAAGTGGTGAGAGAGGGCATCCCTGTCTTGTTCCAGATTTTAGAGGGAATGCCTTCAGTTTTTTTACATTTAGAATGATGCTAGCCTGAGGCTTAGCATATATAGCTTTTATAATTTTGAGGTAAGTTCCTGTTATCCCTAGTTTTTCTAATGTTTTGAACATAAAGGGATGCTGTACTTTGTCGAACAGCATCCTCATTACATAATAGGGACACGCAGCCTAAAATAAATGGGATGAGAACCTCAGCTCTGACGATCTCTAGACTTTTGTCCTGCTGCCTGTCAATTGGGTGGTCACTTAACATTCCTTAAGGTTATTTTCTAGTCAGCCTCATGTTCCAGTTGAGGAAAAGGAAGATGACAAAGCAGTTTTATGCTTGACTCAGGCATCTGGGAGGCAGCTGAAAGGTCACAGGGAGGTTTATGGGAAACAGTTTTTACAGGAAAAGCTGGGTGTAGGCGGGTCATTTATTTTTTTGTTCAAGGGTCCGTGAGTGCACATCCTTGCTCATGGCTCTGCCATTTTTCTGTGTGTTAATCGAGGAGAAATTTGATTTCAGAGAATAAAAAGAGGTCGTCCACAATTGACTTTAAGCAGCAAACAATAAAGCATTGGGCTCTTGAGCTCCACCTTTCTTGTAAGTTCATCATTTATTCCCAGTGGTTGTGACAATTAGTTTAACTCCTTTGACTTATTTCCATCAATTTGGAACCCTAAAATCGAACGAACTTTCTGTTTACCCACATAAGTATGTATCTCCCTCTAACATAAAAGACACCATTATGGTGAAAACTGATTTCCTTCAGCTGAAGTTATTTGCTATTTATAAAAGATTCTTTGAGGTATATTTTATATCATATGGCAATTCTTAACATATATTGTCCTTCTAGGCTCTGAGAATTGGAAAACCAAAAGGTTTTGAAGCTTTGTGTGATGCTACCTGAATTGGAATCCAAGATGAACATAACTGAAGGAGGTGTGTTGCTGTTTTCAGCAAATTCTAATTCATCATGTATGGAGTTTTCAAAGAAAATTGCTGAGAGAGTTATAATTTTATCATTAAATTCTAGATGGATTATGTGATATAAATTTGACAATCAGATATGCAGTGATTGTCAAGCTTGAACACAGTAAAGTTGTAGTTCATCTCTGTATGATTCACATAAATTAAAGGCTAACCTTTAGATAAACTGTCCCACCTCCCTACATATTCATCCAGCACACATTCATAAGTGCCAGAGATTGTGTTAGGTGCTGTGTGTTCATAGAATGATTTTAGTATGATGAAAAGTGAAGTGTATTAGTAAATAAGAAGAGTTCACAGTTTGCACTTCAGTATAATTTTAGATATCTATTAAATGAATATTAAACCTCTGCTCTGTACAAGACCTTGATCTATACATTGGGGGTTAGCAGGGAGGAGGCCAATCAACTTTCTTTTCTTACAAAGTTTACATTTACATTTCAGCTGCCTCCCAGATGCCTGAGTTATGCATAAAACATAAGTGTACAGTTTTGAGAATATACTTAATGCCTATAAACGGAATCTTTTAAAATTGAAGAAAATCTTCAGTTTTAAAAAAGCTCATTTTAACAAAATATAAATATTTAATATAAAAAGAAAAATAAAAGAAATGTCAGTAGAGGGTAAAAGCAGCTCTGGGGTGCAAACAGTTGTAAAGGTGAGCTCCATGGGTGTTGTTGTTGGAGAGGGGCCCCTAGGAGCTGCTGGCCTGGAGCTGCCATTGCAGGTGTTTCCAGCTCCAGCTCTCTCTCAGGTGGTGGAGGTCCTGGAAGTTGAGCAGGAGTCTCTAGAAGCATCAGAGGTGGCCCTGCACATGTCAGAGTAAAGGTTGCCAACTATCCCTGTTCCTCCCAGGGACAAAATACTTCCCACTGCCTTTCACAGAGCTGCACCTAGGAACCCACTCTTGGAAGTGTTCCCAGAATGCATGCAGACAATGCCAGTTCTGCTTCTCATTGTTTTTGCCTTGCTGTGTTTCTGGAAGATCTTCTCTGCAAGTCTAGCCCTGTTCCATCCCCATATGCTCATATCCCCCCACTGCCGACCTCCTCACCTTTGACCTCTTCCTCCTTCACTCTGGGTTTTCTGGTGGGACCCCCTGGCCTTTGTTGTTCATGTGGGGGCCTGTGACACTGACTTGGCTGTGGATATTACCAGATGAATGTTGAAGCAAATGCATATCAAGGAGGGAGGAGACCACCCTAGAAGGAGGGGTACAGTAGCATGAGAGGTCTGATCTTTTCTATCATGAGTTCGTTTTTTTTGGCACCCCACTGTTCAGACTGACACTCAGAGAGGTACAGGGCCAGTTCCAGGACTCACAGCTGTATTGGGCATGGCTAACCTATCCAACACTAGGTCCAGCTCCTGTTGGGTGGAGGATCTCGAGATGGTAGACATGGAAGAGATAGTAAAGAAGAGATAGTAAAGAACACAACTAAACTCATGCTATCCAGTGAGTTTACTTGGCACACAGACAAATTGCTGGTATCATCCACCTGTGTAGCCACCTCTCCCTTCTTGGGTGTGATACTGAGGAGATACAGAGTCAGTGCCAAACTGTGACCCACCTGAAGTGTCTGGGGATGGAATCCTGGGCAATATTGACAGCTCACAAGGGCTTGTCCCACAGAGGGATAGGAAAGGCCAGCAGAACAACCTTGGCAAGTCATCATGTCTCTCAAGTCTTCCCCATTCTCCATCACACAGTGTGGTCATCCTAGCCTTTGTTTCCTAGTGATGTCACCAGGCGAATGTGAGATAGCATTTAGAAAACCTGCTGCCTCGTGTGTGTAATGCACAGAAGTAGAGATCAAATATAGGAACAGTTGTGATGTCACATGGTAGACCTAAAAACAGACCTAACCTCCTTCCTTATGACACAAGTTCTCTTCACGATCTCTTAACATCTTTTCTTCATTTTGCTTTTACTTTTAGCATTAGGAATTTTTAACATGTCATGGAATGATGCGAAAGAAAAACCTCCATTAAATGTATATTTGGGCATTCATTTCAAAGTATATCTGGATAGCAGATGTAAAGGAATTATAATTTATTTCATTTTGATGTATGGATATAGTGCCACAGTCTATAGCACATAAATATTTCCAGAGGGCTTGGTTCACATTTGGAATTTCTATGCCAGTATATGCTATTCCTGTAATTTATGGTGACATAAGGGACAGATTAATGTATTTATATTCTGCCAGGTTTCTTAGAATTTTATTAGAGCCTAGCACTTTTAAAATACCATGTCTCTTTGAGTGCATAATAATATGTGTAAATAAAGCTACTTCAAAAAGATAAACAAAATTGAAATTTTGTTATCTGGGTGAATAATAAAAAAGACTCAGATTACTAAAATCAGAAATTAAACTATTAATTTTAATGTAAATATTAATGTAAAACTGTCAGTTTTACATCAATTATAAAATGTAGTCATGGTTACTCTAGAATCAAAGGCAGGAAGATCAGTTGAGCCAGGAGTTCAAGGTCAGTGTATTTAATATGACTGAACTGCACCCTTAGAAATGGTAATGATGGTTAAATTTTAAAATAAGAAAATTTTGGTAAGTAAAAGTCTTGTAACATAGACTTGATCCTGAAAGCTCTGCAGTTTTAGAGTTGACCCCAAGTGTTTGGTATTAGCATAAGCCCATTCTCCATATTCTTAAAAGCTTTGCACCTTGCAATAGTGTCCCCTTGTCATCATGTTCAAAGAGCCACACATCTTCTGAGCTCTGTATTTTGTGGTTGACTTGTGAGGTTTTAGAAACACAGGTGTCATCACTTTCCTTCTTTTGAAAGCCTGTTCCCTATCGTCCATGTGCAGTCAGCTTGATGGGAGCTTGGAGAAGCTAGCAGACATGGAAATGTTGTAATGAGAGAGGCTTATGTATATGAAATCATGTCATCTGCAGGCAGGGGTAATTAGACCTAGTTCTAACTAGTTATACATGACAAGAGAATGCATTTTGATTCATTGTACACAAATGAAGCACAGCAGTGCATTTCTCTGGTTGTCCACGAAGTAGAATCTCACCATTTGTGCAGTACACCATTTCTGAACTTGTACATCTACCTAGGACAGTGATATCTGTCTCTTTCCACTATCTTTCCTACCCCATGCCCCCTCCTGTCCTCTGCCCAATCCAAAGTTCCTCAGTTCTTCCCATATCCATCCCCCCCCACCATTATGGATCAGCATTCACATATCAGAGAAAACATTTACCCTTTGGTTTTGGGGGGTTGGCTTATTTTGCTTAACATGAAATTCTCCAGCTTCATCCATTAACTGCAGATGTATGGCCAGTACTTCTAATAGTATATTGAGCAAGAGTTTTTTTTTTATTGTTCCTGATCTTACAGAAAATGGTTTCACCTCTTCACCTTTCAGTGTGATGTTGTTTGGGGTTTGTAATCCATTGCCTTTATTTGGTTGAGGCACATTTCTCTTATTTCTGATTTTTGAGGGTTTTCATTATAAAGGGAAGTAGAATTTTACCAAATGGTTATTCTCTAATGATTTCAATGGAGTTATGATTTTTAGTTTGGATTCCTTTACTGCAGCATATCACCTTTTTGTATTTACAGAGGTTGAAACATCGTTGCCTCCCTGGGATGAATCTCCTTTGATGGTGGTGAATGATTTCTTTGCTGTGCTATTGGATTAGGTTTGGGAGCATTCTGTTGAATATTTATGCAACTGTGTTCATCAGGTACATTAGGTCTGTTGTAGTTTTTGGCTGTGGCATCAGAATAGTTCTGTGATCAGAAGATGAATTTGGAAAGATTTCCTCTTCTTCAGTATTTTAGAAGAATTTGAAAAGGCTTTGTGCTCTTTGTTTCCTTTTTAGTTTTTTTTTTCCCACACATAGGGATTAAACCTTGGCCTTATCCATGCAAGGCCAGCACATTACCACTGAGCTACTGCTTTTGCCCTGAATACTTCTTTAAAGGGTTGTTAGAATTCAGCACACAAGCCATCAAGTCTTGACCTCTTCTTTACTAGGAGACTCTTCATTATTTATTCAGCATCTTTACTCACCATTGCACTAAGATTTTCCATTTCTTCATAATTTCTTCTTGGTAGATTGCATGTGTCAAGGTATGTATCCTGCTAGATTATTGAACTTGCTGGCATATGGTAGTGGTCTCTTCACAGGAGTTTCTTATGATTCTATTTCTTTTGTGTCAGTTGCAGTGTCTCCTATTTCATTTGAGTCTTCTTTTTTTCCCCTTTATTTAGCTAAGCATTTGCTGATTTTACTTCTAATAACCTGGTCTGAGTTTTGTTGATCTTTTTTATTATTCCTGTAGTTTTAATTTCACTTATTTCTGCTCTGATATTTACTATTATTGTTTAAAATCAACTCTTGGTTTAGTTTGTTCCTCTTTAGTTCCTGGAGGTATTGCTTTAGCTTTTGTCATCTTTGATCTATTCTTATGTGGGTGTTCACTGCTATAAACATTTCTCATTGAACTTCTTTTGCTGCACACTACAGGTTTTCATGCAGGGCAAAGGCACCAGGTAGGAGGCTAAGTGATGGAGCCTGCCCTTCCTTGGTGAGTTTCTCAATTGTTGGGGCTTTTGCGGGGACCAACAGGTTGGGTGAGGCCAGGGCCACGGAAAGGAATTATGTTGAGCTTTCTGACAAAGTTTCTTTTTCTGTCTGAGAAACAACATTCTGGACCTATCTTGGCCTTGCTTTGAACAGCCCAGGCTTTAATATTTTGAATTAATTGAAGGTGGAATCTAGATCTGTTTTTCAACATATGCACCAGCAGAAACTCCAGAATGTCTTCCTCCATCACCAGAGCAGCTGGCCCCAGATGGTCTCAGATGTTCATGTTTCCTCTTGATCAATTCTAAGTATTAGAGTTATTAACTTAAAGACTCTAACATCCATGTTAGGAAGTAGGACTTTCAAAATATTAGAATCTATTTAAGTAAAGCTTAATGACAGAAAATAATTTGCAAAACACTTACATGGACAAGTATAATAACAAATGCCTGTTTGTCTGTCTTCTTTTCTCTTTGAGATGAGGTCTCACTAAGTTCCTCAGGTCTTGCTAAGTTGTCCAGGTTGACTTTGAACTTGTGATTCTTTTATCTCAGCCTCCTGAGTCCCTGGTATTACAGGTGTGTACAAGCATACCTAAATATATGTCTGTGTCATAGTGGTACTGTTTTCATTGAACAATTTGTTTTAAATTAAAATGTCCTGAAATAATTACATTCTCCAGAAAATTGGGCATGCTTGGTGAATTTTATCCTTTTTTTGAGGTGTTATCAAAACCTTGATCTTGTAGAAGAAGAGAAATGAGTTGTAAAATTATATATTCGATAATAAAGGTGAACATAGATTACCTGATAATTCCGAAAACTGATTATCTTATTTTGCTATACTGAAATAAGAAGCTCAATCTTTTGTCTTACAATTTCTTTTACTTAAGAAAAGATGGTGTATGTTTAAAATGCACAACTTAATATTCTGTTATCCATGTACATTGTGAAATGATCACACCATCAGTCTAATTTACATACACATCCCCTCTGATACCTAAACAGTTTTTTGTGTGTTATGAAAATTGCAGATACACACTTTTAGCAATGTTAGTTGCACCGTACATCATTCTTAAGTATATTAACTTATGTACTTATGATCTGTTATTGAATTGTATGAGCTCCTTATGTAGTTTTGGTGTTAGCCCCCGTCAGATACATCTTTGCAGATGTGACTCCCACTGCATCTGTGGCCTTCTCATCTTGGTGCTTGTTTTCCTTGCTGTGCAGAAGCTTGTCAGTGTGATGTCCTGTCACTTGGTTATTCTTGCTCTCCTGCATGTGCTTTCAGAGTCACAGTCATAAAGTCATTGCTAAGAGCTATATTATGGAGCTTTCCCCTAGTGTTTCTCTTAGGATTTTTATACTTATAGGTTGTATGCTTGGTGTCTCATCCATCTATTTGTTTATACATTTATTATTGAATTGATGCCTTATAATTAAATATATAATTAAAATACATTGTAGTATATTCATAAATGTGTGTCAATTTTTTTCCCCAGTTCTTCCTGTTGTCTATGTCTTAGTGGTATTATTTTCCATGTTCCTTGATTTCCTCTTCTACTCTATTCCTCCCCATTGTAGTTTTGCAAGATTCCCCCCATTTTTTCCTTTTTTTCTTTAGATTCCAGTTATGAAAGAAACCATTTGACCCTTGACCTTCTGAGACGGGCTGATTTCACTTGGCATGATGTTCTCTGGTTCAATCCATGGAACCAGCAAAATGACAAAATTTCATTTTTCTTCATGGCTGAGTAGAACTGCATTGTGTTTATAAACCACATCTTCTTTATCTTTTCATCTGTTGGTGGGCACCTAGGCTGGTTCCATAACTTGTCTGTTGTGTACTGTGATACTATATACTTTGCTATGCATATATCACTTTAGTATGTTGGATTTTAAATCTTTGGCATATTACCAAGGAGTGGGATAGCTGGGCCACATAGTGGATCCATTTGTAGTTTTTTGAGGAATCCCCATAGTGCTTTTTAAAGTGGTAGTAGTGATTTGCAGTCCCATCAACAATGTATAAGGGTACATTTTTCTGCATATCTTCACCAACAATTATCATTTGTATTTTTTTTAAATTAATTTTTATTGTAGGTTGTTCAAAACATTACATAGTTCTTGATATATCATATTTCACACTTTGATTCAAGTGGGATATGAGCTCCCATTTTTACCCCATATACAGATTGCAGAATCACATCAGTTGCACAACCATTGATTTACATATTGCCATTCTGGTGTCTGTTGTATTCTGCTGCCTTTCTTATCCTCTACTATCCCCCCTCCCCCTCCCCTCCCCTCTTCTCTCTCTACCCCCTCTACTGTAATTCATTTCTCCCCCTTATATTTTTCCTCCTTTCCCCTCACTTCCTCTTGTATGTAATTTTGTATACCCCTGAGGGTCTCCTTCCATTTCCATGCAATTTCCCTTCTCTCTCCCTTTCCCTCCCACCTCTCATCCCTGTTTAATGTTAATCTTCTTCTCATGCTCTTCGTCCCTACTCTGTTCTTAGTTACTCTCCTTATATCAAAGAAGACATTTGGCATTTGTTTTTAAGGGATTGGCTAGCTTCACTTAGCATAATCTGCTCTAATGCCATCCATTTCCCTCCAAATTCTATGATTTTGTCATTTCTTAATGCAGAGTAATACTCCATTGTGTATAAATGCCACATTTTTTTTATCCATTCGTCTATTGAAGGGCATCTAGGTTGGTTCCACAGTCTTGCTATTGTGAATTGTGCTGCTATGAACATGGATGTAGCAGTGTCCCTATAGTGTGCTCTTTTTAAGTCTTTAGGGAATAGACCGAGTAGGGGAATAGCTGGATCAAATGGTGGTTCCATTCCGAGCTTTCCAAGAAATCTCCATACTGCTTTCCAAATTGGCCGCACCAATTTTCAGTCCCACCAGCAATGTACAAGAGTACCCTTTTCCCCACATCCTTGCCAGCACTTGTTGCTGTTTGACTTCCTAATGGCTGCCAATCTTACTGGAGTGAGATGGTATCTTAGGGTGGTTTTGATTTGCATTTCTCTGACTGCTAGAGATGGTGAGCATTTTTTCATATACTTATTGATTGATTGTATGTCCTCCTCTGAGAAATTTCTGTTCAGGTCCTTGGCCCATTTGTTGATTGGGTTATTTGTTATCTCATTGTCTAATTTTTTTAGTTCTTTGTATATTCTGGATATTAGGGCTCTGTCTGAAGTGTGAGGAGTAAAGATTTATTCCCAGGACGTAGGCTCCCTATTTACCTCTCTTATTGTTTCTTTTGCTGAGAAAAAACTTTTTAGTTTGAGTAAGTCCAATTTGTTGATTCTAGTTATTAACTGTTGTGCTATGGGTGTCCTATTGAGGAATTTGGAGCCCGACCCCACAGTATGTAGATCATAGCCAACTTTTTCTTCTATCAGACGCCATGTCTGTGATTTGATATCAAGTTCCTTGATCCACTTTGAGTTAACTTTTGTGCATGGCGAGAGAAAGGGATTCAGTTTCATTTTGTTGCATATGGATTTCCGGTTTTCCCAACACCATTTGTTGAAGATGCTATCCTTCTTCCATTGCATGCTTTTAGCCCCTTTATCGAATATAAGATAGTTGTAGTTTTGTGGATTGGTTTCTGTGTCCTCTATTCTGTACCATTGGTCCACCCGCCTGTTTTGGTACCAGTACCATGCTGTTTTTGTTACTATTGCTCTGTAGTATAGTTTGAAGTCTGGTATAGCTATACCGCCTGATTCACACTTCCTGCTTAGCATTGGTTTTGCTATTCTGGGTCTTTTATTTTTCCATATGAATTTCATGATTGCTTTCTCTATTTCTACAAGAAATGCCGTTGGGATTTTGATTGGCATTGCATTAAACCTATAGAGAACTTTTGGTAATATTGCCATTTTGATGATGTTACTTCTACGTATCCATGAACAGGGTATATTTTTCCATCTTCTAAGATCTTCTTCTATTTCTCTCTTTAGGGTTCTGTAGTTTTCATTGTATAAGTCTTTCACCTCTTTTGTTAGGTTGATTCCCAAGTATTTTATTTTTTTTTTGAGGATATTGTGAATGGGGTGGTTGTTCTCATTTCCATTTCAGAGGATTTGTCACTGATATACAGGAATGCCTTTGATTTATGCGTGTTGATTTTATAGCCTGCCACTTTGCTGAATTCATTTATTAGCTCTAATAGTTTCTTTGTAGACCCTTTTGGGTCTGCTAGGTATAGAATCATGTCATCTGCAAATAGTGATAATTTGAGTTCTTCTTTTCCTATTTTTATGCCTTTAATTTCTTTCGTCTGTCTAATTGCTCTGGCCAGTGATTCGAGAACTATGTTGAACAGAAGTGGTGAGAGAGGGCATCCCTGTCTTGTTCCAGATTTTAGAGGGAATGCCTTCAGTTTTTCTCCATTCAGAATGATGCTAGCCTGAGGCTTAGCATAGATTGCTTTTACAATATTGAGGTATGTTCCTGTTATCCCTAGTTTTTCTAGAGTTTTGAACATAAAGGGATGCTGTACTTTGTCGAATGCTTTTTCCGCATCTATTGAGATGATCATATGGTTCTTATTTTTAAGCCTATTGATGTGGTGAATAACATTTATTGATTTCCGTATATTGAACCAACCTTGCATCCCAGGGATAAATCCTACCTGATCATGGTGCACAATTTTTTTGATATGTTTTTGTATCCGGTTCGCCAGAAGTTTATTGAGGATTTTTGCATCTAGGTTCATTAGAGATATTGGTCTGTAGTTTTCTTTCTTTGAAGTGTCTTTGTCTGGTTTAGAAATCAGGGTGATGTTGGCCTCATAGAATGAATTTGGAAGTTCTCCCTCTTTTTCTATTTCCTGAAATAGCTTGAAAAGTATTGGTATTAGTTCCTCTTTAAAGGTTTTGTAAAACTCTGCTGTATACCCATCCTGTCCTGGGCTTTTCTTAGTTGGTAGTCTTTTGATGGTATCTTCTATTTCCTCAATTGATATTGGTCTGTTTAGGTTGTCAATATCCTCCTGACTCAATCTGGGCAAATCATATGACTTAAGAAATTTATCGATGCCTTCACTATCTTCTATTTTATTGGAGTATAAGGATTCAAAATAATTTCTGATAATCTTCTGTATTTCTGAAGTGTCTGTTGTGATATTGCCTTTTTCATCCCGTATGCTGGTAATTTGAATTCTCTCTCTTCTTCTCTTCGTTAGCGTGGCTAAGGGTCTGTCGATTTTATTTTTTCAAAGAACCAACTTTTAGTTTTGTCAATTTTTTCAATTGTTTCTTTCGTTTCGATTTCATTAATTTCAGCTCTGATTTTAATTATTTCTTGTCTTTTACTTCTTTTGCTGCTGTTTTGCTCTTCTTTTTCTAGGATTTTGAGTTGAAGTATTAGATCATTTATTTGTTGGTTTTTTTCTTTTTTTAAGGAATGAACTCCAAGCAATAAATTTTCCTCTTAGAACTGCTTTCAATGTGTCCCATAGATTCCGATATGTTGTGTTTGTGTTTTCATTTATCTCTAAGAATTTTTTAATTTCCTCCTTGATGTCTTCTATAACCCATTGATCATTCAGTAACCTATTGTTCATTCTCCAAGTGATGCAGGATTTTTCCTTACTTCTTTTATCGTTAATTTTCAATTTCATTCCATTATGATCAGATAAGATACATGGTATTATCTCTACTCCTTTATATTGTCTAAGAGTTGCCCTGTGACATAATATATGATCTATTTTTGAGAAGGATCCATGTGCTGCTGAGAAAAAAGTGTAACTGCTTGATCTTGGGTGGTATATTCTATATATGTCAATTAAGTCTAGGTTATTAATTGTGTTATTGAGCTCTATAGTTTCCTTATTCAACTTTTGTTTGGAAGATCTGTCCAGTGGTGAGAGAGGTGTGTTGAAGTCTCCCATGATTATTGTATGGTGGTCTATTAGACTCTTGAACTTAAGAAGAGTTTGTTTGATGAACATAGCTGCACCATTGTTTGGGGCATATATATTTATGATTGTTATGTCTTGTTGGTGTATGGTTCCCTTGAGAAGTATGTAGTGTCCCTCTTCATCCCTTTTGATTAATTTTGGCTTGAAATCTATTTTATTTGATATGAGTATGGACACTCCTGCTTGTTTCCGAAGTCCATATGAGTGATATGATTTTTCCCAACCTTTCACCTTCAGTCTATGTATGTCTTTTCCTATCAAATGTGTCTCCTGAAGGCAGCATATTGTTGGGTCTTGTTTTGTGATCCATTCTACTAGCCTGTGTCTCTTAATTGGTGAGTTTAAGCCATTAACATTTAGGGTTATTATTGAGATATGGGTTGTTCTTCCAGCCATATTTGTTTATTTATGTTACTAAACATGGTTTGTTTTCCTCTTTGATTATTCCCCCCCCTTTACTGTACTACCTCCTGCTGTTGGTTTTCATTGATATTTTCCATTTCCTCTTCCTGTAATATTTTGCCGAGGATGTTTTGAAGAGATGGTTTTCTAGCTGCAAATTCTTTTAACTTTTGTTTATCATGGAAGGTTTTAATTTCATCTTCCATCCTGAAGCTTAATTTCGCGGGATACACAATTCTTGGTTGGAACCCATTTTCTTTCAGTGTTTGAAATATGTTATTCCAGGATCTTCTAGCTTGCAGAGTCTGTGTTGAAAGATCAGCTGTTATCCTGATTGGTTTACCCCTAAATGTAATCTGCTTCCTTTCTCTTGTAGCTTTTAAAATTCTCTCCTTATTCTGTATGTTGGGCATCTTCATTATAATGTGTCTAGGTGTGGATCTCTTATGATTTTGCACATTCAGCGTCCTGTAGGCTTCTAGGATCTGGGATTCTGTCTCATTCTTCAAGTCTGGGAAGTTTTCTCGTATTATTTCGTTGAATAGATTGCTCATTCCTTTGGTTTGGACCTCAATACCTTCCTGTATCCCAATGACTCTTAAGTTTGGTCTCTTTATGTTATCCCATATTTCTTGAATGTTCTGCTCATGGTTTCTTAACAGCTTTGCTGAGCTGTCTATGTTCTTCTCCAGTTGAAATACTTTGTCTTCATTGTCTGATGTTCTATCTTCTAAGTGTTTTACTCTGCTGGTAGTATTCTCAATTGAGTTTTTAAGTTGGTTTATTGTTTCCTGCATTTCCAGGATTTCTGTTTGTTTGTTTTTTATAACCTCTATCTCCCTGTATAATTGATCATTTGCTTCTTGGATTTGTTTATGTAATTTATTGTCGAAGTGGTCAAAGTGTTCTTTCATTGTCTGATTTTGCTGTCTAATGTCTTCCTTGAGACTCCAGATCATCTGAAGCATGTATATCCTGAATTCTTTATCTGACATTCCATCTGCTGCAGATATTACCTCTTCTAAAGTTGAGTTGACCTGCATTGCTTGTGGTCCTTTGTTTCCTTGTCTTTTCATATTGATCGCGTTTCTTTCTGCTTGGTGAAACTGTTGTGTTATTGATTTTCCCCCCTATATATTTATATTGCCCTTGTATAGCTGCAAAGTCTCCCTCGCAGGCTTTGGCGGTGGTTCTGCCCCTCCTCCAATTGAGGCAATGTGCCTACCACGCCGGGAGGCCGCTGTGCCTGTACTTTCGATGGGCCTGTTCTTTCGGTGGTCACAGGTCCGCCTACATTGCAGGCGTGAGCAGCGACTTTGCCCCTCCGCTGGCCACTAGGCCTGTTCTGTCTGTCGGTTGCAAGTCTGTCTACCTAAAAGGCGCTGGTGGCGGCTCTGCCCCTCCCCCAACCGGGGCGATGTATCTGGCGGGCCACTGGGCCTGTTTTGTCAGTGGTCATGGTTCCGCCTACCTTGCACGCGCGTGGAGCAGCTGTGTCCCTCCGAGAGTTGCTGGGCCTGACCTGCTGGTGGGTGGCAAGTGCACCTACCTTGCAGGCGCGGGGGTGGCTCTGCCGCTCCGCGGGTCACTGGGCCTGATCTGCTGGTGAGTCGCAGGTCTGCCTAACTTGCAGGCGCCCGGTGGCTCTGCCCCTCCCCCAACCGGGGCAGGGCGATGTGTCTGGCCGGCCGCTGGGCCTGTTCTGTTGGTGGTCACGGTTCAGCCTACCTAGCAGGCACGTGGGGCAGCTGTGCCCCTCCGCAGGTTTTTGGGCCTGACCTGCCGGTGGGTCGCAGGTCTGCCTACCTTGTAGGCTCGGGGGGTGGCTCTGCCGCTCTGTGGATTGCTGTGCCTGTTCTGCTGGTGGGTCGCGGGTCCGCCTACCTTGCAGGCGCCCGGCGGCTCTGCCCCTTCCCCAATCGGAGCGATATGTCTGGCGGTCCACTGGGCCTGTTTTGTCGGTGGTCACGGTTCCGCCTACCTTGCACGCGCGTGGAGCAGCTGTGTCCCTCCGAGAGTTTCTGGGCCTGACCTGTTGGTGGGTGGCAAGTGCGCCTACCTTGCAGGCCCGGGGGTGGCTCTGCCTCTCCGCGGGTTGCTGGGCCTGCTATGCTGGTGAGACGCAGGTCTGCCTACCTTGCAGGCGCCCGGCGGCTCTGCCCCTCCCCCAACCGGGGCGGGGCGATGTGTCTGGCCGGCCTCTGAGCCTGTTCTGTTGGTGGTCAGGGTTCTGCCTACCTAGCAGGCTCGTGGGGCAGCTGTGCCCCTCTGCAGTTTGTTGGGCCTGACCTGCTGGTGGGTGGCAAGTGCGCCTACCTTGCAGGCCCGGGGGTGGCTTTGTCGCTCCGTCGTTGCTGGGCCTGATCTGCTGGTGAGTCGCAGGTCTGCCTAACTTGCAGGCGCCCGGCGACTCTGCCCCTCCCCCAACCGGGGCGGGGCGATGTGTCTGGCCGGCCTCTGGGCCTCTTCTGTCAGTGGTCAGGGTTATGCCTACCTAGCAGGCTCGTGGGGCAGCTGTGCCCCTCTGCAGTTTGTTGGGCCTGACCTGCCGGTGGGTGGCAAGTGCGCCTACCTTGCAGGCCTGGGGGTGGCTCTGCCGCTCCGCGGTTGCTGGGCCTGATCTGCTGGTGAGTCGCAGGTCTGCTTACCTTGCAGGCGCCCGGCGGCTCTGCCCCTCCCCCAACCAGGGCGGGGCGATGTGTCTGGCCGGCCGCTGGGCCTGTTCTGTCAGTGGTCAGGGTTCTGCCTACCTAGCAGGCTCGTGGGGCAGCTGTGCCCCTCCGCAGTTTGTTGGGCCTGACCTGCCGGTGGGTGGCAAGTGCACCTACCTTGCAGGCCCGGGGGTGGCTCTGCCGCTCCGCGGTTGCTGGGACTGATATGCTGGTGATTCGCAGGTCTGCCTAACTTGCAGGCGCCCGGCGGCTCTGCCCCTCCCCCAACCGGGGCAGGGCGATGTGTCTGGCCGGCCGCTGGGCCTGTTCTGTTGGTGGTCACGGTTCAGCCTACCTAGCAGGCGCGTGGGGCAGCTGTGCCCCTCCGCAGGTTTTTGGGCCTGACCTGCCGGTGGGTTGCAGGTCTGCTACCTTGTAGGCTCGGGGGGTGGCTCTGCCGCTCTGTGGAAAGCTGTGCCTGTTCTGCTGGTGGGTAGTGGGTCTGCCTACCTTGCAGGCGCCCGGCGGCTCTGCCCCTCCCCCAACCGGAGCGATGTGTCTGGCAGTCCACTGGGCCTGTTTTGTTGGTGGTCACAGTTCCGCCTACCTTGCACATGCATGGAGCAGCTGTTTCATTAGTGCCTGGGCACACTCTCCTTGTTTGCCTCCCTCAGGCCCTAAGTTTGTAGAGCTTGGGGCTGAGAACCCCCAGCAAATTTGCTTACCTTCTGGTAGCCACGCCCCCGTATCTGGTGCAAGAGACCTCAGTTGTCAGCACTGGTGGGAGCGGTAGCCGTGAGTCGGAGCAAGAGACCTCAGTTGTCAGCACTGGTGGGAGCGGTAGCTGGGAGTCCCGCGCCGCGCAGTTCCCGCCGGCTCCCGCGCCGCTGCTGCGGATCCCGCTGGTTCCGGCCGGCTCCTGTGCCGCTGCCGCAGCTGCCGCAGGCTCCCGTGCCGCTGTTGCGGCTGCCGCCGGCTCTTGCGCCACAGCCGCGGCTCCCGCCGGCTCCCGTGCCGCCCTCGGTCTGGCTATTGCGCTCACAGGAGAGCTGGGAGGGGCCCTTAAGTTTTCCCCGCTGATCTATAGCTTTAAGAGCTGTGATCAGTCAAAAAACAGAGATGATGACGTCAGCTCTCCAATATGGTGGGCGCTGACTTCCTCTGTGGTCTGACCGATGTGGAGAACCGAATTGGATGGCTTCCTTCCCCGTCTCAAGCCCAGAATTCAGCTCTGAGTACAGTATTTGCACAGCTGGCGGGAGCCTGCAGAACCCGTAGCGCTGTATCTTTGCATTGTTATCTTACCGTCGTTTCCCAGCGAGCGCCGCAGACTCTGGCCGCGGGGCGATTTGCTGCATACGCAGCGTGACCCTCCGTGCGGACAAATCTCTCGCGTTTGAGCTCCAGTAGCTGGTCCTTATGCAATGGAAATCCTTCCTGTAGGTTTCGGAGCACCCCAATTTTGCTGGAAATTCCTAACAAGCTAGCTTTTATCCATTCTACCTTGTCTTTTTCCTGCTCAGTGACGCAGTACACGGGTGTGCTGCACTCCCTTCGCAGCCATCTTGAGAAGCCTATCATTTGTATTTTTTAAAAAAATTTTTTTAGTTGTCAGTGAACCTTTATTTTTATTTATTTATATGCTGTACTGTGGATTGAAGCCGGTATCTCATACATGCTATGTAAGTGCTCTATCACAGAGCTATAATCCCAAACGCATCATTGTATTCTTGATGATTCTGACCAGGAGGAGATGAAATCTCAGTGTAGGTTTTTATTTGTTTGTTTTTGTCCCAGAGATTAAACCCATGGGTTCTTAACCACTTAGCCACAAACCCAGCCTCTTTTTTCATTTTTTAATTTTGAGACAGTATCTCACCAAGTTTCTGTGGCTGGTATTGAACTTGCAGTCCTCTTGTCAGCCTCTAAAGTTACTGGGATTATAAGTGTGTGTCTCTGTGCCTGGTATCAATTTGGATAGATTTGCATCTCCCTGATGGCTAAGGATGCTTAACATGTTTTTATATGTTTTATGGCCATTTGATTTTTTGGGGGGAAATATCCCTTTAGATTTTTAGCCCCATTTATTGGGTTCCTTAAGATTTTCCAATTTTCAGTGTATAATATTTAATTAATATTTCTGGTTCTTCATTCCTTTTTGGAAGGGTATGTGACAAACATTTTTTTTCATCCATGTAGGCTCCTTTTATACTCTTAATTGTTTTCTTTCCTGTACAGAATTTTTTTAGTTTGATGCTTTCACGCTTACTAATTCTCACTTTTATTTCATGAGTTTTAAGAATCTTATCAAGGAAGTCAATACCCCTATGTTGGAATGTTCCCTATATTCCTGTAGCAATTTGGTGTTTCTGGCCTAATTCCTAGGACTTTCATCCACTTTGAGTTAATTTTTTTTTGTTCTCTTCTTTGTGTTAGCTTTCATGTCAGTTATCTGAGTGGATTTTATTAGAGTCCTACAGTATACTCATAATCACATACCGTGATGCCTCTCATTTGTCCTTTTTGGTCAGGATGAGATGACTATTCCTGACCTTTTGTGGTCTTATTGAATTTAAGGATTTTCTTTCTATATCAAGTAAGATTTTCATTACTAGATCAACAGGAATGTCACTGAATCTTTTGCTTTGAGTAAGCTGGACATTTTAACAATATTTATACTTCTACCCATGAGCGCACTATATCTTTCCATCCATGTCTGAGTTCATTTCTTTCATCAGTGTTTAAAAATTTTCAGTATGTAGATCAATTTGCTTTCTTTGAATAAATTGGCTCAATTTGTTCCTAAGTATTTTGTTCCTTTGGATGCCATTGTAAATGGAATATTATTATTATTATTTTGAATTTATTTATTTCTTACATACATGACAATAGTGGAATATATTACATTCATTATTATCCATTTTCACACAATTTTTGTAACTCTGTATATAAAGTATGATCATGCCAAATTATGCCATTATACGTATACTCTCTTTTTTTGTATTATAATTCTTAATATCCATTTATACCACAGTTTATCATATCTCTGTTTGTATATAAGCTATATTGACACCAAATTCACATCTTCATATATGTATTTTGTATAATGATGATCATCACCTTCTACCATCTTG
This sequence comes from Callospermophilus lateralis, assembly GCF_048772815.1. Lineage (NCBI taxonomy): Eukaryota > Metazoa > Chordata > Mammalia > Rodentia > Sciuridae > Callospermophilus > Callospermophilus lateralis. The sequence goes on from NC_135315.1 coordinate 60,134,627, forward strand.
CTATTCCTCTCCCCCCTCCATTTCCTTCCCACCCCTCTTCCCTATCTAGAGGTAATGTTCCTCCCATGTACTCCCTCCCTACCCCACTTTGAGTCACCCCTTATATCAGAGAAATATATTTTTTGGGGGGATTGGCTAATTTCACTTAGCATAATCTTCTCTAATGCCATCCATTTACCTGTAAATGGCATGATCTTGTTCTTTTTTAGTGCTGAGTAAAATTCCATTGTGTATAAATGCCACAATTTTTTTAATCCATTCATCCACTGAAGGACATCTAGGTTGGCTCCACAGTTTATCTATTGTGAATTGTGCTTCTATAAACATTGATGTGGCTGTGTCCCTGTAGTATGCTGTTTTTAGGTCCTTTGGGTACAGTCCGAGAAGAGGAATAATTGGGTCAAATGGTGGTTCCATTCCCAGCTTTCCAAGGAATCTCGATACTGCTTTTCAAATTGGCTGCACCATTTTGCAATCCCACCAGCAATGTATAAGTGTACCTTTTCCCCCACATCCTTGCCAACACTTGTTGTTGTCTTCATAATAGCAGCCATTCTTAATGGAGTGAGATGGTATCTTAGAGTAGTTTTGATTTGCATTTCTCTGATTGCTGGAGATGATGAGCATTTTTTCGTACATTTGTTGATTGATTGTATATCCTCTTCTGAGAAGTGTCTGTTCAGGTCCTTGGCCCATTTATTGATTGGATTATTTGTGGGATTTTTTTTGGTGCTTATCTTGTTGAGTTCTTTATATACCCTAGAGATTAGAGCTCCGTCTAATATGTGAGAGGTAAAAATTTGTTCCCAGGATGTAGGCTCCCTGTTCACCTCACAGATTATTTCTTTTGCTGAGAAAAAACTTTTTAGTTTGAATCCATCCCATTTGTTGATTCTTGGTTTTAATTCTTGTGCTATAGGTGTCTTATTAAGGAAGTTGGGGCCTAGCCCCACGTGATGAAGATTAGGGCCTACATTTTCTTCTATTAGACACAGAGTCTCTGGTTTGATTCCTAGCTCCTTGATCCATTTTGAGTTAACTTTTGTGCATGGTGAGAGATAGGGATTCAATTTCATTTTGTTGCATATGGATTTTCAGTTTTCCAGTACCATTTGTTGAAGATGCTATCTTTTCTCCAGTGTATGCTTTTGGCACCTTTGTCTAATATAAGAAAGTTGTAATTTTGTTGGTTAGTCTCTATGTTTTCTATTCTGTACCATTGGTTTACCAGCCTGGTTTGGTGACAATACTATGCTGTTTTTGTTACTATTGCTTGGTAGTATAGTTTAAGGTCTGGTATAGTGATACCACCTGTTTCACTCTTCGTGCTTAGAATTGCTTTAGCTATTCTGGGTCTCTTATTTTTCCAGATGAATTTCATGATTGCTTTTTCTATTTCTATGAGGAATGCCATTGGGATTTTGATTGGAATTGCATTGAACCTATATAGTGATTTTGGTAGTATGGTCATTTTTATAATATTAATTCTGCCTTTCCATGAGCAAGCTAGATCTTTCCATCTTCTAAGGTCTTCTTCTATTTCTCTCTTTAGGGTTCTGTAGTTTTCATTGTATAGATCTTTCACCTCTTTTATTAAGTTGATTCACAAGTATTTTAGTTTTTTGAGGATATTGTGAACAGGATAGTTTCCTCATTTCCTTTTCAGAGGATTTGTTACTGATATACAGAAATGCCTTTGATTTATGGGTGTTGATTTTATATCCTGCCACTTTGCTGAATTCATATACTAATTCTAGAAGTTTTCTGGTGGAGTTTTTTGGGTCTTCTTGGTATCGAATCATATTCTCAGCAAATAGTGCTAGTTTAAGTTCTTCTTTTCCTGTAGTTATTCCTGTAATTTCTTGCATCTGTCTTATTGCTCTGGCCAGTGTTTCAAGAACTATGTGGAATAGAAGTGGTGGGAGAGGGCATCCCTGTCTTATTCCAGATTTTAGAGGGAATGCCTTCAGTTTTTGTCCATTTAGAATGATATTGGCCTGAGGCTTAGCATAGACTTTACAATGTTGAGGTAAGTTCCTGTTATCCCTAATTTTAAAAATTAGGGATAACAGGAACTTATTTAACTTGGCTTGGTTTTCCTCTTTGATTAGTTATTCTTTTAGTGTACTACCTCCCACTGTTTGGTTTTCATTGTTATTTTTCGTTTCCTCTTCATGAAATGTTTTGCCAAGGATGATTTGATGTGCCGGTTTTCTAGCTGCAAATTCTTTTACCTTTTGTTTACCATGGAAGGTTTTTATTTCATCTTCAAACCTGAAGGTTAATTTTGCTGGATACAAGATTCTTGGTTGGAACTCATTATCTTTGTGTTTTGAACATAAAGTGTTGCTGTATTTTGTAAAATGCTTTTTCTGCATCTATCAAGATGATCATATGGTTCTTATCTTTAAGTCTATTGATGTGATGAATTGCATTTATTGATTTCCATATGTTGAACCAACCTGGAATCCCTGGGATGAATCTCACTGAGTCATGGTGCATGATCTTTTTGATATGTTTTTGTATTCGATTTGCCAGAATTTTATTGAGGATTTTTTTATCTATCTTCATTAGAGATATTGATTTGAAGTTTTCTTTCTTTAAAGTGTCTTTGTCTGGTTTTGGAATCAGGGTGATATTGGCCTCATAGAATGAATTTGGAAGTACTTCCTCTTTTTTCTACTTCCTGAAATAGATTGAAGAGTATTGGTATTCCTTCTTCTTTAAAGGTCTTGTAAAACTTGGCTGTATATCTGTCCGGTCCTGGGCTTTTCTTGGTTGGTAATCTTTTGATGGCTTCTTCTATTTCCTCACTTGATATTGATCTGTTTAAGTTCCTGACTCCATCTAGACAGGTCATATGACTTTAGGAATTTATTGTCTTCTATTGGAGTATAAGGTTTCAAAATAATTTCTAATTATCTTCTGTATTTCTGTAGTATCTGTTGTGATATTGCCTTTTTCATCCTGTATGGTAGTAATTTGGGTTCTCTCTCTCCTTCTCTTCATTAGCATGGCTAAGGGTCAGTCAATCTTATTTTTTCAAAGTACTAACTTTAGTTTTGTCAATTTTTTCAATTGTTTCTTTTGTTTGATTTCATTGATTTCAGCTCTGATTTTAATTATTTCTTGCCTTCTACTGCTTTTGCTGCTGATTTGTTCTTCTTTTTTCTAGGGCTTTGAGATGTAGTGTGAGGTCATTTATTTGTTGGCCTTTTCTTCTTTTAAGGAATGAACTCCATGCAATGAATTTCCCTCTTAGTATTGCTTTCATAGTGTCCCAGAGATTTTGATATGTTGTGTCTGTGTTCTCATTTACCTCTAATAATTTTTTAATTTTCTCCTTGATGTCTTCTGTAACCCATTGTTCATTCAGTGGCCTACTGTTCTGTCTCCATGTGATGTAGGAATTTTTCTTCCTTATTTTATTGTTGATTTCCAATTTTATTCCATTATGATCAGATAAAATGCATGGTAGTATCTCTACTCCTTTGTATTTGCTGAGAGTTGCCCTGTGGCATAATATATGGTCTATTTTTAGAAAGATCCACGTGCTGCTGAGAAGAAAGTGTATCTGCTTGATGTTGGTTGATATATTCTATATATGTCAATTAAGTCTAAGTTATTAAATGTGTTATTGAGTTCTATAGTTTCTTTATTCAAATTTGTTTGGAAGATCTGTCCAGTGGTAAGAGAGGTGTGTTAAAATCACCCATGATTATTGTGTTTGATTTGAGTCTTGAACTTGAGAACAGTTTGTTTGATGAACATAGCTGCACCATTGTTTGGGATATATATATTAATGATTGTTATGTTTTGTTGGTGTATGGTTCCCTTGAGCAGTATGTAATGTCCTTCTTTATCCCTTTTGATTTACTTTGGCTTGCAGTCTACTTTATTTGATAAGAGTATGGACACCCCTGCTTGCTTCCGAAGTTCATGTGAGTGGTATGATTTTTCCCAAACTTTCACTTTCAGTCTGTGTATGTCTTTTCCTATCAAATGAGTCTCTTGTAGGCAACATATTGATATTGTTGGACCTTTTTTTTTTTAAATCCAGTCTACTAGCCTATGTCTTCTGATTGGTAAATTTAAGTCATTAACATTTAGGGTTACTATTGAGAGGTGGTTTGTACCTACAGCCATGTTTGTTTCTTTTTGTTATTTAACTTGACTTGGTTTTCCTCTTTGATTAGTTATTCTTTTAGTGTACTACTTCCCACTGTTGGTTTTCATTGTTATTTTTCATTTCCTTTTCATGAAATGTTTTGCCAAGGATGTTTTGATGTGCCGGTTTTCTAGCTGCAAATTCTTTTACCTTTTGTTTACCATGGAAGATTTTTATTTCATCTTCAGACCTGAAGCTTAATTTTGCTGAATACAAGATTCTTGGTTGGAACCCATTATCTTTCAGCATTGAAATATGTTGTTCCAGAATCTGCTAGCTTTCAGGGTCTGTGTTGAAAGATTAGCTGTTAGCCTAATTGGTTTACCCCTAAATGTAATCTGCTTCCTTTCTCTTATGGCTTTTAAAATTCTCTCCTTGTTCTGTATGTTGGGCATTTTCATTATAATGTGTCTTGATGTGGATCTGTTGTGATTTTGCACATTTGGCGTCCTGTAGGCTTCTAGGATTTGGATTTCCATTTCATTCTTCATGTCTGGAAAATTTTCTGATATTATTTCATTGAATAGATGGCTCATTCCTTTGGTTTGTACCTCTAAACCTTCCTCTATCCAAATAACTCTTAAGTTTGGTCTCTTTATACTATCCCATATTTCTTGGATATTCTGCTTGTGGTTTCTTATCAGTCTCGTTGTACAGTCTACGATCTTTTCGAGATGATATACTTTGTCTTTGTTGTCTGATGTCCTATCTTCCAAGTGGTCTACTCTGCTGCTAATACTCTCATTTGAGTTTTTAATTTGGTTTATTATTTCTTTAATTTCCAGGATTTCTAATTTTTTTTTGTATAACCTCTATCTCCCTGTAGAGGTGGTCTTTTGCTTCTTGGATTTGCTTATGTAATTCATTGTCAAAGTGATTTTTCATTGTCTGTATTTGTTGTCTGATGTCTTCCTTGAGACTCTAAACCATCTGACCATGTATATCCTGAAATCTTCTTTTTTTAATATTTTTTTTTAGTTATAGGTGGACACAATATCTTTATTTTTTTTTTTAAATTTTTCTGTGGTGTTGAGGTTCGAGCCCAGCACTCCATGCATGCCAGGTTAGCATGCTACCGCTTGAGCCACATCCCCAGCCCCTATCCTGAAATCTTTATCTGACATTCTTTCTGTTGTAGATGTTACTTTTTCTAATGTTGTGTTGTCTTGCATTGTTTGTGGTCCTTTCTTTCCTTGTGTTTTCAAGTTGCTGGCCTTTCTTTCCAGCTCTGTGATTCTATTATGTTATTGTTTTTACCCTATTTGTACTGTTTTTATCCTATTTGTGTTATTGTCTTTACCCTATTTGTTTATTTTGTGTTATTGTTTTTACCCTATTTTTTTTCCCATTTGTACTGGTCTTGTATAGTTCCAAGATATTTCCTTTGAGGAGGACAATGTTAACAGTTCCCAATATCAATAATACATCATCTATGAGCAAGTTTTTGTTGTTAATACATTTATAGTTAGTCTCTATGTCTAGAAATGTTGGATTCAATTACTATTTAAAATATAGTCATTAGTTTCATAAAAGGTGTACAGTTTCTGTTGGCATATAGAGAACTGAGGGTTGGGTGTAGGAAGTTATGTTAATAAGGAAAGATGTGAGGGTATGGGGTTAATATATCTTAGGAACTTTGGAGAACTCTAATGAAGGGGGTTATTAGCAGGGGAATAGACAGGAGGTATTTTAGGGTAAACAAGTACATGGGAGGAAAATAAGAAGCACAGAAACAAACATATGCATTTAGTAAATTATACATAGTAGAAATAGTAATGATTGGGAGGCTGAGAGAGGAAGAGAAGGAGGAAGAAAAATAAAAAGAAAAGAAGAAAAAAGGGAAAAAAGAGATAGAAAGAAATGAAAAGAAAAAGGAAAGAAAAAAGAAGAAAAAAAAATGCACTCTTAGAATTCTGTTTTCTTCTCTTCCAGTAGGTGGCATTGTACATTCCAAGTTGAGACTCTGCCCTCAGGCTGGTGGAAGCCACCCATGTGAGGAGGTTCTCCCTCTCCTGCCTGGTTCCTCTCTGATTCCCATCTCTCTGGGTTCCTCCCGGTCTCTAGCCCCCTCCCCTCTCCTGCCCACCAGGTCCTAATTGTGGGATCTCTTGCCCACAGTCCCCTGTTCACTCCAGGCAGTCACCGCATGAAAGCTGGCGAGAATGGTTTTGAGTTAACACAGCTGGACGGAGGCGGGGTGTGTGTGTGTGTGTGTGTGTGTGTGTGTGTGATGGGAACCACACACCTATTCAGACACTCATTGCACTGTCATCAACACCCACTAAAGGTTGATGAGATAGATTTTCCAAGATGGAGACCGGCTATTTCCCTCACCGAGGTGTCTGATGAAGTGGAGGGAGCTGGGCTGTCCCTATGCTACATTCAGAACTGTCCCTTGGTCAGGTGTCCTGCACTAACTCGGGTTGCAGTCTGGAGTGCTTCAGCCCTCAAGGGTCATCTCCTGCATCTCCACTTCACTGCCAGAGAGCCACCATGCTCAAATTCTGTCCATCCATCCCATGTACGGTGCCTCAGGCGCTGCACCCACTCCCCTTTCCTTGCATTCTGTGCTGAACTTGTGAAAATCCGCTGTTTAGGATCCTGCTACACTCTTGGAGAAGCTTCAGTTTGTCAATGGGAGCCCCCGTGGGGAAGCTGTCTGACCACTCCCTGGGATTCACGCACAGAGCAGCCAGGAACAGGTTCTCCTCTACTCCGCCATCTGGATCCAGCCTTGTAAATGGAATATCACTATTTTTTTTCTGGTAGATGATTATTAAGGACAAGGAAATGCATCTGATTTTCTCAGGTGGGTTTTGTCTCCTGAACTTTAACTCAGCTTGTTAATTAGTTCTAACAGTTTTCATTGGAAAAGAGTGTAGCATTCTCTATGAAGAGGACTTGTCCTCTGCCAACAGAGGCTGCCCTTCCTTATTCCTTCCTGGTTTGGATTCCTGTGGTTTCTTTTTCTTCACAGATTCCTCTGTCTGGGGTCTTAAGCACTACATGGAACAGACATTGCTGCAATGTGGGCAGCCTCATTTTTTTGGAGGATATCCATCATGAAAAAGTATTGATTTTTTTCAGAATTATTTTCTACTCCTATTGAAATAGTATGATTTTTTATCTTTCATTCTGTTCATATGGTTTATCATATTGATTTGTTTATGTGTTTTGCAGCATTCTTGCACTCTTGGATGAATCTCACTTGATCCTACTGTGTGAGTTACTGAATGTTCTGTTGAATTTGCTCTACCAGTGTTTTGTTAAGGATTTGTGGCTACAGACATGAGGTATATTGGTTTGAACCTGTAGTTTTTGTTGTAGTTTTTGTAATATTACAGAAACTTTACAGTCTGGCCTAGTTGAAGGTCATCCAAGTTGTGTTTAGAATGCTGCTTCTCATACAGGAAAGAGAAAGCTGAGCAGAAGTCCCACCATAATTCCTTTCTGTGAACTTGAACTTGCTCTTCCTTGCTGCTTCATGGGTGGACCCCACACATTGAGTAATCACTGTGGGAGGCCAGGCCTTAGCACTCAGCCTGTCACCTGGTACCATTAGTCCTGCACCAAATCCTGTGGGAAAAAGCCAAAGCAGTTTTTTACTTGCATTAATTGCAGAGTTATATCTTTAATGTGTCCTTTATCAAATGAGGTCTTCTCTAGAGAGACCCTGAACTTGTCAATGTGTTTCTTCATGTAAGAGCTTCCTTGACTTCTCTCCTTGTGGGCACAGACCTCTCTCAGCAGCCACAGTGTTCCTTGGTGGATGGGGAGCAGATTTGGCCATCCACCCCTCTACGTGACTCCAGTTCGGGCCATTACTACCAGTGCTGGCAGGATAAATAACTAGCTTTCTACATGCTGGAGGAAGGAAGGGACACATGCTAAGGACTTGGAAGGGTGCTGCAAGATGATTCTGAGAAGTATCTGAGACCACAACTCCCAGGGGATCTGCCCAGGTCTCCGTCTCCTGTATTGTAGACACCACGGCTGTTCATCACCAGTCTTAACACCTGCCCACTCAATGGAGGACAAATGACATCTCTGTAATATACAGGTTGATATTCAGAGGTTGAACATCTTTGACAGTTATTCTGTGCAGTTATTCACTTTTGAATTACAGGGATTTGTCTTTTGTCTCCCTAGAAAAATGATTGACTCCTGAGGTTCTATGAGTCCCTGGGGTTTTAACATTTTATCTAGGGTTTTAAGGAACACTTTACTCGTTGTGATTTGTCTAAGTATCTGTGTTCTTTTTGTTTTTCCAATGGGAGTTAGTCATTTCCTTTGTGACTTCTGACCCTTAAGTCTGAAGAAAATACTTTCAATTTCAATGTTATGAAAGAAACTCAACTTTTTACAAATGAACTTAGACCTGCTGGATGGGTGGCACATAACTCTATCCAAGTGACTCAGGAGGCTGAAGAAGGAGGATTTGAAGTTGGAGACTAGTTTCCCAACTTAGATGCTCAGGAATTTAGTGAGACTCTATCTCAAACAGAAAAACAACTGGATGTGGTTTAGTGTTAACATGCTCCTGGGTTCAATACCAACTACTTAAACAAGTAAAATAAAGTAAACAATTAAAACAAATAATACAAAACCTAATAATCTTAACTGTTCATGGGATTTATCATTCAAAGAAAAGTGTAAGCAGTCCTTCCACTACTATATGGCCAAACACTGCAGTTGGACTGCAGTGATGTGAAAAACCCAGAGGAGGCAAACCCCAGGGAGAGAATAATGACTGTGCCCTGGAGATTAGCAGGAGGGAGAAGGGGAGAGAGTGGGTATGGGTACAAGAAACAGGACAAGGAATGCAATTAAAGCCCGTAAGCTGGACATTTTTAAAAAATGCAGTCTTAAATTTTAAAATAAAGTAGTAGGAACAAAAATACACAAAAAAAACCAAAAGGAGAAAACAATGAAAGGGAGTAGAAGGAAAGGGCATCTCTGGGGCAAGAATAGGTGCAAGAGGGCCCTCAGTGGGTGGTGCTGGCTGTGGGGCCACTAGGAGCCACAGGTCTGAAGCTGCTGTTGAAGGTGGTTCTGACCCTGGTGCTCTCTCAGGTGGTGGAGGTAGTAATGGAAGTTGAGGTGGGGTTTCTTATTTTTTCCTTTTTCCTAACTTACATGCCCGTACAGTCCACTGCATGTATTTTCTAAGTGCTTTATTATTCTGCTTGGCTTGTTGTTGGTATTACCATACAGGATATCTCTGTGTGTTGAGATTTACCTGCCTGATGATGTCGAGCTGGACCTTGTTTTTTCCTGTGGGATGTGTTTTCTGTTACAAAGTGAATTTATCTTTTCTCCAGCTATTGACCTTAAGAGTTCTTTTTTATTTTCATTTTTAATTGTAAAAGGTTTAAGTTTAGGCCAGCTCAGCAATGGAGTCCTGCCTACGACCTGCACAGACAGCTAAACTAGAGGTCGCTCGAGTGAACTTCCTTAGGCATCAAATAAAACACAGACATACAATTTACCTTTAAATCAAGCCCTAGGACGGCTCCTCTGCCCTCCGCCTCAAGCTCCCTAAATGGGAGAGCGAGGAATCTCATGAGAGGCTGGCCAGAGGGAAGGAGCACATTTTGGACTAGACTTTATTGGGGGGAACTCTATATTTTTTAGAAATTTCCATCCAATGAAGGTCAACAGGGTCAGGACAGGTGAGGTAACTCTATCCCTGGGGATGTAGGAAGGCATGCCCTGGGGGATGGAAGTCCAGATTTTAATGCTTGTGTAGGTTGAATTGCAGGATTTATTGCCCCTAAATCTTGTATTAATCTCCAATTACCTGAATTTTTCTTAATTACAAAAATGGGTGTGTTCCAAGGGCTAAGTGTAGGCTCTGAATGACCAGCTTTAAGCTATTCTTTGACTAAAATATGAGCTATTTTAAGTTTTTCCCCTGTTAGAGGCCACTGACTAACTCAAATTGGCTCTTCTGTGAGCCAAGTGATCTTTTATGCTACCTTTTGTACTGGGAAAAAGTAAGGGCCCCTACCAAAAATTTTGGTTGGGTGCATTAATTAATCTCTGTCGAGGAGACTGGTTCATAAGTAGAGATTCATCCTGTAAATTTCTTTCACTATCCCTAGGAATAAACAATTGATTATATTTCTCAGATGACTTGATAGAATTTGGAGTTAGTAATAATAATCCTAAACTTCTTAGGATATCTCTTCCCCGTAAGTTTACCGGTAAAGAATCTAAACCATATGTCTTAAAAATTTCAGTATTTCCATGTCGGTCCTCTCAGTGAAGATATTGGGCACTCTGGGCAGGCTGACAAATCTGTCCTATTTCTTCTAAATTGGCTGGCGCAGTATGGAAAGGCCAGGTTTGGGGCCAAAATCAGGGAGACAAAAACTGATTTATCTGCCCCAGTATCTATAACTCTTTGAAATTTTTTATGATTAATTTTAAGTTCCAGTAGGGGCGCTCCTGCCGAACTAATTTGGCCCAGTGTGCTCGGCCCGGTGATTTGGAAATTGAGATTTTATCCGGACTGTCTGCGGAGCTGCAGGGTAAAAGAATTAATTGGGCCAGCATGTTTTTAGTAGAAAGCTGAATGGCATATTCTGATTTTATAGTAACTGCTATCCCACCTCTAAAACAAGTATCAATAACTCCCGGTAATACTTGGATCGACTCTTTAAAATTATTTCATTCCAAAATTAATCCTATAGTGCCTGGGGGTAATGGCCCATGAATTCTGGTAGGAATCCGCTGGGGTCCCATTTCAGGTGTTAACATGGCTGGTTGTAAGAGTACTGTGTGAGTGGTGCCTGCTGGTAAAAATGGCAGTCCGCCATGGCCAGCTGTGATGACATCAGAGCCTGCGACTCCTCCAAATCCCCTTCTATTTGGCAGGCCTGGGGAAAGGCCCTTGGCCCATTTGTTGGCTGGGTCCCAGGTGGAAGTGAAGGCAAAATTGGAGGCGAGCAGATGCCATGTTGACTTCTCACCTCCATTGTCATGTGGCCTCTCGCCCTGTGATGCCTCCTGTGTGAACTGGGAAGAGTTTCTGCCCTGTGGCGTTGGGATTCACAGTCTCGCACCACATGACCATTTCTCCCACAATTAAAACACCGCCAGCGGGAATGGCATACCTGAGGTTGTGGATCAAGTACCTGTTTTAAATCCACTGTGAGTGTAAAACCTTGCAATTGGGTCAGACTGACATCTGTGCAAAGGTGAATAAATTCTGAAATGGTCTCCTTTTTTTTCTATGAGGTCTGTGGATGTCTTGGCAGATTTTATTTGCATTTTCGAATGCTAGCTGCTTAACAATAAATACACAGGCACCTGAATGCCCTATTGATCTGTTAGCTGTTTGATACAAGCTATCTACAAAGTCTGAGAATAATTCTTCTGAGCCCTGATTTATCTTAGTTAAAACTAAACGAGGCTGGTCCTGGGAAGAGATTTGTTGCCATGCTCGTTTAGCGCATGAAGTTATCTGATCATAAACTGCAAATTCATAGTTCAGCTGTCTTTCTAAATCTGCAAATTCACCCATTCCCATTAACATCTCCTTAAGGGGTTTCAATATTCTGTCTCCTGTTTCTCTCTGCCTACTTGGTACAAAAATTGACCCAGTAAGACTGCCAGAGAACAAAGTTGCCACTATTCAAATAAGCCCTGGCCATGGATACCCAATCTCAAGGTGGAATAGGTTCTTGACAAACTGAGTCGATCAAGTTTTATACAAATGGCAAATTAGGGCCATAAATATTACAAGCATTTTTAAACTCTTTTATTGTTTTAAAAGGAATTATAGCATGTATGTGGGCACGGCTGATGTTGCTCGTTAATCTGTTCAAAAACTGGAAAAAACTGAAACCCGGTAATATCTTCGCCCACTTCCTGTGCCATCCTGAGTCCACATTGTAATGGCATAAGCAAAATCATAGCCAATTCAGAGTACCATTAAAGCCAGTTCTCCCAGCTGGAAGTGGCCAACTTCGGTGCAGGACCCACTAAATGCAATCTAGCAAAATTTTCTTGTAATTCCTCTTCTTCGACTGCTGATTGAGACTGAATCCCCTCCAACTGGGATTCTTTGTTTCCTGCTAGTTCTGTTCCTCTCCTTTTAAAATTTGTGTCACAAAGCTTAGGTTGGGACTGTGTACCTCTCTGGAACATGCCTCCCCTGCGTTCCTCTGAATTACTAATCCGGTCTAATTCCCTTGAGGAAAAACTCTTAGCTTTTGGTCTCCCCCTAGGCTATCTGCCTGGTGGGTGGCAGTTTGAGTGAAATTTGATTCCACTCTCAGCCTCCACATAGCAAGAGAAATTCTTTTTGAAGAATTAGCCTCAGGCTGTTTTTCTTACTCTATACTCTTAATTGCCCTTTGGAGCCCTTTTAAAAGATCCTCCCAGTGCCATTGACCTTGATCTAGATCATCAAAAAGACATATTTCTAATGGGGTCCAAACTTTCTGAATACTGTCTATCATACTGCTAGACATGCGGCAGAGAGACAGCCTTTATATAACTTTCTTCCTAATCTCTCCCAAGTATGTAAATCCAGTAAATCTGTTTGCAAAACCCTGGGCAAAGCTCACTAACCATTTTTAAGAACTGTGCTAGCTGGCTCTTTTTTACTTGCTTTACTTTCCGGTTAATTATAGTTTCCAAAATGGTAAATACATGTCTTTTCCTGTTGATATGGAACTTCCCATTATGAATCTTTAACATCCTTGGTGTAAACCTGTCTGCTTCCTCTGTGACCCTTCAAAAAAATTTCATGGTTCAATAAATTATCTATAGTGTTCTCAAATCTATCTGGAATTTCCCCTCGAGCAGTGCCGCAGTCTAGCTGGGCACAAAATCACGAGCCACTCAAGCAGGAACAAACTTTATTTTTGAAACTGCCGCCAATGCCCCGTACGCTCCGGGGAAAATTGCTGACCTACACACGAGGTGTTCTCCCGGACCCCACAGGAAGTCCCTCCTCCGGAATTCCCTGCACTTCCCCAACCAATGGGAACTCTCCAGGAGTCCTGTAGCAGGCCTAGGTGGACAGCAGGAGTCTAATATCCATATGAATGCAGATCTTAACCTAATCATATCATCTCAATGGCTTGCTGGCCTCACCTTTCAACCAAAAATGCCATGCATCATACTACTTGGCTATGGCTCTTAGCAGAGCAGCCCCAGGGTTATGGGTGCCACTTGCTACCTATGTCCTGCATAGACAGTCACTGGAGTGAACTTCCTAAGGCATAAAATAAAACGGACACACACTTTACCTTTAAATCGGGCCCCAGATGGCTCCTCTGCCCTCGACCTCAAGCTCCCCAAATGGGAGAGCAAGGAATCTCATGAGAGGCTGGCAAGAGAGAGCAAGCACATTTTTGGAGTGGACTTTCATTGGGGGGAACTCTAGATTCGTTAGAAATTTCCATCCAATGAAGATCAAGGTAATGACATGTGAGGTAACTCAATCCCTGGGGATTTAGGAAGGCATGCCCATGCAAGAAGACACATTTGCGTTTTTCTACCCTCAGGATGGGGGCTATTGTCTTTAGCTATTTAAAAGTAGCCATATCACTGGGGTGACCATCAGTGTCACAGCTGATCAGGAAGGGAAGCAAATGCTGGTCACATGCTATGGCAGCCTCCCACAATGGAGCAAGAGCCTGTCTCAAAATAAAAAAGGAACAAGACCATGGATGTAGCTCAGTGGTAAAGTGCCCCTGGGTTCCAGCCCAGTAACAAAGAAATAAGAATGAAAAATAAAAGACGTAGATCAGTGTGGCATTTTTCCCTTCTAAGGAAACATAATTAGTCCCTTCCAATGTTACACAGCCCAGAAGAAATAGGACTGCAGTGGTTTGAAAAATGCAGGCTCAGCATATCGTAGGTCTAGAAAGCTAAGGGGTCGCTGGGGACTAGCAGGAGGGAGGGGAGGCAGTGGTCATGGATACTGAATTCCAGAAGACATTCTGGAACTACATTGTGCTGACTAATGTACAGTATAGAGAAGGTACTTGATGGCAAATGACTGAGACTTTTAACAATGAAAACAAATCTTTACTTTTAAATAAAATAATAAACACATACAATAAAAATGAATAAACAAATGGCCTGGGAGAAGAGCAAAGGCTCTGGGTTCCTCTCAGGATGCAGTGCTGACTGAAGGGCCAGCAGGAGACATTGGCCTTGATGGTCCACTGCAGGTTCGTCCAGCTCCAGTTCTCTATCAGATGGTGGAGGTGGTGGACCTCGAACGGGAGCTTCCACAAGCACCAGAGCTGCTAGAGGAGTAAAGGTCCACAGACTATCCATGTTAGGTCCAGGGACAGAATATTCCCTCCTGCCTTTCATACAATTCCACGCACAAACCCAACACCGGGCAGTGTTCCCAGAATGTGTGCAGACAATGACAGCTCTGCCTCTCATTGTTCCTGCCCTGCCCCAGTTCCTGCGCAGTATCTCTGCTTGTCCCTCCCTGTCCCATTCTGACATACTCATAACCCCACCTCAGTCCTCCTCACCTTCGGCCTGTTCCTCCATGGGCTCAGGGTTTTCTGTCAAGGCTGGGACCTGGTGTCCTTGGTCCTCCTCCTCGGGGCCTGTGACAGTGACCTGGCTGTGGACATACCAAGTGGATAGTGAGGCAAATGCAAGTGAGAGAGGGAGGAGACCACCCAAGAGGGATGGGGGGCAGCAGTATGAGAGGCCTGGCCTTTCCTACCATGAGGTCAGTGATCTTGGCACCCCACAGTTCAGAGGAGAGGGCTGAATCTCAGAGAGGCACAGGGCCAGTTCCAGGACTCACAGCTGTATGTGACCCTGTCACCCTGGGCAGGGCTTACCTTCCCAACATTTGGTACACCTCTTGTTGGGTGGAGGAACTTGAGATGTTTGAGGCCGAAGAGGATGATTCAAAGACGATGGGCTCCAGGATCTCCTCCAGGTTCCCCTGGGAGTACGCCTGGAACACATATCCAATGCTGGTATCATCCGCTCAATAGCCACCTTCTTGGTTGGGACATTGAAGAAACAGAGTCAGTGCCAAACTGACCCACCAGAAGTGTCTGGGGATGGAGTCCAGTGCAATAGCCAAAGCACATAGGGGCTTGTCCCACAGAGGGACAGGAGAGCCCCAGCAGAGCAATGGCTGGCAGAGTTCACAGTGGAATTGCTGAGGGGATAGTCAGAAACCCAGCAGCTTCAGGCCAGTTTGTTATCTGAGCAGAGGTGGCAGCTCCAGGCATTAGGAGCTTATCCCCTGAGTCCCACCAGCACACCACCTTCTGGAGATGGGAAAATGAGCTCATCCCAGACAGGAGGGTCCCTGTGTGAGGACACCCAGGACATCATTCTCTGTGGTGCTGTTGAAATGGCTCCAGGACGGAATTAGGTCCCATAGCCCTGAAAGGCTGAATGGCTGTGGAACCTGGGTCCCCCTGGAAGGTGGTGAGGTCCTGGGGGCCCAGGTCCTACTTTCCCAGTCTGGGGTGTGTTCCTTGAGACAGCAAGTACCAGAGAAATGGACTAATTGGCACAAGCCTTGTGATGTTTCAGCTAAACTCATCCCTAGTAATCCTGATGCTGTGTAAGACTTGGAGAGTGTGTGGAAGGACCACCAGGCCATTGTCACCTGGACACTTGGGTGTAGAAGTTATAGTCAGTTGGATGGCAGAGTACAAATCATCAGAGAATTAAAATGAAATAATGTCCATGTCGTTGTTCTGATGTTGTCAAAATTATGGGAACAGTGACCTTGGATGAGTCCAAGAATGAGGCAGGCAGAGAGGGTGGGGAGGATGGGTGAGGATTTGTTGTTCAGATTCCTCACATGGGGACTCTGCCCTCCATCTCCCAGCCCTCCCAGGAAGGAGGTCCTGGTGGTGTCTTTGCTCTTATTCACTTTTATTCTGCTCTGTCCCCTGCCAGTAGAGTCCCCTCTGTTCCGCACTTACCCTGAGGCCCAGCTCCTGCCCAGAGGTGCTTGGCTGTGGATACTCGTCCCTGCCCATGGAGTTGGAGCTGAAGCTGCAGCTCCAGTGCTTGTTGAGGGTAAACTTTGGAAAGAATGGAAGACAGTGCCTGGTAGCTGGCCAGGAGCCCCAGCCCCTGCTGGCCTCCATTCAGGGTGTTTCTGCCCCATGTGACCTTCTGCTACCCCGACCTCATACAGACCCTGTGTCTCAGGCTTCTACCCTGAGAGGATAGGAAATGACTCTGGGTGCCCAGGATGTACCCTGAATACTTTCATTCCCACCTCTAGCCTTGTCCTGGGTGTGACTATGACAGGACAGGAGGCTCACAATCTCCCACCACCTATTCCTGCCTCAGGTCCCTGTTCCCCCATACTGAGGAGCAAGGTGGTAGGGCTCTGCAGGGCTACTCACGGTGATAGTCTCTCCTGGATGCACCTCCCCAGGGCTATCAGGTGTTGACCTTAAGGTACTCCTCCAACTTGCAGGAGTGCCAGTTGGAGGAGTACCACCAGCAGGGGACTGGGAGCAGGATTTGAAACAAGATCTTAGTCGTTTCCAAAAATTTTGTCTTTTGGGTGTCCAGTGAATTGGGTCTGGGGAAGGGGCCGTGCAGCCATAGGGGGAACTCTGGCGGCGTGGCTTCCTAAAGGGTCGGCCTCCACAGGGGAAGCAAGCAAACATGTTTTGGCTTTCAAAGTATTTCACCAAATGAGCTGGGAGGAGGCTGTTGCTAGAATGTGGGTGCCTGGTTACTGGGTTCCAAGTTCTGTTTGGCTCTATGACCAAGGAAGGGAAGCCATGTCTTGGGGTTCCTGGCCTAACCCATCCTCCAGATAAGCCCATGTCTGTCCCTCTGTTGGCTCTCCTCCAGCCCCATGACATTTTCATGTGTGTACACAGCCAACCCCAACATTTAACCATGTGTGTACACAGTCAACCCACATCCCTTGACAGGCGGGGGTGCAGCCAGGGTCCCAGCTTTGAGGAGACACAACTAGGTTTAAACCCAGCTCCTCCTCCTGTCCTCTCATGTGACCTTGAACAAGTCATTGTGTCTCTAAGGCTGCCCAGTGTCCCACTGCACAGAATCCACTTCCTAGCACTGTCACCAGGCATATGTGAGATAACACTTAGAAACCATGTTGTCAGATGTCTGTAATGCAGAAAAGTAGAGATAAAATATGGAAATAGGTGAAATTTCACATAGAGTAGAGCTAAGAACAGGCTAGTCTCCCACCTCATGACTTTGAAAATGCCATTTTCCTTCCTGGCCTTCTTTCTCCATCTGCATCTTGAGGGGGTTGAAATGCAATTAGTGGGGATATCCTCATCTCCCAGAGCCACCCAACTTGTTCTCTTTGGGATGAGAGTAAGCACAGTCACATTTAGTAAATGAATGAGCAAGAATACCTTCACCTCCATCACCCTTTCTACTCAAGTCCCATCAAAATAATAATAATAATAATAATAATAATAATAATAACCCTTCAAAAGATCACTAAGAAGAACTCCATACGAGGTAGGTAAAGAACACTGTGTATTTGTATCTCTGTAGCAAAATTACCTGAAATTTTGGTGCTTAAAACAGAGAAATTTATTGTCTCATGGTTCTAGAGGTGAGAAATCTCAACATGCCACAGGGCCATGTTCCCTCTAGTCTCTAAACATCAATCCTTTCTGATCTCTTTCAATTTTTCATGGCCCTATGTTTTCCCAGGTTTATGACAGTGTCACTCCAAACTCCACCTCCAATCTTTACATAGCCTCCTCCTTATTCTGTGTCCTCTCCTCTTCTTGAAGGGACACTTGACATTCGATTTAGAGCCCACCCAGCTAATACAGCATGATCATCATGATCTCATCTTGAGATCCTTAAGTACATGTGCAAGGATCTTTTTCCAAATACAGTTAGATTCACTAATTCTGAGACAAAGCCACAGAATACAGTTATCTCGTACTAGACAAAGGTGCTAAAAACATACATTGGAGAAAAGATAGCCTCTTCAAAAAAATGGTGTTGGGAAAACTAGAAATCCGTATGATGCAAGATGAAATTAAACTCCTCTCTCCCTGCACAAAACTCAATGTGGATCAAGGACTTAGGCTTTATAACAGAGACCCTACACCTAATAGAAGAAAAAAGGAGACTGAAATCTATGTCAGCTTAGGAACTGAGTTCCTTATCAAGACTCCTAAAGCACAAGGAATAAAATCAAGAATTAATAAATGGGATGGAATCAAACTAAAAAGCTTCATCACAGCAAATCAAAAATCAAGCACATGAAGAGAGAACCTACAAAATCAGAAAAACTCTTTACCACCTGCACCTCAAATACAGCATTATTCTCCAGGATACATAAAGAACTCAACAAACTCAACAACAACAACAAAAATAACCCAATTAAGAAATAAGCATCCAGCAGCTAGAGAGGCTGGGATGGGAGGATCACAAGTTCAAAGCCCAGCCTCAGTAACCACAAGGTGCTAAGCAACTCAGTGAGACCCTGTCTTTAAATAAAATACAAAATAGGTATGGGGATGTGGCTCAGTGGTTGAGTGCCCCTGAGTTCAATTCCCAGTACAAAAAAAAAAAAAGGAAATAATCAAAGGAACTAAACAGATACTTCACAAAAGAAGAAGTATTATCAGTTAAAAAATATGAGAAAATCTTCGACATCTCTAGTAATTAGAGAAATGCAAACTAAACTAAAACCATACAAGTAACAGTAAATGTTCGCAAGGATGTGGGAAAACAGGTACACTCATACATTGCTGGAGGGACTGCAAATTGGTGCATCCATTCTGGAAAGCAGTATGGAGATTCCTTAGAAAAGTTGAAATGGAACTACCATTTGATCCAGTTATCCTACTTCTTGGCTTATACCCAAAGGACTTAAAATCAGCATACTACAGTGACACAGTCACATCAATGTTTATAGCAGATCGATTCACAATAGCCAAACTATGGAGCCAGTCTAGGTGCTCTTCAACAGATAAATGGATAAAAAAATGTGGTATATATACACAATGGAATATTAATAAGCAATAAAGAAATATGAAATTATGGCATCTGCTGGTAAATGGATAGAACTGGAGAATATCATGCTAAGTGAAGTAAGCCAGTCCCCAAAATCTAAAGGTCAAGGCTTCTCTCTGATATGTAGATGCTAACCCATAACCCGGTACAGTAGGAATGGGAAGTATAGAAGTTCACTGGATTAGGCAAAGGGAAATGAAGGGAAGAGAGGGGAGATGGGGAAAGGAAAGGCAGTAGAATGAAGCACACATTACTTTCCCATGCTAATATACGAATACACGACCAGTGTAACTCCACATCATGATCAACCACGAGAATGGGATCAAAATTATAATGGGTTGCACCTCATGTATGTATGGTATGTCAAAATACAGTTGACTGTCCTGCATTTCTAAAAACAAACAAACGCTGGAAGTGAGATCTTGAGGATTGAATATCGGTAGTCACCTGGTAAGACCAATCCCAGCAGTTCACACTGTGCTTTCTTCTGTTCACCAAATAGGTCTTAGACTTGGGAAGTCTTCTTGTCATACCTCACAGGATGGCTCCACCTTAAGCCAAAATGTGTTTGAATTTTGTTATTTCATAGGCCCAACTAGGTTTTCCATAAAGCAAAATCAACATTCATCTTATGGTGTACTTCAGTTTGTTATTGTAGTTCCCTCTTATCAAAAATTTCAATTTCTGTGGTTTCACGAGAATGTGGTCCCAAAACAGTAAATTTAAATAAAACTACAGAAAAAAAAAACACTGTGTAAGTTTTAAATTTTTCACAATTTTGAATAGAATGATCAAAATAGGTAGCATCATTCTCTATCACGACTATGCTGTGAATCATCCCTTTGTCCTATGATGCGGGACGTGTAGTCGACCCACACATTAGTTCCTAAACAGCCATCTGGTCATGAGGTAAACTGTGGTGGTTTGCACTGCTTGTACATGGGGTTCAATTCTGTCTGTAATTTCAGGTATCTACATGGGATATTGAAAGGGATGCAATTCACATTTGAAGTCTTTCTCTTGGAACCAAAGAAGAATTGGAACATGACTTTGAGAAAAATTTCTTTTTCCTAGGCTTCTCTGATCTCTCTCAGCTATAGAGACATTGGTTTTTTTTTTTCATCTCTACTTTTCAACATAAACCAGTTCCTCCACTGAGTACCCTGAAACTTCCTGCCTTTTGCCCCATTGCAAACTCTGTGGAAAAGAGCATTTACTCACATAGCTCCCTCTTCCTAATACGCTGCATGCCACACTAGAATCTCTCCTCTAGAACACTATGATCCCCCAACATGGCTCCAGCATCAGTTCTGACTTTCTTCCCATACATTGACTAATTTGAGTCTCTGCTCTTCTGTGCTCATCAGAGGTAGTTGGACAGTTTGTGTGTTCCTCCTCTGGCTTCTGCTCTGGATCCTACTGGGTTGTTTTAGTGTTTCGGGGTGACAATTCTCTACTGAAATAGAAAAGGGTTACAAGTATCTTTTATAAACATATTATTTATTTGTTTTCATAAGAGTGACCTCCAGCACTTGTGGCAGCTCCAGCTCCAGCTCCATCACTATCCTGAGAACCAGAGGAGCCGTTGCCATAAACCCCTTCACCACCAGCTCCAGATCTCAGGTACTAGAGGCTCAACAGCCAGTGTCAGCACCTGGTCTGTATCTTGGACCTGCTATACCCAGAGCAGCCCTTCACCTCCCTTACCATTTCACTTGTTTTCCTATTAGTTTTGGTTATTTTTTATTTGCTGATGATTAATTTTAAATAAAATTTAGTAGTTTACTCATTTGAAATATTTAGTTCAATGCAATTAAGTTCATGTTCAATGGTTGTGCAACTATCACCACTGTCTAGTTCCAGAACGTTTTCCTCAATCCTGTCCCCCCTTATTGTCCTGGTTGGCCCCAGCAACCACTCATCATTCTATCCATGTGTTGCAGATTTGTGATCATCAGACAGTTGGTGGGCATCTGCTCTCTGCCACATTGTGGGAACGGAGGCAGATGCAGGGCACTGTGACACATCACTTCTCACCCCTCCACCACATCAGAGACTCCTGGACTCTACCTGATGTTTCCTGCCAACCTTACCAACTTTCAGGTTGGCCTTATAGTGTCCTTGCCTCCCATTTCAAGAAACGGAAGACACATTATCCCCATCATGCTTTAAAGAAGAGTGAAATTATGGCAATAATAAGACAATCCCTCAAAATACAAAGGCCGAATGTTTTTTCTAATATGTGGATGCTAATTGACAATAAAGTGGGGGGCACTAGAGAAGAACATCATTACCTTAGACTAGGTAGAGGGAAGTGGAGGAAGGAGAGTGGAGGGGATGTAGGAATAGGAAAGATAGTAGAATGAAACAGACATTATTACTGTATGTATATATGTGACTACATGATTAATATGATTCTGTAATATGTACTCTCAGAAAAATGAGAAATTATATCCCATCTATGTATGATATATCAAAGTGCATAAATGCATTCTACTGTCATGTATAACTAATTAAAACAAATTAAAAATTAATTAAAAAAGAAAAGGTCAGCCTCAGTTAGATGGAACGTTTACATAATATGGATGTCTTTCTCTGTATGTGCTTATATTTCTAATTTCATAGTCAGGCATGGCCTAAAAATGGGGACTCTTTATGAGAAATGTATCAGTAGGTGATATTGTCCTCTGAGATCACCATAGAGTGTACTTGTACAGGGGAAGAAGGCTATGATGTCACCAGGCAGTATACTCTCAGGGGACCACCATCTTATATGCAGCCCATCGCTGATTGTGAGGTTGGAATGTGTTGCATGCTTGTACATCCATAGGTCTTTGCCTCTGGGCGGAGCCTTCAGATGCTGGCATATTGGGTTTCTCTTTTTTCCTCCCCACCCTTCCATCTCACTGTGCTCCCTACCACCATTCTGCACTCATCACTACCTAGTGGATCATCTCAATTCCCTCCATTAAAAGGCCTCCTCCAGTAGATGAGACAGACATTATTACTCTGCATACATGAAGGATATAGTCTCACTACTGGTGTGACCCTGAATGATGTACAGCCAGAGGAATCAGAAGTTGTACTGCATTCATATACAATTGTCAAAATACATTCTACTGGCATGTAAAACTAATTAGAACAACAACAACAACAAAATCCACACCTGGATCTTCTCTGGCACCCTCCAGCAGGCTAGGGCTCCTTCACATACACTCTTCCAGATGACACACCAGTTGTGGGACCTGGTGACCTAGGAGGATGACTGCCAGAGGGTAAGAGGGAGTGGGAACAGGGACGCTGAACTTGGCTTCTCCCTGCTGCACATCACTTCTGATGTAGGTGTATCCCTCCTAGACACCAGCCAATCCCTGCATTCAGCAGGTGGGGTTGGCCACCAACTCTTTAATGCCCAATAGTGAACAGCAAGAGGACACTAAGTTTTAGAAAACAGTCATCTCCAGTCATACCTCTCAGTATCCAAGCGGGACAGGTCAGAAAACCCCTTGAATACCAAAATCACTAGTTGTTCTACTCCCTTAAAAAATTGTGCAGAATTTGCATGTAACCTTCACAGTCTTCCTTCCAGATACTTTAAATAAACCTGAGATTCTTTAAGATGTAAATACTTTGAAATGGTTGTCAAGGGTCTTGTTTAGGGAAAGATTACAAGGAAAAAAAAATCTTTAAGTATTCAGTAATGAAGTGAATATTTTTTCAAACATTTCCATCTGAGGGTGGTTGAGTCTGTGGATGCAGAAGCTGAGCCTACAGAAGGCTGACTATTGATTACAGAGTCTCCTCTAGAGAGGCACAAAATGGGCAGAACTGGACCCAAAGGCACCTCCTGGGGAAATGAAGAATAGAACCTTCATCTCTCTAACTGTTGCCAGTCATAGTGACTTGTGTCCAAGAAGCTGAGGGTTTGCAACCCCAGAAGGTGAGAGGGAGCTAGAGGAAATCTTCCCCCAATGATGCTGTGGAGGTCCCCAATCCTTACTGCATCCCTCAAACTTCCCTGCGGTCAGGAACGATGGAAAATATTTCCTGGTTTGCAAGAAGCCACCAATGAGTTAAGACAAGAGCAGCCCACTAGGGCAGAAAGCAGGGCTGGAGGATGGAGGGGCAGTGCCAGAGCCCTTCCCACCACATCAGCTGTTGGGCAGGACAGCAAAGTGCAGGTTACTGTCAGCTGTTCATCAGCCAACTCAGACCAGCCAGAGTCCCTCTAAGTTGCTTCCTGGCCCTCACCCAGCTGCACATCCCCCTGGGGACCAGTCCAGGCTCTGGAAGGGCCAGAGCCACGCACACAAGGAGAATGTGCCAGGACATGCTTTGGTTTGGTCTGTCTGTGCTTGGGAAGCCTCACCCCGGGTCACAACAAATAACAGGAATGCATCCTTATCACTCAAGAACTGCACTCAAAAAATGGAAAGAAACTTGTATTACTGTGCAAAAACCACATAAATGAAATTAACAAACAGAAATATGATACACATGTCTTAGCTCAGACTTTGGCTCACATTTGCTGGGTTTGCTCCCTCCTCAACATCAGCATCTCATGAATATTCCACTATGTGCTGCAATGTTTTTCTCACTGTTTTTTATAACATATAAAACTAAATAAAACCATGCACAACAAACTGGGAGTTGTCATTATTTTAAAATGGCGGGATCTGGCAGGTACTGTCTTCTTCTCATGGTGGTCTGTGGGTGCCATTATGGACAGTGACAATGCTGTGGTTTGGGAAAGTGCTCCCAAAGGTCCAAGTGTTGTCAGCATTTCAGTCTTGTCACCAGACTGAGGTGCTATCATGACATGGTGGTAGCACTAAGAAGGAGCATTAACTGAAAAAATTGGGGGCTACTAGGAACATTCTACTGAAGGGGATATTGTGACCCCAACCTCTTTCTTTTTTGCTTCCTGGATTGGCAATGTAGAGGCTTCCTCCTGCCATGATGTACTGCAAAATCCATAAGGTCAACTGCCCATGGGCTGAAACCTCTGAAATCATGAACCCAAATAAACATTTACTCTTGTTAAATTGATTTATTTCAGTATTTGTCAGAGTAATGAAAAGCTGACTCACAAGGTCAATAACACCAAGGGCTCAGCAGATGACAGGGAAAAAAAAGAAAAAAAATGGGTCTTATCATACTCACTTTTCTGCATCTTTGGATGTCCCTCCAGGGTGTGGAGTCCCTCTAATGCAGCTAGACAGCTTTAACCCATTCCTTCTCCATTGACTGACAGGAATGCTAATACTGTGCAACATGAACACCACCTAAATGTTCCCTGTTGATAAAAGAAAAATTTGCTATCAGTTTTGACACAATCTTCCATAAACACCCTGGAACTTCCTGATGTTTTAATTTCTATGTAAGGTTTCCTAGGAATATTTGCATTTTTAATTTTCCTGGATGCTCTCAGATGCTTTCCACTTAGGTTGCTCCTGCCAGCAGTTGTAGGTGCAGGCTGCATGTGGGTGCACAGTGATGACTGGTGTGTCTTCAATCATCCTTCCCTGCCTGGGGGAGCTGGGGTCTTCTCCAAGCATGCTCTGGATCTGCACTTAGGTCTCCTTTCTCATGCCTCATCTCCTCTATGTCTTCTACTCCCTCTTCCTTTGCAAGGAAAGTGCCACTCGTGATGAGCCCATTATGTCTGAATGAGGCACATTTAAAAAGACTTGCAAAGTCCCAGATGGCTTTTACAATCCTTATTTTGCCAAACTTTTAAATAGGCCCATAAGACTAAGCTTGACTATGGTCTCTGGTCTCCAGAATGGGGGTGAAGTATGTGGAGAAGTCAAATATCAGTTGTGTGGTCATTATTCCCCTGCCCTCTTTCCCAGCTTAATTCTAATGAGATGTCCTCTTTCTGGCAAAGTCAAGGAGGAAAGATGGTGCATAACCAAGCATCCAGGAAATGCTCTGAACTTCTTTGCAGTCAGCCAGCAGTGTGAGCACAGGGATTGGTGGTGTCATACCAGCTCCTATGCTTATAGCCTCAAATGCACAGCAGGGGTATCAGTCAGCATTCTTAGTGGCAAGTTACAGAAACCTGAATTTTCTGCTCATCTCCCCTTGGGTCAAGTGAGGTGTTTCCCCAAGAAGGAAGAAATAAGAAAATGTAACCTTTGTTCTGTGAGTATGGACCAGAGAGAGGCTTAAGATGGACCAAGCACTATGCTAAATATCGCCCATACATTAAAAACCATGAGGTAGGAACTATCAATATTTTTAGTTTACAGATGAGTTTGGCAGGTAAGACTGCTAAAATTGAAGTCTGCGGTTTAGTGATTTTGCCTTGAACAACTATGTGTGTCAGCAGGTCATATTAAATGCTGCAGCATGTGGTTGTACAGAATGCATGTATGTCATTTCTGGAGAGATCCTTAGACAAGTTCCCTGTGGCTTTTGGAGGTGGGATAAGTCTGGATGTGGCAGATTGAGAGCAATGGGCTGTGTCTCTGAAGATATGAGTTCTTGGGTTTGGTCCTTATTTGCTATGTGGCCTGTCATATCTAAGTTTTAGTTTCTTCATCTTTTAAGGAATGGGTTAAATTTACCAACTGAGATGAAATGCACAAATTCCTTAAGATTTACAACTCAAAATGAACAGAAGAAGAAATAGAAAACCTAAATATCCTTGCATCTGCGTAAGAAATTGAATTTGGTAGGGTTGTGACTCAGTGGTACAGCACTTGCCTAGCACATGTGAGGCACTGAGTTTGATCCTCAGCACCACATAAAATAAATGAATAAAACAAAGGCATTGTGTCCATCCACAACTAAAAACATTAAAAAAAAATTGAATTCATCCTTTAAAACCTCTTATCTCCTCTTCTTTACAACTACAGGCATATTTCATCAAATATTTAAGGACTAAATAATGCCAATATTATACAAACTCAGAAAATAAAGAAGAGAATTGCTTGCAACTCATTAGGTCAACATAATGCTGTTAGAAAATCTGAAAAGGACATTAGAAAAAAGGAAACGGAGGGAGACCCTCATTGTTATACTAAATTACATAGAAGAGGTTGTAAGTGGAATAGGAAAATAAACAAGGTGAGAAATGAATTACAGTATAGGGGGTAGAGAGAGAAGATGGGAGGGGAGGGGAGGGGGGATAGTAGAGGATAGGAAAGGTAGCAGAATACAACAGTTACTATTATGGTATTATGTAAAAATGTGGATGTGTAACCCATGTGATTCTGCAATCTGTACTTGGGGTAAAAAAGGGAGTTCATAACTCACTTGAAGCTAATGTATGCTAATGTATGAAATATGATATGTCAAGAGCTTTGTAGGGTTTTGAACAACCAATAAAAAAAATAAATAAAAATAAAAATAAAAAAAAAAAAAAAAAAAGAAAAAAAGAAAAAAGGAAATCAATAGAACAATGTCTCTAACATAGAGACAGAATTCTTAACAAAATGTTATCAAATAGAATTTATCAATACTCAAAAACATAAGTGAGTTGACATCAGAACAGTAGGTAATTACCTTCCACTGTCCCGTATCAAACCTTTGACAGACATCACTAATCAATTGCTCTGTTGTTTTATCTTCAAAACTGAATCATTCTCAGTCTCACTCTCAGGTAGCTTGTATCAAGATACTCTAATTCTGTTATCTTGTTGAAAATCTGAGGTCATTTTATAAGCAAGCCTTTCCCTCAAGTGGGGTGAATTCTTCCAGATTAGATATGGAAGAGCAAGACAAGGAAAGGGAATTGAGAGCAAGAATGGGTTGTTTTGAGCAATCCATAGGAAGGAAGAAGCCATACAATATTAAATGCCTAAAAGGAGCCTAACCTTATTTGTTCTCATTTATTGCTGTATGGGCAGCCCCCAAGGACAAAATGTGACTCATGAACCAGCAAGACTGGGGAGTGAATGAATGACTTCTGAGGGAAACTGAAAGTGGTTCCATCTTCATAGTATTATGGTTACTGCCTTTGAGTCAAGGAGACCCAGCCATGAGTGATGAGACAAGAGATTGGGGTCCAGCCCAGGGATTTCCATGAGAAATTTATGCATCTATAGACTGATTATTCTTAGCTGAGTAACCATAGTAGCCCTGTCTTTCCTTGGGGTCGTGGGCACCCATATCCGTTCACTCTGTTGATATTTGCCTGGCTGCCTCAATCGTTTCTTAAGCTCATATTCTGTTTTAGAATGTATTGTCTTCCTGCTCTCCTTCCTTCCACCTGGTCTTTCTCCAATGTTTGCAATCTCAGTGAAACCCACAACCACCCATGCAGTTATACAGGCCAGAAATGTAGACGGCAGCCTGCGTGTATCTCTCTCCACCTCCTAATTAGTTCTCAGACATTCTACATTTTTCTGTTTTCATTACCACCACCCTGCTCTGAGCTTCCCTCTTTCCTTGCTTGGAAGTTTGCGAATGTGCTGACAGCGCTCTCTGCCCCCACTCCACACCCTTCCCCATGTGCATCCTCCAATTGCACCTGGGTGATCGGGCCAAAATGCAAAGTAGTTGATTGACACCCTGCTTAAAGCCTGCTGGTGGCATCTCACTGTTTCTAAGAGGAAGAACAAACTCTCTCAGCTGCTCGACAAATCCCTGGGGATCTGGTCCTTGCTATCTTCAGCTGCATCACATGCCTCTCACTCCTGACTATTTATGTGTTCATTTCACTGAGCATTTAGATCCTCCAACAGCATGTTCTTACCCACTCTCTGTCTAGGACTCTCTTCTGACTCCTATTTATCTGGTTACAATTCCTTCAGAATTCTTGTTACTTTCTTGGGAAAGACATCTCTAACCTTTCACCTGCACTCCTTTCCCAACAGGTTGTGGTGGACTCTCAAAGAAGGAGGCTGAGGCAGGAAGATTTCAGGTCAGCAACTTAGGAGACCCTATCTCAAAAGAAAAAAAAAGAGAAAGAAAAAGGACTAGGTAGGTAGCTTAGTGACAGAACACCATTGGGTTCAATCCCTAGTATTGCAGGGGCAGGGGAACGCATAGTATGGTCCATGGATGAAATTTTGCCCTCTGTCTGTTGTATAAATAATGTTTTATTGGAAAACAGTCATGTTCATTCATTTACTTGTTGTCCTTGTCTGCCTTTGCATTACAGGGACATAGGAGAGTAGTTGCAGTGGAGACCGTATGGCTTGCAAAGCTTGAAATATTTACTAATTGGCCCTTCACTAAACAAAGTTTCTTAAGAGCCTGGGTTTGAGTCCCAGCTCCAACACTGACTTGCTGCATGACATTGAGAAAGTCATGTCCCCTCTCTGGGCTTCATCTCATCAATCAAATGGAAGGAGTATCAGGAACCACCTTACCTGATTGTTTTATGTGATTGCTTTGCACATTGCCTGGCATATAGAGTATGCTTAATAAACAATAGCTATTTTTTTGGTGTTAAATTGATTATTCATTGATTAACTCATTAAACAAATATGCATGAGGTACTTGCCGTGTACCAGATGGTCATATGTGAATCCCAGGTTGGACCAACATTAAATCCTTACCCTTGAGGAGTTTACTTATGAGTGGGGAGAAGAGATAATAAAAAATCATAACTATTATTAGTAGTACTATAAACAGTGATTGCCACTGCTAGTGGTAAAAGGAAACCACTCTGTGGACCTAAGACAAAAATAGGTATGTCTTTGGGGCTTGGCAGTAAGTTTTCTTCCTTCTCACAGACATCCTGGCAGCTCCAAGAAAACGTGTTCATCTTGGATGCAGCTGACAGAGGTGGCATGGATGGGGCTGAGCTGGTGGAGAGACTGGATTTCTCAAACCCAGGTTTCTACACCAAATTATTCAAAAGGAAACCTTATCAAGCAGCCTTCCAGCTTGTTGTCATCCATCTTCCAAAGAATTCAGTAGCCCTGGGTGGTTGATGATTTATGGGACAGTGGCCACGAGGAGGTTGCTTTTTGTATTAGTCTGTATTTTATCAATGTTCAGCAACCTGCTGGCCGGGGCCAGAAGCAGCAGGCGCTTTGTGGAATCCCATTAACCCCAGTCTTGGCTGTAGCCAGCTCTAGACTAGCAGAGGACTGCTGGCCACTTGGGCAGATGAAAGACTTTGATCATACTAAGTTGGGAGTTCTAGCTGTGAAAAGAACAGCTACCCTTTCTTAATGGCAGCAGGGTTCTGTCTTCTCTAGAAAGATGATTTTAAGCCTCCTAGCCTAAATTTGATGAATGTCACAGTTGTTTAAGGTTGAGGGGGTCATCCATCCTTTGCCAATGAAAAGGCAAAGCTTATAGATGGTTCCTTATCTTATGCCTAGACTGAGTAAGCCAAGGCCAATGCCTGGGTCACTTGTAAGGAAACCTTGGGTGTCTGTTGTCTCAGATGTCCTGGTTTTGGCTTTTGTGTCATGGATGCCTTGTTCTGGGCATGCCAAGGCAATCCTCATGTTCTCTCATGACTTCATTTGCAGCACCTAGTACTGGGCCTGGCACCCAGTAGGTGCTCAATAAATAGGTTTAACAAATTGAAATGTGCCTGGACCTTTGCATATGTTGTTGTCTAGCCCTGAAATGGTCTTCCCATCCTGGTGCTATTCCAGTTGTCCTTAAGGTCATAGCTTAAATGTCATCTTGAACCAGTCAATGTCTCATCTGGAAAACAGAAATTATGACAATTTAATACAGGGAATGGCTATATACATACTGAAAGATGAAAGAGTCAAGAGAGAACACTGCCTGTTGTGTAAATAAAGTTTTATTGGAACACAGTCATGTTCATTCATTTACTTGTCGTCCAGTTACATAGTAACTGCTCTGGATTAGCTCACTCTTCTGCATAACAGACCACCCCAAAACTAGCTTCTTAACCCAGCCAACCTTCATTATCCTATTTTCTGTTGGCCTGGAAGCTGGGCATGGCTTCACTGGATCCTCTGCCTCAGGATGCTTCACAAATTGACCACTGGGTGTCAGCTGAGGGTCACCTGGGGAAGGATCTGCTCCTAAGCTCACTGGAGAGGTCATTGGCAGTCTCTTGAGGCTCCTTGGACTGGAGACTTTAGTTTATCCTTGTCATTGGCTGGAGTACCCGCTCGGTTCCTTTCCTGGTGGGCGTTTTCTGGGGCAGTTCACAACAATGCACCATGTTCATCAGAGCATGTGAGCAAGAGAAAAGCCATGACCAGGGTCTCAGTGTCATTGCTGAGTCTCGGAAGTCACTTCACCCCTGCTGGTAGGAGTGAGTCAGAAAGTCCATCCCTCCACTCCAGGCATGAGGGTTTCACATGGACATGAACCAGGGTGGAGGGCCAAGGCCATTCCAGAGGCTAACCCTGATGGGCAGAAAGAAGCTAATTACACCACAGGGCAGGAAGGACGGCAGCAAGGTTAGAGTTTTAGGAGGAGGATTTGAGGAGGGTCCCCACGGAGTGTGACCCTGGCCAGCTGATACTGGGTACTGTGAGGCTGTTTCTAGGAGTGTGAGGAGAACACCTGGAAACAGGAGCTAATTACTCTTTCTGAAACCATCCGGTGTTACCTGGGGTACCGGGAGAGCCGCCAGTAGTAGTAACAGCAACAGGGTGTCGCCTTGAGCTTCTATGATGGCTTGAATCACATCTCATCAAAGTTCACGTGAAGTGCCTTAGAATGTGACAACATTTGGAAACAGTCAATGCTGATACGGTTAGCTAAGAGGTGGATTTGGGAGGAACCAATCCAATACAGTGGGTGTCTTTACATAAAGGAGAAACTTAGAAACACACATGGAGAGAAGGACATGGGAACAGGAAGTCAGAGATAAGAGTGGCATTTCTACCAGCCCAGGATGCCAAGGGTTTCCAGCAGCCCTTGAGAAACAAAGGAAGAGGTTTGGGACAGATTCTGTTCCACATCCTTCTGAAGGAACAACCCTTGGGACACTTTGATCTTGAATTTCCAGTCTCCAGAATTGTGAGACAATAGAGTTCTGTAGTTAAAGTCTCCCACCAGCCTGTGGTACATAGTTGCCCCTTATCCATGATTTTGCTTTCCTTGGGTTCTCATACCCATGTCAACCATGGTCTGAACAATCCAGAAACAGGATTTTAAGTTTTAAATAACTTTAAGTACAGTATGCTATTATAATTGTTCTATTTTATTGTTATTGTTAAACTTGTAATCTTATTGTGCCTCGTTTATAAATTAAACTTTATCATAGGTAGGGTATATATTAAAAAAAAAAAACAACCTACACAGGGTTTGGTACTGTCCATGGTTTCGAGCATCCTTGGGGCTTTGACGGCATTCCATATGGTAATGGGGGTGGGGAGGCTACTGCACATTGCTATGCTCTGGGAAGCTAACACAGCCTCCTTCAGCCTTGAGGTCATCTCTGGAACCTTTTATCTTATAGAACTACCATGGATACTGGCTGTAGAGTCTCAGTCCAGCATGGCCATGTAGGACTTAGAAGGGTGGGTGGACACTGAGCCAGGGTTGTGTGAAGGCCAGCACATGTCTCTTTGGGGAAGGTCTTTGGTGACCTCCTCCACCCCCTCCACACAGGCCCTGTTGGGTCTCCACCCTCCTCTATGTCCATTTGATCCCATGCACCATCTTCTGTCAGGCACTTGCCATATCTCTTTGGCTGATTATCCCCTTCTCGAGGTCATGTATGAGCCTCATGAGGGCAGATGCTCCTACTGTCTCCAATGTTAAGCATGGTTTTTGGCACATAGTAGGTGGTTAGTTAATGGTCATTGCATTGAATGAACAAATGGTGGTAGAAGCAGAGTAGGAGATGCTCCAAGACAGAGAGGTTGGGTTGAACTGGTTTGAACAGCCGTCACATCATATATGTGTCTCATTCAGTCCTGAAACTAACCCTGCCTGCATGTACTTTTATTTTGCTTATGAGAAAACTGGAGACCAAAGAGAGAAAATGACTTGCCCAAAGTCATCTAGATGACAAGTGGCAGAGCTGGGACTCAACCCCCTTTCAACTATCTAGTCTCCTTTTCTCTCAAAGTTTTAGAGCCATCATGCATTAAGAACTCACATATCCCAGGAACTGGGTTGGATGCTATCAGCATGTCCCTGTCTCTGTTCACATTTTTATTAGCTATATCATCATTTGACCTTGTCATAGAGCACACAGTGCTGGCACAGAGCTGGAAACCAAATGGAACATTTCACTCAGATCCCACTCCACTGTGTAGCCAGACATCTGAAATCCAACCAACGTCCCTCCACTATGAGTATTAATAGATTGTTGATAGATCTGATGGTTTCTTTAATTGATGGCTTCTGCCATTATTAAGGAAGAGTTTAAAGAGACTTTTTATAAGGCTCACAACAATTATTAATCTTGGAAACAAGAGTGTAGATACAAATGTTATTTGTCCTTTTGCCAAGATAAATAAACATGTTTTTAGTCAAAGTTGTAAGAATTTCTTTAGCAAATATTTCAGGACCTCTTGCATTTCTGATCCAGAAAAACTGTAAGCCTATGAAATGTTTGTGGTTTTTATATGCTTTGTTTGGGATAATTTTTCAAATACTAGCATTCATGGGTATGTTTGGCAAAACCCAATAGACAAAGGGAAAACTATGTGTTCAAGAGTAGATGCTTTTCTTCCCTAAACCCCAAGATGAAGATGAGGAAATGGAATCTTTCAGGGGTGCTGGGCACTGGTGTTTTGTTACCAAACCAGGCCTGTCATGCCTTCTCACAGTATGCCCTTCCTAGAGACAAAGAATTTTGCAAAAAAGAAATAACTTTCTCGCAGGTTGCCAAGTGTGAAGATGGGAGTCTCAGATGTCAAATCTGCCTCCCTGAGGCTAGGCTTCAGGGTCATTTATGGGATGAAGGAGCAGGTGGCAGTGATTGGCGGTGAAGCAGTCAGTGGTCTGTGCATGCACAGTCTACACTGATGGCCCTTCATGAGTCATATTTTTGGAACAGGGTGGTGTCAGCTTGAGGTGAAGGTAGAGTTTTTAGGCTTCTGACATCAAAGTTACCTGTTAGACACTTTCAGGTCCAGATGAAGAGTCAATGGTTTTGACAGAGGTGTCCTTCACATCCCTGGAAAGTGACCTACTTATGGTCAAGACTCACACACTGGAGACTCTTAACACATTGCTCAGCTGGTGGACATCCCAAAGGAGTGATTTTTTTATTTTTTATTTTATTTTATTTTATTTTTTTATTTGTTATTCAAAACATTACAAAGATTTCAGAATCACATCGGTTACACATCCACATTTTTACATAATACCATAATAGTAACTGTTGTATTCTGCTACCTTTCCTATCCTCTACTATCCCCCCTCCCCTCCCCTCCCATCTTCTCTCTCTACCCCATCTACTGTAATTCATTTCTCTCCTTATTTTTTTCCCATTCCCCTCACAAACTCTTATATGTAATTTTGTATAACAATGAGGGTCTCCTTCCATTTCCAAGCAATTTCCCTTTTCTCTCCCTTTCCCTCCCACTTCATGACTCTGCTTAATGTTAATCTTTTCCTCCTGCTCTTCCTCCCTGCTCTATTCTTGGTTGCTCTCATTATATCAAAGAAGACATTTGGCATTTGTTTTTTAGGGATTGGCTAGCTTCACTTAGCATAATCTCAAAGGAGTGATTTTTAAGTGAATTAAAAGCCAGTAACTCAAATCATATAAAACTGGAGGGTTTATTTGAGGTTTTCTTGGAGACTCTGTGTGGTCTTTCATCTGCTGTGTCCAAAAAGGAGATGAGAGAGAATCCCCTCCTTCCCTTGTATGGGGTGGAGAAGCGGAGGGTGGTCGAGGCCTTTGTGGACACAGCATATTCCTAGACTTGCTCAAAACCAAATCTCTGGGATGACGGAAGTAAAATGCTTTGACTCTAAGACACTCAGACTCCCATGGTCAATATCACTAAGGAGGATATTGCACACTGAATAAAACTGACCATGCTTCAACCTTTATGTGATAATACTGATCACTTAAAAAGTATTTTACTGTGCATTATTTGATCCAGGACTCTTGAAAAAGCATAAATAGTGATTCCTAAGTAACTCTCCCCTTCCTCCCTGGCTCTGCTGGGGCCTGAGAAGTCGCGCGCATCCGCGCTCCACGCCCACTATTTTGAATGAGGAGCAAAAGGAACTGCTATTGGTCCAGCCGGTGGGGCTGAACGCTGATTGGCTGAGGCTAGCAACGGACCTGCACGTGCGCTGAAAGCCATTGAGGACTCGCTGTGTGGCAGTTTCCCTGCCCTGAGCTCAGTCAGGGCCTTGTCAGCCGCCTGGTGAGCACCGAAGGAGCGCCCTGGAGCCAGGTGCTCCTGTCCAGCCCCAGTGAGTGCCAGAGGTCTTGCAGGAGGCTGGGGATGGGGGAGGCTGGGGAGGGGACCCTCCCTCTTAGTGCCTGGTCACTCAGGCTTGCCCAATTCACCCTGTCGGGTCTGGCTCCTCCTCTGTCCTCAGGGTCAGGTTCCTCAGTCCAGGGTTTCCTGAATTCTCCTGAAACACTCTCACTGATCCATTGTACCCTGATTTCAGGCCTCTGGGTTCTGTTTTGAATCGATGGTTTTGTATATAGTGTCCCCGCCCCCACCCCCCCACCCCAAGCCCTGGAGCATTTTCCAAAGAAATCATTTACCAGTGGATCTACTTCGTTGAAGGCAGAATTGGGGATCTAGGGTCCTCAGCACCTTCTGTGACATCCTTCCTCTTCCTCATATCCCCGAGAAGCCTCTCCAGGGACCCTTAGAAACAGAAGGGGTAAAGAGTAGCCTGGCCCTGCGTTGTCCCATCTATCTTTGTGACCTTGCAGATCTGAACATGTCATCTCTGTGAGAACATTGTCCCCACACTTTGTGTGGGATTTAACAATATCAAGCTTGGTTCTCATGATCACAGTGGCTGGACCCCACTGGATGTGTGCCCGGTAGGGCAGGGTCAGTCCATACAAAGAGCAATCTTTCCAGTGGGAATAGCCACTGCACCCTTGAGGGGAGTTGCTGGCCTGCAGAGGAGAGCTGCTCTGGGGGCCTTTCCTGGCTCTGGCTCCTCTCTCTTGACAGCCTGGTGCACCAAATAGGGCCATTCCTCATCTCCCTCTGTGGACCTGCTCTAGCCCTTGATCCCTGGCCCTGACCAAGAATTTTTTCTCTGAAATGAACCTATTTTTTATGTGGCCAAGGCTACTTCTCACTTGTTAAGTCCAGCTTAGTTCTCACTACATTGAATAACTGCATTCCTCAATTTCCCTGGCAAAATTCATCATCCTGCATTGAGATCTCAGTCTGTTTTCAGGCATCCTGTGCAGGCCTTGCAGACAAAACCAAACTAAACTGAAGAACATGACTATTTAACACCACTTGGGTGAAGTCCTCATAGCAGTCAGGGAAAATAGTAGGGGGATACTGGGATCACTTTTGGTAAGGAGTGTTACAAAGATTTGGAACTTGAGGGGCATTTTAAGGACAGAGGGGCTCTCTTCTAGAGTAGACACTGTCAGAAAGCAGGGAATTCTATTGGTGGTGGTCTTCTTACATCTTATGCAGAAAAGGGAAGACTGGAGGGAAGTGAATGTTAATTGGGGGCAAAGCAGCAGTCACTTAAGTTCACCAGATAGGGGATGTTTAGTCACTTCTGTGAATTAATCTATGTTCACCTTTCATCTGTGTTCAGACATGGTTAGAGATCAGACTTTATTTTTGGTCCTGATTACTCATTTCACATTGAATTTGGTGCATGTTGATGCTCCATGAAATTGCTTGTGCTTTACTAGGATTTTAGGGCCAGGCTCTGTGTGCCAAACCTGGTCCTGGCAACAGCAGGCCCCACTGATAGACAGGCCAACTCCTGGAGGTCCAGGCTGCTTTCTTCTTTATCACACCATCTCAGGGCCAGGTCCTAAAAGAGGCCTCCTAGGGAAAGGTTTCAAATACATTAAGAGAGAAAAAAATTTTAAAGTTTCTGGCCCCAGAAAATTATCAAGACAGAAAAAACTGGAACAAATATTAAAAGGGAGTCCAAAACAGTTTTTGACCATTGCTTCTGCTGGGGATGCTGTTCCTGTCCTGGCGTAGTCTCTTTTTTTGCTCTGGCTGGAGTTGTATGTTCACTTGCCCATGTGGGAGCTTCTCTTCTGGGTGCCATGTGCATTGCTGCCGCTGGAGCCCCCAAATCTCATGGAATTTGTGTGTGTCCGTCCCTCCAGCAACCTGTGTTTACTACCTGCTGAGTATCAAGTGCCTTGTCAAGAGTCCAGCCTCTACCTGGACCTCCACACAGGTGTCTGACATTCACACAGATGGTTGACCCTTTATTGCCCCTTTAGGAAATCCCAGAGCCTGTACAGACACCCTGTGACCTCACCCAGAGCAAAGAGGATTCATTTTGTTAGGAGCTTAGTGACAAGGGTGACAGAATTTGGTGAGGGCATAGGTGGGGTGAAAAGATTTGTAAAATTAGGCTTCTGTGGAAAGGTCCCAGGGAAACATAACTGTTCAGACTCTGCGGTGCCCGTAAGTCCCACTACCCCTTTGTGCTGTCTTTCATTTTCTTTTTCATAAGAGGATTTTTAGGGTGCTCTCTATATTCCTGAGTAGAAATGCATTATTTTGGATACTGTCACTGTAAGTGTGCACACACACATTTTTTTGTACCTGTCTGCATAATTTATAAAGCATGGTGACCTGGGCTTCCTCTCTGCTCCAGAAGTTAACAGTATTGTTGTCCCCTCAGGCCCTGATGCATCCATGGCTAAATTATTTATTCCGAGGACAGGAGGACAGAGTTTCCATGAAGAATGTCAGGGAGCAAGGTAAGCCTGTATGCTGCTTCTTTCTATCATTTTTGATTAATTTGCATTTTTTATATAACCATAGACTATGCACTAATTTGTGTCACCTCTTGTAACTATTTTCAGGTTTTTCGATGCTTTTCCTACATCTGCACTTCAGCCTCTCATGGCAGTGCATAGTAGTTTACAGTTTGTTCATACATTCCTCTCCTAATGGATGTCTGCAGTGTTTCCTGTGTTTGTGTGCATATTTGAAAGAAGTTGCTATGGACATTATGAAAAAGACATTGTAAGCACTTATATTTTATTTCCCTTCATTTAATACCTGGTCATATGGGTAGATACGTGTTCAACTTTTTTCTTTGTTTTTGGTACTGGGGATTGAAGCCAGGGCCTCCGGCATGCTAGGTGAGTGCTGGAGAACTGAGCCACATCTCCTGTCCTTTTTCGTTTTATTTTGAGACAAGGTCTTGCTACATTAGCCAGGATGGCCTGAAACTTGTGATCCTCCTGCCTCATCTGCCTAAGTAGCTGGGATTTATGCTCACCACCATTCCTGGCTTTGCATTCTGCTTTTAAGAACATCTTCAAACTGTTTCCCAAAGTGGTGTATCAGTTTATATTCCCACCAATGGTGTATTGAGTTATTCAGTTTCCCTGTGAGTATTCTAAATTTATGCTATTGTATTTTTAGCATTTTATTTTTTGTAGAATCATAGTGAATAAAAGTTGTTTGCTTTGCATAAAACTAATTTAACTTGGTGATTATTTAAAGAGTGAAATAATACACAGAAATCCCATATAAGTATACTTCCTAATTATTTTTGTCTTGTTCTTGAGACTATTTCATGGATATATGTAAGAGACATCATAAATAATTATTGACTGGTAGATATTTCAATTGTTTCTGTATCTAAATATATATCTTATTTTGTATGCATTTGTAAAAGGGAGTGGATGTTCGTGGTGTTACAAGTAAGGCAGCTATAGGTTTCTGGGGAGAAATTCCCAGGACATAGTTCCTTGTACTCAAGTTTCCCCCAATAGTAACATCTTACAAAACCACAATTTGATATCACAACCAAGAAGATTACATCAATACCAGTGAGGATGTACATTGTTTCCATCACTAAAAGGAGGCCACAAGTGTTTTCTTGTAGCCAAACTTTTCTCCTCCTTTCTGTGCTTTTTCCTGCTGGTGACCACTATTATGTTCCCCCATTACTAGAATTTCATGAATTTTACAAAAATCAAATCAATCATAGTATTTGCTATTTTGTGATTAGCATCATTCACTCAGGAACGATGAGTGATAACATTTGTATGTATCACTCTTCTGGTGATACATACAAATTGTTGTAGATATCAGTTTTCATGACAGAGTAGTTGTCAGTGTATGGAATGTGGCACAGTTTTTGTTTGTTTCTTGTCTTATCTCCAAAAGGTCATTTGGGATGTGCGGCAGTCTCTGGCTGGGCACAAATCACGAGCCACCACACAGCTTGTAGATTCAAACAGCAATTCTTTATTCCCGAATTCACACCGGCCGTCTACAAACACGTTCTGGGGAAATCCACGTTCTCTGCCCAAATCCACACCTCATGGGCTTCTGTCTCCCAAATATATTCTGTCTGACCCTAAGAACTCAAGAGGAACTCAGGCAGCAGGATACGCCCTATTCTAAACGGGGAACACCCTAATCTCCTATTATCCTAAACCGGGAACACCCTAAACACGGATCCGCCCTGGTCCTTGAGCAAGGTCACCTTTCAGGAGTCCTTCCACTAGACAGCATGGGAGTACGCTGGCAAGGAAATTGTCCTACCTACTTGGCTGATGGCTCCCAGCAGGGATGAATTCAGTTCTTGGTGTTGTAAGGCAGCTATATGAAAATTGAAAAAAATTTGGGCATGTGATCACTAAAGTCTTCATTTCTCTGCATAAATTCTCAGCTGTGCAGTTGACACATCTAATGGTATTTCCATTGTTGGTTGGCTTTCCATTACTATGCCCAAATACCTGAAATGATCAGCTTAAAAGGAGGGAAGGTTTATTTCAGCTCATGGTTTCAGTCTGTGC
Source organism: Callospermophilus lateralis (assembly GCF_048772815.1). NCBI lineage: Eukaryota > Metazoa > Chordata > Mammalia > Rodentia > Sciuridae > Callospermophilus > Callospermophilus lateralis. Next base: position 60,173,617 of record NC_135315.1, read on the forward strand.
TTGGTGGTCCTGTGGCTTTGGGGCCTCTGCATATATCATAGTATTGGTTGCTGCTCACAAGGGGAAATAAAGGGCTGAAGTTCCAATATACCCGCCAAAGGCATGCCACTAATGGCAAACTTCCTTCCACTAACCCCACCTCTTAAAACTTCCACCAGCTACTGTCAGGACCACATGCTGGGGACCAACCCTTCATCACATGGGCCATTGGAGGACATTCAAGATCAAAAGAATAGCATGAATGTTTTGTTTTGTTTTGTTTTTTTTTTGAAGAAACTGCTTCCCAGTGACTCTAATAATTACATTCCCACTGGCAATGTACGAGTGGTCCTGTTTCTTCCTCTTCAGCAGCAGAGGTTGGAAACTATTTTTATTTGAGTTACATTTACAGGTGTGTATGATCTAAGGGTGTATGTGTGTGTGTGTTGAGATGGGGTCTTGCTATGTTTTCCAGACTCCTCTCTTACTCTTAGACCCCAACAATCCTTCAGTCTAAGCATTCTGAGTATCTGGGACTACAGTCCTCCCCTATGTCCTTTGATTCTCATTGTGATTTTTAGTTGCTTTTTCCTAATGGTGAAAGATGTTTTCCATCTTCTTTGCTTGTAGGACTCTGCATTTTCTTCATGACAGTAATCTAATTACAGGATAATAAACTAGAAAAATTATAAACTAAACACAATGTTAGATGAAAGAAGGAAATAAGATTAAAAATGAAAATAATGATTGTGTGCCATGGCACATGCCTGTAAATCTCTGCAGCTGGGGAGGACCATGAATACAAATCCAGCCTCATCAACTTAGCAAGATCCTAAGGAAATTAGCAAGACCCTGACTCTAAATAAAAATATTTAAAAAGGACTGGGGATGTGTCTCAGTGGTTAAGCACTCCTGGGTTCATTCTCAAAACCAAAAAAAGAAAGGAAAAAGAAAAAAAAAGGGAAAAATGAACTAGAAAATAGAAAAAGGTAGAATTCATAAAATCCAAAGTTGCTTTTAAAAAAAAATGAGAAAAATTGACCAACCTTCACCTTGAAGCAACAAGAACAAAAGGTATGACCTAAACTATAAGATTTGAACATGGGGTCTATAAGATTTGAACTTGGGGTCATTCTGCCTTACAGGAAGAAAAGGCATCCCAAGAGAATACTCTGAACAATATAAGATAGTGAATAACCTAGATGAAAAAGTCCAATTTTTTACCAGTGAATCAGCAGGAAGCCACTAGGAAGCACAAGGTCACCTTGCACAGTGAAGGCAAAGATCCTGCCCTGAGTGCCTAGGGCCACTAGAGGGCAACGAATTCTGCTTTCTGCCCCAGGGGGTGCACATGCCTGTGTAGCCTGGGCCTGGTTTACTCAGAACCCAGCCCTGGAAGCTTGTCCTCCTTTTGGGTGGAGGGAGCCTCATCTTTGCTGAGGAGAAGGTCTTTTGGAGGCTCTGATGCCCGAGGAAGGTGCTTTTGTTTGCTGCTGCCCGAGGAAGTTCTCTTAAGTAGGCCATTCCCAAAGGTTTGTTCTTTCCTTCTTCACACAGTATTTCAGCAGGACTTGTACAAAATGACCCATTTATTGCAGGTGGAGGCTCGTCATAGCAGAGGAGAGGGAGGTGAGGTTTTGTACAGATGCAGGTTTGGGGGAGAAATTCCCAGGACACATACAGAGAAAGGGAACAGAATGGACCAAGCCCTCTAGCTGTACTGATGAGCTGGGGACACAGGACTTTCCTGGGTGAGGGGTAAGGAAGGCCAGTGGATGTTGACCCATGTATTTTTATAATTAACTAGTGTTTTTAACCCTCAGGTTAAAGCAGGTGAAAAACAAATGGCGAATTGAAAGGGGGTCAAGTAAAACTCATGACATTAATTTTTGGTTTCAATATTCATTTATATCAAAATTGGAATTCAGTACAAGTTAACTTTCCTGGATTTTATGAAATCAAATAGTATGTTTAAAAAGATACTTACTAGTTCTCATTTTCTACTGAGAGAATTGTCATATTTGATCATTGCTCATGACCAGTGAAGACTTTAAATAATTTTACAGGGCTGGAGATTTGGCTCAAGTGGTAGCGCGCTCGCCTGGCATGCGTGCAGCCCGGGTTCAATCCTCAGCACCACATACAAACAAAGATGTTGTGTCCACCAAGAACTAGAAAATAAATATTAAAAAAAATTTAAAAAAAATTTTTACATTAATTTACACTAACTAAATCATCTTTCACAGGACCCATCTGTGACTGGTGGTGATGTTTAGAAATAATATGTCCAAGTGACTTCCAAGTGTGGATATTTCACTAAGCAAAATTTGTCAATCACTTTTAGAAGATCCCCAAAATGATGGTGGCTCTTTAATAACAACTATTAATATTTTATGATGCTAAATCCATTTATATGAAATGTCTATAGAATTTAATACAAAATCCAGTGGTGGAGATTTTTGCATGAGATGTTTGTTGAATTAAAAGTTTATTTTTTATTATTCAATATCTGAATAATTTTAGATATCTTCATTGAAATGGGGGAAATTAGGATCAATGTAACATTCTTTAAAAATTTGTTATGTAAAAAAAAAAGTTGTAGACTGGGGTTGTTGCTCAGTGGTAGAGTGCTTGCATAGCACATGCGAGGCACTGGATTTGACCTTAGCAGCACAATACAAATAAATAAATAATGTTATTGTGCAAATCAAGATCTAGAAAAGTATATTTTAAAAAATCATGTTTATCTCCCCAGATCATTGAAAATTTCATCCTTATATCCTGCATTATTAATTTTTATTTACATTTTTCCTTATTCATTTTCTAATTTGGAAAGTATATTCATGTCTTGTAACAGTTTTTTTTCAAACATTCTTGAAATTACTTTATTTTCTTGTAAGTAAAGGCCTTCTAATATGGAATGAAGATTTAATTTTGGAAATTATTTTGTTATTGGAAAGCCTCTTTGACTTCCTCCACTTTTTCCTAAAAATATCAGCCCATATTATGTGTTGTAGAAAATTTCTAATTTATTTCTCAAAAGGATTTGATTTTAGTGTAGGAAATTTCTTCAATTGATATGATATATCTAATGTATATTACATAAAATAACTTGGTTACTTTATATTATTTCACGTATATGAGCATATGATCAATGTTGTTAATTTTGGGGGGAAATGTTTTGATTACGTTGATTGTGTCCCCTAGTGCCACACAGATGGGGAAATCCCAGTCTCTCCTAATCCCTGAGCACGCTCCATACTGTACATCTCTGCCACAATCAAGTGAGTCCCTTGTACTTCCAGACACTAGAACATGCCAGTAGAATCCCATTAAGCAGGAGTCAGAATGAACCCATAAACACTGTCCAATTATCTTTCTGCTGTCCTCTGTTGAACACAGGTGTGAACTGACTCAATCAAATGAAGCCTAGGATTAAAGTCAGAATTGATGCTGGAGCCATCTTCTGGGGTCATGGAGAGTGAACTGAAGGAGACATTCCAGTGTGGTGTGTAGCTTATCAGGAAGAAGGAGAGATGTGAGTGAATGCCCTTCTTTACAGAGTTGGGAATGGGGCAAAAGGCAGACAGTTTCAGGGAACACAGCAGAGGAAGTGGTTTATGTGGAAAAGTAGAAATGAGATAACCCTGTGTCTCCACAGCTGAGAAGTATCAGAGAAACCTATGAAAAAGAAATTTTCCTCAAAGAAAGTCATGTTCCAATTTTGTTTTGGTTCCAAGAGAAAGACTTCAAATACTAATTAAAGTATGGAGAGCTCAGATTTTAATACTAATTAAGTATGTAATTTGAGGAATATAGTAGACCCCCTTATCCTGGAGGATCTGTTCCAAGATCCCCAGTGGGGTGGCTGAAACTACAGATAGTACTGACCTCTATCTACAAGCATATGCTGTTCTCCCCAGTTTGCCTCTTGGCCAGATGGTTATCAAGTTACTGATGGGTAGGTAGCCTATAGAGCATGAATCCATTGAAGGAAGATATGATTCACTTCATGGTCAGGACAGATATTGCCTGATTTCATCATTCATTCAGAATGGTGAGCAATTTAAAATGTAAACATTATTTATATCTGTGACTTTGAATTACTCAGGTAATTTGTGGGTGAGTGAAAACATAGAAAATGAAATTATTTTTTATTCTTCTTAGATATACATGACAGTAGATTATATTTTCATGTTATTATTCACTCATGGGAAAGTGAAATCTTTGATAAGAAGGAACTGGTGCATTTTAGGCTTTTTCATTGCTATGACCAAAAGACATGACATGAAAAATTAGAGGAAAATTTTTTTTTTGTTTGAGAATATCACAGTTGCAGAGGTCTCATTCCATACACAGCTGGCTCTATTTCTCTGGGGGTTAAGGTGAGGCAGAACATCTTGTTGGAAGAGTGCAGTTAAAAAAAGTGTCTCAGGACATGATCAGAAAGCATAGAGAGAATAAGCTCAGCTCACAAAATGTATACCAAAGGCATTCCTCTCCCAGATGACCCACCTCTTCCAGTCACAGTCTACCTGCCTACAGTCATCACTCTGGTAATAATCACTGTGATGTTATTAATGCACTGATTGGTTTAAGGCTGTCCTAACCAAATCTTTTTACCTGAAAACTTTCTTGTGTTCTCTTACTCATGAGCTTTTGGGGGACTCCTAAAATCTAAACCATAATATACTGGAACATTTAAGAATGCCATGAGATGCAAATTAACTTTGCCTCATGAAAAATAAGCTGGGAATGCCAATTAAAAATTTAAATAAACAAATTTTGGTATCAAATTGTAAATGTCCTATGATAACTCATAAGACTTCAAGCTGTAACAGTTAGCTGGTGAAAACAAGAGCATGCAATGTGAATTGCTAGGTGTGTCCCTGCTAGGGGACTATTGACATTTACTCCTCAGTATCTCACTTCCAATGTACAATTTCTGTGACCTCTGCAAGTTCTGATAATTCGGGACCTTTTTATCTGGGTATACTACTTGAGGGATTCTGCCACAGCACATTTTTCCAACAAGGACGTAGGAAGGATGAATTATGATGAGATTTGTAATGAATTTAACTTACCCAGTTGTAAATTGCATGAATTTCATCATACCAATACATTTTTTTTCAGTTATAAGGATCATGAATACTTCCAAGCAGGAAAAGGATAAATGAACAGAAATAATAACCATGTGTCTGTCAGTAAGCCATCAATGTTCCCAAGTCCAGTGGATCAGTAAGGAAGCAACTATGCATGACACTGAAAGTAGAGGAGTCCAATGCCAGTTTCCTCCCATTCTTTTTCTTTTTCAGAGCTGCAACAGTGAAACACCTTCAGTCCTCAGATGTTCAAGACTTGTAGCTTCTTTTTTTTTAAGAGAAAGAGAGAATTTTAATATTTATTTTTTAGTTTTGAGTGGACACAACATCTTTGTTTGTATGTGGTGTTGAGGATCGAACCTGGGCCGCACGCATGCCCTACCGCTTGAACCACATCCCCAGCCCAAGACTTGTAGCTTCTTGATAGTGCACTGAAGTCATCCAGCTCCTGGGGTAAGTTAGCATTGGAAATCTCATGAGTTGTTTGAAGTCTCTCAGAACACAAGTGGCAGGTAAGGCCAGAACAGGTGCTTCCAAAAAAAGATAACCTTTAAATACTAATGGGCAGTTGAGAAGGACCCAGAATTCTATTGGCCTCCTCCTTGCCTCAGCAGGAAATGAGCTTCCTGGGTTGAGGTTCATTATGAGGGCTTGGTCAGGTCTTGGATCTGTGAAGATAGAGAGAGCTGATGGAGGGTATTCCAAGTTGAGTATTGTGAGAGGAGGAATCACAAACCCTCTTTCTTTTCCTCATTTTTAAAGCCTTGTTCAATACTTAGATCCCTTGCCTGAGGCAGTGTGTTCCCAGGTGCTACATGGGACCTCCAGAAAAAGGAGACATGTTTTCTCTTACTCTCAAAGGCACTGCAGATTTCTAGATGCAGGTTCTGGTGCTTTTGCAATGAATTTTCCAACTGCAGAAAAGTCAGGGCTCAACCCTGTCTCTCCAACTCACCATCAAATATTTGGTCTCCCAAGATAAAAACTGGGAAATGGGACAAAATCTAAGGTGCAAACTGTCTTGAATAGGAGGAACATTAGTCAGCCCTAGACATTTAGCAGCACTGATTCTGGTTTTTGCTTTGGAGGTACTGAGAATGGAACCTAGGGCCATGCACATGATAGCTAAGCATTCCAGCACACAGCAACACCACCAGCTCAGTGCTGCTGTCTTTAAGACTCATGAGGAATTTTTAGACTTAGTGTGTCAGTAATCTGATTTTCTTTCAAACCGACTTTGATTTGTTTGCATGCAGATAGATCTATGTATGATTAATATTATGGTAATGAGAAAATAAAAGATCTATGGGGCTAATGATTGTTTCAGTGTTACATTTGTAATATTATGAGTGAACTACATAGATATGTATGGATAAATTACTATATTTCATAGTAAAAATATTTAAATATGTAAAACATTAACAAATACCAAACTGCTAAATACATGCTTATTGTATTAAAGTAGGATTTGCTGTAGACTAGCCTATCCACCAAGAGAAATTGAGGGAACTTCTGTATTCAGGATATACAGGCCAGATTGTAAATTGTTGTCTGTGTTCTCTTAACAACAACAAAATGAAGAAATAAAGACTTTAAGCAAACTACTATAGGGCTAGACATCAGCCCTGGCACATTCCCTTCTTAGAGAAGTTCCTAAGGCATAATGAAAAACGGTATGAATTTTTTTCAAAAACTTCAAAGAATAACTACCATATTGATTGATCTAGCAACCCCCCCATTTGTTTATGGATAAATAGAATATGTGAAGTATGTGATTGTGTGTGTGTGTGTGTATGTGTATGATGGGGTGGATATTGAGAGAGTGAGAATGAGAATATTATTCAATCTTTTTTTTTCTTTCATAGTGGAGGTTTATCACAGGGGTCTTTAACCCCTTAGCCACTCCCTAAGCCCTTTTTATTTTATTTATTAAATTATTTATTTATTCTAATTTTTTATACATGATGGCAAAATGCAATTCATTGGATATTACACATATAGAGCACAATTTTTCAAGCCACTGGTTGTATACAAAGTATTTTCACACCATTCATGTCTTTATACATGTACTTAGGATAATGATGTCTAACTCATTCCACTGTCATTTCTACCCCCTTGCCTTGTCCTTTCCCCTACCTCCCCTTTGCCCTATCTAAAGTTCCTCCATTCCTCCCATGTCTCCCCCACATCACCACTAAGAGTCAGCATCCTCATATCAAAAAAACATTCAACCTTTTGTTTTGGGGATTGCCCCAGCCCTTTTAAAATATTTTATTTAGAGACAGGGTCTCCCTAAGTCACTTAGGGCCTTGATAAGTTGCTGAGGCTGGCTTTGAACTCACAATCCTCCTGCCTCAGCCTTCAAACTTTCTGGGATTATAAGAGTGTGCCAGCACACATGGCTATTATTCAGTCTTAAAAAAAAGAAAAATCCTCTAATTTGTAACAGCATGGATTTCTGAGGATATCTTGCTACTGAGATAAGCAGACACAGAAAGATACTGCTTGAGCTCACTTCTGTGTGGGACCTAAAATAGTCAAAACTCAGAGGCAGAGAGTCCATGGTGGGCATCAGGGGTTGTTGAGAGGGAAAAGGGGTAGGTGATACTGGTTAAAGGGTATAAAAATGATTATACAAGATGGAAATACAATGGTTATACAAGATGTAGCATGGTGAGTATGATTAAAAACATGGGATGTTTGAAATTTGCTAAGAGGGTAGATTTTGGGTATTCTCTCTCCACACACACACTAGAAGAAAATGGTGACTGTGATAAGTTCATTATTTTTTGGTGATCATTTCACAGTGTATCCAAAAAATGTTTTGTACATTAATGTATACAAATTGAATTTCACAGTTACACCTCAACAACAGTTAACGAAAACAGTAACCAAGAATCTGCATGATGTGGGCACCAGTGCTGAAGGATGGAACAAGGTCAGCCATTCTAAGGGAATGCACCCAAAGAGCCTTTCAGCGGGAGGACAGTGTCTTCTCACTGCTGAGAAGCAACCTGGCTCTTTAGGAGGTCTTGAGGATTGTTTCCAGGTAACATCACCACTCTCTAGATCAAAAAGCACTGGTGGATTTGCAGCAGGAATAACCTCACTGCTGCCCACAAAGCTCCTGTCCTCAGCATGAAAGGTTTATGTTTTAAGTCGGATCAAAGCTATAGCTACTTATTTTCTTTATTAATTTTTTTGTGTTTGAAGATTTTGAGTTAGTAATATAATTTTCCTCTACTGTTTACAGTAGGTGCATAGATAAGTAACTCTTGACAAATCCAGCATCTGAGGTTGGCCTGCTGGATGCATAAAGAAATGCAAAGGAACAAGAGTTAAATATATGATGCTTTGGTTATTGATAATTGTCATATCTTTAGTGGAAGAAGTGGATGGACCAGGCTTATAGGGCGACCCATGTAAACTCCAGCCTTTTATCTGAGAACTCCTATCAAAGGAGGGTGTTGGGAAAGATGCTCACGGTGGGCTGTTTCTCTTCCAGCAAACTTTTAGGTGTACTCTTAGCATCAGAATCCTTTCCAAAGGGGAAATTTATGCTGAAACTACACAGAGAGAAGAAGGCTAGGCAAATTCCCAAGAGAATGAGCAAGGACAGAGGAGAGTCAAGGGGCTCATATGACTCAGCAGGCTGGGTTAAATCCTCAGCACCACATAAGTAAATAAATAAGTAAATAAATAAATAGATAAATTGTGTCCATCTACAACTAAAAAAATATTTAAACAAAAGAAAAAGAAAAGAGTTGAACAAATCAGATATTGATGGAGCAAGTACCAAAGCTTAGTACAAGACTCCCAGGAGCTGTGTGGCTCCTATGAGACATGTTTTCCATATATTTGTTGATTGATTATATATCCTCTTCTGAGAAATGTCTGTTCAGTTCCTTGGCCCATTTATTGATTGGATTATTTGGTTTTTTTGGTGTTTAGCTTTTTCAGTTTTTATATACCCTAGAGATTAGTGCTCTATTTGATGTATGAGTGGTAAAAATTTGTTCCTAAGATATAGACTGTCTGTTCACTTCACTGATTGTTTCTTTTGCTGAGAAGAAGCTTTTTAGTTTGAATCCATCCCATTTATTTTTAAAATATTTATTTTTTAGTTTTAGGTAAACACAATATCTTTTATTTTTTTTAATGTGGTTCTGAGGATTAGACCCAGTGCCTCATGCATGCTAGGCAAGCGCTCTTACCACTGAGCCACAAACCCAGCCCATCATTCTATTTATTGATTCTTGATTTAAATTCTTGCACTATGGGAGTTATTATTAAGGAAGTCAGGGCCTAATTCAACATTAATGAGATTTGGACCTACTTTTTCTTCTATTAGACACAGGGTCTCTGGTTAATTACCAGGTCCTTGATCCACTTTGAGTTGAGTTTGGGGCGTGGTGAGAGATAGGGGTTTAATTTCATTTTGTTGCATATGGATTTCCAATTTTCCTAGCACCATTTGTTGAAGAAGCTATCTTTTCTCCAATATATGTTTTTGGCACCTTAATCTAATTTAAGATAATTGTAATTTTGTGGGTTAGTTTCTGTGTCCTCTAGTATTTTCCATTGCTCTACCAGTCTCTTTTGGTGCCAATATCATGCTGTTTTTGTTCCTATTGCTCTGTAGTATAGTTTAAGGTCTGATATTGTGATGCCACCTGCTTCACTCTTCTTGCTAAGGATTGCTTTAGCTATTCTAGGTCTGTTATTTTTCCAGATGAATTTCATGATTGCTTTTTCTATTTCTATGAAGAATGTCACTGGGTTCTTAATAAGAATTGCATTAAATCTGTACAGTAATTTTGGTAGTATAATCATTTTGACAATATTAATTCTGCCTATCCAAGAACAAAAAAGATCTTTCTATCTTCTAAGGTCTTCTTTAATTTCTTTATTTAGCATTGTGTAGTTTGTTGTAGAGGACTTTCACCTCTTTTGTTAGGTTGATTCCCAACTATTTTATTTTATTTTTTTGAGGCTACTGTAAATGGCATAGTTTTCCTTGTTTCCCTTTCAGAGAATTTGTCACTGATGTACAGAAATGCCTTTGATTTATGGGTGTTGATTTTGTATCTTGCTACTTTGCTGAATTTGTTTACTAGTTCTAGAAATTTTACAGTGGAATTTTTTGGGTCTTCTAGCTACAGAATCATATCATTGGCAAATAGTGCTAATTTGAGTTCTTCTTTTTCTGTCTGTATTCCTTTAATATCTTTCATCTGTATAATTACTCTGGAAAGTGTTTCAAGAACTATGTTAAATAGAAGTAGTGAAAGAGGTCATCCCTTTCTTGTTCCAGTTTTTAGAGTGAATGCTTTTAATTTTTCTTCATTTAGAATGATGTTGTCCTGGGACTTAGCACAGATAGCTTTTATGATCTTAAGATATGTTCCTCTTATCTCTAGTAGTGTGCAATCTTAGACATTCTAAATTTGAACAAGATGATTGCTTGAGCCCACACAGGGAATGGGATTTGAAGAGCATAGGCTAGAAGCTGGAGTACTGGAATGGACAGATCCTTTATAACATTGTGCTGGGGAAAGTGTAACCAGGGACTTGCACAAAAACCTGTGAGCACCTCCCAGTGATGAGTGATAAAACTTTGACCAAGAGAACTTTCATTAGTTGAAAATGCCCCTATAACTGAAGAACAAAAAATATCCCGGAAACACAAAATATATATGATGTCTTAGTTGATGTTGGAGAAATGCTGTAATGGGGAAGGGCTGGTAATAAATGAAAAGGCTTGTGCAGAAACCTACTCTCAGGAGATCCAGAGTTAGTTGACATTCCTGAGCAGTTTGGTCTTTTCCCTAGGACTGACTTGAGAGAAACCTGTGGAACTGCTGGATTCTATCCCACTTGGACTCTTCCCTTTGAACAGCTAGTGATTGTCAAGCAAAGAGGTGGTTGGTTTCTGGGTGGCTGCCGCACGCACGCAGTGAAATCAAGAAAAGGTAAAAACAGATCAACTTTGTGGGTTGAATTCCATGGTGTTTGCTCTGTATTTGGTTTTCATGATGATTGATGGGAGTCAGGCTTAGTTGCCTGCCCTAATTGTGAGGCAGGGGGACAAAGGAAAGCTGGTCTATTTAGGAAGTGCTTCTATGGGGCACAACCCATAGAAATCACTAGGGGATGTGAAAGGTGCATTGAAGTAGGAGTTGACATTGTTTACCAGAAGACCCTCCATCCAGGATTGGGACATAATTTGAATTGACAAGTAGGTTTCCCAGTGTGCTTGCTTGAGTTGGTCACCTGGGTGCATGGTAGGGGGCTGTAGCAATACACAGATAGGGCTGTCTCCAGACATGTTGAATTTGCACCCTGTGAGGTACAAGGTGCCTGTAAGAACTGTCCTGTCTGTGAGGGAGGGAGGAGGATGCTGCCTCTGGCTATGGGGCAGATTCCTAGAGGAGAGGCCTTGCCCAGAGCTGGCAATTCTGTATTCCTGGGACACTATGGTGTGTCCCAGTAGGAAGAGAAAGACTCTGGACTGGCTCATGTGATCTTGAAAGCTGATGAGTCCTAAGTTCTGTAGTCCTCAGGCTGGTGTCTCAGGAGAGCCTGTGGTGGAATTCCAGCCTGATCCTAAAGGCCTGAACACAAGAAAGCCAATAGTGTAGTTGAGGTGAGAAGGTGGTTGGATGATACCCACAAACTAATGTTCAAGTTCACATCTGAAGGCAAATGAAACCCATGTCATGGCCCAAAGGCAACTGGGCAGAACAGTTCACTCACTCAGTGTTTTGCTTTATCCAGTCCTTCAACTGATTGGATGAGGCCCATTCCCGATGGGTAGTGCTTTTCTTGATCTACTGATTTACATATTTCTCTCATTACAATCACACCCCAAATCAGGTTTTCTAAATATGTGAGACCCCTGTGGCCCACTGACATTGACCCTTGAGATAAACAGATAACAGTCACTTATGCTTCAGTTAGTAATAAAAACTGACAAATGAGCTGTTCAATGTTTTTCATCTTCTTGACAATAATATTTCAATGCCTTTCCAAAACCATTAGAAATTACCTCATAAACTTATAAGCCCATTTATAATTAGGAACAACAAAAAGAAATATGGAATTTATATCAGTCATGAAGTCTAAATTTTCACTAGTAATACACAAGAATAAAATCTTTCATTGTTTGATAAAAATAAATCAATTCATATTTGTTCATTGTAAGAAACATATCACTTTGGTGGGGGATGTGGACAACTGGGAGCCTGTGGTAGCCAGGAGATGTACAGGAAATCTCTACCCAATTTGATGTGCACCTAAAACTTCTCCAACAAATGAAGCCTATTAAAAACAGCGACAGTGTTACCCTATGTGCATATATGATTACAGAACTGGTATAACTCTGTCATGTACAACCAGAAAAATGAGAAGTTTATTCCATCTTTGTATGATGTGTCAAAATGCATTCTACATAATGTATAAATAATTAGAACAAATTAAAAAATAACAACATATTATATCCCCAAATATAGAAAAGAGCAATATAAATTAAATTCTTTATAATAGATAGAAATGAGAGAATGCTTAATAGTTACTGGACATGAATATATAGATTACTGTATATTATTAAATAATGAGAATCAACGTATGTTTGAAGCCACGTACTAAATAACCATTAAGTACCCATTTTCATTTTTAACTGTATTGTAACCAGCATATCCAAGGCACATTTATAGCAATAAATATTGGACAATGCAATTAATGAGTAAATGAATATGAAGTTTCTGGAATGTTGATCCAGCACAATAAAAAGCAAACACCTCAGTTTTTTAAAACTATATTATTTGAATAAAGACAAAGCTATTTTGCAAATACATATAATATCCTTCATATTCATGCAAATTAAAACCTCTCTAGAAAAAAAATACTCTGAAAAACAATGAAAATTTTATTTCATATCAAAGCCCTTTTCCTGCTTTTTTCGTAGATGTTCTAAGTGGATTCAATAGCCACACAGTGAAATTTGGGCTCTACTGTAGGGGACAGAAGATTGTGGCCTGTGGAATTAAACATTGTCAGGACCACTTAGGCATAACAAATTTGGTAGCAGACAAAATCTCACCCTTGCATCTGCAAGAGAAAAGGAACTTTCTATTTTCTGTGGAAATACTCCTTGCTCCATTGCACTTTTAACCTTTTCACCAGGAATTGTTAAAATGCCAACAAATGATGTGAAAGAAGAAATCTAATTTAAAGTTTATATTGGGTCATTTATTTCAAAGCAGGCCTGGAAAGCATATTTAAAGGAATATGATAATTCAATCCGTTTCTATAGTACCATAATCTATAGTACCATAATCTATAGCACATAAATATTTACAAAGGGCTTTGGTTCACATTTTGAGGTTTCCATGCTATGATGTACTTATTCAATTTTTATGATATCTACAAACAAATTAATTTGTTAATATTATACCAAATTTCACTGTAGAATTTTGTTAGAGCCTACCATTTTTAAAATCTCACATCTCCGAATGCATAGTGAATATGCATATAAATGAAGCAACTTCCAAATTTGATACACCAAAATTAGTTTTTCAAAAAGATCAAAAAAAAAATGAAAGTCTTTTATCTGGGTGTATAGTAAAAAGAAAGACTCAAATTACTAAAATCAGAGATGAAGATGAGAACATTACTATCTACATTCATAAAGAATTTAGCTGTGCACACACAATGGGGATGCTTGTAGTCATAGCTAGTCAGGAATCTAAGGCAGACAAATCACTTGAGCCCAAGAGTTCACTGTCAGTGAGACCTTGACTCAAAAAACTTTTTTCTCTTTTTCATAGAGAAAACTATGAAAAAGTATATGCCAACAAATTGAATAACTGGTATGGAATGTGAAATTCCAAGAAACATACCACCTTCTAAAGCCTTAATCTTGAGAAATCATAAAAAATAAAAAATAAAACTCACAAGAGATTAAACTAGTAATCCAAAACAACTTTCCGATGGAAAGTTCTAAACCAGAACACCAAATGAACCACATGGATAGTTCAGAACCAGATAACTTCACTAAAGAAGTCTATCAAATGTTTAAATAAGGGCTGGGATTGTGGCTCAGTGGCAGAGTGCTTGCCTAGCACATGTGAGGCACTGGGTTCTATCCTCAGCACCACATAAAAATAAATAAAATAAAGGTATTGTGTACATCTACAACTAAAAATATTTTTTAAAAAAGTTTAAATAAGCATTACCAGCTTTCTTTTTCAAACTTTTCCAAAATTCAAAGGAGAGAGAACATACCTTATGTATTCCGAGAGGCCAGCAATAACGTGGTACTGAAGCCAGACATAGACTTGGCAGGAGAAGGAAACTCTAGATCATTATCCCTTATGAATCCTGGTGCAGAAATGTTCACAATGCTAGCACGTGCAATTCAGCAGCTTTTTAAAGTGACTGTATAACATGACCAAATATAATTTATTCTAGGAACATGGCGATGGCTCAACATGTGACCATCAATCAGTATACCACATTAGCAGACTGAATTAGAGGGGGAATATCATGAATATCATCATCTCTGCCAAAGCAGAAGAAGCATTTGAAAAGATTCAACACCATCTTATGAAGGGAAAAACATTAGTTAACAAAGTTGGACTAGAAGAAAACTACCTCAAAGATATGACATGAAAAGCCACAGATAACACCATAATTAGTAGTGAAAGCTTGAAAGCTTATTTGGTAAAATTGGCAAAATGTTCAGGATGCCTGCTTTTTCTCTTCCATTCAATATAATATTGAAAGTTCTAGACAAAAGCATGTAAGGAAAGCAAATGAAATTGAGGCATCCAAATGGGGAAGGAAGAAATAAAAGTATGTCCGTTCAAAGAAAACATAACATATATGTAGAAAAACCTGAAGATGTCACACAGAAAAGTGTTAGAACTAATATTTTCAGTAAAATTGCAGGATATGAAAGTAACACCCCAAAGGGAATTGAGAACACAATTCCAAGGCATCACACTTGCTGATTTCAACTATGAAAAGCCAGGATATCAAGACAGCATGGCACTGGGACAAAACCAGACACATAGTCCAGCAGAACCAAGCTGAGAGCCCAGACTTCAACCCACACATGGGGTCAAGTCATGTTTGACAAGGGGACAGAAGTGCATGAGAGGGAAAGGACAGTCTCCTCAGTATATGGTGCTGCAGAGACTGGGCTCCTACACACAGAAGGATGAAATTGGACCCTTATTTTATGTTCCATACACAGAAAGGAACTTGAAATGGAAGACAGACTTAAATACAAGTCCTGAAACTCTCAGAAGAAAACCGAGGGGAAATCTCTTGATATGGGTATTAGTAATGATTTTTTGAACATGAGACCAACGGGATGGGCAACAGAAGAAAACTAAACAAGCAGGGCTACAAAAAGCAAAGGAATCCATCCATAAAATGAAAGGGCAATGTCCAAAGTGGGGGAAATATTTACAAAGCACATCTGACAGGGGTTAAGATGACTCTAATAGTGGGGAAAAGGCCTGCCTTGGCGTTTTCCCAAAGGAAGTGACAGGTTACCAATAGATATGTAAAGGTGCTCAGCATCACTAATGGCTGGGAATGCAGATTCAAAACCAAAATGAGGGGTCACTGAGCACCTGTTAGGCTGACTCTTGGCAAGAAGTCTAAAAAACAAGTGTGGCATGGCTATGATCAGTGGGGACCCTTGTACACTGTTGGTTTGGAATTTCAGCTTTACAAGTAGAAAGTGTTCTGGAGGTGGGCAGAGGTGGTTACTGCACAATAATGTCTTTAATATTATTGAAAAGTATACTTAGAAATGATAAAGATGATTAAATTTTATGACACGTTTTCCCCACCAGTTTAAGAAATAAATTTATAATAAGAAACTCTTATTAACTAAAAGTTTTGAAACATAGACTTGATCCTGAAAACTCTGCAGTTTTAGAGTTGATTCTGAGCATTTGGTTTTTTGCTTCAGCACATTATTAATATTCATAACAGCTTGGTACTTGGCAACAGTGCTACCTGATTATTGCTGTTATTTTCATTATGCCAAAATATCCCCATGTCTTCTGTACTTTGTGGCTTATTTGTTGGGTTTTAGCAACATAGGATTACCTCTTTCCTTCCCACCAACATTCATCTTTAGAGAATCTATTCCTGTTACCTCCTTGTGCAGCCAGCTTGATGGGAACCTTGAGAAGCCAGGAGACATGGAAATCAGGGGCTGCCTGCAGCCCAGATGTTTATAATGAGGGGTGTTTATGTTTATAAAATTATGTCATTTGCAAACCAGGGATATTTAGACCGCCTTCATTCCTGTTTGGATGCCTTATATTTTCTTGTCACCTCTTATTTCTGTGACCAGTACTTCCAATAGTATATTGAATATACATGTTCTTTTGATTCTAATCTTACAGGAAATGATTTCAGCTCCTCTCTAGTTAGTGTGATGTTGCTTTGGTCTGAACATCCTTTCTTCATGGTCCACTTTATTTTCAAGATCAATTACTTTGTCTTTGAGGCCTCAAACCTGTCTTCAAAGTGGTCTAGTCTGCTGGTGGTGTTTTCCATTGAATTTTTAATGTGGCTTATTGAGTCTTTCACTTCTAGGATTTCCATTCAGCTTTTTTTTTCAGAATCTCTCTTTATTCAAGTGGTCCTTTACTTCCCATATTTAATTTCACTCCTTATATCTTCTTTTAGCTCATCTAGCATTTTAACTATGAACTCTCTAAATTCTTCTGACATTTCCTCCACTGCAGTGTTGATGGGATCAGTTGTTAAAGCATTATGGGCTTTTGGGATGGTTTGTTCCCTTGCCTTTTCATATTGTTTGTATGTCTATCCATCTGTTGTGATAGCTCACTACTTTGTGAGCTTCTTTCTTTTAAGAGCCCTGAGTTCGGTGAATATCCAGATATTGGTACTTTAAGTCAAAGTGAGACTTTTGTTGATCCAAATATCAGCACCACTTTGAGAAATGCCACTGAACCCTGTTTACTACAATCACTCAGAACCAGGCCTCCTGCTATTCAACCTTATGGGAAACACAATGTTGACATTGTTGTCCACAGCTCCTCAAATCCAGGTCGAAGCTGTAGTGAAGTTCTGGAATAGGTCAAATTTAGTTCTTCAATTTACTAAAATTG
The DNA here is from genome assembly GCF_048772815.1 of Callospermophilus lateralis. NCBI lineage: Eukaryota > Metazoa > Chordata > Mammalia > Rodentia > Sciuridae > Callospermophilus > Callospermophilus lateralis. Next base: position 60,190,859 of record NC_135315.1, read on the forward strand.
CTATAATCTTAAATGAGGGCTAAAAGTGGGGAAGAGGAAAAATTGGGGAAAAAGATGAAAGAAAAGAAGGTAGGAAGGAATGAAGGAGGAATAGATTGGGTGGTATTTGTGTTTGAGGTAATAGCAGATAATACAAGAGGATGAATATAAAGGGTAAAAGGAGCAACTATAAAGTAGAGCAAGGAAAACAAGGATAGGAAGATTGATTCCAGTTAAATCAGTAGATAAAATGCAGTCAATTGTGTTGAATCTTGGCTATTAGCATAACCACAATCATTCAAGTGAAAAACTTATTTATATGTTCAATGTTGATATTAGAGTTATTTATAGAAAATCATGCCAGGTGAAGAAAATTCCTGTTGGATCTTGTTTGGGTTTCCTTGGGGTTTGGACATTTAGAATATGTGCATCCTCCTTTGGCCATGGATCCCTCCATGATTGCTGGGGTACAGGAGCCACTTCCCTGTTTGCTGTGACCCTCCCATGGCCAGTTCTGGTTTATAAGCTCTGGGGTCTGAAGCTTCCCTCTGGTATGGTCCCTGGGCTTCTCAACAGTGCTTCCCCTCAATGTCAGTGGTTGGTGCTGCTGTGGTCCTCAGGGATTCATTTTCCTCTGCTCAGAGCCACAGTTGCTTTGCTGCTTTGTCACTGTCTGGGTCAGTGGATGCTGCACAGAGTTTTTTTGTTCTTGTTGCTGTTTTTTTTTTTCTCCCTGCCTTTGCCTGGGTTGCAGAGTGGTGGGCTAGGCGCACTTCCTAGCGCAGTCCACTTAGCCCCTTACCCCTCTTTTGGGGGAAGGGGAGGGGGAGGGAGTTTCAGTGATTTGGGGGCTACTAGTGGTTCCTCTAGAACTTCTTTCTGGCTCTATTCTGATGAGGTCCCACTCCAGGGGATTTCCCTCTGGTTTCATTTGCAGCTGTCTGGACATAGGAAGATGTCCTGTCATGAGATGGCTGTGAACCCCTGGCTCAGCTTTCCTTTCACAATTTGGTTTTAACCTTTGATCTGTTATAAGGGCCCTGCTGTTCCCATCACACTTAAATTTTTATCTGCCTTTCCAAATGTTTTTAGTGGGTGATTTTAAGTAAATTTCTACTCCCTCTCTCTTTCTTTCTATTGCCCCCCTTACCCAACCCTGGTCTGGCTTTGGGATCAGGGAACTGTGTGCTGATTTTCTACTGTGGTAACCAGTCTGCAAATCTCTCCAGGTCTTAGACTTTTTTTGTACTGAGTCTTAGAACATTTAAGTTTTCACCCATCTCACAATTCTGGTTTTCCTTCACTGCCTCCTTTCTGTGCATTGAAGAGATTGGGAATTATTGATTTCCTTCCTTCCACCATCTTGCCAGTCTCTCATTGATTTTTTAAATTGATGAAATATAGTTATATATAAAGTTGGAATGCATTGAGATATATTTATACATGCACATATTATAATTTAATCAACTTTATTCCCTAGTTCTTCCTCTTTTCTCTTGTCCTCCCTCACCCTTGATTTTCTATTTCTACTCCTTTCCCTTCTTTTTTTGGAAGATCCTACCCTAACTTTCATTTATGAGAGAAGGAATTTGACCTTTACTTTCTGAGTCTTATTTCACTTGGCATGATGTTCTCCTGTTCCACTTATTTACCAGCAAATAATTTCATTTTTCTTTTTGGCCAAATTTCTACTCTTTATTCATTTGTCCATAACTTGGCTATTATGCTGTTGTAAACATTGGTATGCACATGTGACTGTAGTATGCTGATTTTGTATTTTTATGTAACTACTAAGAAGTGGGAAAGCTGGGCCATACGGTGGTTCCATTTAGAGGAATCACCATACTGCTTTTCAAAATGATTGTACTAATTTGCAGTCCCCTCAACAATGTATAAACATGCTGCTTTTTCTCCCACATCCTCGACAATTATCCTTATTTGTATTCTTGATGATTGCCGTTCTGATTGTGGTAGTATGAAATCTCAGTGTAGTTTTGACTTCTATCTCCCTAATTACTAAGGATGTTGAACATATTTTCATATATCTGGTGGCCATTTGAATGTCTTCTCTTGCAAAATGTCTCTTTAGATATTTTTCCCATTTACTGAGTGGTTTATCAGGTTTTTTTTTTTTTTTTTTGAGTTCTTTATATATTGTGGTGATTAATCCCCTGTTGGAAAAGTATCTGGCAAACATTTTCTCCCATTCTGTAGCTGTCTTCACACTCTTTAATCTTTTTGTCACTGTGCAGAAGCTTTTTTATTTAATGTTGTCACATGTATTGGTTCTTGCTTTTATTTCTTAAGTGTTCGGGGTCTTATTAAGTAAGTCAGTGCTTCTGCCAGTGTGTTGGAATGGTGCCCCTATGTTTTCTTGTAGCAGTTTTGCTATTTCTGGACCAATTCCTAAGACTTTGATCCACTTTGATTTCATTTTTATGCAGAGTGAAAGATAAGGATCTCATTTCACTCTTCTACATATGGCTGTTCAGGTTTCCCCAGAGCATTTGCTCAAGAGGCTGTCATTTCCCCCAAGGTACGCTTTTGGCACCTTGGTCAGGAATCAGAATTATGTGGATTTGTCTCTGTGACTTTAATCCATTTTTAGTTTACTTTTATGTTCTGCTTAAGAGATAGGTCCAGCTTCATTTCTTTGCATGTAAATATCCTCTTTTCCCAGCACCATACGTGGATGAGAGAGTCCCTTCCCTATTGTGCATTTTGGTATCTTTTCAGTAATTGACTCTGTGTGTGGGGGTTTGTATCTGAGTTCTCTCCTTGTTCCGTATTCATGTGGTATTCTCTGTTCTCTTCTTTGTGTCAGCTTTCATGTCGATATCTGACTCTGGATTATTAGAGTCTTAAATATACTCATAGTTATGCACTGTAATACCTCTCATTTGTCCTTTTTGTCTCAGGAGGAGATGATCATTCATGGTCTTTTTTGGTGCCATGTGAATTAAGGGATTTTCTTTCCATATTAAGGAAAATTGCCCTTGATAGATAGACAGAAATGTCACTGAATCTCTTGCTTTGAATAGCCTGGACATTTTAACAATATTTATTCTTCTAATCCATAAGCACACTGTATCTTCTTATCCATGTATGTCTTCAGTTTTTCTCATCAGTGTTTTAAAATTTTTATGATACAAGTAAATTTGCTTTCTTTGAATACATTTGCATCACTCTACTTCTAAGTATTTTGTTTCTTTTGGTGCCATTGTAAATGGAATATTATTATTTTTTATCATTTATTATTAAGGATATGGGAATGCATCTGATTTTCTCAGGTGGATTGTGTCTCCTGAACCTTGACTGAACTTGTTAATAGTTCTAACAGATGTATTAGAGAAGGTTGTAGCATGTTCTATGAAGAGGACTTGTCCTCTGCCAACAGAGGCGGCCCTTCCTTCTTCCTTCCTGGTTAGGATGCCTGTGATTTCTTTTTCCTCCCTGATTCTTCTGGCTTCCAAATGATTCTGAGAGGAGTCCCCATGGCCACATCTTCCAGGGGATCTGCCAAGGTCTCTGTATCTTGTATTCTCACCAGGGCTGTTCAGCACCAGCCTTAAAACCTGCCCACTCAATGGAGACAAAAAACATCTCAGTAATGTGTGTGTCAACATTGGTGTGTTGACATTCAGAGATTGAACATCGTTAACAGTTACTATGTGCAGTAATTCTGTTTTGAATTGTGGAAATTTGTCCTTTGTCCCACTAGAAAATGATTTGACACATGAGGTTCTTTGTGTCCCTGGGATATTAAACTTTTATCAGTCTTGATTTTTAGGAACACTTTGATAGTTGTGGTTTGTCTTTCTAAGTATCTATGTTCTTTTTGTTTTTCTATAAGGAGTCAGTCATTTTCTTTGTGACTTCTGACCCTTCAGTCAGAAAAAAAATACTTTCAACTTCAATGTCATGAAAATCTTTCATAATAATTTTTCTTTTTGCATATAAACTTACACCTGCTGGTTGGGTGATATATAATTATACCCAACTGACACAGGCGGATACCCAAGTGACACAGGAGGCTGAAGAAGGAGGATTCAGAGTTGGAGGCCATTTTCCCCAATTTGAGGAGATCCTCAGGAACATAGTGAGACTCTATCTCAGAAAACAGAAGGACTGGGGATGTGGCACTGTGTTAAGTTCCCCCTGGGTTCAATCCCTAGTACTAATTTAAAAAAAGAAATAAATAAAACAAAAATAAATAATACAAAACCTAAAAATCTTAGATCTCTATGGGATTTACCATACAAAGGACATTCAAGCATAAACAGTCCCTAAACATATTATGTGGTCAAACAGAAGTCAGACTGCACTGATGTGAAAAACCCAGAAGAGGCAAATCATGGGGAGAGAATGATGAGTGTTCCCTGGAGACTAGCAGGAGGGAGGAAGGGAGGGAATGGCTGTGGGTACCAAATACAGGGTAATGGGATGCACTTAAAGCCACTAAGCTGCATATTTTTAAAAACAATCTTAAATTTTAAAATAAACTAGTTTGAATAAAAATATATTAAAAAGAGAAGAAAATAAAAGGGTGGAAATGGAAAGGGCAACTCTGGGATTAGAACAGGTGTAAGGGGGTGTACAGTGGGTGGTGCTGGCTGTGGGGCCACTAGGGGCCACTAGGAGCCATAGGCCTGAAGCTGCTGTTGAAGGTGTTTCTGACCATGGTGCTCTGTCAGGTGGTGGAGGTGGTGATGGAAGTTGAGCTGGAGTTTCTTATTTTATCTTTTATCTTATCATTACAGTCTATTGTGATACATAAGTTTTAAATGCTTTATTATTTTGTTGACTTGTTGTTATTACCATAAATGATGTCAGTGCATACTGTTTTGTTCAGCACTGGTGTTGAGATTTACCTTCTTAAAGACATGGAGCTGGACATTGTTGCTTTTCCCTGCTGGATGTGTTCCCTGGTGTAACTGGTACAATGGGGTTTTTCTTTTCTCTAGGCATTGATATAAGAGGTTTTTTTCTCTTTTTTTGTATTTCCAAATAACACTGCTTTGAGCAAATGAGTTTAGGGCAGCTTTAGCAATGGAGCAAGAGCCTGTCTCAAAATGAAAAAGGAAAAGGACTATGGATGTAGCTCAATGGTAAAGTGCCCCTGGTTCAACCCCAGTAACAAAAAACAAACAACCTCCCCCACAACAAACAAAAAACCAACAACTAGAAAAGCAGACCTGAATGGCATTTACCTATCTAAAGAAACTTATGTAGTCCCTTCCAACATTATGCAGCCCAGGAGAAATCAGACTGCACTGGTTTGAAAAATGCAGACTAGGCATAACACAGGACTAGAAAGCTGAGGGGTTGCTGGGGACTAGCAGGAGGGTGGGGGAGGCAGTGGTCATGGATACCGAATACAGGAAAATATTCTGGAACTACATAGTGGTGACCAGTGCACAGTTTAGAGAATGTACTCAATGTTAGTAAACGAAATATTTTAAAACATAAAAATTTCAATTTTGAAATAAGCTAATTATGCAAAAATAAATAAATACATAAAATAAAAATAAGGAATAAATAAACGGCAGGGGAGAGGAAGGGAGACTCTGGGTGGTCTCAGTAAGTGGTGCTGGCTGAGGGGCCAGCAGGGGTGTGTTGGTCTGGAGGTGCCATTGCAGGTGTTTTAGCCCAGCTCTCTCTCAGGTAGTGGACGTGGTGGAACTTGAGCTGGAGTTTCCACAAGCACCAGAGGTTGCCCTGCAGCTCTAAGAGGAGTACAGATCAAGAGACTATCCCTGTTCCTTCCAGGGATAATATATTTCCCACTGCCTTTCACACAGTTCCACCCACAAACCACCCTGACAGTGTTCCTAGAATGCACGCAGTGACAGTTGCTCCTGCCCCGCCCATTCCTGGATGATATGCTCTGCATGTCCATCCCTGTCCCACTCTGACACACTCATATTCCCCCACCTCAGTTTTTCTTACCTTCTGCTGATCCTCCGTGGACTCCAGGTTTTTCTTTCAATGCTGGGCCTGGTGGCCTTGGTCCTCCATGTTGGGTCCTGTCATAGTGACCTGGCTGTGGATATTACCAAGTGGATAGTGAGGCAAGTGCAAGTTAAGGAGTGAGGGGATACCCAAAAAGGAAGGGGGGGCAGCAGTATGAGAGGCCTGGCCTTTCCTACCATGATGTTGGTTTTATTGGCATCCCACAGTTCAGAGGAGCAGGCTGAAGCTCAGAGAGGTTCAGTTCCAGGACTCAGCTGTATGTGACCCTGTCACCCTGGGCAGGCTTTACCTTCCCAGTAGTAGGTCCATTTCCTGTTGGGTGGAGAAACTCGAGATGGTAGACATGAAAGAGGGGGGCTCCAGAGTCTCCTCTAAGCTCTTCAGGGAGTATGCCCAGGACAGAGATACTGTGCAGGTATCATATACCTCTGGAGCCACCTGTGCCTTCTTGGTTGGGACATTGAGGAAACATAGAGTCAGTGCCAAACTGACCCACCAGAAGTGTCTGGGGATGGAGTTCAGTGCAATATCCAAAGCAAATAGGGGCTTGTCCCACAGAGGGACAGGAGAGCCCCAACAGAGCAATGGCTGGCAGAGTTCAAAGTGGAATTGCTAAGGGGATAGTTAGAAACACAGCAGCTTCTGGCCAGTTTGTTAGCTGAGCAGAGGTGGAAGCTCTGTGCATTAGGAGCTTATCCCCTGAGTCCCACCAGCACATCACCTTCTGGAGATGGGAAAAACGGGCTCATCCCAGACAGGAGGGTCCCTGTGTGAGGACAGCCAAGACATCATTCTCTGCAGTATTGTTGTGATGTTTTCAAGAGTGAATGAGGTCCAGGTCCTATAGCTCTGAAAGTCTGAATGACTGTGGAAACCAGGTCCCACTGGAAGGTGGTAAGGCTCTGGGTCCCCAGCACCTGCTTTCACAGTCTGGGGTGTGTTCCTTGAGACACAAGTACCAGAGAAATGAACCAATTGGCACAAGTTCCTGGTGTTTTGGCTAAATGCAGCCCTACTAATCCTGATGATGTGTAAGACTTGGAGAGTGTGTGGAAGGACAGTCATGCCACTGTCACCTAGACACCTGGGTCTAGGAGTTATGGTTAGTTGGATGGCAGAATGCAAATCATCTGAAAAATTGAAGTGAAATAGTGTTTGTGTCACTGTTCTGATATTGTCACAAATATGGGAAAAGTGATCTTGCATGAGTCCAAGGCTGAGGCTGGCAGAAAGGGTGGGGATGGGTGAGGAGTTGGTGCTCAGATTCCTCATGGTGTAGGACTATGCCCTCCATATCCTGGCCCTACCAGGAAGGTGGTCCTGGTGGTGTCTGTGCTCTTATTTGCTTCTCATCTTCTCTAGGCTCTGCCAGTGGAGTCTCCTCTGTCCCACACTTACCCTGAGGCCCAGCTCCTGCCCAGTGGTGCTTGGCCCTGGCTCTTCCTCCCTTGACATAGAGTTTATGCTGCAGCTCTGCAGCTCTGGAGGATAACCTGTGGAAAACATGGAAGACAGTGCATGGTAGCTGGCAGGGTGCCCCAGCCCCTGCTGGCCTCTTGTGACCTTCTGATCCCCAGACCTCATACAGACCATTCGTACCAGGCTTGTACCCTAAGAGGACAGGAAATGACCCTGGGGGTCCAGGATGTACCCTGGAGACTCCCTTTCCTCAGCTTCATCCATGCTTTGGGGGTGACCATGACAGGACACCAGGCTCACAGTCTCACATACCTACTCCTGTCTTAGGCCTCTTCCCTCATACTGAGGGGGAAGGTGGTGGGGCTCTGCAGGACTACTTTCAGTGATGGTTTCTTCTGGATATACCTCCCCAGGGCTACCAGGTGTGGGTTTTGGGCTACTTTGAGGAGTACCACTTGGAGAAGTACCACTAGAGAGGCACTGGGAGTGTGATTGAAAGCAACATAGCCATGTCTTAGGGTCCCCTGACTTGACCCCTCTTCTAGGTATACCCACATTTGTCCCTCTGGGCTACTGTTGGCCCTCCTCCAACTCCATGACATTTCCATATGTGTACACAGCTAACACCGACACTGTCCCCCACATCACATATCAGGCCTGGGTGTAGCCAGGGTCCCAGCTCTGAGGAGACACAGCTCCTCTTCCTGTCCTCTATTGTGACCTTGGACAAGTCATCATGTCTCTAAGCCTTCCCCTGCCTATGTGAGATAACACTTAGAAACCAGGTTGTCACATCTCTGTAATGAGAAACCAGGTTGTCACATCTCTGTAATGCACAAAAGTAGAGATAAAATATGGAAACAGGTGGGATGTCACATAGAGTAGAGCTAAAAACAGGCCTAGCCACTTGCCTTGTGACTTTGAAAATGCCATTTTCCTTCCTGGCCTTCTTCCTCTGTGTGCATCTTAAGAGAGTTGAAATGTATTTAGTGGGGATAACCTCACCTCCCAGAGCCACCCACCTTGTTCTCTTGGGATGAGAGTAAGCACATCCCTGGGCACCTTAGGGATCTCCCAACAATGAAATTCTGGTCTTTTCCCCTTTCCATTCTCAGGGCCCAGTCAAGGTACTTGGAGATGGGCTGCTCCTGTTCCATAGAAGTGTGGTCTCCAGTCTCTTCTTTCTTTTCTTTTTCTTTTTTTTTTTGGTCTCAGGGAGTGATCCCAGAGGTGCATAGTCACCAAGCCACATCTCCAACCTGTTTTTCTGTTTTATTTTGAGACAGGTTGTCAAGTGTTGCTGAGATTAACTTTGAACTTGCGATCTTCCTTAGCTCCCAAGTTGCTGGCATTATAGTCATGTACCACCATGCCTGGCATCTTTGTCCTTTTCCATGTTACCTCCACCTCCTGGGCCCCCATTTTCTCTGACCTACTCTCTGATCTCCATGTGTATGCACCTATTGAGAGGCTGAAAAGAAATATTGTTACATGGCAAAGGCAGGCAAGTGTCCCCAGGATCATGGAAGTTCTTTTTCCAAAGGAAATCCTATGGGAGATGGGTGAGTCCTGAGCTAGGAAGTCATGATCCTGCCTTTTCCTTTGGAGTTTGCCTCTGTCCTGTTCTCTGGGCCAGTCCCTGCCTGACACTGGGCCTCAGTTTCCCAAATGTGCAGTGAATGGTTAGAGAGGAACTTACACATAGTCCCTTCTGGCAGGTGCTACATAGATTTCTAGGCTGGGTAGGGTTTGTCAGGGTGTGCTTCAGGGTTCCATGTTACTGTCTGCCCAGGATGGGTGCAGGTGTACCCTGCTTGGTGTAGCCTGGCCTTGTGTTTATAGAATGTGTGTTATCATTGGCACAGGCATGGAAACAGTGCCATACAACACATTCCCAGGTCTCCATCCTTTCTCAACTGTGAGATCCTTTTGTCCCATCTCCTCAAAGCCCCAGAAAGTGTAATCACTCTCTCTCAGCTGCATGGATGTGGGGGAGGGGAAGGACTGGATCCCCAAAGCAAATGTGAGGTGTTGTGTCTATTAGAAGTGGGTGTGGATGGGAGCCTGGTGAAGGCACCAGATCCACAGAAATATACATGACACTCTTGGCCCTGCCTCCTGATAAGATAGGTATATATTTCATAGAGGAGGGAAGGGTCTGGCCTGAGTTCATGCAGTGATTTAAGTGGAAGCTGGGGCCTCAGTTGCAATTAGATTTGCCCACCCACTGCAGAAATAGCAGAATCACAGAAGTGGAGGTGGTGCTCAATGCTGACCTGGATGGCACCTGTGCAGTCACCTCACTGTCTTTCTGCCCCAGGCTCTCTGGAGCTGATTTCCATCTCCTGAGTCTGTCCCTGGCCCCAGATGCTGAATTTCAGAAGGTTTTTTGAGGGAAAGGGAAAGAGTGCCACACAGCTTGGTTGGCTCCATGCAAGCTGATCCCCTCATCCTCACATTCCTTCTGCTCCCATCTCATCAACTTGAGCAGGTCACTCTTAGCTGCAAGAGAGGTGAGGAATGACAACCTTTTAGTCAGAGAGTAACTTGCCCTAGAAACCAGTCTTAGTTCTGAAGAAATGGCCAAAGTGAAAACATGTTCAAGAGCAGACTCTTTTAGACCTCAAGATGAAGGGGTGAAAGAGTGTCTTCCAGGGGTCCAGGCAGTGGTTTTTGTGTTACAAAACCAGTCCTGTCATGCCTTCCTCACAGTGTGATTTTCCCTGAATCTGCAAGTTGCTCAAAAGAGAGTTTATTCATAAGATGGCCAAGGTTGGTAGGGAGAGACCGCAGACTCAAAACCACCTCCCTGAGGTTTAGAGGCATTAATGTGACAAGAAAGTCAATGAAAGGTAATTTGAGGAGAAGGAGTCAGTTATCTGTGTGCATAGGCAATCTACATAGCACTTTTGGGAGTTCAGAAAATGGCCACAGTAGCATAATCTGAGGGTGGAGTTTTTAGCCTTTTGACGTCAATAGCTTGCCCATGGGACGCTTATACAGGCTCACGTGAAAGAGACAGGTTTCAGCTGCTTTGAGCTAAACAAAAAGCTGCCAGTTTTTGGAAAGCAACTTAGGAAAACATTAGCCTTGTGACCTGCATGTTGAACTGTTATCTATAGCAAAGGTACTGGGAGTGTTGTATTTTTATCTGTAGGAGGTATAGAATTGGGGATACAAAGAGATAATTAAAAGAATGTGAAGTCAGAGTACTCATTCTGGTTTTTCTTCAGGTTCATTGGAAGAGCAGAGATGGGGAGGTGCAATAGGGGAAAGGTCTGTGCAAATTAGCAAGGAAACAAACAAATAGTAACTTGTGAGGAAAGGACCAAGGCAAAGTACATAGTTAAGCAAAGGGAAATGGAAATAATAGCTCCCTATGCAAACAGAGTGTCAGCATGCTATGTAAAAATGAATGCCAGCCACGTTTTATTTACAAATAATGTATGTGAACCAACATGGTGAAGTAGAGCTGGCAGTAATTAAGTTTGCAGAGAGTTACAAATTAAAACAAGGCAGGATGGGAAATCAGACAGGTGGTCTCTACAGTCCCAACATGTGGTGTGATGCAGTGGTGGAAAGCAAAGTTGCAGCAGAAATAAAGCAGTGAGGAGCCTGCCTGGAGTAAGCCAGATGATGGCCAAATTCCCAAAGCCAAAGCTGTTAGAAATGGCAGGCAGCTCAATAAAAACACATCAACAGGGAGGGGGTTTCAGTTTGTGTCTTGAGCATTAGATCAAGTTAAAAGAGAACAAAACCTTGGATTTAGTAAGTAGATTGTTGCTTGAATAAACAGAAAATAACATTGGTTTGCATGTTCATGGGACCACTACAAAAATTAATTATATATTTGGCCACAAAAAAAAAAACTTAACCAACACAGAGAATTAGAGGAAAAAGCCATATTTTTATCATAATCTAATAAGATTAGTATAAATAATAACATGACCAGTAAATTTTCATTTAGAATTCAAGAAATACCCATCTCAAAAACACTTGGATTAAAGAGGACTGACTGTCTAGACAGATTTGAAATTTGTTGAGAAAGCTCTGGAAAGAAAAGCCCTTAATTTTCAAACTCCTGGGACATAAACTATATTTAGTGGAAAAATTAGACTATGGGAATTCTATACTGAAATAGCACAACAAAAGTAAAAGGACCTACCTACGTGGTTTAATTACCAAAGGAAACTGGGAGGAAGTAACTGATAAAGATCAAAACAAATTAATGAGCTGGGAAATCAAGATGTATTTATATTCATATTTTAGCAGAAAAGTGAGCAATACCACCTTGGGATTATCTTCAACAGCAAAATTTGAACTCATCACAAATTGCCCTTTTTGTGCAAAGGAAGAAGGGAGTAGCAGACATATGGGAGATGATGCATGAGAAGGAAAACCTAAGTACAGATTAAGATCGTGCATGGGCACGGAAGGGAAGGATAATTAAAGACATACCAGACGGTATTGTGCACCTGCCCAGCCATCTGCACCTATGACAGGCTTGCAGGACCAGCCTTGGTGGAAAGCCATGTGGCAGCACCCAGGAAAATGAAAAATGCAAATATCCCCAGAAACTCATACATAGAAATAAAAACACCAGTAAGTTCAAGTGTGTTTATGGAGCATTGTATCAAAAACTGCCAGCACATTGCTGTATGAGCAAGGAACATTGTGGTCATGTGCATGTTGTACATTATTAATGTGGATATCAGCCAGGAGAAGGAGTGGAGTCAAGCTGAGGAGGTGCCTTGAAGGAATTGTCTCTTCTCACCCTGGAGTGGGAAAAGAAGATTCAGAAAAGTGAGTGTGATAAGACCCCATTTGTTGTTGTATTCCCCACCCCACCCCCGGCATCTGCTGATCCATTGGCATTATTGGCTTTGTTAGTTAGATTCTAATAGAAATACCTGAGACAGATCAACTTACAAAGAAAAAAGTTGTTTTGGTTCATTATTTTAGAGGTATCAGTCTATGTTCATTTGGCCTAAGGAGGAAGCTGCTGAGGAATCATAATATCCCCTTCCTTTGCATGCTCCTACTGACCTGTTTCCAGTTAGGACTCCCTGGAAGTGATTCCACCAAGTCCAGATAGTACCTCAGACTGAAAGGGTTAAACACTTGGCCTTTGGGGCCACTTATCATATATTCTTGGCACTGTCTGCAGTGGCTTCCAAAGATTTTTCAGAACCATGACAATACGAAATATGCATGATTTTATTTTTTTTTTATATTATAGAAGCAGTGAGAAAACAACAGGAAACAGAGGAATATTCATGAGATGCTGATGTTGAGGAAGGAGCACATCAAGTAAGTATGAAAAAATGCTTGAGCTAAAACATGTGTATTATGACTTTTCTGCTTCTGTGCTAATTGACATCTAGGTGATTGTGGCAGAGAAATAAATGTTTCCATTTTTTAGTGCTTATTTCTTGAGTTATGAGGATGCGCTTGGTTATTGTGATCCAGGGTGGGGCTGCTCCACCCCAGACAGATCAGCAGTGCCAACAAAGCATGTCCTGGTGCATTCTGGCCTGCTTGGCTGTCCCTGTCCCACACCCAAGGAGAATGGGCCAGCTAGATAGGGCCAGGCAGCACCTCAGGTGAGCCCTGCCTGGGTTAGGATAGTTGAGCATTCCTGCTGCCAGGTGGCTGGTGCCTAACTCATGGAAGTGTGCACTTTGCCACACCCTTCCCAGCAGGCTGACTTTGCTGGGACAATCCTGGCACTGCCTACCCCCTGCTTTCTGCCCCAGTGGGCTGCCCATAGTCTTTCTAAAATTCTTTTTAGATATAAACGACAGGAGAGTGTATTTTGAGATATTATACATACATGAAATGTAACTTATTCTAATTAGGATCCTTTTCCTGTGGTTGTACATGATGTGGAGCTACACTGGTTTGTGTTCATATATAAGGAGAGGAAAGTTATGCCTAATTCGTTGCACTGGCTTTCCTACTTCCATTTCCCTTCCCTTCCCTTTTTTTAAAAAAAAATTCTTAAGTTGTTTAGGTGAATTCTTAAGTTGTTTATTTTACATTTATGTGGTTCTGAGGATCGAACCTAGTGCCTGCCTCATAGTGTAATCCTCCATGAATCTGCAAGTTGCTAGAAAGAGAGTTAATTCATAAGATGGCCAAGGCTGGTAGGGAGAGACCCCCAACTCAAATATGCCTCCCTGAGACTTAGGGGTTTTATGTGACAAGAGAGCCAGTGAAAGGGTATTGAGGTGAGGATTCTGTTGTCTGGGTACATAGTGAGTCTACATATCACTTGATGGAACAGATGTTCATAAAATGGCCACAATAGCATGATATGAGTGTGGAGTTTTGGGCCTTTTGTCATCAAATGCTCACCCATAGTCTCTTGTGCAGGCCCTAGTGAAAAAGGCAGGGGTTTCAGCTAAACAAAAACCTGCTTTGAGCTAAACAAAAACCTGCCAGTTTTTGAAAAGTAACTTAGGCAAACATGAGCTTATGACCTGTATAGTTAAGTTGTTATTATAGCAAGGCTAGTGGGAGTCATATTTTTTAGCTATGTGAGGTATAAAATTGGGGATAAAAACAGATACTGCATGTAAAAATCGGAGAATTATTCAGGTTTTTTCTTCAGGCTCATTGTAAAAGCAGAGAAGGGGAAGTGCTTCACGGTGCAATAGACAGTGGACAGGTCTGTACAAATTAGCAAAGAAAAGAACAAAAAGTAGCTTGTGAGGAAATGACCAAGGTAAAGTACACAGTTAAATTAAAGTGAAATGGAAAAAAAGTATCTTCCTTTGGACAGAGAATGTCAGGGTGCTATGTGAAAACAAATGCTAGCCACAGTTTCTTTTACAAAAATGCATGTGAACTGGCATGGCGAAGGAGGGCTGGCAGTAATTAAGTTTGCAGACAGTTACAAATTGAAGCAAGGCAGGATGGGCAATATTACCATGAGACAGATGGACTCTACAGTCCCAACATGTAGTGTGATGCAGTGATGGAAAGCAAAGTTGCAGCAGAAATAAAGCAGTGAGGAGCCTGCATGGAGTTAGCCAGATGATGGCTAAATAAATTCCCAAAGCCAAAGCTGCTAGAAATGGCTCAATGAAAACGCATCAACAGGGAGGGGTTTCAATATGTGTCTCTGAGAATTAGATGAAGTAAAGAGTGTGAGAGGATATAAGCACCAACTGGTGGACTGCTTTGTGACTCTGATAGGAATCACCACAGTGAGAGCTCAGCCTCCACAAGTCCAAGGACAGGGTCCTCAGCAAGGCTGCTTTTACTTCAGATGCTGGCTGTATTACAGGGATAACCAGAAGACCCCGCATTGGGGTCTGACAGGCTGCTATTAATTTGGGGGTTCTGTGACCTCCTCATAGAACTCATGGATACTGGTGATTAAAGTGCTGCTACAAAGGGTACAAACCAGGACAAGCCAAACAATGAGATACACCAGGTGAGGTCTAGGAGGGTCTGAGCAAGGACCTTTTCCCTGTGGAATCCAGCACACCTTTCTCTTGGCCCATCACTGTACTCACCAAGCAGGAATGTCCACTGAGATTCAGTGTCCAGAACTTTTATTGGGGTTTCATTATGTAGATGTGATTGATTAAATCAATGGATGTGGGTTTGAATTCAGCCTCTATCTCCCTTCAGTGCCCTGAGGTTGGGCTGACTCAAAGCCCTAACCCTCTACTCACAGGAGTGGTGTTTACGGTAATAACTTTCCCTCTCTTGCATCAGATTCAACCTGTTAGCAGAAAAAGTTATGATACAAATAATGGACAGTTTTATTATTTGGGAAATACCAAGGATTTAGACTTCCTTTCTGAATTTAGGAGCAAAAGCCATTCAATTCTGTTTATACAACATTTGCCATTTGATATTGATTCATCTTTTCACTCAACATATATGCTTTCAATCTTCCCAGTAGATGCATGTGTCAACAGTGCATTCTTTTTTTATTGCTGTGTGGTATTACATGGTGTAGAAATACCACAGTTTGTTGCTATTCAACATGCTTTCAGGTCCCTTCTGGACCATTGATAAAGTGTATGTCAGTGGTTAAAGTAGTAGTTGACATATAATAAAGCTCACCTGAATTCTTCATATACTTTGGGGAGAGTCTGTCCTCTGCCTCAGCCTGAGAAAATCACCTATACATGGTCATAATCAGAGGGAGAAAATAACACAATAAACTGGTCATGACCAAAAGGAAAGACTTTTTTGCATTAAATTTACTAAATTGCTCTAGTATGTAAAAACGTACTTGTGTACAATCTGGTTTAAAGGAATCCACAAAAGAAACATTCTGTTCTGCATGGGAATGTGGCTACTGACCTAAAGTTCTAACTTATGGATAGGAAGACAATGAATGCAGTTAAATGAGGGAGTCAATTTAATAAGGTGTATCAGGGTCTGAATAAATCACTCCCTGTGATTTCATGAGAAGCTTTTGCTGGATTAACGTTGCTCCATGATTCCTATTACCCCCATCCTGAGTTCTGGTCTTTCTTTGTGAAATCATGCTAATGTCCTGTGCCTTTCTCAGGAGAAAAAATTTTAAGTTATATTTGGTAGAGAACTGTAAGAAGACATGGAAATGTTGGGAGGTAGAAGCATGAAGTGCTAGCTTACACACCTTCATTTGTGTGTGGTCCTGCATAGGCTCTCTCTCGTCCAGCGAGGAGGTCCACAGAACAGGGCAGAGGAAAGTGTAACTGTGGAGTCACTAATCAAGACCTCTGGAGACCAAACAGGAAGCAGGTCTGATTTTATTGCTCAGTTACTATATATATATATATATATATATATATATATATATATATATATATATATATATATATAATATACACACACACACACACACACACACACACATGCTCAGGCAGTAGGCACATGATTTGAGTTACCTCCCTGGCTGGGCAAGAGGTATTTAGACAACATCCTTCTCAGGCCCGAGGGCTTGTCATTGTGGAGGCATGCCTGGTCACTACCCGAAGACCCAAACGTCGCACCTGATCTTGGGACACTTCCCCCCCCTTAATCTTCATTGAATGGGATTTTCCCCCAAATTTTTTGTTCCCCAGTTAAAGTCCACTCCCTGGCATGTTCTCTCTCTCTTGCTAGACTCTTCAGTAAACCTTGCTACCATAATAGGTAGCTGGAGGCTGGAGCTAGGAGAAGCCATCCTGCAGCTGGTTTAAAGGTAATAAGAGTCTGTTTCTTTAATTCAAACTCTCTTAGGATTTCTCACGTCGCTGAATCTTCATTTATGAAGCCTGTGCTGGCCGCAGGCTAAAGCCACCAATACAATTTCTGGCCAACTGTCACTGCAGCGACCAATTGAGGAGTGGGCTGTGGAGCAAGCTAAGGGACTGCAACACACAGCCTTATGCCCAGGGCTGTGCCTATGGGGTAAGTGGTTTGCCACTAACATGCCTAGCACAAGGGGAGTGTCCTGCCACTCAGACACCCTTAATGTATGCCATGTATGCAGTACTCCATGCACTTGTCCCCACATGGTCTCATTCAACATGAGGGGGCCAAACAATGGTTTGGGAGATTTATATGGGAGATTCAGTGAGGAGGATTTGGGGAATAAGTTCATATGCCTATAGATTATTTTGCATGAGAGGATTCTGGTAAAATGAGTCATTCTTTTCATGAGGAGATAAAGTGGTCTCATTGTACTTGTATTCTTTTGATTTTTAAACCTTGATGTTACAATTTCATAGGTTCTGATATGGTGGGCTTTGCTTTCAACACATCTGGAAATATATTAGTGTTCATAGTAAATATGGAGGTTACGAAGTGGCTGAGCTAGCCCACTTGCTTTGTACCCAAGTATTCCCACACTGAATAAATGGGAAGGGAGGCACTGGCTGAACTAGAATTCTGATGCCAGGAATAGAAACCAGCAAAGTATTATTTCCCTTTACATTTCTCACAAAATGAAAAAATTTTTGTTTCAATATAATGGAGAATATCTAATAGCTGAGAGTAAAGGGATGAATGCATAGGTTATACCATCTGAGAGATCCAATATTATGTTAACACTTTGAATAAATCTCAAAGCAAGATATGCTATTGTCTCTTAATTGAGTCACACCAGTTACCTCAAATGGTGACGCCACATATGGCTGGACAACTTCTATTTTAAAATCTAAATCCAGTGGAAGCCAGAAAATCTGGTGGTCTTGCCCTGGGAGACATTTTGTACATTTGATGTGATAATGAACTGGACTGATCAGTAATGACCAAGTGGGAGCCTATAATGTGCCCATGTCTTCTGACTCTTATTATCAGGCCATCCCTGCCATACTGAAAGATACCATAGCCTTGGCTATGTTTGTGATGTTTTAATATACTGATAATGCAATCATGTTTACAGGGAAGTAGAGTTGAAAGCCTCTTGGCACGGTTCCCAACCTCTTCCCTGCAGTGTTTGACAAGAAAAAGAAATATAGCCAAAGGCTTGTTGTATTCAAAAGAATTAAGTGGACTTTTCCCAACTGCTAGGGGAATGTTCTGTACATACTTGAACTTTCCCTAATGATGGGGTGTCACTGTGGTTCAGCATGGTTGCTCTGAGCATTGGTGGAATGACTCAGGATGGCGTCATGGCAGAATGACCATCTTATTTTAAAATTAATTGTTAAAGCCAGGTATGCTGAGTCACACCTGAAATCCTAGGATTTAGGTATACTGAGACAGGGGGATCATGAGCTTGAGGTCAGCCTGAGAAATACAGAGAATCCTATCTCAAAATAAATGAATAAATAAATATATAAATATTTTTTTCAGTGTAAACAAAATCATTAAATAACCATCATATTTTATTTGTCCATATCATTATTTAGTAAATTAATCTGGTTGTTAAAGTTTATTTTCCTAAATTTTAATATTGTGAAAGTTCTCTCTTCTTGGTAATGTCACTAGGAACAGGTTTTTGTATTTTTTTTTAAAAGAGAGAGAGAGAGAGAGAGAGAGAGAGAGAGAGAGAATTTTTTTTTTTTTTTTTTTTTTTTTTTACTTTTCGGTGGACACAACATCTTTGTTTTGTATGTGGTGCTGAGGATGGAACCCAGGCCACACACATGCCAGGCGAGCGTGCTACTGCTTGAGTCACATCCCCAGCCCCAGGTTTTTGTATTTTATAGTCTCATACTTTGAACTGACCAAGAGGAAAATTTGAAGACAATCTGTGCAGCTTCCAATCACTCTCACATCTCGACTGATGTATTGGTTGGGCTGCACGTATGACTTTTTGCCTCCAATTAATTTATAAGTAATATTACATACCTACCAGGCTATTTGAAGCTCATCCAAGTTGTGTTTAGAATGATGCTTCTTGGAAAGGAAAGAGAACGTAATCAGAATTCCCAGTATGATTCCTTTCTGTGGACCCAACGTCACCCTACCTGTTGCTCCTGGGATGGACCCCACACATTGAGCAATCACTGTTGGAGGCCAGGCCTCTCATCTGGTACCATGAGTCCTGCACCAAAACCTGTGCAATAAGGCCAAAGCACTCTAACATACATTAATTAGATTTATTTGTATGTTCATGTTTACATCATTATGTGTCTTCTGTCAAATGAAGTCCTCTATAGAGACAACTTGACAAATCAATATATTTTTTTCATGTAAGCTTCCTTGATTTCTGTCCCTGTGGTCACAGACCCTCCTCAGCAGCCACAGTGCATGGGGAGCAGATTTTGCCACCCATTCTTTATACATGGATGTTACTGAGGGCTCCAGTTTTTGCCATTTCAAGTGCTGGCAGGATATGTACCTTGCTTTAGACATGCTAGATAAAGGAAGGGACACATGCTGAGAACCTGGATGGGTGCTGCGAAAGGATTCTGAGAGCAGAGTATTTATGGCCACATCTCCCAGGGATCTGCCCAGGCCTCTGTCTCTTGTATTCTCACCAGAGCTGTTCAGCATCCAGCTTTAAAACCTGCTCGCTGAATGGGGACAGATGACATCTCAGTAATGTGCACATTTGTGTGTCAACATTCAGAGGTTGAGCAACTGCATTTTCAACTTCAATGTTGCAAAAATATTTTCTAAGAAGCTTTGCTTTTTACATATAAACATACACCTGTTGAGTGGATGGTGCTGCCTGTATCCCAGTGACTGAGAGGTTGAGAAGGAGGATTGGAAGTTGGAGGTCAGTTTCCCCAACTTAGGGAGTCCCTGAGCAACTTTTTGAAACAGGTTTTGGGTGGCTGCTGCTGGGTTGGGGTGGCTGCTCTGTTCTTGTTCTTGTTCAACTTCTTGTTTTGCTCTGGCTGGGGCTGTCTTAGGACCTGCACATGGTCCAGGTGGGAGCACCTCCCCTAGTTGCCATGCTCATTGCTGCTTCTGGGGCCCCACACCGCTTTTATGCAATGTGTGTGTCCATCTTTCAGCAACCTGAGTTTACTACATACTGAATATCAAGTGCCTTGTCGGTGTCTGCATACAGGTGTGTGACATTCACACAGATGGTTGGCCTTTAATTGCCCTTTGTGGAAATTCCAGAATTTGTGAAAGAATCTCGTGACCTCACCTAAAAGTAAAAGGATTAATTTTGGGCAGGAGCTTAGAGACAAGGGCTAAAAATTTGTTGAGGGTTGGTGTATGGTGAAAAGTTTTATTTATAAATCAGTCTCTTATGCAAAGATTCCTGGGAAACATACTGTAACTGTTCTGACCCTGGGATGCCTGGGTAAATCAAACTGCTCTATGTGGTGTCTTATTTTTTTTTTCTAGAAATGATTTTTTAGACTGGTTTCTATATTCCTGTTATTAATTTTGGGGGGACATGTTTTGATTACAGTGACATCACATGACTGTGTCTCCTAGTGCCACACAGATGGGGAAATCCCAGCCTCTCTAATCCCTAAGCAATCTCCATCCTGTATATCTCTGCCTCAATAAAGTGAGTTTCTTGTGCCTCCAGACACTAAAACATGCCAGTGGAATCTCATTGAGCAGAATTCAGAGAATGAACATACAAACTCTTTTTGCTGTCTTCTGATGAACACACATGAAGAAAATCAGAACTGATGCTGGAGCCTCTTCTGGGGTCATGGAGAGTGAACTGAAGGAGATATTCCAGTGTGGTGTGCAGCTTATCAGGAAGAGGGAGAGATGAGTGAATGCCCTTCTCCACAGAGTTGGGAATGGGGCAAAAGGCAGACAGTTTCAGGGTACCAGAAGAGGAAGTGGTTTATGTGGAAAAGTAGTAATGAAATAACCCTGGGTCTCCACAGCTGAGAGGTATCAGAGAAACCTATGAAAAAGAAATTTTCCTCAAAGAAAGTCATGTTCCAATTTTGTTTTGGTTCCAAGAGAAAGACTTCAAATACTAATTAAAGTATGAAGAGATCATTGGTAATTTTAGGAACTCAGAAGACTCCCTTATCCTGGAGGATCTGTTCCAAGATCATCAGTGGATGCCTATAGGGGTCACTACTACAGATAGTAGTGACCCCTATCTATAAGCAGTGTAATTCCCCCTAGTTTATCTTGTCAAGGTATTGATGGGTGAGTAGCCTATAGAGGAAGAATAAAGGTATGATTCACTTCATGGTCAGGACAGAGAGTGATATTGCATGATTTCATCATTCATTCAGAATGGTGAGCAATTTAAAATGCATACATTGTTTATTTTTACAATCTTGAATTACATAGGTAATTCATGGGTAAGTGAAAGGATAGAAAGTGAAATCACTTTTTTTATTCTTATTAGATATACATGACCGTAGATAATATTTTAATATATTATTCACTCATGGAAAAGTGAAATCTTTGATAAGAGGGAACTGGTGCATTTTACATTTTTCCTTGCTATGAGCAAAAGACATGACATGAAAAATTAGAGGAATTTTTTTTTTCTTTGGGGGTATGTGTCACAGTTTCAGAGGTCTCAGTCCATAGATGGCTCACTCCATTTCTCTGGGAGTTAAGGTAAGGCATAACATCAAGATGGAAGAGTGCTATTAAGAAAAGTGTCTCAGGACATGATCAGGAAGCATAGAATAAGCTCAGCTCACAAAATGTATACCAAAGGTATTCCACTCCCAGGCACAGTCTACTTGCCTACAGTCTCCACTCTGTTAATCACTATGATGGGATTAATGCACTGATTGGTTTAAGGCTCTTCTAACCAAATCATTTCATCTGAAAACTTTCTTGTGTTATATTACACATGAGCTTTTGGGGGACACCTAAAATCTAAACCATAAGGTATTGAAACATTTAAATACACCATGAGATCTAAATTAACTTTGCCTCATGGAAAGTAAGCTGGGAATGTGAAATAACAAAATTCTAATACACACATTTTGGTGTCAAAATGTAGATGTCCTATGAGTTATCATAAGACTTCAAGCTCTAACAGTTAGCTGGTGAATACATGAGCATGCAATGTGAACTGCTGGGTTTGTCCCTGCTAGGGGACTAATGACATTTACTTCTCAGTATCTCACTTCCAGTGTATAATTTTCTTTTTTTACCTGGTATACTACTTGAGGGATTCTGCCGCAGAACATTTTTCTGACAGGGACTGAGGAAGGATCAATTATTATGTGGTTTGTAATGAATTTAACTTACCCCCTTTTAAATTACATCTATTTCATCGTAAGAATATATGTGTTTCAATTATTAATAAGGATCATGAATACTTTCAAACAGGAGAAGATTAAATGATCAAAAATTATAACCATGAGTCTAGTGAGAGGAAACATGGGAAATGAGTCATAATGTAAGCATAGTGTAAAAATTAAGGTTTAATACTGTCTTGAATAGGTAAACTCTAAACATTTAGCAACACTAAATCTATTTTTCCTTTTTTTTTTTTTTTTGGTCAGAAAGACATCAGTGTTCTCAAGTCCAGTGGATCAGTAAGGAAGCAGCTGTGCCTGACACTGAAAGTAGAGGAGTCCAATGCCAGTTTCCTTCCATTGTTTTTCAGAGCTGCAACAGTGAGATACCTTCAGTCCTCAGATATTCAAGACTTGTAGCTTCTTGATAGTGCACTAAAGATGCCAGTCTGGGAATGGACTGAAGCCATCCAGCTCCTGGGGTAAGTTAGCAGTGGAAATCTCATGAGTTGTTAGAAGACTCACAGAACACAAGTGGCAGGTAAGGCCAGAATAAGGGCTTCCAGAAAAAGGTAACCTTGAAATACTAAGGTGCAGTTGAGAAGGACCCAGCATACCCCTTGGCCTCCTCCTTGCCTCTGCAGGGAATGAGCTTCCTGAGCTCAGGTTCATCATGAGGGCTTGGCCAGGTCTTGGATCTGTGACGGCAGAGAGCTGATGGAGGGTTATTCCAACTTGAGTATTCTGAGAAAAAGAATCACAAACCCTCTTCCTTTTCTTCATTGATTTATACTTGTTCATACACTCAGTTTCCTTGCCTGAGGCAGAATGTCCCCAGATGCCTCAGTTGATCCCAGAACAAGGAGATACAAGTCCTCTTACTCTCAAATGCCTTGCAGCATCTGGCTGCAGATTCCAATGCTTTTGTGATAAATTTGTCAACCCTATACAAGTGAGGTCTCAATTCTCTCTCTAACTCATCACCAAAAATTTGGGGTCTCAAAATGAAACCTGGGAAATGGGTCAAAATGTAAGCAGAGGTTAAAAATTAAGATTCAAAACTGTCTTGAATGGGAGGATTATTAGTAAACCCTAAGCATTTAGCAACACTAAATCTGTTTTTTTGCTTTTGTTTTGGTGGTGCTGAGGATGGAACCCAGGGCCAAAAACATGATAGCTAAGCACTCCACCACCTTGCCATATCATCGGCTCTGTGCTTTTGTTCTTAAAGCCTCACATGCACTTCTTAGACATAGTGTGTCTGAAATCTGACTTCCATTTCAAACCTAATTTTATTTGTTTGCATGCAGATATATGTATGAATAGAAATAGACTTTAGACATTAATATATGGTAAAGAGAAAAGAAAACATCTGTGAAGCTAATGGTTAAGTATCAGAGTTACATTTGTAACTTTAGAAGAGTGAGTTTCATAGATATATATGAATAAATTTCTTTTTGTATTTCACAATAAAAATATTAAAACATGTTAAACATTTACATTAACAAATCCAAAACTGGTAAATACATGCTTGTTGTATTTGCAGTAGACTAGACTATCCATGAAGAGAAATCAAAGGAACTTCCCTATTCAGAATATACAGCCTAGATATTAAATATTTTTTTGTATTCTGTTAACAACAACAAAGAGAAAAAAATAAAGGCTTCAAGCAAATTAATATGCTCTGGAACATTCCCCTCATAGATAAGTTACTAAGGCATTATGGAAAATAGTATGGAATTTCCTCAAATTCTTAAAGCAGAACTGTCATATGATTGATCTAGGAACCCTATATTTCTGCAGCCTTATTCACAATAGCCAGTTTATGGAAACAACTTAAGTACCGGATGATCTGTTGAAGGATGAATAAAGAATACATGTGGGGGGATGAATATGAGAATGAGAATATTATTTGGTCTTTTCATTTTGGGTACTAGATATTTTTTTAGTAACCATTCTTTAACTTGTATACAACTAGGAATGTTTTGGCCCACTCTCTTTTTTACTTATGATTTTAGTCATGAGATTTGTTTATGGTTTTGAATCATAGAAACAGCCACTTAAACTCAGGGGTGCTTAAATACTGAGCACATCCCCACTTCTTTTTTATATTTTATTTACAGACAGGGTCTTCCTAAATTGTTTAGAGCCTTGCTAAATTGCTAAAGATGACTTTGAACTCAAAATCCTACTGCCTTGGCCTTCTGAACAACTGCACCTGGTTATTATTCAGTCTTTTTTTTTAAAAAAATATTTTTAGCTGTAGATGGACACAATGCCTTTAATTTTTAAGTTTATTTTTATGTGGTGCTGATGATTGTGTTAAGGTGAGATTGCAATAAATCACTGAGTCAATCTTAAAAACTTTATTTACCAGTTTGGTGATCCAGATCCACCAGCTGGTGGGCCAAAAGGTAGGCTGCAAGTCTACACCCTTTGACCTCCTCCTAGGGTTGAGTATACATTTTATAGTCCAAAACCATATTAAAGCATAAGTGGCTGTTGCTATGATTCAAAACCATAAACAAATGTCATGACTAAAATCATAAGCAGAAAAGAGAGTAGGCCAAATTGTCCCTAGTTGTGTACAAGTTAAAGAATGGTTACTAAAAAACATCTAGACAATCAATCTCTGATAAGGGTACATTGTCCAAGAAAAATTGGAACCAAAGAGAGAACACTTTTACATTGCATAAAAATTGCCATTTTATGTTGCCAAACATGCTATGCTAAGCATCTGTTAATGTATACAGAGGTGGGGCTTTTCCTGGGAGAAGCATTTCTTACATGTCATGGAGTTTCAGGGCAAAATGGAGTCTGGTCATTGCCCATATAGCCTGGCCCATAACATTCCACCCTTTTCTAGAAACAACCAAACCTTTGATTGATCTTTTAAATTAGGTAAGAGATTGTAATGGTCAAGCATATACATTAACTTGACTGATGAAATATGTTGTCTTAGCAGCTTAGATCTTATAACATAATCCAAGCAAGAGAAAAAAACATGATTAACATTTTTTAGACCCAAATTGACCTTCATTTTGTGTTTTAACCAAATTACTTATTTATACTGACTGCAATTTTTCCTTTTAATTTTAGGAACCTCCTACTGCTGTAAGGAAAAGAGTGATGACTGCACTTGCTGCTTTGAGCTGAGAGGGGGTGATGTGCAGTGGGGCCAGCAGTTTGGTGCCCCTTTTTCAAGGGGTCCATGGTAAAAATCTGGCTTACCTGTGGATGAGTGCTTTATGAGAGAAACAAAAAGACGTGAGTACTGAAATAAGATTAATACAAAATAGCAGTTGTAGCATCTGGAACCTGTCAATAAATATCATGAAGATGATAGAACAATAATCTTTCACCAAGAGGTGTAAGAATTGAGAAGATATCACCACAGCCTAACAAAGTCTAGGAAGCCTTTATTTGGGAATGTAAATCCTTAACATTGTCAGAGTTATCAGGAATGTAAGCACAACATTTAGTTAAGCTACTTAATGTCATCTGATTTTTATAAAATGTCTTTTTATTGACATGATCTTTGTGTCAGTAGATATCCCTGTATCTTTGTTACTTAGGGCTAGATAATTATACTAGTAAATGCTGATTAAGTCTACCTGTGTAGGAGGTTAGGAAGATCTGTAAGCCTTAGTTTCTCTTGGTAGTTATCAGGCATTCTTGCCTAAGAATCACTCTTCTGTTGCCTTCAGTTTTACTTAATGTAGGGGGCTAACACAAGTGTACATCTTAAGTTACATTAAAATAACTATTATTTTTAAATACCCAGGAGTGGCTGTGTTTTGGTTTTAACTCTTTTTGCTGGATCAAGCTGGCCAACTGACCTTGGGGAACTTGTGAGTAGCCTTTTAGCTCTGCTAGTGCCATCTGTGCTAGGCTGGGTCATGGTCTTATTGACCATGTGGTGCCCTTTGGAAGCATCAGGGATGTTTTCCCTTTCCAATGAGCCTCTTCTTTTGTAGCATGTGCACTGATTGGCTTTCTGTTTTCCAGTGGTCTCATTAATCTCTGTGATCTGGAGGTTATGTGGCCTGGGGTTGCAAATCTTTTCTCCTTTTCCCTAGGTTCAGGCTGACTCAGAGGGCAAGAGCCAAATATTGGTTTTCTTGGCCCCTTTATTTTAACCTTAATTTTTAAGCCTTGACCTTAAACACCCAGCAAGTCAATCTTATCAACTTAAAGCAAGAGTACTGTGCTTTAACTTTAATGTTTATATCTTTATAGTTAATTTTATCCCCTTTAATTACTATCTGTCTATATATGGTGGCTTAATAACTCAAATTAGCTTAGGTTGTGTGTTCTTAAAGCAGTACCTCTGCAAAACATTAACAGGCAACAGTTATAAGGAAAATACAGAGTGAAATTACAAGAGTAAAAACATAGTTTGTACAAAATTTTGAAACTTTGCTGAGTTCTACATTATATCCCCTGTTTGAGATCATAGTAATCTTTACAATAAAATCAATCTTTTGAATACAACTTTAAAAGAACTGAAATCTGGCCTAATTTGGAGCCATTTTAACATGTAGTAAGATGGGAGGCAGAGCCTTAGGTAAGGTGGGACTCTTCACAAATCTTAGGTAAAGTATTCTAGTTCTGAAGTTGATCTTTTATCCTTTTTTAGATACCATTTTATAAAGTTTACGTATATTGTTTCCTGAGTTTATATGAATATTAGCTAACACAATATGATGTTACATCTAAAACATAAATTAAATAAAGGCTAAATAAATAAATCCCAAATAAAATTTGTTATTCGTAAGTCTAAAATTACTATTACAGACAACTATAGTTTGGAGAATACCAGCTTGATAAAATGCTCCTTTAAACTTTTTACTTTAAATTTAAAGATCATATATCTGAAAGATAAGAACACATTTAATATGTAGAGAAGAGTAATAGTACCACAATTACATTGATGTTTTCTTATTAACCAAGCCTAGCCTTTAAAGAAACATCTAGACTCTGTAATATAGTACAGTACTCTAAAATAACAGTTGCTGTTTTACCAGAGTTGCACAAACCTTAATTTCTTTAAGACTAGTTGCTCTAGAGAATAAAACTTTGAACAGACACAATGTAAAGAGTAAATTGATATTTCAAGAAATCCTCATCATTTTAACATATAGATCAAACTTTGGAAGTAGTACGTTAATATTTAACCTTAGGGAAAAAACTTTGAATAGCTTTAACTGTTTGTGTTACTTATATATAAACAACTTCGTTACACAAACCTTTTAAAATTTATCCTGCATTTACATTGACCTTTTTATTACTTAATTAGATCCTCTTGTTGTTTACATAGATATATTATAATTTTATTTTACCACATAAAGACTTTTTTACCTAGAAAGTTTTTCTCCTTTTACTAAATATATTTTTATATTTAGAAGCTTTTAAATATTTTTTGTTGTCAATATATCTGTTGGCCCATCTTTTTGTTTATACTCTGAAATAACCCTTACAAATTTTTGAATCTAGTTAAACCACTTCATTTTAATAAGATGAAATACTTTGTTATTTATAGTACCTTAATTGAAATGCAGTTGAAACCTTGGACCCCTTGTATATATAGAATTATAG
Organism: Callospermophilus lateralis; assembly: GCF_048772815.1. NCBI lineage: Eukaryota > Metazoa > Chordata > Mammalia > Rodentia > Sciuridae > Callospermophilus > Callospermophilus lateralis. The sequence goes on from NC_135315.1 coordinate 60,218,410, forward strand.
CTTTTGGGACTTTGAACTCTTAGTAACCTTGTTTATAGTGATGACACAAAGTAATCTTATACTCCTTTTAAAATTTTCCAATTTATGAAAACACCAATAATGCTTAAGTATATTACCTTATGAAATTTAAGGAGTTAAAGCATGCTTGATGCTATATTTAACAGTTAGCATTTTAACTTTGTAACACACTTAGATGTCTCTTGCAAACACATTTATGATTAATCCCATATATATTAAACCCAATTTACTTATTTTTAAAAACCAAGCTATCAGACAGGTACATTGAACAGTATCATTTTTTTTTGTTCAAGAAAACCCTAGAAACAATGGATATTAGACATTTTATAGACATTAATATTTTATCGACTATTAGACTACATAGAAACAAAAGTGTGTATTAGTAACTTCAAAGACATTTGTACTTTTTTTGTTTACCCAATTTAAATTAAACCTTTAAAACACATGAACAAAAGGTATTTGTATCTATTTTTTTAAATTTTAATTTATGAGCTCATATGCCAATTTTGGTACCAAACATATGTAGTCATGTCAATCAATATACATAGACTGACAATCACCACTGTATATAAAACACTTAGACAAATAAAGGTCTTGCAGTTTATTTTAAAACCTATTAAATTGAGAGCTGTTAGGTCGGTGGCAGTGACTTAGAACAAAGCAGCCCACGTAGGAAAGAAACATCAGGCGCCCTTGGAAATGCCTGTCAATCAGCGGGATCTCCTGACTAACACCTGTCAATCAGCAGGACCCCCTGGCCAATCCTGGAGTTCAGCCAACTCCCCTGACCAACTCCAATGGGACAAGGGACTCTATAAACAATCTTTTCCTGTCCCAAGCCCTTCCCTTCCTGCCATGACCCCCATAAAAGTCCAGTCCGGTTGAGCTTCCATGCAGTTTCTCCTCAGACCCTTTTCCTGGCCACTCTGTCAATCTGATTGAGTTCTGTCCGGGAGTGATATCTCAAGTAAAGCCTCATTGGGCGGCCTTTTAAAATCTGCTTCCTTTGGTTGCTGCTCACCTCGTCTGATCTTACAAGAGCTATTCCTTATAAATTAGCCTCTGAACAAAGCAGAGTGTAAAAAAACACCTTTAGAGTTGGATAAAATAGGTCTAATCAGAAAAACATTAACCTAGGCATGCCTGATCCAAATCATGAACTCAAAAAATACAAAATTTTAAAGGCCTTCCTGGTCTCTATCCTGATGCAGACCCCACTCATCAGAGGTGAAAAGAATTAAGGGGGTATAGTCAAAAGCTGGGGACTCATTCCTCCCTGAAGGAATCTCCTAAAGAGACAGCAAGGGAGCCTGCTTCCACTAGTCTCCTTGAGAGAGACCCCACAGTTTTTCTAGTCTCTTGGATAGTGGCCACCAAAATCTTAGCCTGGCATTATGAAAAACAATTATCAGCTGGACTGTTATGGTAAAAACTTTGGGTCACCTCCAATAGTTGGAAGTTATCCATGCATACCTGCAATTTTTGTGAATATCTAGGGCTGACTGAGAGAAGCCAAATGTCCTAGACAAAATGATACGTTTACCTATCTTAGAAATGCTAATTCTATAAAACTCTCTAACATTGTCTATTCTGCTAACCACTTGCCCAGTTCCTAAAGGAAGACAATCTCTAGAATGCTTTTATTAACTTCAGCTTTTACTTTTAACACCTGTTGGCAGCCATTTACATTTCAATGCAAGCTTTAGTTAGCACAGTTAAAACCCTTTTAAACCATTTTCTTTTTCTCCAGGTAGGTATCAGCCAGATTTCATTAGGTTTCCCATGACAAGGCTAATAATTAAAACAATAGGCAGAAATAAAAGGAAGGTGAGAGACAAAAGAGTTTAACAAGGCACTGAGTGTGACAGTGGCTGTTAGTCTTGCTAGGGCAAACAGTGAAAACAAAAACAAAAAACAAAACATTGCAAGCAAACTGAAATGGAGATTAACATAATCAAAAGGGAACAAATAACAACAAATAACAAATAGGACAAGACAAAAACACAAACTCTCTTCTCCATGTAATCCCAGCCTCCAGATCATGTCATAGTCCGTTTATTAGAGCTTTGCTGGGTCTTGACTGAGGCCTCACTCAAAGTCATTTGATACACCATTGGGCTTTACAATCAAGCACTTGAAACACTTCAAAAGATTTACAACTACTTTCTTACACCCCCTGAGGAGAGCCCTGATGCACTTTAATATTTAATATCAGGAACTCAGAACCTCTTGATTTACCGTCAAGTCAAATGGAGAGAGCAAATGAGGTACCTCCCTACACATGCAGTTCTGTCCTCCTTCAAAGCCTCTGGATTTACAGATGTGCAAAATAACAGCGCTTTCATGGACAAGCTGAAATCACAGGAGGTCCAGACCCTCCTAAAGCACAGAGCTCCCAAAACTAGAGAGGGAGGGTGCCTCTCTCTGCTTCAGACAATTCAGGATTCCTGCATGCCTGAGAGCCAGAGCCTTGATCATCTTGCTGGGGACTCCAAAATGTTAAGGCAAGATTGCAATAAACCACTGAGTTGATCTTAAAGCAGGAGACAGAAACTTTATTTACCAGTTGGTGGGCCAAGGGAAAAGGGGTAGGTGATATTGGTTAAAGGGTATAAAGTTTATACACGATGGAGAACTTTTAAAGATCTAATGAATAGCATGGTGAATACAGTTAATAATATGAGATGTTTAAAATTTGCTAAGGGGGCAGATCTTGGGTACTCTCAACACAAACACACATACACAGAAGAAAATAGTGACTGAGCTGATAAGTTCAATAATTTGTGCTGATCATTTCACACGTATCCAAATATCATGTTTTGTACATCAATGGGTACAAATTAAATTTCACAGTTACACCTCAACAACAGTGTTAACAAAAACAGTAGCACCAGTACTGAAGGAAGGAAAAAGGTTAGCCATTCTCAGGGGATGCACCCAAAGATCCATTCAGCTGGAGGACAGTGCCTTCTCACTCCTGAGAAGCAACCTGTCTCTTTAGGAGGTCTTGGGGATTGTTTTCAGGAACATCACCACTCCTAGATAAAAAAGCACTCAAGTGGATTGTGCAACAGAAATCACATCATTGTTCCTCATAAAGCTCCTGTCAGCATGGAAGGTTTATGTGTCAGATGTTCCAAGCTTTATTTTGTTAAATATAGTTTTGTGACTTTATCTTGCTTTGGATTAATTCCAGTTTGATTCTAGAGAAGGATATGAAGGAGCTATAAGAAACTTAAGTTCTTTACTAGATGCAAATGTGAAAAATAAAACAACCCTTTTCAAATCCTGTATGTTTTTCATGGGGGCAGATTCCATGGATTCTTAGAGCAGGATTTCTGAAATACTTTAGAAGAACATATCCACATGTTATGTTGGTAGGCTGCACATCATGAAAGAAAAAGTGTCATTAACCCATAACTCATGAGGCTACTCCAGAGCAGTAATCTGAACACACATGTATGAAAAATTATGTTTATGGATTGGAAGGGCCTTTAGAATTACCTACATTAGGAGCTGAGGGGTTCTGCCTGGTCAGAAACAATATGTGTCATCTAGTATTGCAATGAGTATTCTCTTGCATCTTGTTTTTGTTCCACTTCTTCCACTTTTCACTTATGCTGTATCACAGAGTCTGCATGGTGTGGGCACCAGTACTGAAGGAAGGAACAAGGTCAGTCATTCTCAGGGGATATACCCAAAGATCCATTCAGCTGGAGGGCAGTGCCTTCTCACTGCTGAGAAGCAACCTGTCTCTTTAGGAGGATTAGCAGTCACTAGATCATCAAGGGTTTGGATTTGGTGGAGGAACATACTCAGACAATGGAGGAACAGGTCCCTATGTATTTGTCTTGTATTTTATTTTTTCTTATGTAGGCTTCCGAGTGGTACAACTGATCCTCCTAACCCATCCAGTCCACTTCTGCCACCTCAAACTCTCTTCAGAAAAATGGGTTCCTTCTCCTGTTCTTCTGGAACTACAGAACACCAGGCATGATTTCCACCACCCACCCCAGGCTGTGGGGATCAGTCTCTTTGCTGTGAAAGGTATCAGCTTCTTTCCTTGCTGGTATGCTGTGAGGTGCAGCTTATGGTAGCAGGGATGTGGGCCCTGATTACCTAAGTCTTGGAGTGAGCAAAAGATTTAAACATGTACTTAATAAAAGAGAGAGAAATGGCCATCAATTACATGAAAAATATTAAAAGCCATCATCAGGGAAATGCAAATTAAAGCCATTGTGAAGCACTACTATACACATTAGAAATGTTAAAAATTCTAAGATGATGATACCATACATGGTCAAGACTAAGAGTAATTGGAAAATTTGTTTTTCTGTTGATTTGCAAAATGGTACAGACCCTTTAACAACTTGGCAGTATCTTATAAAAGTTATAATATGTTTGCTATTTGAACCAACATATATGCAATCTTCTATATTCATAGATTTATTCATAATAACCTCAAACAGAAAATAATTGAAATTTCTACCAATGGGTGAATATATTGTGGTGTTATGGTTATGGGAGGCTATTTAGCAATAAAAGAGAATGAAATATTGACATACACTCCAGGAATTAATCCCCAAACTGGTGTCTGAAAGAAGGTAGAATCAGGAAATAAAACCTGTATAATTCCATTTGTATGAAAGCCTAGAGAAGAAAATCCTGATCTATATTGACAAGGGTCAGATTTATGGTTCCTTGGGGACAGAATTGGCAGAATTGTCTGAGAAAGAAGAGGAAATGCTTGTGGGTGATAAAAGTGTTCTATGTTTGGGTTTTGGTGGTAGTTATACATAAATTTGCCAAACCTCACCAAAATATGAAGTTAAACTGGTACAACTTGTGATATATATAAACTGTTTCTCAAACAAGGAGATAAGAATAATTGTGTTCAGCTAAATACATACTTATGAAGAAATTACAGTTTTAAATATAAATGTTAGCAAAAAAATGTTAAAATCTATGATTGTTATAATCTATGAGAATCTGTGATTTTATTCCAAGAAGCTAAAAAAAAGAAGCCTGAATCATATCCAAATAGAAGAAAACAAAAGAACATAAGAAGAAACTAGCTGTATAATACATCAGAAATGATATTGGCAGAGATTAATAAAATATTAAGTACCCAAAAGCTTAAACTCACAAAAAGAGTATGCAAATATTACCCAAATATTACTAGTAGAAGAACCGTAAAGGGGAACATTACTCAAATCAAACAAATATTAGAACTGTAATAATAAAATATCATGAACTATTTTAAGCCCCAAATTATATGATCCGATAAAATATGGATAAATTATAAACAGGCAAACAAAAAACTTATACAAGAATAGAAAAATTTAAGTCTTAGGTAGTTAAAATAGTTGAATTCAAATTGAAAATTTTCCTATAAAGAAAATTCCTGGCTCATTTATATCATCTATAATACCAATAATATTAATCTTACATAAACTTTTACAGAGAACCAAAACCAAACACAAAATAAGAGGGGAAAAAAAGCAAAAAAAGAAATAATTCTCAATTCATTTTATGAGTCTACCATAATCTGAAAAAAAGTCTGGCAAAGCTATTACACTAAAGGAAACAGTATATCACAGAGACATAGAAATTTAATGCTTCAGTTAAATTTGAAAATTCTAAAAAATAAAAAAGGAAACATTCAAGACAGTATGGAGAGACATAAAAGCCTATAAAAATTTAAAATTTGACAGATCTTAAAGTGTATTAAAAATATAACATATAATGTCTGAGTGGAATCTAATTCAAAAATACAAAGTTGCTTTAACATCCCCAAATAAGTCCACATATCCAGTCATGGTGGTGTATGCCTGCTAATCCCAGTCACTTGAGTGGTGGAGGCAGGGGGATTGAAAGTTGGAGGCCAGCCTCAGCTATGTTAAAGAAACCCTGACTCAATGTTTAAAAAAAGGGCTAGAATTGTAGCTCAGTGGTAGAGTGCCCCTGTGTCCAATTCCAGTAGCGCAAAAATAAATGCACATAGACAAAATTTGAGGATATTATGCTAAATGGCATATCATAAAAAGACAAATAAGTGTATGATTCTCTTTATATTAGGTAGCTAAAGTATTCAAATTTGTAAAGAGAGAAAATAGAATGGTTATCTTCAGGGGCTGGGAAGTGGGGAGGAGATGGTGAGTTGTTGTTTAATGGGTGATGGGTTTGGCTTTGCAAGATGAAAAGAGTTCAGGGCATGGATAGTAGTGGTTGATACACAATAATATAAATGTCATTAACAGCACTGAATTATATAAAAATAATGGTTAAGTAATGTTATATGCATTTCATCACAATTTAAGAAAATTCTAAAAATCAATGCATAGAATTCAATCTCATTACCAGAATGAGAAGAATCATTCTTAGAGTTGCAGAACAAGTATTTAATGAAATTCAGCAAGTGTCCATGATACTAAACTTCAGAAAACTAGGATTTGAAGGAACTTCCTTAATGTCATAAACATTATCTAAAATTTAACTCATCTCATACTAAAGATAAAATGATTCATTTTCTCTTAGATTTGAAGAAAAAATACAAAAATGTCTACTGTCTGAACTTTTGAAAATTCTAGCCAGTGCAATAACGAAAAAAGTGGTTTAAAGATTATAATGGATAAGTAACAGTGACTTCTTTGTGTACCCAGGCTGTCTAAAACTAGACATAGAAAGACCAAAAGAATGAACAAACTACTATAATTTAGACATAAATTTAGCAAGGTAACTGGTTATAAGGCTGGCTTTTTAAAAAACACGTACATATATACATATATGTACAAAATGTATTAGTTATATATATTGTAGCAATAAGCAGAAAATGAAATATTTAAAAATACCCTTTAAAATATCAATAACATTTATAAATAACAAAGCTACAACTGAAAAATATAGCAAAACTTCTGAAATTGAAACAAAAACTAAAGCAAAAATTAGTGATATTAAAATATCTACAATAAATTCAACTTCAGCATGTCCATAAACTGAAAGTGTCAATATTGTTAATATGCATTTGGTAATTGTTGAGCAATACCACTCCATGCAGAATAGTGCTTTTTAAAGAAGAGTTTGGAAGAGAGCCTTTGCTGGTCAATTTCGTTAGGGGTGCTGATGTGGCCAGGAACTGGGGAGCCTTCAGGGGTAAGCAGTGCCAGCAGTCTTCTGCTACATGGGGGTTTAGATCATTGAGAAGGGGGGAAGTTTTGTTTAACCTTTGATAGAGCTGAGGGTCTAAATCGTGTGTCTTACTTACAAGGGGTCAGGTGGAGCCTGAAACCCAATATTCTCAAATTGTTATTTTTCCTGTCCAGGGTATCTTTGCACATTTGTGATAGGGAAAACCCTTTTCTGCCAGGTGACATTTGCTTGGCATTGCAGGGTAAATAGAGGTACCAGGCACAGTGGCAATTCTGTCATCCCTTTTATGTCTGGAGAAGCAGAACCTGGGGGACTAGGAGCAGGTGGGGGAACATATTCCTCAGGAGGAGTGGAGCATAGCAGGGACGGCATGGTGGTCCTGTTGCATAGGTTTGTTCCTCATGGATGCAAAAACCACGAGGGAATGGTTCAGTGCATGTATTCATTCTGTTGCTCCTGGAGGGAGAGATGCATTTCTGAGAGGTTCATAGTGGAAAAGGGCTGTGACTCATTGCCTCAGGACTCAGTAAGACATAAGTCACTACAAAAAACAGCAGATTCCCCCTAGTAAGTTTACCACACTAGAGTCCAATATGGCTAGAGTAGTCAATTTAGTCATTTGGGGCTGTTGCAGTCAGACCTATGGATAAGAGCAAGGCAACTAATGTCATCAGTCCTAGTCCAGCAGTGTGACATTTTGACCATTGTCTCCACTCATCCCCCATTGAATTCCTGAAGCTTTCAGGGTGGTTTGGCCAGTCAGCCTTCAGGTCTGTGACTGGGGCAGGGCTTTAATTTCCTTGGGTCCTGTGAGCTGGCACGTTAATGTCTGGGCGTGGCCTCTGGAGTGTGGGTCTGAGTGGGTTTCTGCGGTTGGCCTCAGATGTGCAGGTGGTGGATTTCTCAGTATCTACTGCCTTTTAAAGGGGAGAGTTTTGTATCCACGGGCCTATTCCTGCAACTTTAATGGCAGTGGGAGAGGTTAATGTGACAATATGGGGTCCCCACAGGTGGGTTGACGTGGCGACTCCTTCCAGTTTTTTATCTGTACAGAGTCTCTGGGTTGATGTGGGTACAGTTGATGTTGGAGTGAGAGGGGAGCCCTCTCCTGAACATCTCTAGATGTCTGGTGGAGAGTCTTTCCTAGGGCCTGGAGCTGTTGGGACAGGCTAAGCTCATCTATCTGACAGGGACCCCTTCTTAGTGTATTTATTATAGGTGGTAGGGGGTGTCCCAAACAGGATCTGAAATGGAGAGTACCCTGTGCCTCCAGGTGTACAGCAGTCCTGGAGGAGAGCTTAGGGAGGAATCTACCCATGAAATCCTTGTTTCCTGACGGAGTTTAGCAAGGGTGGTCTTTAGGGTGTGGTTCCTCCATTCAATTTTTCCTGAACCCTGTGGTCAGTAGGTGGCATGTAGCTTCCATTTGATTGCCAATATTGGGTGATTGTCTGGGTAACTTCCAGATGAAGGTGGGCCCATGGTCTGACCTAAAGAACAGGGGCAGATGATATCTGGGGATTATTTCTTTTCACAGAGCTTTAGTCACTTTTCAGGCCAATTCTGTTTAGGTGGTTATGGCCTCCACACATCAGGTATCAGTATCCCTTTCTTGGTTTGACTTCCATGAAGTCTCTGTTGTCTTCAAAAGGTGAAGTCCCAATTGCCTGGACCCCTGATGCTGGGTTGGCTGCTGGTTAGCATTAATTTGGCACAAGTTATACACCTCTGGCTCACTGAACTGAATGAAAATGAAAACAGCACTTCAAAATTTATGATAAGCCTTTGAAGTCACCACAGGGAGAAATCTGTAGGACTCAACATTTGTGTTAGAAAAAACTTTATTTTGTCTAGCTATGTTTTTTCATTCCAGAAGTTTGTCACCTGCTTGGTTAAATTTATTCCTAGGTGTTTTATTCTTTTTAAGTCTGGTGGAAATGGGATTTCTTTTTAAATTTCTGTTCAGACAGTTCATTGTTGGTATGTGGAAAAGACCATTGATTTCTGTGTGTTGAATGGGTCCTCTGCAACTTTGCTGACGTCAGGTGCTAGCTTTGGTAGTGTTTTGGTGGGTTTTTCTTTGAATTTTCTGTATGTAAGGCCATCTTGTCTGCTAATAGAGCCTCACTTCTTCCTTTGGAGTCTGTATTCCTCCTATCTTTCTCTTTCTGGCCAACACAGACAGTACAGTGCTGAAGGGCAGTGGATTGAGGAGGTATCCTTTTGTTGTTATTGCTCTTCAGGGACAGTTTTCGGTCTTCCACCTTTGAGGGTCTTGTTAGCTCAACTATGGGTTTTCCTACTCATCCTTTATGAGATTGAGGAAAATTCCTTCCCTTTGTACTCTGTTGGGAGTACTTAATCATGAGACGTTAATTTCTTTTAATGTTTTCTAAGTTGTAGTTGGACACAATACCTTTATTTTATAAATTTATTTGTATATAGTGCTGAGGAACAAACCCAGCACCTTGCGTGTGCTAAGCGACTGCCCTACCGCTGAGCCACAACCCAGCCTGAGGCTGCATGTGCTCTTTTCCAGCAAGGAGGTCCACGGAATAGGGCAGAGGAGAGTGTGGCTAAGAGTCCCTAATCAAGACCTCTGGAGACCAGGCAGGAAGCAGATCTAATTTTATGGTGCAGTTACCATGTATATATGCTCAGGCAGCAGCTAAGCAGATTAGAGGCAGCCACCAATGCAATTTCTGCTAACTGTCCTTAAGGCAAGGAGCGGACCATGGAACAAGTGCAGGGACTGCAACACATGGCCTCATGTCCAGGGCTGTGCCTATGGGGTAAGCGGCCTGCCACTCACTTGCCTAGCACAAGGGGAGTGGCCTGCCACTCAGATGCCCTTAACGTATTCCATGTATGCAGTACGCCATGCACTTGTCCCCACAGGAGACATTAATTTCTGAAAGGCTTTGTTTTCCTTTTTAATGTAGAAACTTTGGTGTGTGTGTTCTATTGTGACTGGTGCTGATTCTAAAGCAAGGGCTCCAATCAGAGTCACTGGCGATGCTGGAGGGACTGCCATCATTGTGATGTGGAGATCTTATGTTTTTTGTTATTTTTAATTGTGGAAGGTACCACTATTATGTGGTTGACTTACTTATTAACTGTGTACATATGAAAGGCTGGGGGTGATGGTGTGGCCAGATGAGCCTCAAATGAGTTGGTGCCTTGTGTGAAATGTTGATTTTGGCTTCCAAACTGAAAAAATGCTATTTTGATTATTTATTAAAAGATTGGAAACTGTTCAGTTAAGTAATGTGCAGCTGTTCATGGTGCTAATGTAAACCATTGTTTTACAATTAAAGTAGGGTACAAGTTGACAATGACTTCAAAACACAGGTCAGAGCCTGGGATGGAGCTCAGGGGCAGAGCATATGTTTAGCATGCAGGAGGCCTGTGGCCCACCATCTCACACACACACACACACACACACACACACACACACACACACATATACACACACACATTCTCTCTCTCTCTCTCTCTCTCTCTCTCTCTCTCTTTCTCTGTCTCTCTCTTTCTCTCTCTCTCTCTCTCTTCCCCCCTCTGCCTCTCTCACTTCCCAGAAATCAAAGATTTTCTCACACTTCATAAAACCAATGCACACGAAGAGTACACTTGCTGCCTGTTTAAAGAGGACAAGAATGAGCACCTCTGGACTCACTGCTCCACTTGAGAAGGCCATGAAGCCAGGTGCCCTGGACGCCTTCCCTGGGCTTTCTCTAGCCTCTTTTTTCTCCCACATAGAGGTTGTCACTACCCAGAGTCTTGTCCACTCTTGTCCTCACTGTTCTTTACAGTCTATGGTAAGAACGTGTTTGTTAGTGCTTTATTATTTTTGCTTGGCTTCTTGTTGCTGTTATCACAAATGATTTCTCTGTGTGCTCTTTAGTTCAGCACTGTTGTTGAGATTTACTGGCTCAATGACATGGAGCTGGACATTACTATTTTTCACTGTTGTATCATATTCCCTGGTGTAACTGTAACACACCTGATTTATCTGTTCTCCATGCATTGAATATAGAGGATTTTTTTCTATTTCAAATTAATACTGGTTTCAGCAAGATGGTTGTGGGTTTGCAGGCAGCCCTAGATCCTCAGAAATTGAACAAGATCCTTTCTAAAAATTCAAAAGGAAAAGGACCAGGGTAAAGAGTACCCCTGGGTTCAACACCCAGCAACAACTACAACAACAAAAAATTAGACCTGTATGGCACTTACCCTGCTAAATAAACTTTATCAGCCCCTTCCAACATTATGTGACCAAAAACAAATGAGACTGCACTGATTTGAAAAATGCAGACTAGGCATATCCCTGGGCTAGAATGATGAGGGATTGCTGGAGGGGAGATGGGAGTGGTTGTGGGTACCAGATTCAGGAAAATGTTCTGGAACTACATAGTGGTGATAGGTGCAGTGTTCTGAGAATGTACTTTATGCCAATAAACAGAATCTTTAACAAACTATTTAATTTGAGAAAAGTAATATTAAAAAAATAAGTAAATACATACAACAAAAAGAATGAAAAAATGAATGCCAGGAGAGGGTAAGAGCAGCTCTGGCATGGGAATAGGTATAAGGGGGAGCTCAATGGGTTTCGCTGGCTGAGGGGCCACCAGGAGCTGCTGGCCTGGAGCTGACATTTCAGGCATTTCCAGCTGTAGTGCTCTCCCAGATGGTGGAAGTTGGCCAGTTGTCTCCTCAGTCACCAGAAATGGCCCTGCATGTGCAAGTAAAAGTAAAAGTTGCCAACTATCCATGTTCCTTCCAGGGACAAAATGCTTTTCACTGCCTTCCTCAGAGATCCACACACAAACCCACCCCTTGAGAGTGTCCCCAGAATGCATGCAGAGAATGGCAACTGTGTTTCTGCCCCGCCCATGTTTCTGGAAGATGTGCTTTGCATGTCCAGCCCTGTCCCATCCCCATATGCTCACAGCCACCACCCCAGACCTTCTCACATGGGCTCTGGGTTTTCAATAAAGCCCAGGATGTTGTGGTCTTCATCCTCCAAGTCATGGCCTGTCACATAGACATGGCAATGGATGTTCCGAGCAGGATTATGAAGCTGCTGTAATTCTATGAGTGAGGACACCACCCTAGAGGAATGGGGGCTGGGCTCAGAGAGGTGCAGGGCCAGTTCCAGGACTCACAGCTGTATATGACCCTGTCACCTTGCGCAGGGCTTACCTTCTCCACATTACGTCTGTCTCCTCCTCGGTGGAGGAACTGGATGTGTTGGATGTGAAAGAGGAGTCATCATCTAGGCAGTCTGGCTCTAGCATTTCCTCCAAGCTCTCTTTTGTGCATGGCGAGAGGAGGGGATTCAGTTTCATTTTGTTGCATATGGATTTCCAATTTTCCCAACACCATTTGTTGAAGATGCTATCCTTCCTCCATTGCATGCTTTTAGCTCCTTTATCAAATATAAGATAGTTGTGGCTTTGTGGATTAGTCTCTGTGTCCTCTATTCTGTTCCATTGGTCCGCCCGCCTGTTTTGGTACCAGTACCATGTTGTTTTTGTTACAATTGCTCTCTAATATAGTTTGAAATCTGGTATCGCTATACCGCCTGATTCACACTTCCTGCTTAGAATTGCTTTTGCTATTCTGGGCCTTTTATTTTTCCATATGAATTTCCTGACTGCTTTCTCTATTTCTACAAGAAATGCCATTGGGATTTTGATTGGCATTGCATTAAATCTATAGAGAACTTTTGGTAATATCGCCATTTTGATGATGTTAGTTCTGCCTATCCATGAACAGGGTATATTTTTCCATCTTCTAAGATCTTCTATTTCTCTCTTTAGGGTTCTGTAGTTTTCATTGTATAAGTCTTTCACCTCTTTTGTTAGGTTGATTCCCAAGTATTTTATTTTTTTTGAGGATATTGCGAATGGAGTGTTTTTCCTCATTTCCGATTCAGAAGTTTTGTCGCTGATATACAGAAATGCCTTTGATTTATGCGTGTTGATTTTATATCCTGCCACTTTGCTGAATTCATTTATTAGGTCTAGTAGTTTTTTTGTAGACCCTTTTGGGTCTTCTAGGTATAGAATCATGTCATCCGCAAACAGTGATAATTTAAGTTCTTCTTTTCCTATTTTTATGCCTTTAATTTCTTTCGTCTGTCTAATTGCTCTGGCCAGTGTTTCAAGAACTATATTGAATAGAAGTGGTGATAGAGGGCATCCCTGTCTTGTTCCTGATTTTAGAGGGAATGCCTTCAATTTTTCTCCATTCAGAATGATGCTAGCCTGAGGCTTAGCATAGATAGCTTTTACAATGTCGAGGAAAGTTCCTGTTATTCCTAGTTTTTCCAATGTTTTGAACATAAAGGGATGCTGTACTTTGTCGAATGCTTTTTCTGCGTCTATCGAGATGATCATATGGTTCTTATCTTTAAGTCTATTTATGTGGTGAATAACATTTATTGATTTCCGTATATTGAACCATCCTTGCATCCCAGGGATGAATCCTACTTGATCATGGTGCACAATTTTTTTGATGTGCCTTTGTATCCGATTCGCCAGAATTTTATTGAGGATTTTTGCATCTAGGTTCATCAGAGATATTGGTCTGTAGTTTTCTTTCTTTGAGGTGTCTTTGTCTGGTTTCGGAATCAGGGTGATGTTGGCCTCATAGAATGAATTTGGCAAAGCTCCCTCTTTTTCTGTTTCCTGAAATAACTTGAAAAGTATTGGTATTAATTCTTCTTTAAAGGTTTTGTAAAACTCCGCTGTATACCCATCCGGTCCTGGACTTTTCTTGGTTGGTAATCTTTTGATTGCTTCTTCAATCTTATCCATTGATATTGGTCTGTTCAAATTGTGTGTGTCCTCCTGACTCAGTCTGGGCAAATCATAGGATTTAAGAAATTTATTGATGTCTTCACTCTCTTCTATTTTATTGGAATATAGGTTTTCAAAATAATTTCTAATTGTCTTCTGTATTTCTGTAGCATCTGTTGTGATCTTGCCTTTTTCATCCCGTATGTTAGTAATTTGAGTTCTCTCTCTTCTTCTCTTCATTAGCATGGCTAAGGGTCTGTCGATCTTATTTATTTTTTCGAAGAACCAACTTTTAGTTTCGTCAATTTTTTCAATAGTTTCTTTTGTTTCAATTTTGTTGATTTCTGCTCTGATTTTAATTATTTCTTGCCTTCTGCTACATTTGCTGTTGTTTTGCTCTTCCTTTTCTAGGGCTTTGAGATGAAGTGTGAGCTCATTTATTTGTTGGTTTTTCCTTTTTTTGAGGAATGACCTCCAGGCGATGAATTTCCCTCTTAAAACTGCTTTCATTGTGTCCCATAGATTCCTATATGTTGTATCTGTATTTTCATTTATCTCTAAGAATTTTTTGATTTCCTCCTTTATGTCTTCTGTAACCCATTGATCATTCAGTAACATATTGTTCATTTTCCATGTGATGTAGGATTTTTCCTTCCTTCTTTTATCATTGATTTCCAGTTTCATTCCATTATGATCAGATAAAATACATGGTATTATCTCCACCCCTTTATATTTACTGAGTGTTGCCCTATGGCATAATATATGGTCTGTTTTTGAGAAGGATCCATGTGCTGCTGAGAAAAAAGTATATTCACTTGATGATGGTTGATATATTCTATATATGTCAGTTAAGTCTAGGTCATTGATTGTGATATTGAGCTCTATAGTCTCTTTATTCAACTTTTGTTTGGAGGATTTGTCCAATGGTGAGAGAGGTGTGTTGAAGTCACCCATAATTATTGTGTTGTGGTCTATTTGATTCTTGAACTTGAGGAGAATTTGTTTTATGAACATTGCAGCACCATTATTTGGTGCATAAATATTGATAATTGTTATGTCTTGTTGGTGAATGGTTCCTTTTAACAGTATATAATGTCCTTCCTTATCCCTTTTGATTAACTTGGTCTTGAAGTTGATTTTATTTGATATGAGGATGGCCACCCCTGCTTGCTTCCGAGGACCGTGTGCGTGGTATATTTTTTCCCACCCTTTCACCTTCAGCCTGTGTCTGTCTTTTCCAATCAGATGTGTCTCCTGGAGGCAACATATTGTTGGATTTGTTTTTTTAATCCATGTTACCAGCCTATGTCGCTTTATTGGTGAGTTTAAGCCATTAACGTTTAGAGTTACTATTGATATATGGTTTGTACTGCCAGCCATGTTTAATTATTTATCTTTTTTTTTTTTAAATTTAGTTTGTTTCTCCATGATTAGCTTTCCCTGCTGTCCTCTGTCGTTACCGAGGCTCTTCCCACTGATGGTTTTGGTTGTTGTTTTTCATTTCTTCCTCGTGTAGTGTTTTGCTCAAGATGCTTTGCAATGCTGGTTTTCTGGCTGCAAATTCTTTTAGCTTTTGTTTATCATGAAAGATTTTTATTTCGTTATCATACCTGAAGCTTAATTTTGCTGAATACAGAATTCTTGGTTGGCATCCATTGTCTTTCAATGTTTGAAATATGTTATTCCAGGATCTTCTCGCTTTCAGCGTCTGTGATGAAAAATCCGTTGTTAACCTTATTGGTTTACCCCTGAATGTAATCTGCCTCCTTTCTCTTGTAGCTTTTAATATTTTCTCTTTGTTCTGTATATTGGCTATCTTCATAACAATGTGTCTTGGTGTTGGTCTACTGTGATTTTGTGTGCTCGGTATTCTGTATGCATCTACAATTTGTATATCCGTTTCCTTTTTTATTTCTGGAAAGTTTTCTGTTATTATTTCATTCAGAAGGTTATTCATTCCCTTGGTTCGATTCTCTGTACCTTCCTCTATCCCGATGACTCATATGTTTGGTTTTTTAATGTTATCCCATATCTCTTGGATGTTTTTCTCATGATTTTTTACCAGCCTTTCTGAGTTGGCTAGACTCTTTTCAAGATGATATATTTTGTCTTCATTATCTGACGTTCTGGCTTCTACTTGCTCCACTCTGTTAGTAATACTCTCAATTGAGTTTCTAATTTGGTTTATCGTTTCCTTCATTTCTAGAATTATTGTTTGATTTTTTAAATAATCTCTATCTCCTGATAGAGATGCTTTACTTCTTCTTTTATCTGTTTATGTAATTCAATTTCAATGTGTTCTTTCACTGTTTGAATTTGCTGTCTCATATCCTCTTTAAGGTTCCATTCCATCTGTCTAAAGTGTTCCTTGAGTTCTTTATATGACCATTTTTCTGGTGACTCTAGGTCCTCCTGAATATTTAGGCTGTCCTTCATTGTTTGTACTCCCTTTCTTCCTTGCTTTTTTATGCTGCTCATATTACTTCTTGTTCTGTTTGATTGCTGAGTTACTGTTGACTCTTATAAATTTATTTGATGCTTGGGAGGAAAGATATTAGAAGGGAAGGGAAGAGGTCACTAAAGAGAATGAGGGTAGGCAAGTAGAACTGAAGAAAGGGGGAATAAGAAAATTGTAAAGAGATGAAAAGACAAAAAAAAATAGAAAATATGGGAAGAAAGAAATTTTTTTAAAAGATAATAATGATAAAAAAAAATGAAAGTTAAAATTTAAAAAAGAAATAATAACAATAAAAATTTAAAAAGGTTAAAAAAAATTAAAAACATAAAAAATTAAAGAACAGCAACCACAAAAAAGAAAATGAAAATGAGAGAAAAGAGAGAGAAAAAAAAACCCAAATTAAAAAAAAATAACAATAATAATAATAATAGTAATAATAAATGCAGTCATAGAGTTCGATTTACTTCTCTTCCAGTAGGTGGAGCTGTGCCCACTGGGTCAAGCTTCTCCTCTCAATAGGTGGGAACCAGTCACTGTGCAGCAGCTCTTCCTCCCAGACTGGGCGGGTCTCCAATCCTGAGTGTCTAGGGCCTTCTCTTGTGTTTCTTCGAGCCAGACCCCGCTCACCTGTGACGCTCACCACAATACTGGCTACACACCAGGTCTGCTGCTCCTGGGAGCCCTGCTTTCATTAGCGCCTGGGCACACTCTCCGTGTTTGCCTCCCTCAGACCCTAAGTTTGTAGAGCTTGGGGCTGAGAACCCCAGCGAATTTGCTTACCTTCTGGTAGCCACGCCCCCGGTATCTGGTGCAAGAGACCTCAGTTGTCAGCACTGGTGAGAGTGGTAGCCGGGAGTCCCGCGCCGTGGTGAGTCGGTGCAAGAGAATTTTAAAAAAATAATAAAAATAATAATAATTAAATAAAAAAATTAAAAAGAAATTAAAAACATTGAAAAAAAGTTAAAGAACAACAACATATAAAAATTGAAAATGAAAGAAAAAGAAAAAAAAAGAAAGAAAAAAATGAATAATAATAATAAATGCAGTCTTAGAGTTCGATTGACTTCTCTTCCAGTAGGTGGAGCTGTGCCCACTGGGCCAAGCTTCTCCTCTCAATAGGTGGGAATCATTCACAGTGCAGCAGCTCTTTCTCCCAGACTGGGCGGTCTCCAATCCTGAGTGTCTAGGGCCTTCTCTTGTGTTTCCTCAAGCCAGGCAGCGCTTCCCTGTGATGCTCACCACAATACTGGCTACCTGCCAGGCCTGCTGCTCCTGGGAGCCCTGTCGCGCTGGTTTCAATGCAGTTATCTCCTCTGTCCATGACCTCAGTTCTCTGCCAAGGTGGTATCCCATGTAAATGGTGACCATTCGTTCCCTATGTCGGGTGACCAATGCAAAGGTGGGTCCTGACTGTCTCTCCCAATCCCCGTTTCAAACCTGTGGCCACTGCCTATGAAGGCTCGGTTGGCTTTTACCTCTGTAAGTTCATAAGGGCCGATCAGTTATTTCAGTGGAATAGTTAGTGCTGAGTCACTAGAAGCAGGCGAACCGAAGCTTGAATGCAGCCGATCCGGGCTCAATGTGTGTGTTCTGCGGGGCCCTGACTGTACACCCCAGATCCACGTCAGCTCAGCATTGCCTAGTGATCCTGAGCAAACAGCATTTAGACAATTTACGGCTCCCGCAGTTGAAGATGTCAGAGACTTGATCTTTCCGCACCCGCCACCATGTTAGATCTCCTCAATGATATTCATGTTACCCTTACAGCTTCCTGGCCTAAGCAAGTTCTTGGGATTATACAAACTGCTGCTTCTGTTTCCAGACCAGATTTCTAGAAATAAAACCCTGCCACCGTCGCCTCCGCCTCTGGGTTGTGCTCACGGGAGCCGCGCTTGTCTGCGACCGTATCAGAGCTCCCGCGGCCGCGGCCTCTGCAGTTCTCAGCCCAGTGCCAGGCCCCCGGGACCCAAGCGGCTGCTGCCGCGGCTCTCCGCCGTCCTCCTCCTGAGCACTGGGCCCCTTGCAGGGGGGTGCAGAACGACCCCAGTGCAGGCTCTGCCCAAAGGTGCAGCGGTGAACAGGTGACCGAGGCACACGCCGCGGCCCAGCCTTCGGAGAACAGGACTTGGCAGGCAGCCCAGCTCCAACCTCTAGATGTGGCTGCCAGACAATGTATACAGAGCCATCAAGACCGCGATCCGAAAGCAAATGGCGGCTCCCGCGGAGTGGATTTTCAGCACCGAAACCACAGCCCAGCCCACAATCCCAATCCACAAACTCTCCCTGTATAAAAATTATTCAAAGAAAAAAAAACAAAAACAAAATCAAAAACGGGGTGCACTGAGCTTTCTTTGCCTCGGGTACTTACAATCCACTGTTGATTACACCTTCAGCTTCTCTGCCCAGGGCAAAGCGAAAGCGCCCGCAGCTCTGAGCAGCCAAGAGTCTGGGAGCCAAGAGGCTCTTTTTCGATCTCTTTGTTCTTCCTACTGCTTAGCAAAGTGGTCCACTACAGATTAACGGTGAATGGAGCTCTAACAAGCTGCACGATATCTCGATTAAAGCTGCTGCTCTGAGCACCATGCTCAGCACTTCAGCAACCTCTGTACGCAGCGGCCATCTTCCCTTAATTTTTTATTTAAATGTCTTTTATTTTATTTTTTGAAGCTATTACAAACGGGATAGTTTTCTTAGTTTCTCTTTCAGAGGATTCATTAGTGATGTACAGAAATGTATTTGATTTATGAGTATTGATTTTATACCTTGCTAATTTTCTGAATTTATTTATTCTAGAAGTTTTCTGGTGGAATTTTTCAAATTGTCTAAGTATAGAATCATGTGATTAGCAAATAGTGATTTAATTTTAATCTTAATTTAATTTTAATTTTTTTCATCTGTCTAATTGCTCTGGCTAGAGTTTCAAGGGCTATGTTAAATAGAAGTGGTGAATGAGGGCATCCCTGTCTTGTTCCAACTGATCTTTCCAGAGGTCTTATGGACTGTGCTCTGAGGCCTTCACACCTGTTGCATGAGTCACGGAGGGCTGTTTTATATTGGGCAGGTCAGGACTAGTCTTTGGGAGCTACTGATCAGCCACATAGCTGCAAATCCTGTTCCCAATTAGTGGCTGTGGGGAAGCAGGAGAGTTGGGGACTGTAGTTAACTTTTTAAAAAAATATTTATTTTTTAGGTGTAGACGGTCACAACATAATGCCTTTATTTGTATGTGGTGCTGGGGATTGAACCTGAGTCATGCCTGGTCTAGGCGAGCGCTGTACCGCTGAGCCACAATCCCAGCCCTGTAGTTAACTTGATATTGCTTCTAAGCCCCTGCCAGTGTCCCAAGCTGAGTGTTGCCCCAATTAAAGATGGTGACCAAGGTGTCCCAAGATGATGGAGGTGGCTGGTTTCAGAGATGAGGTGTCAGGTTGGCCTGAGTGGTGGCATTGAGTGGCATGTTTGAAGACGCAGCTCTGGGTGTGCAGTGTTGTGGCTAGAAGCTATATCCAGACCCTGTCCAGTGTTCCCAAGTGCAGGGAACTATAGCAGTGGTTGCAGTGTACCAAGATAGAGACTACTGTGGGAGCCCCAAGCTGGTAGATGGGGGTCCACATGGGAGTGGCTACCAGGGGTCCTGAGTAAGAGTGGCAGATGGGGGTCCTGAATCGGAGAGGTAGCCAAATGTTTTCTCTAATAGGCAGATGCTAATTCACAATAATTGGTGGGGGGGCATTAGAGAAGAATACCATTACCTTAGATTAGGTAGAGGAAAGTGAAAGGAGGGGAGGGGAGGGTATGTAGGGATAGGAAAGATAGTAAAACAAAACAGGCATTATTACTGTATGTATTTATGTGACTGCATGACCAATATGATCCTATTATATACTCAGAAAAATGAGAAATTATATCCCATCTATCTATATCAAACTTCATAAATGCATTATACTGTCATGCATGACTAATTAAAAGAAATTAAAAAAACTTGGGAATCAATCTAACAAAAGAGGTGAAAGACCTCTACAATGAAAATTATAGAACACTAAGAAAAACTATTGAATAATACCTCAGAAGATGGAAAGACCTCTCATATTCTTGGACAGAAAGAATAAGAATGAATATTGTCAAAATAGCCATACTTCCAGTGCAATTTCCATCAAAATTCCAATGATGTTCTTCACACAACTGGAAATATCAGTTATGAAATTCATTTAGAAAAATAAGAAACCCAGAATAGCCAAAGCCTTCCTTAGTGAGAAGAGAAAAGCAGGAAACATCACAATACAGGACCTGAAATTATCCTACAGAGCTATAGTAAGAAAGAAAGACTGGCACCAAAACAGGCATGAAAACCAATGGGGTAAAGATGCAATGAGAACCCCACATAAACACGATTATCTCTTACTAGACAAAGGTGCCAAAAACATACATTGGAAAAAAGATAACCTTTTTAATGAAAGGTGCTGGGAAACCTGGAAATCCATATGTAGTGGAATGAAATGTAACCCCTATCCCTTATCCTGCACAAAACTCAAAGTGGATCAAAGACCTAGGATTTTGACCAGAAACCCTGCAACTCCTAGAAGACAATTAGTCCCAACACTCCAACATGTATGTTTGTTCAGGAACTGACTTCGTTAACAAGACTCCTAAAGTGAGAAAAGTAAAATAAATAAATAAATAAATAAATAAATAAATAGAATGTCATTAAATGAAAAAATCTCTTTCACAGATTTGCGGGTGTAGCTCAGTGGTAGAGTGTTTGCCTAGCACATGTGAAGTCTGGGTTCAATCCCCAGGGCTACAAGTTATTGTGGCCAGCTACAACTTAAAAAAAAAAAAAACACCAAAAAAACAGTTTTTTCAAGAAACAATTATGAGTGTGAAAAGAGAGCCAACTGGATGGGAGAAATATTTTACCACCTCTCCTCAAATGGAACATTAATACCCAGAATATAAAAAAGAACTCAAAAAAGTTAACCCTCAAACAAAACAACAACAGCAACAGGCAAATAATCCAATCAATAAATGGGCAAAAGAAGAAATGCAAAGGTCAGCAAATTTATGAAAAAGTTTTCAACTTTTCTATCAATTAGAGCATTGCAAGTTAAAACTACACTGAGATACCATTTCACTCCAGGCAGAATGGCAATTATCAAGAATACAAGTAACAACAAATGTTGGTAATGTGGGGAAAATGTTTCACTCACACATTGTTGGTGGGGACTGCAAATTAGCACAATCACTCTGGAAAGCAGTAGGAAAAAAATTAAAAATGGAACCCTTCATATGACCCAGTTACCCTACTCCTCAGTACATATCCAAAAAATTTAAAATCAGCATCCTACAGGGAGGCACCCACATCAATGTTTATAGCAACACAATTCACAATAGCCAAGGTCTGGAGCCAACGTAGGTGCCCTTCAACAGACGAATGGATAAAGACAACATGGCATATATACACAATGGATTTTTATTCAGCCATAAAGAAGAATGACTTTATGGCCTTTACCAGTTAATTGATGGAACTGGAGACTTTCATATCAATGGAAATAAGCCAGTCCCCAAAAGTTAGAGGTAGAATATTTTCTCTGATATGCAGAAGCTAATCCAAAATAAGGAGGGCAGAGGATAAAAAAAGAATAGAAGAAAAAGCAGTGGAGTAGACAAAGGGGACTGAAGGGGAGGGCTGGGATAGGGAAAGACAGTGCAGTGAATCTGACCTAGCTTTCCTATGTACATATGTGACTGTACCACAGTGAACCTCATTATCATGCACATGCACAGGACACTAATTTTCAAACTATAAATAGCAGAAATATCAGTCAAGTACAAGAAGGGGAACATGGGAGGGAGGAGGATAGGAGAAGAGGAAGTACTGGGGACTGAATTAGAACAAATTATATTCCATTGATTTCACAATTGTGCCAAAATGAATCCTATTGTCATGGATAACTGAAAAGAACCAATGAAAAAGTAATATGTATATGGAACATTTTTTGTGTACTATATAAACAATTTCAGGGAGATTTGGCATAGCACCCATAATCAAATTGATTTTATAGTAAAATATCTTAAGTATATATATACAAAACTATTAGTTTAGGTTAGGTTTTGCTTCCAAGTCAATTCAGATCATGTCAGTGTCTTCCATCAAATGAATCCCCCCATTCCACCCCACAAATGGATTTTAACACTTCTGAGATTTCAAATTATAAATAAAAGTGTATGGGTCTGCAGTTAGTCACTCCACATCATGTAAAAGAATCATCTTAGGCTCTGCTGACACTGAGTCCTGGGAAAAGAATTTTCAACATCACCTGTTTTAGGCCTTAGAGTTAGCTGGTTTGTTGAAATTCAAGTCAGGGAGAACCAGAACCAAGGACTTGGCCTTGGAGTAGAAGCCTGTGTGAGCAAAGAGAATGCAGAGGAAAGTGTGTCTGCCATGGAGATGCAGGAGCCAGCACCATTGAACCATGGCTCTGAGCACTTCAGCACTGGTGCTTCAGCTGGAAGATGCAGGTCCTCTTTTAAATCTGTTAGCTCCACAGGAGGCAGCTTACAGGGAGTTTCTGCTTGTCAATCAAGCAACCAAAGTCTTGCTTCTCTGACTGTGAAATTTCTTCAAGAAAAGAAAGCACCATTCTGCAATCTTCAGCAAGTCCCTGATGTGAAGTTATTAGTGGAGATTAAGACTTGAGCTCTGTCTCAGTCCCAGAATTGTGCAGTGGGTGACGCAGTCTCTGCATGCATCTCTTTTCTAAAATGTGATTTTCTCAAATCATATTGGTGCTGCTGAAAGACCCTTCCCAGATTCATGGGGTTGGAGTAGTTTCCAGAGCTCTCTCCTGATTCTCTTGGACTAGGGGTGTTGCCAGGGAAGCCTCAGTATTGGAACTCAATGGTCCAGAGTTCCTCAGGGGCAAAGCCTCTCACAAGTTCCTTTGTTAGGAAGAATTTTGGCTGGTTTAAGCAATTTGTAACCCCAACCATGTTTACCACCTCCATCTTTCCTCTGAGGAGACTCTTGGGAGCTGTGTGCAAAGGCTGGCTCTGGTGCAACTCCACGGTGAGGAAGAGCAGGGTTGGTGGCATCACCATGCTCTTCACAGGGTACTTCACCCTCTGCTGTAGCTGAAGCTTCTGGCCTCTGAAGGTGCACTGGCATAAGTAAACTTGGCCTAGATACTTACTGAAGCCAAAGCTTTGGAGCCTTGGGACCCAGGGTGATGCCTGCACAGATGGAAGAGGGACTCAAGGAATCCAGTTACTGAAATCTTTAAAAAAAAGTATTTTCCCTTGCCCACCTTCCACCAAAACACAAATAAAAATATTAGAAAACATTTTATTCACATTAAAGATCATATATTGATATTTGGAGGAGTGTTGGGGACTGAACCAGGACTTCATGCTCTTGTCACTGGGCTAAACTCCCATCCCTGAAACTGCCTTTTAAGTTGACAGTTTTCTGTAAAATCTCATTGCATTACTGCAAATGAAGATTGATTGCTTGAATTTTCTTTAAAGAATCTTATCCTATGTGGGATTTTTCTAATATAACCTATTATTTAAGACAGCTGTCCCAATGATACTTTTTCCCCCTATAAAAATGCTTTTTAAAAAGGAGACGTACATCACACTACACTAATCCATGCAACAGACTTTTTCAAACTCAAAAATGAGGGAAAGAACACAGAGATAGGAGTGAATTTTGGATAGGATAGAATTTTGGCTCTAGTGAAGAGTCAATTTAATTTTGGGGGTAGGAGGTATCTGGACATTTGATTGGCTTTTTCTAAAATAAAATTATGTATTCTTAGTCTTCTCAGTATTTCTAGTTGTAATTTTTAAAAAAATGATTTGTAGTGGTAGTGATGGAATGCAAAGCCTTTTGCATTCTAACCAAGCCCTCTAGCCCAGTGATGGAAAAAAATATCTGCTATAAACATATTTAGCATTGTCTAAGATTTATTCTCTCAATTGGTTAAATGATTTGAAAAATAAAATCTCATGAATAATCATAAATTATGAATCTAGGATTAGTTACTAAGGAAGTCTTGTAGATAATATTTTATGAAGGAATCATTAAAAGAGGTATTCAATTATTAAAAATAGCTTCAAAATGTTGTGTTTACAATAATTATAATCATTAATTCATATTAATTATGCCAAATAATGAGATTCACAATGAGATTTCCATATATGCATATAACATGCTTTGATCACATCCTCCTTCTCTATTATAATCTTCGGTAACCCCTTCACTGTAACCGTGGTCCTCTTCTCCTTCTCTGAAGGTCCCCCTACTACTTTCATGTTGTCTTTCCTGGTGCTCACAGTCCACAGGAAAGACCATCATCACTTGTCTTTCTGAGTGTGACTTCCTTAGACATGATGATGACCAGTTCCATTCACTTTCCTGCAAATGACCTTTCATATTCTTAATGGATGGGGCGGGGAATATATAGCTCAGTTGGTAAAGTGCTTGCCTTGCATCCACAAGGCCCTGGGTTTGATTCCCAGCACCAGAAAAAAAAAAAAAAAAAAAAAAAAACCACCTCTGGCCCAAGTGTGTTTCCTAACAGTTCCTCTATCTGGCTTCCTATGGGCTACACCAGAAAATCTGGCTCCTCCCCTACGGCCAGGCCACGCCCAAAGTCCAAGCCACATGCCTCTAGCCCTGCCCTGTGTTGCTGAAATGATGTTTTTTTCCTGTGGAACCGCTGTTTTGCTGTTGGAGACATCACCTGTAGAGCTGGGGGTTTCTTCCTTCGACCGCTGAGAGTGAGTCCAGGCTGGGGTCGGGGCTGGAATGCGAGCGGGGTGAGTCAGTGCGAATTGAGGGGCTCCGGCCTTACCGAGCGCAGGTGCACGGGTTGGGGAGTTCCAAGGCTCCAAGTGCCAATGTCCCATGGGGGAGGCCGCGGGTACCAAGGGAGCCTCCAGTCTCGCTCTGCCAGTCAGCCTGTGGCTTGCTCCCTCCTTCTTTCTCAACTGGCTTGGCAGGGACCAGGGTCTACCATGTGGGCCCCTCTAGGCGCCTTGGGGGAGGCAATTCCTCATTATGGGACCTTCTCTGCTGCAGGTCCCAAGCCAGCATGGGATCCAATCTAATCTCCCATCTGTAATGTGTGCACCTGCTCCTAGGGGAATTGCTATTCCTAGATGTATTGAGAGTTGGGTGGTGGGTGTAAAAGAGTGAGGTTACAGTCCAAGTAAAGTTGCTGGTCCAATGAGTATAAATAATGAGATGAATATTAAAGGTACATCCCTTTGGATTATGTATTATCATCATTTGCTTTAGTAAGAGCTGAATTAATCATTGCTGAAATGAGACTAGTTGATTATTGATAAGTGGATTGATTAGGCGAAGGCAGTAAAATATTGGGGAGTGATCTAATGAGGATATCAGTAGGTAATCCTATTATTATAGGGGTAATGAAAGAGGGCAAAAATTTTTTTATTCATTTTTCTTCTCAAGAGGTCTTATGTTCAGTCAATTTCAAATCTTTTGGTGAGGGGTTAAACGAGGGATATGAATGGTTTGAGATTAAATAAGATAAATAGGGTGAAAATTATTGAAATAATGGTAATAAGTCATGTTGATGTATCTAGTTGGGGAATCTTGTTATGAGGAAATTTAAGCTTCTAATCTTGAACTTAAAAGGTTAATGGTTCATGAAGAATTTATAATATTGATGAAGATTAGTTTTCAATGTGTTTCAGTGAAACTAATTCAAGGACAATTGGCATGAAGCTGGGATTAGACCCACAGATCTCTGAGCCTTGTCTGTACTGTAATCCTGGTCATGTTGATGTTTGGGAAGCTTAGGTAAGTCAACCTGGAATAGCATCTGTTTTTAGTCAGAGGGATTGGGCCTGCTCAAGAGTAAAGCACATCTTCTAATGAAGTTAACATGAGAACTGATAATTCTATAGGTAGAACTACTCGAATATCAACTTCTAGAAGTTGTAATTCTCCAGGTTTTAAGTCAGAGGTGGGAACCCTGTAGAAGTCAAAATTTAAGTGTTCGTAATCTGTGTATTCATAGTTTCAATATCATTGGTGGCCTGTTGTTTTTACTATTAACGAAGGGTCATTAATTTCATCCATTATAACATAAAATTTGTAATGAAGGAAGCACAATTAGGATGAGAATACTAGTGGGTAGAATACTTCAGATGTTCTCAATGTCTTAAGTACCTATGGTGCCTGTGTGAGTGAGTTCTGTGGTAAGTATAAGTGAGATAATACAAAGAACTAAAGAGCTGATAGAGAATAGGATTATAGGGTCTGATTGTGAAAGTGTAACAGTTCTTCTATAATAGGTGATGTAGCATCTTAAAATCCTAGTTCAAATTGGTGTGCCATAAGGATATAAAGGATTCTAACCTATAAATTAACTTTGACAAAGTTATGTAATATTTTTACTAATATCTTATAAAGAAAGCTATAATGGTTTGGGGGCTAGCTTGAAACTAGTCACAGGAGTTTCAATTCTTCCCTTTCTTTAATTATGCTTTCACATAGGTTGATCTTCAAATGTGTGGTAAGGTGGAGGGATCCATGTAGTCACTCTGTATTAGTTATTGTCAGTTCTACAGTTAGGACTTCTCTTTTTGGTATGAATGCATCTCACATTATAACAATTATAATTATTACAGCTGTAAGAGAGAGAAATGACCCTATCAAGAATATAGTATTTCATGTTGTATATGTGTCTGGGTAGTCAGAGTATCATTGTGGTATGCCTGATAATCCTAGGCAATGTTGTGGGAAGAAAGTTAAATTCACTCCTAAATGTAACAGTGAAGTTAATTTTAGCTCATGTAGCATCTAGAGTATAACCAGAGAACAGAGGGAATCAGTGAACACATCTTCCATTATTGCAAACACAGCCCCCATGGTAGGACATAGTGAAAATGAGCTACTACGTAATATGTAGCATGTAATGCAATGTCTAGTGCTGAGTCAGCTAGAACAATTCCTGTGCGGCCTCCTATAGTAAGTAGGCAAACAAAGCCCAGGGCCCTTTAATATTGCCACTGTGTAAAGTTGCCAGTCAGATGAAAACTCTGGTTGGAATAGCTGTAATTATGTTTGCTGACATGAAGTATGCTCAGGTGTCCACACCCATTCCTATGGTAAATACATGGTGTGCTCATATGATGAATCCTAAAAAGCGAATGGATATTATAGCTCAAACTATTCCCATATATCCAAAAGAATAGAATTAGATTGTATACTTCCAGATGTCCAAAGGATCAAAATAGTTGTTGATAAAGCATAGGTTTTCCCTCCGGCAGTGTCGAAAAACGTATTTAGGTTTGGATCTGTGAGGAAATGGACATTCCTGCTGCAGGAACTGGGAGGGATAGGAGAGTAGTACAGCTGTAATTATTACTGCTCATACAAATAGTGGAGTCTGGAATTGTGATACGGCAGGGGTTTTATGTTCATAATGGTAATAATAAAATTAATTGCCCCTAGGATGGATGAAACACCTGCCAAGTGGAGTGAGAAAATAGTGAGATCTACAGAGGCTCCTGCGTGTGCAAGGTTCCCAGCTAGTGGGGGATATGCTGCTCAACCGGTTCCTGGGCCTGCTTCAACTATAGAGGAGGCGAGAAGGAGAAGAAATGATGGAGGTAGGAGTCAGAGGCTTATGTTATTTATTTGAGGAAATGCTGTATCAGGGCTATAATCATAAGGGGAACTAGTCAGTTTCTGAACCTACCAATCATAACAGTTACAATTACATTATAAATTTGATCATCCCCTAGCAAGTCTTTGGGTTGACCTAGTTCACCTAGAATCAATAGACTAAGTGCTGTTCCTCCTATACCAGCTCAGGTGTCAAATAGGAAGTTAAGTGTTCTGATGTAAGGATTTATGAACATAGGTAGGAGGTAAAATGGCTGAGCAGGCATTAGACTGTAAATCTAAAGACAGAGGTTGAGCCCTTTTTTACCAAGTCCTGAGGTGAATTATATTGAATTGCAAGTTCAAAGGAGCAGCTTCAACTCTTCTGGGGCTTCTCTCACCTTTTTTTCTGAAGCCAGTTGAGTTAGGCATTAGCTGTTAACTAAATTTTACATTTAGTTGATGTAAGATAAGATAAGATATTCTTGATAGGGTCAGTCTAGTGAAATTCCTTAATTAAGGGCTTAGCTTAATAAAAGTAATTGATTTGCATTTAGTTGATGTAAGATAAAGTCTTGCAGTCCTTACAGCAGGAACTTACTTATTGCTCTGAATGCTGTTGTTCTAAGTTTAACCTAAATTGCTAGCTTAAGATTGATAATCCGGGTGTAAGGGGGAGGGAGAGGGTACATAGAATTATAAGGGTTGGTATAAAGGAGGTTGTTTTTATACTTTTGAATTATTTTATTTTAGTAATATTGGAGGATGGAAATAATGTTAGGGATGGTAAGTAGATAAGTCATCTGTAGAAATGATAGTTTTAGCAGGGCTGTTACTACTGTTTATGGGTATAATAAAGTTGACTAATTTACAGCTTAATAATACTGAGTTTTCTGACCTATAAACAGAATATTTATCCTTATAGTTTTCATTTTACTGATCCTTCACATTTTTTGAAAGATTTCTATGTATTTGGTATTCTTTGATGTTACCATAAGTAGTAATTTTTAAACTTTAATTTGATTATTCATTGCTAGTTTATGGCAATTGATCTTGTATACTTCGCCTTCATAAACTAACTTATTCATTCTGTGTTTGTTCCAGTAGGGTTTTGTCTTTTAGATCCCATAGTATTTTCATGTCAACAATTATGTTGTCCATAAATAAAAACAGCATTTTGGTTTCTTAAAAAAATTATTATTTGATGCAAGTTCCTTAATAATAACTCATGTTGGGGTGAACCCAGCTAATGGAGGAAGTCCACTAGGGATATAAGTACATTAAGAATTATTGAAATTAGTAGAGGAAATTTATTTCATATATTGGAGAGTGAGAGGGTGGTGTTTTTTTAATTGTAATGGAATAACATGAGTATGTTGATTATATGCATAATATAAGTAATTAAATTAAACATAGTTAGTGTGGGTTTGAATGTGATGATTGCTATTATTCAGCCTATGTGAGTGAGTGATGAACATGCTAGGATTTTTTGTAGTTGGGTCTGGTTAAGTCCTCCTCATCCTCCTGATATAAGGACAGTATCACTATTGTTATTATTAAGGAAAAGTTGATAGAGGGAGCAAGTTGAATGATAATTTAAATTGGTGCGTTTTTTTGTCATGTTAGTGGAATTAATCCTGAATGTAAGTGTGACTTCTTAACTTCTTGGACTCATAGATGGAATGAGGTTAATCCCATTTTTATTGATAGCACTATAGCAACTATTAGGGAAGAGATTTGGTTGTTGGAGTTGATTTTAATGTTGGTAATAGTACCTATTATTAAAATTATCTATGCTGTGGCCTGGCTTAAGAAATATTTGGTTGCAGCTTCTGTTGACCAGGGGTTCGCTTTATTAATTAAAATAGGAATAATATCTAGTATGCTTATTTCTAATCCTACTCAGATGTGTAGTCAGAGGGAACTAAATAGTGTAATAGAAATTCCTGAAAATATGGTGAGATAAATGGTAGCGAGTTAAGGGGTTAATTAGTATGGGAAGGATATAAACTAACATTATAAGGTATGGGCCCGATAGCTTATTTAACTAAATTTACTAGTAGGACATGATGTATCAGGTAGCACAAAGAATTTTGGATTCTTAGGGTTAGGTGCAAATCCTATAATTCTAGAAATAAGAGTATTTAATCCTCTGTTGTTTCCTCTGTCAAAGTTCCTTTTATGTTGTCACATTTCTTTAGGTTTGAGGGGTACATATGCTACAATAATGGGTGGGGAGATGTGTCACATACATAAAGCTAATATTGGGCTAAGAAGTTTTTTGATAATAAGTGCATGAGTTGGTCGTATCAGAATCTTGGGTATGATAATCGAATTCATAAGAATATCGAAGATTAAGTTCTTTAGGGCAAAACAAAATGTAAAGATTTCAATGATTGGTGGGTTGAAGAGTGCCCCTATAAAAAAGAGTTGTAAAGCTTTTATTATAATAATATTGGTATATTCAGCTACAAAAAAATAAAGCCAAGGGGCCCATGGCATATTCTACATTGAATCCTGATACGTGTTCTGATTTTCCTTCTATCAGGTCAAAAGGAGCTTGCACTGTTTCTGCTAGTGTTGAGATAAATCATATTGTTGCTAAGGGTCACATTGGCAATATGAATGAATCATATAAATGTTGAGTTGTGATTATGGTTGATAGCATGGATGATCCATGTATAAGCAGGACAGATAGTCGAATAATGGTTGGAGTTACTTCATAGGAGATGGTTTGTGCTACAGCTCCTAGTGCTCTGATTAAGGCATATTTGGAATTAGATGCTCATCCTGATTATAAAATTGCATGTCCAGCTAAGCTTGATGTTGCAAGGATAAAGAGTATTCCTATGTTTATATTAGTGAGGGTTGTGGCATGGGTAGGGGATTCATATTGCAAATGCCAGAGTAAGGGCTAGGGAGGGAGCAATAATAAATAAAATGATGGCAGATGTTAGAGGTTTGAGTGGCTCTCTAATAAGTAATTTTACTACATCAGCAAACATTTGAAGTAAGCCATAGGGTCCTACAACATTTGGGCCTTTTTGAAGCTGTGTATTTTTTATTCTGTTAGAGTTAAGAAAGCCACAGCCTCTAAGAGTGGGACAATCAGGAGGAGTAAATCTACTAAAAACATACATGGTAATGAAGTTTGAAGTCTTTTGCAATTGTAAGCTGCTGTTCTAGGGCAGGGTGGATAATAATTACTAGAATTAGATTATTTCTTCTATTAAGGCATATGTGTAGAATTGGCCTTATTTCTCTTGTCCTTTCATTCAGGGAGAAATATTATAAACCTGGATTTCTGTGGTCTGAACTTAGGACTTTAATTGTTGAACAAAGGAACCATTAATATTGGTTATGCCATATGGATGTCCTGATCCAACATCAAGGTAGTAAACCTTAACTGTGGATATGACCTCTTGACTGGGATTGCACTGTTATCTCTATGGTAAGTCGTTCTGTTGATCAAATAGTTTGGGTCAGTTAATGAGTTAAAATTTAGATAGGTTGGTGTCTGGATTATAATCATTCGGAGGTTGATTTATACTCTGAATTCACCCCAACCAAAATTTTTAGCCCATAGGCAGGGTTTTAGGCCTCCAAGGGGTTATTGTTGAGAGTACTTAGGCTACTAAATTCAAGCTCCCTGAGGTCTTCTCCTCTTATTAATTCATTCCCGCCTCTTCATGGGAATTAAACCATGTCATACCATTCATACAAGTCCCTATTTAAGGAACAAGTGATTATGCTACATTTGCAAGGTCAAGATACTTCAACAGTTAAATATATGTCACTGGGCAGGCAGTGCCTCCAATAGTGTTCTTGCTAGAAGTTATGTTTTTGGTAAACAGGCAGGGTTAGTGTTTGCCAATTTTCTTTTACTTTTGTTTTATATATATATATAAAACTGAGAATCGAACCCAGGGCCTCAAACATGCTAGGAAAATGCTCTACCACTGAGCCACAACACCAGCCCTCCTTTTACTTTTTAAAATCTTTTTCTTAAGTGCGTGCCAGTATTGGGTTAACAATATGGTCAAAATGGTTGAGTTGTTTGTGTTTGATAGTTATTAATATCAGTGAATTATTTGATCTGATATAAACTTCCGCAGGGAGAAGTTGTTTCTTGTTACTTATGTTAACATTATTTCTTCTGTATATTAATAGATCAGTTCAATTTAGGGCTAGGAAGTCATTTCAAGTATTGGTATTAAGTTTGAGTTGAATTTGAGTTAAGTTTAAATTAATGCTTTTTTTAATCGATATTTGCTTTTAGGTGAACTATGGTAGTTTAAAGTTTTACTCCCTAAGTAAGGTTATTTCCTCTTCTTAAGAGCTGTCCCTCTTCAGATCATCAGTTAAATTTACATTTAGATTACTAATGTTTTGGGTGAATTTAAGGTTGAACTAATATTCTAATCTGGACAACCAGCCATCACCAGGCTCGGCAGGATTATCACTTCTACTTATAAATTGTTTCACTAGTTTGCTACATAGGAGCATTGGCTCTAATTAGTTGCTCATAAGTAGCTGGTCTGGTTTCAGGGTCTTGACTTAAATTCTTTTTCTAGTTATTTCTAGTTAAGTCATTATGCAAAAGGTGAAAGTTTTAGTCTTTGCTTTTTTATACTTTTAATTAATCTTTCTTCTTTCCATGTATGGTACTGTCTCTATAGCTCCAGTTAACAATTTCTATCCCTATATGTTTATTAGGTAAATATTTTATTCTATTGATATATTGTTGTTAAGGTTTTAGCCTCAGGGGCTAGCATTAGTTCAAAATGTCCACAGTTAAGTGGAATATTCTGGGTGTAAATTGGGTGCTTTAGGTTGTTAAGCTATATTTTTGTTATTGGAAACACACTTTCCAGTATGCTTACATTTTTATGACTTATCTCTTCTCGTATTATTAGTGGAATAAAATCAGATATCATGTTATAGTTAATAGTCCTTGAAGAGGGTGATGGCCAGTGTTGGGTGGTGTCACTGTGTGTGGCTCAAGGGTCAGAATATTATGCTTTGTTGTTTAGATGCACGAGAAATAGTATGAGGATTAGGACAGAGAATACTAGTGCGAGGACTGTGCCTGGTTTATTAGAATAGATCTGAGGATAGCATTAGCAAATAGGAAACATCACTGTGGCTTAGCGGGGATTAGCGGGGGTATAATTGTCAGGGTCTCCTAGGAGGTCTGGGGAGAACACGACTAGGACTGTGAAGACTAATCCTAGAGTGAGTAGGCCTGGGACATCTGTAATTGTGTAATATGGGTGGAAGGGACTTTATCAGAGTCAGAGATGAGTCCAGATGGGTTACTGGATCCTGCTTCAAGGAGAAAGAGTAAGTGTATTCTTGCTAGGACTTTGATAAGAAATGGTGGAACAAAGTGGAATGTAAGAATCGTGTAGAGTGGCTTTGTCAACTGAGAATCCCCCTCAGATTCACTCATCTAAGCTGGTTCCAATATAGGGGATAGCAGATGGGAGGTTTGTAGTGACAGTGGCACCTCAGAAAGGTGTTTGTCCCTAGTGTAAACTGTAGCCATGAACACTGCAGCTGTGACTGCAAACAGGAGAGGGACTCCAGTAGTCCATGTTTCAAAGTAAGTGTATGATCCATAGTAAAGGCCTTGGCCTGCAGGAAGGAATAAGCAAACAAAGAATGTGCCATTTGCATGTATGTATTGAATTAGCCTCTCCAGGTGTGAGTTTCAGAGGAAAAAGCTGTTATTGTGTCAGATGTATAGTGTATGGCTAGAAAATGTCCCCAAGAATTTAGATAATAAGGAAGTGCCTTGAAGGAAGCCAAAATTTCATCATGCTGAGATGTTGGATGTTGTTGGGAGATTGATGAATGAGTGGTTAACAGTTTTGATTAAGGGATGGGTTTTATGGATACTCTTTTTATAGTTGAATTACAACGATGATTTTTCATGTTATTGGTCATGGTTAAATTCCATGCAAAAAATGACACATATTATATAATTATTAAGTATACTATTTGTTTTAGGATTGTTATCACTAATAAAGAAATAATCCTTTGTTTTTTGATGCCTTTTTTTTGACAGACTACCTCAGTTCCATATGTCAATCATTGCAACTCAGTGAGGTGAAGATTTATTCATTAAAATAATAAAAAATAAATAAATAAAATAAATAAAATAAAAAAACACATATATATACATATATATATTAGTTATAGGTGAATACAATACCTTTATTTTATTTTTTATGTGGTGCAGAGTATTGAAAAAGTGCCTCATGTCTGCTAGGTGAGCACTCTACCACTGAGCCACAGCCCAGCCCTTCTGCACTTTTTATGAGCCTCTGTCAAGTGCTAGGTGCTGTTCTAAGGCACTGGGTATATGGCATAAAATAGTAAAAACTCTTCTGTCTGGAGTTTAGATTCTGATCGGGGAGCTGTATACCAGGTTTCTCTCCCTGTTTTCTTGAAGGTATAGACTTTGACTTAGGGATATGCCACAGGCCTGGTGGCATAATTGTGGAAGGCAAGCCCAAGCCTTCACCCACCTCCACCAATCATCTGCAGATAGAAGAGTATTACACAGTAGGAAAATGATATAATTCTGTGCCAGTCTTGTTCATCTCCAATATGAATCATCATGCAGGGTCACCAATTTTTTAAAAAGGGTAGTTTTTAAATTATTTTCCTATGATGCTGGGGATCTAACGCAGAGCCTCACATGTGCCAAGCAAGCATTCTACCACTGAGTTACACCCCTGGGATTTAGGACAATTGGTGTTGAAATGACTGCTAGTCTGTCCACAGCAGATGATCTCTTGCAGTGTGGTTTAATTCAGGAAACTTAGCAGACTGTCAAAGCTTATTCAGAGAGGAGTGTGATTTGTACTTTAAAAGGTGCAGAGATTCTCTGGAAAGGATGATTTTTCACACATGTTATAAATAATGATTATACATTCTAGAGTAGATTTAGGATAAACGTAAAAGGAACTGTGTCGTATGGGGAAAAGTGGGAATGTTTTTATAATCTCCATTTCACACTAAAACCTGTGCTGATGAGTCTCCTACCAGCCCGTACTGTCATGTTTTTGAGGATATCCTTTAAAACTCACTTTTCTTGAGAGGTGGTAAAGAACACAACTGGAATTTTCAGTAGGGGAAAGGAGAATTAAAACTAGAAAAAGAATTATTCTATGTGAGTAATTTGTGCAATAAATAGTCAAGGGTGTGACTGTATTGATAGTCATTTCCAAATGGATGCCTCACCCCCACACTGTGCCATTTTGAAAATGGTTTTACATTAGGATTTTTTTTAAAGTAATGCCCCAACCCAAAGTGGTACATACTCTACTAGTTAGCAACTCCCCCAACCCTTACATTAGAATTTGATTATAGTCTAAAAGTTGAAGACTGGAACTTAAGGGACCATAGTTGGGATGATATAGGACATTTGAGCCATTGAGCTAAGGAGAGGCTTCAGGAAGTATCCCAAAGAAGGGAATACACAGGGCCAAGAGAACTGTCTTTAGATAGGGTGTGGGCTGTCCTGTGAAAAAGGAATCTGATGTTTTCTATAAATTTTCGAAGGACAGGAAGCAATGGATAGAGGGCGCAGGGAGAGGAGTCTCAGCATGTTCTGAGGAAGTATTTGAAATGATGAGCCCTTGGTGTGGGCTTCAGACTGTTCAAGGGCCTGGTGTAGCAGTTCCTTGGCAAGAATCCTGCAGGTAGGCAGGGTTAAGGAAAGATGGGCAGAATGATTTCTATGGTATTTTCATATCTAGGAAATATTTTAATTCTGTTCCAAGTACTCTTGAGAACTCTGTTGTACTATTAGGAGCTTATTTGAAGGTGAGAGGGTACAGAAAGATGGCTACCCCATAACTATTACTATATTTAATAGCTATCCAAGGTGTTGGAAGTGGATTTGCATATGCATGTGTCCAATGTCCATGTGTTAAATGCTTGGCAGAAATTTTACAGTAACCCTGTGGGACCAGTTTTCCAATTTGCATGGATGAGGGAATTCAAGCTAAGAGATCTTAAAAAACTTAGCAAGGCCTTGCTGTCAATTAAGGGGAAGTGGAAGCAAAGATGCAAACATGAGTTTTGACTCAGAAACCTAAATCTGTGACTTCTGAAGAAAGTCTGCTTTCTTCCTGAACCTCTACCCTTTTTGTAAACACATTGATAGATGGTGTTAGATCTCTTCCCACCCAGTGTTGATGATGATGCAGTATTTCTTTCCTTTATATTAACCTGTCTGCCAGATTCTCCTCCTTTGCAGATTCTGTGTTCTCTTGTAAAGCAGGGGTCAGCCACCCTTTGATGTAAAGGACCAGGTAATATTTTTGGCTTTGTGGTTATGCCCAGTCTGCAGGTGCATACAGGATCAATTTGTGAATGAAGGAGCATGGCTCAGATTTTGTAAAAAGTGGCTTTGAAGGGACTTGATTTGGCTCATGGCTGTATTTGCTGATCCCTGCTTCAAAGCCATGGTAGACATCAGTGTTCCTCCTTGGTCTCTTCAGGACTTTGATCATCCCATATACATTTCTGTTTATGGTCAAGGTTAATTGCATTGTAGTTCCACATGTTTTCTGGTTTGGAATCCTGGGATGTCCCAATTGGAAAACCCCTTGAGGGCTCTTGGCTGGAGGTGTACTTTCCTAGCCCTCTGATGTGACTATCCACTGAGCTACCTGAGACAAGATGGTTCCATGGCATGTGTGCACATTGAGAACTCTTGCAGATGGTGGCCTGTCTGAAAGTGGCGTGTTCACAGAATGCAAGACTTGGCAGCAGTTAGGAAGAACTTAGTAACTTAGCAAGGCTGTGTTTTCTAACCCAGCTTGTCAAAATATATTGTTTGGAGAAAAAACAAAGGATGGATTTGTGAAATGGTGCTGGAAACATTGAATGTATGTTTTGTCTATATGTTTTATAAGGGTCAGGCCTGTGTGTGCATGGAGAAGGCCTGAGGTTTCCAGGAGCCCTCACTTCTGGGGGACAAGTCTGGTGATTTTTGCCTAATATGGTGTTGAAGATCTTGACAAGGAGGATGTGTTTGCATGTTACTTGTTTAATTAAAATTTAAGAATAACAAAAAAGGATCAGCTGAGTTTCAGCCTGTTTATAATTACCAGGGGCCGAAAGCAAACATTCAATGGAAGAAGTGCACTAGGCTTTCTGGGAGAGCGTCCCTCATGGCCTGCTGGATTATTGATACTCCATGCAATGCAGCATCCTCATTACATAATAGGGACATGCAGCCCAGAGTAAATGGAGTGAGAACCTCAGCTGTGATGACCTCTAACCTCCTTCCTTATGACATGAGTTCTCTTCATAGTCTCTTAACATCTTTTCTCCATTGTACTTTTACCTTTAGCATCAGGAATTTTTAATATTTCATGGAATGATGTGAAAGAAAAACTGCACTAAATGTAAATTTGGGCATTCATTTCAAAGCATGTAAAGGAATCATAATTTATTTCATTTTGATGTATGGATATAGTGCCATGGTCTATAGCACATAAATATTTCCAAAGGGTTTGGTTCACATTTGGAATTTCTATGCCAGTATATGCTATTCCTGCATTTTATGGTGACATAAGGGACAAATTAATGTATTTATATTCTGCCATGTTTCATAGAATTTTATTAGAGCTTAGCACTTTTAAAATTCCATGTCTCTTGAGTGCATAATAATGTGTGTAAATAAAGCTACTTAAAAAAGATCAACAAATTTGAAATTTTGTTATGTGGGTGGATACTAAAAAAGACTCAGATTACTAAAATGAGAAATGAAAATATTACTGTCAGTTTTACATTAATTATAAAATGTAATCAGGCTCAATGGCACACACCTGTAGTCATGGTTACTCCAGAATCAAAGGAAGGAAGACCAATTGAGCCCAGGAGTTCAAGGTCAGTGTATTTAATATGACTGAACTGCACCCTTAGAAATGGTAATGATGGTTAAATTTTAAAATAAGAAAATTTTAAAGAAAGTAAATGTCTTGGAACATAGACTTGATCCTGAAAGCTCTGCAGTTTTAGAGTTGACCCCAAGTGTTTGGTTTTAGCATAAGCCCATTCTCCATATTCTTAAAAGCTTTGCACCTTGCAACAGTATCTCCTTGTCATTATGTTCAAAGAGCTACACATCTTCTTTTTTTGTAGTTGAATTGTGAGGATTTAGCAACACCGATGTCATCACTTTCCTTCTTTTGAGAGCCTGCTCCCTTTACCTCCATTTGCAGTCTCAGCTTGATGGGAGTCTTGAGAAGCCAGGAGACATGGAAATCAGGGGCTGCCTACAGCTCAGATGTTTGTAATGAGAGGGGCTTACATACATGAAATCATGTCATCTGCAGACAGGGATAATTAATCTCCTTCTAACTAGTTATACATGACAGCAGAATACATTTTGATTCATTGTGTACAAATGAAGCATTTCTCTGGTTATCCATGAAGTAGAATCACACCATTTGTGCAGTACACCATTCGTGCAGTTGTTCAGGTACCTAGGATAATGATATCGTCTCATTCCACTATCTTTCCTACCCCATGGCCTCCTGTCCCCTCACTTTCCTCTGCCCAATCCAAAGTTCCTCAGTTCTTCCCATACCCACCCCTACCTTATGGATCAGCATCCACATATCAGAGAAAACATTTACCCTTTGGTTTTGGGGAATGGCTTATTTCGCTTAACATGAAATTCTCCAGCTTCATCCATTTACCTGTAAATGTATGGCCAGAACTTCTAATAGTATGTTGAACAAGAGTTTTGTCTTGTTCCTGATCCTACAGGAAATGATTTCACCTCTTCACCTTTCAGTGTGATGTTGTTTGGGGTTTGTCATCCATTTCTTTTATTTGGATGAGGCACATTTCTCTTATTTCTAATTTTTGAGGTTTTCATGATAAAGAGAAGTAGAATTTTACCGAATGATTATTCTCTAATGATTTCAATGGAGTTGTGATTTTTAGTTTGGATTTCTTTATTGCAGCATATCACCTTTTTGTATTTACAGAGGTTGAAATATCATTGCCTCCCTGGGATGAATCTCATTTGATGGTGGTGAATGATCTCTTTGGTGTGCTATTAGATTAGGTTTGGTAGCATTTTGTTGAATATTTATGCATCTATGTTCATCAGGTTTATTAGGTCTGTTGTAGTTTTTGGCTGTGGAATCAGAATAGTTCTATCCTTAGAAGATGAATTTGGAAGGATTTTAGAAGAATTTGAGAAGAATTGTGCTCTTTGTTTCCTTTTTCTGTTTTTTTCAGACATAGGGATTGAACCTCGGCCTTATCCATGCAAGGCCAGCACATTACCACTGAGCTACTGCCCTCGCCCTGAATACTTCTTTAAAGGGTTGTTAGAATTCAGCACAGAAGCCATCAAGTATTGACTTCCTTTTTATTGGGGGACTCTTCATTATTTATTAAGCATCTTTTACTCACCATTGCACTAAGATTTTCCATTTCTTCATAATTTCCTCTTGGTAGATTGCATGTGTCAAGGTATGTATCCTGCTAGATATTGAACTTGCTGGCATATGGTAGTGGTCTCTTCACAGGAGTTTCTTATGATTCTATTTATTTTGTGTCAGTTGCAGTGTCTTCTATTTCACTTGAATCTTCTTTCTCCCCTCCCCTCCCCCGTTATCTATCTAAGTGTGTGCTGATTTTATTTCTAAACGCCTGGTCTGAGTTCCATTGATCTTTTTTATTGTTTCTGTAGTTTTAATTTTACTTATTTCTGCTCTGATATTTATTATTATTGTTTAAAATCAACTCTTGGTTTAGTTTGTCCTTCTTTCTTTAGTTCCTGGAGGTATTGCTTTAGTTTTTGTTATCTTTGATCTGTTCTGATGTTAGTGTTCGTCGCTATAAATGTCTCTCATTGACCTTATTTTTTGCATAGTATAGGTTTTCTTTCAGGGCGAGGGCACTAGGTAGGAGGCTGAGTGTTGGGGCTGCCCTTCCTTGGTGGATTCTCAATTGGTGGGGCTTTTGGGGGGACCAGCATGTTAGGTGAGCCCAGGGCCACAGAAAGGAATTATGCTGAGCTTTCTGACAAAGTCTGTTTTCTGTCTGAGAAACAGCATTCTAAACCCACCTTGGCTGTGCTTTGAACAGCCCAGGCTTTAATATTTTGAGTTAATTGAAGGTGGAATCTAGATCTGTTTTCCAACATATGCAGCAGCAGAAACTCCAGAATTCCTTCCTCCATCACCAGAGCAGCTAGTCTCAGATGGTCTCAGGTGTTCATGTTTTCTCTTGGTCAATTCTAAATATTAGAGTTATTAACATAAAGACCCTAACATCCATGTTAGGAGGTAGGACTTTCAAAATATTAGAATTTATGGAAGTAAAGTTTAATGACAAGAAATAATTTGCAAAACACTTACATTGTCAAGTACAATAACAAATGCCTATCTCTCTCCTTTTCTGTTTTCTTTTTGAGACAAAGTCTTAGTAAGTTCCCCAGGTCTTGCTAAATTGTCTAGGTTGACTTTGAACTTGTGATCTTATGTCTCAGCCTTCTGAGTCCCTGGTCTTACAGGTGTGTACCAGCATACCTAAATACATGGCTATGTC
Source organism: Callospermophilus lateralis (assembly GCF_048772815.1). Taxonomy (NCBI): domain Eukaryota; kingdom Metazoa; phylum Chordata; class Mammalia; order Rodentia; family Sciuridae; genus Callospermophilus; species Callospermophilus lateralis. The sequence goes on from NC_135315.1 coordinate 60,259,073, forward strand.
TCAGTGATACTATTTTATTTTATTTTATTTTTTTATTTGTTTAAATTAGTTACACATGACAGTACAATGATCTTGACATATCATACATTTGAATCAGATGGGGTATAATTTCTCATTTTTCTGAAAGTACAGGTTGCAGAATCACATTGGTCATGCAGTCACGTATATACATACAGTAATAATAATGAGTGCTACTATTTTCATTGAACAATTTGTTTTAAAGTAAAATCTCCTGACATAATTATATTTTTCAGAAAATTGTGCATGCTTGGTGAATTTTTTTTCCTTTTTCTGAGGTGTAGTCAAAATCCTGGTCTTGTATAAGAAGAGAAATAAGTTATATATTAAATAATAGAAATGAACATAGATTACCTGATCATTCTGAAAACTGTGATTATCTTATTTTGCTATACTGAAACAAGAAGGTCAATCTATTTGTCTTTGTAATTTCTTTTACTTTGGAAAAGATGGTATATGTTTAAAATGTACAACTGAATGTTCTGTTATCCATGTACATTGTGAAACAATTACACCATCAATCTATTTTACATACATATCACCTCCATTACCGAACACTTTTGGTGTGTTATAAAAATTACAAATGTACACTTTAACAATGTTAGCTGCACTATACATTATTCTTTTTCTATTTGTATATAACAGCAGAATGCGTTACAATTCTTATTTTATATATATGGAGCACAACTTTTCATACCTCTGGTTGTATACTTAGTATTTTCACACCAATTTGTGTCTTCATACATGTACTTTGGATAATAATGATCATCACATTCCTCCATCATTAATTACCCCATACCCCCTTTCTTCCCCCTCCCACCCCTCTTACCCTATCTAGAGTTTGTCTGTTCCTCCCATGCTCCCTCTCCCTATCCCACTATGAATCAGCCTCCTTATATCAGATAAAACATTTGGCATTTGGTTTTTTGGAATTGGATAACTTCACTTAGCATTATCTTCTCTAACTCCAACCATTTACCTGAAAATGCCATGATTTTATTCTCTTTTATTGCTGAGTAATATTCCATTGTGTATATATGTCACATTTTTTCATCCATTCATCTACTGAAAGGCATCTAGGTTGGTTCCACAGTTTAATTATTGTGAATTGTGCTGCTAAAAGCATTGATGTGGCTGTGTCCCTGTAGTATGCTGTTTTTAAGTCCTTTGGGTATAGTCTGAGGAGAGGAATAGCTGGGTCAAATGGCGGTTCCATTTCCAAATTTCCACGGAATCTCCATGCTGCTTTCCATATTGGCTGCACCAATTTGCAGTCCCACCAGCAGTGGCACCGTACACCATCCTTAAGTATATTAACTTCTGTACGTTTGATCTGTTATTGAATTGTATGAGCTCCTTATATAGTTTTGGTGTTAGCCCCCATCAGATACATGCTTTGCAGATGTGACTCCCACTGTATCTGTGGCCTTCTCATCTTGGTGCTTGTTTTCCTTGCTGTGCAGAAGCTTGTCAGTGTGATGTCCTGTCACTTGGTTATTCTTGCTCTCCTGCATGTGCTTTCAGAGTCACAGTCATAAAGTCATTGCTAAGAGCTATATTATGGAGCTTTCCCCTAGTGTTTCTCTTAGGATTTTTATACTTATGGGTTGTATGCTTGGTGTCTCATCCATCTATTTGTTTATACATTTATTATTGAATTGATGCCTTATAATTAAATATATAATTAAAATACATTGTAGTATATTCATAAATATGTGTCATTTTTTCCCCCAGTTCTTCCTGTTGTCTATGTCTTAGTGGTATTATTTTCCATGTTCCTTGATTTCCTCTTCTACTCTATTCCTCTCCATTGTAGTTTTGCAAGATTCCCCCCATTTTTTCCTTTTTTTCTTTAGATTCCAGTTATGAAAGAAACCATTTGACCCTTGACCTTCTGAGACGGGCTGATTTCACTTGGCATGATGTTCTCTGGTTCAATCCATGGAACCAGCAAAATGACAAAATTTCATTTTTCTTCATGGCTGAGTAGAACTGCATTGTGTTTATAAACCACATCTTCTTTATCTTTTCATCTGTTGGTGGGCACCTAGGCTGGTTCCATAACTTGTCTGTTGTGTACTGTGATACTATATACTTTGCTATGCATATATCACTTTAGTATGTTGGATTTCAAATCTTTGGCATATTACCAAGGAGTGGGATAGCTGGGCCACATAGTGGATCCATTTGTAGTTTTTTGAGGAATCCCCATAGTGCGTTTTAAAGTGGTAGTAGTAATTTGCAGTCCCATCAACAATGTATAAGGGTACATTTTTCTGCATATCTTCACCAACAATTATCATTTGTATTTTTAAAAAAATTTTTTTAGTTGTCAGTGAACCTTTATTTTTATTTATTTATATGTTGTGCTGTGGATCGAACCCGGTATCTCATACATGCTATGTAAGTGCTCTACCACAGAGCTATAATCCCAAACGCATCATTGTATTCTTGATGATTCTGACCAGGAGGAGATGAAATCTCAGTGTAGGTTTTTATTTGTTTGTTTTTGTCCCAGAGATTAAACCCATGGGTTCTTAACCACTTAGCCACAAACCCAGCCTCTTTTTTCATTTTTCAATTTTGAGACAGTATCTCACCAAGTTTCTGAGGCTGGTATTGAACTTGCAGTCCTCTTGTCAGCCTCTAAAGTTACTGGGATTATAAGTGTGTGCCTCTGTGCCTGGTATCAATTTGGATAGATTTGCATCTCCCTGATGGCTAAGGATGCTTAACATGTTTTTATATGTTTTATGGCCATTTGATTTTTTGGGGGGAAATATCCCTTTAGATTTTTAGCCCCATTTATTGGGTTCCTTAAGATTTTCCAATTTTCAGTGTATAATATTTAATTAATATTTCTGGTTCTTCATTCCTTTTTGGAAGGGTATGTGACAAACATTTTTTTCATCCATGTAGGCTCCTTTTATACTCTTAATTGTTTTCTTTCCTGTACAGAATTTTTTTAGTTTGATGCTTTCACGCTTACTAATTCTCACTTTTATTTCATGAGTTTTAAGAATCTTATCAAGGAAGTCAGTACCCCTATGTTGGAATGTTCCCTATATTCCTGTAGCAATTTGGTGTTTCTGGCCTAATTCCTAGGACTTTCGTCCACTTTGAGTTAATTTTTTTTTGTTCTCTTCTTTGTGTTAGCTTTCATGTCAGTTATCTGAGTGGATTTTATTAGAGTCCTACAGTATACTCATAATCACATACCGTGATGCCTCTCGTTTGTCCTTTTTTGTCAGGATGAGATGACTATTCATGACCTTTTGTGGTCTTATTGAATTTAAGGATTTTCTTTCTATATCAAGTAAGATTTTCATTACTAGATCAACAGGAATGTCACTGAATCTCTTGCTTTGAGTAAGCTGGACATTTTAACAATATTTATACTTCTACCCATGAGCGCACTATATCTTTCCATCCATGTCTGAGTTCATTTCTTTCATCAGTGTTTAAAAATTTTCAGTATGTAGATCAATTTGCTTTCTTTGAATAAATTGGCTCAATTTGTTCCTAAGTATTTTGTTCCTTTGGATGCCATTGTAAATGGAATATTATTATTATTATTTTGTATTTCTTTCTTTCTTACATACATGACAATAGTGGAATGCATTACATTCATTATTATCCATTTACACACAATTTTTGTAACTCTGTATATAAAGTATGATCATGCCAAATTATGCCATTATACGTGTACTCTCTTTTTTTGTATTATAATTCTTAATATCCATTTATACCACAGTTTATCATATCTCTGTTTGTATATAAGCTATATTGACACCAAATTCACATCTTCATATATGTATTTTGTATAATGATGATCATCACCTTCTACCATCTTGCTATTCCTCTCCCCCCTCCATTTCCTTCCCACCCCTCTTCCCTATCTAGAGGTAATGTTCCTCCCATGTTCTCCCTCCCTACCCCACTTTGAGTCACCCCTTATATCAGAGAAATATATTTTTTGGGGGGATTGGCTAATTTCACTTAGCATAATCTTCTCTAATGCCATCCATTTACCTGTAAATGGCATGATCTTGTTCTTTTTTAGTGCTGAGTAAAATTCCATTGTGTATAAATGCCACAGTTTTTTTAATCCATTCATCCACTGAAGGACATCTAGGTTGGCTCCACAGTTTAGCTATTGTGAATTGTGCTTCTATAAACATTGATGTGGCTGTGTCCCTGTAGTATGCTGTTTTTAGGTCCTTTGGGTACAGTCCGAGAAGAGGAATAATTGGGTCAAATGGTGGTTCCATTCCCAGCTTTCCAAGGAATCTCGATACTGCTTTTCAAATTGGCTGCACCATTTTGCAATCCCACCAGCAATGTATAAGTGTACCTTTTCCCCCACATCCTTGCCAACACTTGTTGTTGTTGTCTTCATAATAGCTGCCATTCTTAATGGAGTGAGATGGTATCTTAGAGTAGTTTTGATTTGCATTTCTCTGATTGCTGGAGATGATGAGCATTTTTTTCGTACATTTGTTGATTGATTGTATATCTTCTTCTGAGAAGTGTCTGTTCAGGTCCTTGGCCCATTTATTGATTGGATTATTTGTGGGGTTTTTTTTTGGTGCTTATCTTGTTGAGTTCTTTATATACCCTAGAGATTAGAGCTCTGTCTAATATGTGAGAGGTAAAAATTTGTTCCCAGGATGTAGGCTCCCTGTTCACTTCACAGATTATTTCTTTTGCTGAGAAAAAACTTTTTAGTTTGAATCCATCCCATTTGTTGATTCTTGGTTTTAATTCTTGTGCTATAGATGTCTTATTAAGGAAGTTGGGGCCTAGCCCCATGTGATGAAGATTAGGGCACAGAGTCTCTGGTTTGATTCCTAGCTCCTTGATCCATTTTGAGTTAACTTTTGTGCATGGTGAGAGATAGGGATTCAATTTCATTTTGTTGCATATGGATTTTCAGTTTTCCAGTACCATTTGTTGAAGATGCTATCTTTTCTCCAGTGCATGCTTTTGGCACCTTTGTCTAATATAAGAAAGTTGCAATTTTGTTGGTTAGTCTCTATGTTCTCTATTCTGTACCATTTGTTTACCAGCCTGGTTTGGTGCCAATACTATGCTGTTTTTGTTACTATTGCTCTGTAGTATAGTTTAAGGTCTGGTATAGTGATACCACCTGTTTCACTCTTCGTGCTTAGAATTGCTTTAGCTATTCTGGGTCTCTTATTTTTCCAGATGAATTTCATGATTGCTTTTTCTATTTCTATGAGGAATGCCATTGGGATTTTGATTGGAATTGCATTGAACCTATATAGTGATTTTGGTAGTATGGTCATTTTTATAATATTAATTCTGCCTATCCATGAGCAAGCTAGATCTTTCCATCTTCTAAGATCTTCTTCTATTTCTCTCTTTAGGGTTCTGTAGTTTTCATTGTATAGATCTTTCACCTCTTTTATTAAGTTGATTCACAAGTATTTTAGTTTTTTGAGGATATTGTGAACGGGGTAGTTTCCTCATTTCCTTTTCAGAGGATTTGTTACTGATATGAGAAATGCCTTTGATTTATGGGTGTTGATTTTATATCCTGCCACTTTGCTGAATTCATATACTAATTCTAGAAGTTTTCTGGTGGAGTTTTTTGGGTCTTCTTGGTATCGAATCATATTGTCAGCAAATAGTGCTAGTTTAAGTTCTTCTTTTCCTGTAGTTATTCCTTTAATTTCTTGCATCTGTCTAATTGCTCTGGCCAGTGTTTCAAGAACTATATGGAATAGAAGTGGTGGGAGAGGGCATCCCTGTCTTATTCCAGATTTTAGAGGGAATGCCTTCAGTTTTTGTCCATTTAGAATGATATTGGCCTGAGGCTTAGCATAGACTTTACAATGTTGAGATAAGTTCCTGTTATCCCTAATTTTAAAAATTAGGGATAACAGGAACTTATTTAACTTGGCTTGGTTTTCCTCTTTGATTAGTTATTCTTTTAGTGTACTACCTCCCACTGTTTGGTTTTCATTGTTATTTTTCATTTCCTCTTCATGATATGTTTTGGCAAGGATGATTTGATGCGCCGGTTTTCTAGCTGCAAATTCTTTTATCTTTTGTTTACCATGGAAGGTTTTTATTTCATCTTCAAACCTGAAGCTTAATTTTGCTGGATACAAGATTCTTGGTTGGAACTCATTATCTTTGTGTTTTGAACATAAAGTGGTGCTGTATTTTGTAAAATGCTTTTTCTGCATCTATCAAGATGATCATATGGTTCTTATCTTTAAGTCTATTGATGTGATGAATTACATTTATTGATTTCCATATGTTGAACCAACCTGGAATCCCTGGGATGAATCTCACTGGGTCATGGTGCATGATCTTTTTGATATGTTTTTGTATTCGATTTGCCAGAATTTTATTGAGGATTTTTTTATCTATCTTCATTAGAGATACTGATTTGAAGTTTTCTTTCTTTAAAGTGTCTTTGTCTGGTTTTGGAATCAGGGTGATATGGGCCTCATAGAATGAATTTGGAAGTACTTCCTCTTTTTTCTACTTCCTGAAATAGATTGAAGAGTATTAGTATTCCTTCTTCTTTAAAGGTCTTGTAAAACTTGACTGTATATCTGTCCGGTCCTGGGCTTTTCTTGGCTGGTAATCTTTTGATGGCTTCTTCTATTTCCTCACTTGATATTGATCTGTTTAAGTTCCTGACTCCATCTAGACAGGTCATATGACTTTAGGAATTTATTGTCTTCTATTGGAGTATAAGGTTTCAAAATAATTTCTAATTATCTTCTGTATTTCTGTAGTATCTGTTGTGATATTGCCTTTTTCATCCTGTATGCTAGTAATTTGGGTTCTCTCTCTCCTTCTCTTCATTAGCATGGCTAAGGGTCAGTCAATCTTATTTTTTCAAAGTACTAACTTTAGTTTTGTCAATTTTTTCAATTGTTTCTTTTGTTCAATTTCATTGATTTCAGCTCTGATTTTAATTACTTCTTGCCTTCTACTGCTTTTGCTGCTGATTTGTTCTTCTTTTTTCTAGGGCTTTGAGATGTAGTGTGAGGTCATTTATTTGTTGGCCTTTTCTTCTTTTAAGGAATGAACTCCATGCAATGAATTTCCCTCTTAGTATTGCTTTCATAGTGTCCCAGAGATTTTGATATGTTGTGTCTGTGTTCTCATTTACCTCTAATATTTTTTTAATTATCTCCTTGATGTCTTCTGTAACCCATTGTTCATTCAGTGGCCTATTGTTCTGTCTCCATGTGATGTAGGAATTTTTCTTCCTTATTTTATTGTTGATTTCCAATTTCATTCCATTATGATCAGATAAAATGCATTGTAGTATCTCTACTCCTTTGTATTTGCTGAGAGTTGCCCTGTGGCATAATATATGGTCTATTTTTAGAAGGATCCATGTGCTGCTGAGAAGAAAGTGTATCTGCTTGATGTTGGTTGATATATTCTATATATGTCAATTAAGTCTAAGTTATTAAATGTGTTATTGAGTTCTATAGTTTCTTTATTCAACTTTTGTTTGGAAGATCTGTCCAGTGGTAAGAGAGGTGTGTTAAAATCACCCATGATTATTGTGTTTGATTTGAGTCTTGAACTTGAGAACAGTTTGTTTGATGAACATAGCTGCACCATTGTTTGGGATATATATATTAATGATTGTTATGTCTTGTTGGTGTATGGTTCCCTTGAGCAGTATGTAATGTCCTTCTTTATCCCTTTTGATTTACTTTGGCTTGCAGTCTACTTTATTTGATAAGAGTATGGACACCCCTGCTTGCTTCCGAAGTTCATGTGAGTGGTATGATTTTTCCCAAACTTTCACTTTCAGTCTGTGTATGTCTTTTCCTATCAAATGAGTCTCTTGTAGGCAACATATTGATATTGTTGGATCTTTTTTTTTAATCCAGTCTACTAGCCTATGTCTTGGTTTTCCTCTTTTATTAGTTATTCTTTTAGTGTACTACTTCCCACTGTTGGTTTTCATTGTTATTTTTCATTTCCTTTTCATGAAATGTTTTGCCAAGGATGTTTTGATGTGCCGGTTTTCTAGCTGCAATTTCTTTTACCTTTTGTTTACCATGGAAGATTTTTATTTCATCTTCAGACCTGAAGCTTAATTTTGCTGAATACAAGATTCTTGGTTGGAACCCATTATCTTTCAGCATTGAAATATGTTGTTCCAGAATCTGCTAGCTTTCAGGGTCTGTGTTGAAAGATCAGCTGTTAGCCTAATTGGTTTACCCCTAAATGTAATCTGCTTCCTTTCTCTTATGGCTTTTAAAATTCTCTCCTTGTTCTGTATGTTGGGCATTTTCATTATAATGTGTCTTGATGTGGATCTGTTGTGATTTTGCACATTTGGCGTCCTGTAGGCTTCTAGGATTTGGATTTCCATTTCATTCTTCATGTCTGGAAAATTTTCTGATATTATTTCATTGAATAGATGGCTCATTCCTTTGATTTGTACCTCTAAACCTTCCTCTATCCAAATAACTCTTAAGTTTGGTCTCTTTATACTATCCCATATTTCTTGGATATTCTGCTTGTGGTTTCTTATCAGTCTCGCTGTACAGTCTATGATCTTTTCGAGATGATATACTTTGTCTTTGTTGTCTGATGTCCTATCTTCCAAGTGGTCTACTCTGCTGCTAATACTCTCATTTGAGTTTTTAATTTGGTTTATTATTTCTTTAATTTCCAGGATTTCTAATTTTTTTTTGTATAACCTCTATCTCCCTGTAGAGGTGTTCTTTTGCTTCTTGGATTTGCTTATGTAATTCATTGTCAGAGTGATCTTTCATTGTCTGTATTTGTTGTCTGATGTCTTCCTTGAGACTCTAAACCATCTGACCATGTATATCCTGAAATCTTCTTTTTTTAATATTTATTTTTTTAGTTATAGGTGGACACAATATCTTTATTTTTTTTTTTAAATTTTTCTGTGGTGTTGAGGGTTCGAGCCCAGCACTCCATGCATGCCAGGTGAGCACGCTTCCGCTTGAGCCACATCCCCAGCCCCTATCCTGAAATCTTTATCTGACATTCTTTCTGTTGTAGATGTTACTTTTTCTAATGTTGTATTGTCTTGCATTGTTTGTGGTCCTTTCTTTTCTTGTGTTTTCAAGTTGCTGGCATTTCTTTCCAGCTCTGTGATTCTATTATGTTATTGTTTTTAACCTCTTTGTACTGTTTTTATCTATTTGTGTTATTGTCTTTACCCTATTTGTTTATTTTGTGTTATTGTTTTTACCCTATTTTTTACCCATTTGTACTGGTCTTGTATAGTTCCAAGATATTTCCTTTGAGGAGGACAATGTTAACAGTTCCCAATATCAATAATACATCATCTATGAGCAAGTTTTTTTTATTAATACATTTATAGTTAGTCTCTATGTCTACAAATGTTGGATTCAATTACTATTTAAAATATAGTCATTAGTTTCATAAAAGGTGTACAGTTTCTGGTGGCATATAGAGAACTGAGGGTTGGGTGTAGGAAGTTATGTTAATAAGGAAAGATGTGAGGGTATGGGGTTAATATATCTTAGGAACTTTGGAGAACTCTAATGAAGGGGATTATTAGCAGGGGAATAGACAGGAGGTATTTTAGGGTAAACAAGTACATGGGAGGAAAATAAGAAGCACAGAAACAAACATATGCATTTAGTAAATTATACGTAGTAGAAATAGTAACGATTGGGAGGCTGAGAGAGGAAGAGAAGGAGGAAGAAAAATAAAAAGAAAAGAAGAAAAAAGGGAAAAAAGAGATAGAAAGAAATGAAAAGAAAAAGGAAAGAAAAAAGAAGAAAAAAAAATGCACTCTTAGAATTCTGTTTTCTTCTCTTCCAGTAGGTGGCATTGTGCATTCCAAGTTGAGACTCTGCCCTCAGGCTGGTGGAAGCCACCCATGTGAGGAGGTTCTCCCTCTCCTGCCTGGTTCCTCTCTGATTCCCATCTCTCTGGTTTCCTCCCGGTCTCTAGCCCCATCCCCTCTCCTGCCCACCAGGTCCTAATTGCGGGATCTCTTGCCCACAGTCCCCTGTTCACTCCAGGCAGTCACCGCATGAAAGCTGGCGAGAATGGTTTTGAGTTAACACAGCTGGACGGAGGCGGTGTGTGTGTGTGTGTGTGTGTGTGTGTGTGTGTGTGATGGGAACCACACACCTGTTCAGACACTCATTGCACTGTCATCCACACCCACTAAAGGTTGATGAGATAGATTTTCCAAGATGGAGACCGGCTATTTCCCTCACCGAGGTGTCTGATGAAGTGGAGGGAGCTGGGCTGTCCCTATGCTACATCCAGAACTGTCCCTTGGTCAGGTGTCCTGCACTAACTGGGGTTGCAGTCTGGAGTGCTTCAGCCCTCAAGGGGCATCTCCTGCATCTCCGCTTCACTGCCAGAGAGCCACCATGCTCAAATTCTGTCCATCCATCCCATGTACGGTGGCTCCGGCGCTGCGCCAACTCCCCTTTCCTTGCATTCTGTGCTGCACTTGCGAAAATCCGCTGTTTAGGATCCTGCTACACTCTTGGAGAAGCTTCAGTTTGTCAATGGGAGCCCCCGTGGGGAAGCCGTCTGACCACTCCCTGGGATTCACGCACAGAGCAGCCAGGAACAGGTTCTCCTCTACTCCGCCATCTGGATCCAGCCTTGTAAATGGAATATCATTATTTTTTTTCTGGTAGATGATTAGTAAGGACAAGGAAATGCATCTGATTTTCTCAGGTGGGTTTTGTCTCCTGAACTTTAACTCAGCTTGTTAATTAGTTCTAACAGTTTTCATTGGAAAAGAGTGTAGCATTCTCTATGAAGAGGACTTGTCCTCGGCCAACAGAGGCGGCCCTTCCTTATTCCTTCCTGGTTTGGATTTCTGTGGTTTCTTTTTCTTCACAGATTCCTCTGTCTGGAATAGACATTGCTGCAATGTGGGCAGCCTCATTTTTTTGGAGGACATCCATCATGAAAAAGTATTGATTTTTTTCAGAATTATTTTCTACTCCTGTTGAAATAGTATGATTTTTTATCTTTCATTCTGTTTGTATGGTTTATCATATTGATTTGTTTATGTGTTTTGCAGCATTCTTGCACTCTTGGATGAATCTCACTTGATCCTAGTGTATGATTTAGTGAATGTTCTGTTGAATTTGCTCTACCAGTGTTTTGTTAAGGATTTGTGGCTACAGACATGAGGTATATTGGTTTGTACCTGTAGTTTTTGTTGTAGTTTTTGTAATATTACAGAAACTTTACAGTCTGGCCTAGTTGAAGGTCATCCAAGTTGTGTTTAGAATGCTGCTTCTCAGACAGGAAAGAGAAAGCTGAGCAGAAGTCCCACCATAATTCCTTTCTGTGAACTTGAACTTGCTCTTCCTTGCTGCTTCATGGGTGGACCCCACACATTGAGTAATCACTGTGGGAGGCCAGGCCTTAGCACTCAGCCTGTCACCTGACCATTAGTCCTGCACCAAATCCTGTGGGAAAAAGCCAAAGCAGTTTTTTACTTGCATTAATTGCAGAGTTATAACTTTAATGTGTCCTTTATCAAATGAGGTCTTCTCTAGAGAGACCCTGAACTTGTCAATGTGTTTCTTCATGTAAGAGCTTCCTTGACTTCTCTCCTTGTGGGCACAGACCTCTCTCAGCAGCCACAGTGTTCCTTGGTGGATGGGGAGCAGATTTGGCCATCCACCCCTCTACGTGACTCCAGTTCGGGCCATTACTACCAGTGCTGGCAGGATAAATAACTAGCTTTCTACATCCTGGATGAAGGAAGGGACACATGCTAAGGACTTGGAAGGGTGCTGCAAGATGATTCTGAGAAGTATCTGAGACCACAACTCCCAGGGGATCTGCCCAGGTCTCTGTCTCCTGTATTCTAGACACCAGGGCTGTTCAGCACCAGCCTTAAAACCTGCCCACTCAATGGGGGACAAATGACATCTCAGTAATATACAGGTTGATATTCAGAGGTTGAACATCTTTGACAGTTATTCTGTGCAGTTATTCACTTTTGAATTACAGGGATTTGTCTTTTGTCTCCCTAGAAAAATGATTGACTCCTGAGGTTCTATGAGTCCCTGGGGTTTTAACCTTTTATCAGTCTAGGGTTTTAAGGAACACTTTACTCGTTGTATCTGTGATCTTTTTGTTTTTCCTTCGGGAGTTAGTCGTTTCCTTTGTGACTTCTGACCCTTAAGTCTGAAGAAAATACTTCCAATTTCAATGTTATGAAAGAAACTCAACTTTTTACAAATGAACTTAGACCTCCTGGATGGGTGGCACATAACTCTATTCAAGTGACTCAGGGGGCTGAGGAAGGAGGATTTGAAGTTGGAGGCTAGTTTCCCCAACTTAGATGCTCAGGAATTTAGTGAGACTCTATCTCAAACAGAAAAACAACTGGGGATGTGGTATAGTGTTAACGTGCTCCTGAGTTCAATACCAACTACTTAAACAAGTAAAATAAAGTAAACAATTAAAACAAATAATACAAAACCTAATAATCTTAGCTGTTCATGGGATTTATCATTCAAAGAAAAGTGTAAGCAGTCCTTCCACTACTATATGGCCAAACACTGCAGTTGGACTGCAGTGATGTGAAAAACCCAGAGGAGGCAAACCCCAGGGAGAGAATAATGACTGTGCCCTGGAGACTAGCAGGAGGGAGAAGGGGAGAGAGTGGGTATGGGTACAAGAAACAGGACAAGGAATGCAATTAAAGCCCGTAAGCTGGACATTTTTTAAAAATGCAGTCTTAAATTTTAAAATAAAGTAGTAGGAACAAAAATACAAAAAAAAAAAAAAAAAAAAAAACCAAAAGGAGAAAACAATGAAAGGGAGTAGAAGGAAAGGGCATCTCTGGGGCAAGAATAGGTGCAAGAGGGCCCTTAGTGGGTGGTGCTGGCTGTGGGGCCACTAGGAGCCACAGGTCTGAAGCTGCTGTTGAAGGTGGTTCTGACCCTGGTGCTCTCTCAGGTGGTGGAGGTAGTAATGGAAGTTGAGGTGGGGTTTCTTATTTTTTCCTTTATCCTAACTTACATGCCTGTACAGTCCACTGCATGTATGTTTCTATGTGCTTTATTATTCTGCTTGGCTTGTTGTTGGTATTACCATACAGGATATCTCTGTGTGTTGAGATTTACCTGCCTGATGATGTGGAGCTGGACCTTGTTTTTTCCTGTGGGATGTGTTTTCTGTTACAAAGTGAATTTATCTTTTCTCCAGCTATTGACCTTAAGAGTTCTTTTTTATTTTCATTTTTAATTGTAAAAGGTTTAAGTTTAGGCCAGCTCAGCAATGGAGTCCTGCCTACGACCTGCACAGACAGCTAAACTAGAGGTCGCTCGAGTGAACTTCCTTAGGCATCAAATAAAACACAGACACACAATTTACCTTTAAATCAAGCCCTAGGACGGCTCCTCTGCCCTCCGCCTCAAGCTCCCTAAATGGGAGAGCGAGGAATCTCATGAGAGGCTGGCCAGAGGGAAGGAGCACATTTTGGACTAGACTTTATTGGGGGGAACTCTATATTTTTTAGAAATTTCCATCCAATGAAGGTCAACAGGGTCAGGACAGGTGAGGTAACTCTATCCCTGGGGATGTAGGAAGGCATGCCCTGGGGGATGGAAGTCCAGATTTTAATGCTTGTGTAGGTTGAATTGCAGGATTTATTGCCCCTAAATCTTGTATTAATCTCCAATTACCTGAATTTTTCTTAATTACAAAAATGGGTGTGTTCCAAGGGCTAAGTGTAGGCTCTGAATGACCAGCTTTAAGCTATTCTTTGACTAAAATATGAGCTATTTTAAGTTTTTCCCCTGTTAGAGGCCACTGACTAACTCAAATGGGCTCTTCTGTGAGCCAAGTGATCTTTTATGCTACCTTTTGTACTGGGAAAAAGTAAGGGCCCCTACCAAAAATTTTGGTTGGGTGCATTAGTTAATCTCTGTCTAGGAGACTGGTTCATAAGTAGAGATTCATCCTGTAAATTTCTTTCACTATCCCTAGGAATAAACAATTGATTAAATTTCTCAGATGACTTGATAGAATTTGGAGTTACTAATAATAATCCTAAACTTCTTAGGATATCTCTTCCCCCTAAGTTTACCGGTAAAGAATCTAAAACATATGTCTTAAAAATTTCAGTATTTCCATCTCGGTTCTCTCAGTGAAGATATTGGGCACTCTGGGCAGGCTGACAAATCTGTCCTATTTCTTCTAAATTGGCTGGCGCAGTATGGAAAGGCCAGGTTTGGGTCCAAAATCAGGGAGACCAAAACTGATTTATCTGCCCCAGTATCTATAACTCTTTGAAATTTTTTATGATTAATTTTAAGTTCTAGTAGGGGCGCTCCTGCCGAACTAATTTGGCCCAGTGTGCTCGGCCCGGTGATTTGGAAATTGAGATTTTATCCGGACTGTCTGCGGAGCTGCAGGGTAAAAGAATTAATTGGGCTAGCACGTTTTTAGTAGAAAGCTGAATGGCATATTCTGATTTTATAGTAACTGCTATCCCACCTCTAAAACAAGTATCAATAACTCCCGGTAATACTTGGATCGACTCTTTAAAATTATTTCATTCCAAAATTAATCCTACAGTGCCTGGGGGTAATGGCCCATGAATTCTGGTAGGAATCCGCTGGCGTCCCATTTCAGGTGTTAACATGGCTGGTTGTAAGAGTACTGTGTGAGTGGTGCCTGCTGGTAAAAATGGCAGTCCGCCATGGCCAGCTGTGATGACATCAGAGCCTGCGACTCCTCCAAATCCCCTTCTATTTGGCAGGCCTGGGGAAAGGCCCTTGGCCCATTTGTTGGCTGGGTCCCAGGTGGAAGTGAAGGCAAAATTGGAGGCGAGCAGATGCCATGTTGACTTCTCACCTCCATTGTCATGTGGCCTCTCGCCCTGTGATGCCTCCTGTGTGAACTGGGAAGAGTTTCTGCCCTGTGGCGTTGGGATTCACAGTCTCGCACCACATGACCATTTCTCCCACAATTAAAACACCGCCAGCGGGAATGGCATACCTGAGGTTGTGGATCAAGTACCTGTTTTAAATCCACTGTGAGTGTAAAACCTTGCAATTGGGTCAGACTGACATCTGTGCAAAGGTGAATAAATTCTGAAATGGTCTCCTTTTTTTTCTATGAGGTCTGTGGATGTCTTGGCAGATTTTATTTGCATTTTCGAATGCTAGCTGCTTAACAATAAATACACAGGCACCTGAATGCCCTATTGATCTGTTAGCTGTTTGATACAAGCTATCTACAAAGTCTGAGAATAATTCTTCTGAGCCCTGATTTATCTTAGTTAAAACTAAACGAGGCTGGTCCTGGGAAGAGATTTGTTGCCATGCTCGTTTAGCGCATGAAGTTATCTGATCATAAACTGCAAATTCATAGTTCATCTGTCTTTCTAAATCTGCAAATTCACCCATTCCCATTAACATCTCCTTAAGGGGTTTCAATATTCTGTCTCCTGTTTCTCTCTGCCTACTTGGTACAAAAATTGACCCAGTAAGACTGCCAGAGAACAAAGTTGCCACTATTCAAATAAGCCCTGGCCATGGATACCCAATCTCAAGGTGGAATAGGTTCTTGACAAACTGAGTTGATCAAGTTTTATACAAATGGCAAATTAGGGCCATAAATATTACAAGCATTTTTAAACTCTTTTATTGTTTTAAAAGGAATTATAGCATGTATGTGGGCACGGCTGATGTTGCTCGTTAATCTGTTCAAAAACTGGAAAAAACTGAAACCCGGTAATATCTTTGCCCACTTCCTGTGCCATCCTGAGTCCACATTGTAATGGCATAAGCAAAATCATAGCCAATTCAGAGTACCATTAAAGCCAGTTCTCCCAGCTGGAAGTGGCCAACTTCGGTGCCGGTCCCACTAAATGCAATCTAGCAAAATTTTCTTGTAATTCCTCTTCTTCGACTGCTGATTGAGACTGAATCCCCTCCAACTGGGATTCTTTGTTTCCTGCTAGTTCTGTTCCTCTCCTTTTAAAATTTGTGTCACAAAGCTTAGGTTGGGACTGTGTACCTCTCTGGAACATGCCTCCCCTGCGTTCCTCTGAATTACTAATCCGGTCTAATTCCCTTGAGGAAAAACTCTTAGCTTTTGGTCTCCCCCTAGGCTATCTGCCTGGTGGGTGGCAGTTTGAGTGAAATTTGATTCCACTCTCAGCCTCCACATAGCAAGAGAAATTCTTTTTGAAGAATTAGCCTCAGGCTGTTTTTCTTACTCTATACTCTTAATTGCCCTTTGGAGCCCTTTTAAAAGATCCTCCCAGTGCCATTGACCTTGATCTAGATCATCAAAAAGACATATTTCTAATGGGGTCCAAAGTTTCTGAATACTGTCTATCATACTGCTAGACATTCGGCAGAGAGACAGCCTTTATATGACTTTCTTCCTAATCTCTCCCAAGTATGTAAATCCAGTAAATCTGTTTGCAAAACCCTGGGCAAAGCTCACTAACCATTTTTAAGAACTGTGCTAGCTGGCTCTTTTTTACTTGCTTTACTTTCCGGTTAATTATAGTTTCCAAAATGGTAAATACATGTCTTTTCCTGTTGATATGGAACTTCCCATTATGAATCTTTAACATCCTTGGTGTAAACCTGTCTGCTTCCTCTGTGACCCTTCAAAAAAATTTCATGGTTCAATAAATTATCTATAGTGTTCTCAAATCTATCTGGAATTTCCCCTCGAGCAGTGCCGCAGTCTAGCTGGGCACAAAATCACGAGCCACTCAAGCAGGAACAAACTTTATTTTTGAAACTGCCGCCAATGCCCCGTAGGCTCCGGGGAAAATTGCTGACCTACACACGAGGTGTTCTCCAGGACCCCACAGGAAGTCCCTCCTCCGGAATTCCCTGCACTTCCCCAACCAATGGGAACTCTCCAGGAGTCCTGTAGCAGGCCTAGGTGGACAGCAGGAGTCTAATATCCATATGAATGCAGATCTTAACATAATCATATCATCTCAATGGCTTGCTGGCATCACCTTTCAACCAAAAATGCCATGCATCATACTACTTGGCTATGGCTCTTAGCAGAGCAGCCCCAGGGTTATGGGTGCCACTTGCTACCTATGTCCTGCATAGACAGTCACTGGAGTGAACTTCCTAAGGCATAAAATAAAACGGACACACACTTTACCTTTAAATCGGGCCCCAGATGGCTCCTCTGCCCTCGACCTCAAGCTCCCCAAATGGGAGAGCAAGGAATCTCATGAGAGGCTGGCAAGAGAGAGCAAGCACATTTTTGGAGTGGACTTTCATTGGGGGGAACTCTAGATTCGTTAGAAATTTCCATCCAATGAAGATCAAGGTAATGACATGTGAGGTAACTCAATCCCTGGGGATTTAGGAAGGCATGCCCATGCAAGAAGACACATTTGCGTTTTTCTACCCTCAGGATGGGGGCTATTGTCTTCAGCTATTTAAAAGTAGCCATATCACCGGGGTGACCATCAGTGTCACAGCTGATCAGGAAGGGAAGCAAATGCTGGTCACATGCTATGGCAGCCTCCCACAATGGAGCAAGAGCCTGTCTCAAAATAAAAAAGGAACAAGACCATGGATGTAGCTCAGTGGTAAAGTGCCCCTGGGTTCCAGCCCAGTAACAAAGAAATAAGAATGAAAAATAAAAGACGTAGATCAGTGTGGCATTTTTCCCTTCTAAGGAAACATAATTAGTCCCTTCCAATGTTACACAGCCCAGAAGAAATAGGACTGCAGTGGTTTGAAAAATGCAGGCTCAGCATATCGTAGGTCTAGAAAGCTAAGGGGTCGCTGGGGACTAGCAGGAGGGAGGGGAGGCAGTGGTCATGGATACTGAATTCCAGAAGACATTCTGGAACTACATTGTGCTGACTAATGTACAGTATAGAGAAGAAGGCACTTGATGGCAAATGACTGAGACTTTTAACAATGAAAACAAATCTTTACTTTTAAATAAAATAATAAACACATACAATAAAAATGAATAAACAAATGGCCTGGGAGAAGAGCAAAGGCTCTGGGTTCCTCTCAGGATGCAGTGCTGACTGAAGGGCCAGCAGGAGACATTGGCCTTGATGGTCCACTGCAGGTTTGTCCAGCTCCAGTTCTCTATCAGATGGTGGAGGTGGTGGACCTCGAACGGGAGCTTCCACAAGCACCAGAGCTGCTAGAGGAGTAAAGGTCCACAGACTATCCATGTTAGGTCCAGGGACAGAATATTCCCTCCTGCCTTTCATACAATTCCATGCACAAACCCAACACTGGGCAATGATCCCAGAATGTGTGCAGACAATGACAGCTCTGCCTCTCATTGTTCCTGCCCTGCCCCAGTTCCTGTGCAGTATCTCTGCTTGTCCCTCCCTGTCCCATTCTGACATACTCATAACCCCACCTCAGTCCTCCTCACCTTCGGCCTGTTCCTCCATGGGCTCAGGGTTTTCTGTCAAGGCTGGGACCTGGTGTCCTTGGTCCTCCTCCTCGGGGCCTGTGACAGTGACCTGGCTGTGGACATACCAAGTGGATAGTGAGGCAAATGCAAGTGAGAGAGGAAGGAGACCACCCAAGAGGGATGGGGGCCAGCAGTATGAGAGGCCTGGCCTTTCCTACCATGAGGTCAGTGATCTTGGCACCCCACAGTTCAGAGGAGAGGGCTGAATCTCAGAGAGGCACAGGGCCAGTTCCAGGACTCACAGCTGTATGTGACCCTGTCACCCTGGGCAGGGCTTACCTTCCCAACATTTGGTACGCCTCTTGTTGGGTGGAGGAACTTGAGATGTTTGAGGCCGAAGAGGATGATTCAAAGACGATGGGCTCCAGGATCTCCTCCAGGTTCCCCTGGGAGTACGCCTGGAACACATATCCAATGCTGGTATCATCCGCTCAATAGCCACCTTCTTGGTTGGGACATTGAAGAAACAGAGTCAGTGCCAAACTGACCCACCAGAAGTGTCTGGGGATGGAGTCCAGTGCAATAGCCAAAGCACATAGGGGCTTGTCCCACAGAGGGACAGGAGAGCCCCAGCAGAGCAATGGCTGGCAGAGTTCACAGTGGAATTGCTGAGGGGATAGTCAGAAACCCAGCAGCTTCAGGCCAGTTTGTTATCTGAGCAGAGGTGGCAGCTCCAGGCATTAGGAGCTTATCCCCTGAGTCCCACCAGCACACCACCTTCTGGAGATGGGAAAATGAGCTCATCCCAGACAGGAGGGTCCCTGTGTGAGGACACCCAGGACATCATTCTCTGTGGTGCTGTTGAAATGGCTCCAGGACGGAATTAGGTCCCATAGCCCTGAAAGGCTGAATGGCTGTGGAACCTGGGTCCCCCTGGAAGGTGGTGAGGTCCTGGGGGCCCAGGTCCTACTTTCCCAGTCTGGGGTGTGTTCCTTGAGACAGCAAGTACCAGAGAAATGGACTAATTGGCACAAGCCTTGTGATGTTTCAGCTAAACTCATCCCTAGTAATCCTGATGCTGTGTAAGACTTGGAGAGTGTGTGGAAGGACCACCAGGCCATTGTCACCTGGACACTTGGGTGTAGAAGTTATAGTCAGTTGGATGGCAGAGTACAAATCATCAGAGAATTAAAATGAAATAATGTCCATGTCGTTGTTCTGATGTTGTCAAAATTATGGGAACAGTGACCTTGGATGAGTCCAAGAATGAGGCAGGCAGAGAGGGTGGGGAGGATGGGTGAGGATTTGTTGTTCAGATTCCTCACATGGGGACTCTGCCCTCCATCTCCCAGCCCTCCCAGGAAGGAGGTCCTGGTGGTGTCTTTGCTCTTATTCACTTTTATTCTGCTCTGTCCCCTGCCAGTAGAGTCCCCTCTGTTCCGCACTTACCCTGAGGCCCAGCTCCTGCCCAGAGGTGCTTGGCTGTGGATACTCGTCCCTGCCCATGGAGTTGGAGCTGAAGCTGCAGCTCCAGTGCTTGTTGAGGGTAAACTTTGGAAAGAATGGAAGACAGTGCCTGGTAGCTGGCCAGGAGCCCCAGCCCCTGCTGGCCTCCATTCAGGGTGTTTCTGCCCCATGTGACCTTCTGCTACCCCGACCTCATACAGACCCTGTGTCTCAGGCTTCTACCCTGAGAGGATAGGAAATGACTCTGGGTGCCCAGGATGTACCCTGAATACTTTCATTCCCACCTCTAGCCTTGTCCTGGGTGTGACTATGACAGGACAGGAGGCTCACAATCTCCCACCACCTATTCCTGCCTCAGGTCCCTGTTCCCCCATACTGAGGAGCAAGGTGGTAGGGCTCTGCAGGGCTACTCACGGTGATAGTCTCTCCTGGATGCACCTCCCCAGGGCTATCAGGTGTTGACCTTAAGGTACTCCTCCAACTTGCAGGAGTGCCAGTTGGAGGAGTACCACCAGCAGGGGACTGGGAGCAGGATTTGAAACAAGATCTTAGTCGTTTCCAAAAATTTTGTCTTTTGGGTGTCCAGTGAATTGGGTCTGGGGAAGGGGCCGTGCAGCCATAGGGGGAACTCTGGCGGCGTGGCTTCCTAAAGGGTCGGCCTCCACAGGGGAAGCAAGCAAACATGTTTTGGCTTTCAAAGTATTTCACCAAATGAGCTGGGAGGAGGCTGTTGCTAGAATGTGGGTGCCTGGTTACTGGGTTCCAAGTTCTGTTTGGCTCTATGACCAAGGAAGGGAAGCCATGTCTTGGGGTTCCTGGCCTAACCCATCCTCCAGATAAGCCCATGTCTGTCCCTCTGTTGGCTCTCCTCCAGCCCCATGACATTTTCATGTGTGTACACAGCCAACCCCAACATTTAACCATGTGTGTACACAGTCAACCCACATCCCTTGACAGGCGGGGGTGCAGCCAGGGTCCCAGCTTTGAGGAGACACAACTAGGTTTAAACCCAGCTCCTCCTCCTGTCCTCTCATGTGACCTTGAACAAGTCATTGTGTCTCTAAGGCTGCCCAGTGTCCCACTGCACAGAATCCACTTCCTAGCACTGTCACCAGGCATATGTGAGATAACACTTAGAAACCATGTTGTCAGATGTCTGTAATGCAGAAAAGTAGAGATAAAATATGGAAATAGGTGAAATTTCACATAGAGTAGAGCTAAGAACAGGCTAGTCTCCCACCTCATGACTTTGAAAATGCCATTTTCCTTCCTGGCCTTCTTTCTCCATCTGCATCTTGAGGGGGTTGAAATGCAATTAGTGGGGATATCCTCATCTCCCAGAGCCACCCAACTTGTTCTCTTTGGGATGAGAGTAAGCACAGTCACATTTAGTAAATGAATGAGCAAGAATACCTTCACCTCCATCACCCTTTCTACTCAAGTCCCATCAAAATAATAATAATAATAATAATAATAATAATAATAACCCTTCAAAAGATCACTAAGAAGAACTCCATACGAGGTAGGTAAAGAACACTGTGTATTTGTATCTCTGTAGCAAAATTACCTGAAATTTTGGTGCTTAAAACAGAGAAATTTATTGTCTCATGGTTCTAGAGGTGAGAAATCTCAACATGCCACAGGGCCATGTTCCCTCTAGTCTCTAAACATCAATCCTTTCTGATCTCTTTCAATTTTTCATGGCCCTATGTTTTCCCAGGTTTATGACAGTGTCACTCCAAACTCCACCTCCAATCTTTACATAGCCTCCTCCTTATTCTGTGTCCTCTCCTCTTCTTGAAGGGACACTTGACATTCGATT
The DNA here is from genome assembly GCF_048772815.1 of Callospermophilus lateralis. NCBI lineage: Eukaryota > Metazoa > Chordata > Mammalia > Rodentia > Sciuridae > Callospermophilus > Callospermophilus lateralis. The sequence continues at coordinate 60,280,770 of NC_135315.1, forward strand.
TAGAGCCCACCCAGCTAATACAGCATGATCATCATGATCTCATCTTGAGATCCTTAAGTACATGTGCAAGGATCTTTTTCCAAATACAGTTAGATTCACTAATTCTGAGACAAAGCCACAGAATACAGTTATCTCGTACTAGACAAAGGTGCTAAAAACATACATTGGAGAAAAGATAGCCTCTTCAAAAAAATGGTGTTGGGAAAACTAGAAATCCGTATGATGCAAGATGAAATTAAACTCCTCTCTCCCTGCACAAAACTCAATGTGGATCAAGGACTTAGGCTTTATAACAGAGACCCTACACCTAATAGAAGAAAAAAGGAGACTGAAATCTATGTCAGCTTAGGAACTGAGTTCCTTATCAAGACTCCTAAAGCACAAGGAATAAAATCAAGAATTAATAAATGGGATGGAATCAAACTAAAAAGCTTCATCACAGCAAATCAAAAATCAAGCACATGAAGAGAGAACCTACAAAATCAGAAAAACTCTTTACCACCTGCACCTCAAATACAGCATTATTCTCCAGGATACATAAAGAACTCAACAAACTCAACAACAACAACAAAATAACCCAATTAAGAAATAAGCATCCAGCAGCTAGAGAGGCTGGGATGGGAGGATCACAAGTTCAAAGCCCAGCCTCAGTAACCACAAGGTGCTAAGCAACTCAGTGAGACCCTGTCTTTAAATAAAATACAAAATAGGTATGGGGATGTGGCTCAGTGGTTGAGTGCCCCTGAGTTCAATTCCCAGTACAAAAAAAAAAAAAAGGAAATAATCAAAGGAACTAAACAGATACTTCACAAAAGAAGAAGTATTATCAGTTAAAAAATATGAGAAAATGTTCGACATCTCTAGTAATTAGAGAAATGCAAACTAAACTAAAACCATACAAGTAACAGTAAATGTTCGCAAGGATGTGGGAAAACAGGTACACTCATACATTGCTGGAGGGACTGCAAATTGGTGCATCCATTCTGGAAAGCAGTATGGAGATTCCTTAGAAAAGTTGAAATGGAACTACCATTTGATCCAGTTATCCTACTTCTTGGCTTATACCCAAAGGACTTAAAATCAGCATACTACAGTGACACAGTCACATCAATGTTTATAGCAGATCGATTCACAATAGCCAAACTATGGAGCCAGTCTAGGTGCTCTTCAACAGATAAATGGATAAAAAAATGTGGTATATATACACAATGGAATATTAATAAGCAATAAAGAAATATGAAATTATGGCATCTGCTGGTAAATGGATAGAACTGGAGAATATCATGCTAAGTGAAGTAAGCCAGTCCCCAAAATCTAAAGGTCAAGGCTTCTCTCTGATATGTAGATGCTAACCCATAACCCGGTACAGTAGGAATGGGAAGTATAGAAGTTCACTGGATTAGGCAAAGGGAAATGAAGGGAAGAGAGGGGAGATGGGGAAAGGAAAGGCAGTAGAATGAAGCACACATTACTTTCCCATGCTAATATACGAATACACGACCAGTGTAACTCCACATCATGATCAACCACGAGAATGGGATCAAAATTATAATGGGTTGCACCTCATGTATGTATGGTATGTCAAAATACAGTTGACTGTCCTGCATTTCTAAAAACAAACAAACGCTGGAAGTGAGATCTTGAGGATTGAATATCGGTAGTCACCTGGTAAGACCAATCCCAGCAGTTCACACTGTGCTTTCTTCTGTTCACCAAATAGGTCTTAGACTTGGGAAGTCTTCTTGTCATACCTCACAGGATGGCTCCACCTTAAGCCAAAATGTGTTTGAATTTTGTTATTTCATAGGCCCAACTAGGTTTTCCATAAAGCAAAATCAACATTCATCTTATGGTGTACTTCAGTTTGTTATTGTAGTTCCCTCTTATCAAAAATTTCAATTTCTGTGGTTTCACGAGAATGTGGTCCCAAAACAGTAAATTTAAATAAAACTACAGAAAAAAAAACACTGTGTAAGTTTTAAATTTTTCACAATTTTGAATAGAATGATCAAAATAGGTAGCATCATTCTCTATCACGACTATGCTGTGAATCATCCCTTTGTCCTATGATGCGGGACGTGTAGTCGACCCACACATTAGTTCCTAAACAGCCATCTGGTCATGAGGTAAACTGTGGTGGTTTGCACTGCTTGTACATGGGGTTCAATTCTGTCTGTAATTTCAGGTATCTACATGGGATATTGAAAGGGATGCAATTCACATTTGAAGTCTTTCTCTTGGAACCAAAGAAGAATTGGAACATGACTTTGAGAAAAATTTCTTTTTCCTAGGCTTCTCTGATCTCTCTCAGCTATAGAGACATTGGTTTTTTTTTTCATCTCTACTTTTCAACATAAACCAGTTCCTCCACTGAGTACCCTGAAACTTCCTGCCTTTTGTCCCATTGCAAACTCTGTGGAAAAGAGCATTTACTCACATAGCTCCCTCTTCCTAATACGCTGCATGCCACACTAGAATCTCTCCTCTAGAACACTATGATCCCCCAACATGGCTCCAGCATCAGTTCTGACTTTCTTCCCATACATTGACTAATTTGAGTCTCTGCTCTTCTGTGCTCATCAGAGGTAGTTGGACAGTTTGTGTGTTCCTCCTCTGGCTTCTGCTCTGGATCCTACTGGGTTGTTTTAGTGTTTCGGGGTGACAATTCTCTACTGAAATAGAAAAGGGTTACAAGTATCTTTTATAAACATATTATTTATTTGTTTTCATAAGAGTGACCTCCAGCACTTGTGGCAGCTCCAGCTCCAGCTCCATCACTATCCTGAGAACCAGAGGAGCCGTTGCCAGAAACCCCTTCACCACCAGCTCCAGATCTCAGGTACTAGAGGCTCAACAGCCAGTGTCAGCACCTGGTCTGTATCTTGGACCTGCTATACCCAGAGCAGCCCTTCACCTCCCTTACCATTTCACTTGTTTTCCTATTAGTTTTGGTTATTTTTTATTTGCTGATGATTAATTTTAAATAAAATTTAGTAGTTTACTCATTTGAAATATTTAGTTCAATGCAATTAAGTTCATGTTCAATGGTTGTGCAACTATCACCACTGTCTAGTTCCAGAACGTTTTCCTCAATCCTGTCCCTCCTTATTGTCCTGGTTGGCCCCAGCAACCACTCATCATTCTATCCATGTGTTGCAGATTTGTGATCATCAGACAGTTGGTGGGCATCTGCTCTCTGCCACATTGTGGGAACGGAGGCAGATGCAGGGCACTGTGACACATCACTTCTCACCCCTCCACCACATCAGAGACTCCTGGACTCTACCTGATGTTTCCTGCCAACCTTACCAACTTTCAGGTTGGCCTTATAGTGTCCTTGCCTCCCATTTCAAGAAACGGAAGACACATTATCCCCATCATGCTTTAAAGAAGAGTGAAATTATGGCAATAATAAGACAATCCCTCAAAATACAAAGGCCGAATGTTTTTTCTAATATGTGGATGCTAATTGACAATAAAGTGGGGGGCACTAGAGAAGAACATCATTACCTTAGACTAGGTAGAGGGAAGTGGAGGAAGGAGAGTGGAGGGGATGTAGGAATAGGAAAGATAGTAGAATGAAACAGACATTATTACTGTATGTATATATGTGACTACATGATTAATATGATTCTGTAATATGTACTCTCAGAAAAATGAGAAATTATATCCCATCTATGTATGATATATCAAAGTGCATAAATGCATTCTACTGTCATGTATAACTAATTAAAACAAATTAAAAATTAATTAAAAAAGAAAAGGTCAGCCTCAGTTAGATGGAACGTTTACATAATATGGATGTCTTTCTCTGTATGTGCTTATATTTCTAATTTCATAGTCAGGCATGGCCTAAAAATGGGGATTCTTTATGAGAAATGTATCAGTAGGTGATATTGTCCTCTGAGATCACCATAGAGTGTACTTGTACAGGGGAAGAAGGCTATGATGTCACCAGGCAGTATACTCTCAGGGGACCACCATCTTATATGCAGCCCATCGCTGATTGTGAGGTTGGAATGTGTTGCATGCTTGTACATCCATAGGTCTTTGCCTCTGGGTGGAGCCTTCAGATGCTGGCATATTGGGTTTCTCTTTTTTCCTCCCCACCCTTCCATCTCACTGTGCTCCCTACCACCATTTTGCACTCATCACTACCTAGTGGATCATCTCAATTCCCTCCATTAAAAGGCCTCCTCCAGTAGATGAGACAGACATTATTACTCTGCATACATGAAGGATATAGTCTCACTACTGGTGTGACCCTGAATGATGTACAGCCAGAGGAATAAGAAGTTGTACTGCATTCATACACAATTGTCAAAATACATTCTACTGGCATGTAAAACTAATTAGAACAACAACAACAACAAAATCCACACCTGGATCTTCTCTGGCACCCTCCAGCAGGCTAGGGCTCCTTCACATACACTCTTCCAGATGACACACCAGTTGTGGGACCTGGTGACCTAGGAGGATGACTGCCAGAGGGTAAGAGGGAGTGGGAACAGGGACGCTGAACTTGGCTTCTCCCTGCTGCACATCACTTCTGATGTAGGTGTATCCCTCCTAGACACCAGCCAATCCCTGCATTCAGCAGGTGGGGTTGGCCACCAACTCTCTAATGCCCAATAGTGAACAGCAAGAGGACACTAAGTTTTAGAAAACAGTCATCTCCAGTCATACCTCTCAGTATCCAAGCGGGACAGGTCAGAAAACCCCTTGAATACCAAAATCACTAGTTGTTCTACTCCCTTAAAAAATTGTGCAGAATTTGCATGTAACCTTCACAGTCTTCCTTCCAGATACTTTAAATAAACCTGAGATTCTTTAAGATGTAAATACTTTGAAATGGTTGTCAAGGGTCTTGTTTAGGGAAAGATTACAAGGAAAAAAAATCTTTAAGTATTCAGTAATGAAGTGAATATTTTTTCAAACATTTCCATCTGAGGGTGGTTGAGTCTGTGGATGCAGAAGCTGAGCCTACAGAAGGCTGACTATTGATTACAGAGTCTCCTCTAGAGAGGCACAAAATGGGCAGAACTGGACCCAAAGGCACCTCCTGGGGAAATGAAGAATAGAACCTTCATCTCTCTAACTGTTGCCAGTCATAGTGACTTGTGTCCAAGAAGCTGAGGGTTTGCAACCCCAGAAGGTGAGAGGGAGCCAGAGGAAATCTTCCCCCAATGATGCTGTGGAGGTCCCCAATCCTTACTGCATCCCTCAAACTTCCCTGCGGTCAGGAACGATGGAAAATATTTCCTGGTTTGCAAGAAGCCACCAATGAGTTAAGACAAGAGCAGCCCACTAGGGCAGAAAGCAGGGCTGGAGGATGGAGGGGCAGTGCCAGAGCCCTTCCCACCACATCAGCTGTTGGGCAGGACACCAAAGTGCAGGTTACTGTCAGCTGTTCATCAGCCAACTCAGACCAGCCAGAGTCCCCCTAAGTTGCTTCCTGGCCCTCACCCAGCTGCACATCCCCCTGGGGACCAGTCCAGGCTCTGGAAGGGCCAGAGCCACGCACACAAGGAGAATGTGCCAGGACATGCTTTGGTTTGGTCTGTCTGTGCTTGGGAAGCCTCACCCTGGGTCACAACAAATAACAGGAATGCATCCTTATCACTCAAAAACTGCACTCAAAAAATGGAAAGAAACTTGTATTACTGTGCAAAAACCACATAAATGAAATTAACAAACAGAAATATGATACACATGTCTTAGCTCAGACTTTGGCTCACATTTGCTGGGTTTGCTCCCTCCTCAACATCAGCATCTCATGAATATTCCACTATGTGCTGCAATGTTTTTCTCACTGTTTTTTATAACATATAAAACTAAATAAAACCATGCACAACAAACTGGGAGTTGTCATTATTTTAAAATGGCGGGATCTGGCAGGTACTGTCTTCTTCTCATGGTGGTCTGTGGGTGCCATTATGGACAGTGACAATGCTGTGGTTTGGGAAAGTGCTCCCAAAGGTCCAAGTGTTGTCAGCATTTCAGTCTTGTCACCAGACTGAGGTGCTATCATGACATGGTGGTAGCACTAAGAAGGAGCATTAACTGAAAAAATTGGGGGCTACTAGGAACATTCTACTGAAGGGGATATTGTGACCCCAACCTCTTTCTTTTTTGCTTCCTGGATTGGCAATGTAGAGGCTTCCTCCTGCCATGATGTACTGCAAAATCCATAAGGTCAACTGCCCAGGGGCTGAAACCTCTGAAATCATGAACCCAAATAAACATTTACTCTTGTTAAATTGATTTATTTCAGTATTTGTCAGAGTAATGAAAAGCTGACTCACAAGGCCAATAACACCAAGGGCTCAGCAGATGACAGGGAAAAAAAAGAAAAAAAATGGGTCTTATCATACTCACTTTTCTGCATCTTTGGATGTCCCTCCAGGGTGTGGAGTCCCTCTAATGCAGCTAGACAGCTTTAACCCATTCCTTCTCCATTGACTGACAGGAATGCTAATACTGTGCAACATGAACACCACCTAAATGTTCCCTGTTGATAAAAGAAAAATTTGCTATCAGTTTTGACACAATCTTTCATAAACACCCTGGAACTTCCTGATGTTTTAATTTCTATGTAAGGTTTCCTAGGAATATTTGCATTTTTAATTTTCCTGGATGCTCTCAGATGCTTTCCACTTAGGTTGCTCCTGCCAGCATGTTGTAGGTGCAGGCTGCATGTGGGTGCACAGTGCTGACTGGTGTGTCTTCAATCATCCTTCCCTGCCTGGGGGAGCTGGGGTCTTCTCCAAGCATGCTCTGGATCTGCACTTAGGTCTCCTTTCTCATGCCTCATCTCCTCTATGTCTTCTACTCCCTCTTCCTTTGCAAGGAAAGTGCCACTCGTGATGAGCCCATTATGTCTGAATGAGGCACATTTAAAAAGACTTGCAAAGTCCCAGATGGCTTTTACAATCCTTATTTTGCCAAACTTTTAAATAGGCCCATAAGACTAAGCTTGACTATGGTCTCTGGTCTCCAGAATGGGGGTGAAGTATGTGGAGAAGTCAAATATCAGTTGTGTGGTCATTATTCCCCTGCCCTCTTTCCCAGCTTAATTCTAATGAGATGTCCTCTTTCTGGCAAAGTCAAGGAGGAAAGATGGTGCATAACCAAGCATCCAGGAAATGCTCTGAACTTCTTTGCAGTCAGCCAGCAGTGTGAGCACAGGGATTGGTGGTGTCATACCAGCTCCTATGCTTATAGCCTCAAATGCACAGCAGGGGTATCAGTCATCATTCTTAGTGGCAAGTTACAGAAACCTGAATTTTCTGCTCATCTCCCCTTGGGTCAAGTGAGGTGTTTCCCCAAGAAGGAAGAAATAAGAAAATGTAGCCTTTGTTCTGTGAGTATGGACCAGAGAGAGGCTTAAGATGGACCAAGCACTATGCTAAATATCGCCCATACATTAAAAACCATGAGGTAGGAACTATTAATATTTTTAGTTTACAGATGAGTTTGGCAGGTAAGACTGCTAAAATTGAAGTCTGCGGTTTAGTGATTTTGCCTTGAACAACTATGTGTGTCAGCAGGTCATATTAAATGCTGCAGCATGTGGTTGTACAGAATGCACGTATGTCATTTCTGGAGAGATCCTTAGACAAGTTCCCTGTGGCTTTTGGAGGTGGGATAAGTCTGGATGTGTCTCTGAAGATATGAGTTCTTGGGTTTGGTCCTTATTTGCTATGTGGCCTGTCATATCTAAGTTTTAGTTTCTTCATCTTTTAAGGAATGGGTTAAATTTACCAACTGAGATGAAATGCACAAATTCCTTAAGATTTACAACTCAAAATGAACAGAAGAAGAAATAGAAAACCTAAATATCCTTGCATCTGCGTAAGAAATTGAATTTGGTAGGGTTGTGACTCAGTGGTACAGCACTTGCCTAGCACATGTGAGGCACTGAGTTTGATCCTCAGCACCACATAAAATAAATGAATAAAACAAAGGCATTGTGTCCATCCACAACTAAAAACATTAAAAAAAAATTGAATTCATCCTTTAAAACCTCTTATCTCCTCTTCTTTACAACTACAGGCATATTTCATCAAATATTTAAGGACTAAATAATGCCAATATTATACAAACTCAGAAAATAAAGAAGAGAATTGCTTGCAACTCATTAGGTCAACATAATGCTGTTAGAAAATCTGAAAAGGACATTAGAAAAAAGGAAATCAATAGAACAATGTCTCTAACATAGAGACAGAATTCTTAACAAAATGTTATCAAATAGAATTTATCAATACTCAAAAACATAAGTGAGTTGACATCAGAACAGTAGGTAATTACCTTCCACTGTCCCGTAGCAAACCTTTGACAGACATCACTAATCAATTGCTCTGTTGTTTTATCTTCAAAACTGAATCATTCTCAGTCTCACTCTCAGGTAGCTTGTATCAAGATACTCTAATTCTGTTATCTTGTTGAAAATCTGAGGTCATTTTATAAGCAAGCCTTTCCCTCAAGTGGGGTGAATTCTTCCAGATTAGATATGGAAGAGCAAGACAAGGAAAGGGAATTGAGAGCAAGAATGGGTTGTTTTGAGCAATCCATAGGAAGGAAGAAGCCATACAATATTAAATGCCTAAAAGGAGCCTAACCTTATTTGTTCTCATTTATTGCTGTATGGGCAGCCCCCAAGGACAAAATGTGACACATGAACCAGCAAGACTGGGGAGTGAATGAATGACTTCTGAGGGAAACTGAAAGTGGTTCCATCTTCATAGTATTATGGTTACTGCCTTTGAGTCAAGGAGACCCAGCCATGAGTGATGAGACAAGAGATTGGGGTCCAGCCCAGGGATTTCCATGAGAAATTTATGCATCTATAGACTGATTATTCTTAGCTGAGTAACCATAGTAGCCCTGTCTTTCCTTGGGGTCGTGGGCACCCATATCCGTTCACTCTGTTGATATTTGCCTGGCTGCCTCAATCGTTTCTTAAGCTCATATTCTGTTTTAGAATGTAGTGTCTTCCTGCTCTCCTTCCTTCCACCTGGTCTTTCTCCAATGTTTGCAATCTCAGTGAAACCCACAACCACCCATGCAGTTATACAGGCCAGAAATGTAGACGGCAGCCTGCGTGTATCTCTCTCCACCTCCTAATTAGTTCTCAGACATTCTACATTTTTCTGTTTTCATTACCACCACCCTGCTCTGAGCTTCCCTCTTTCCTTGCTTGGAAGTTTGCGAATGTGCTGACAGCGCTCTCTGCCCCCACTCCACACCCTTCCCCATGTGCATCCTCCAATTGCACCTGGGTGATCGGGCCAAAATGCAAAGTAGTTGATTGACACCCTGCTTAAAGCCTGCTGGTGGCATCTCACTGTTCCTAAGAGGAAGAACAAACTCTCTCAGCTGCTCGACAAATCCCTGGGGATCTGGTCCTTGCTATCTTCAGCTGCATCACATGCCTCTCACTCCTGACTATTTATGTGTTCATTTCACTGAGCATTTAGATCCTCCAACAGCATGTTCTTACCCACTCTCTGTCTAGGACTCTCTTCTGACTCCTATTTATCTGGTTACAATTCCTTCAGAATTCTTGTTACTTTCTTGGGAAAGACATCTCTAACCTTTCACCTGCACTCCTTTCCCAACAGGTTGTGGTGGACTCTCAAAGAAGGAGGCTGAGGCAGGAAGATTTCAGGTCAGCAACTTAGGAGACCCTATCTCAAAAGAAAAAAAAAGAGAAAGAAAAAGGACTAGGTAGGTAGCTTAGTGACAGAACACCATTGGGTTCAATCCCTAGTATTGCAGGGGCAGGGGAACGCATACTATGGTCCACGGATGAAATTTTGCCCTCTGTCTGTTGTATAAATAATGTTTTATTGGAAAACAGTCATGTTCATTCATTTACTTGTTGTCCTTGTCTGCCTTTGCATTACAGGGACATAGGAGAGTAGTTGCAGTGGAGACCGTATGGCTTGCAAAGCTTGAAATATTTACTAATTGGCCCTTCACTAAACAAAGTTTCTTAAGAGCCTGGGTTTGAGTCCCAGCTCCAACACTGACTTGCTGCATGACATTGAGAAAGTCATGTCCCCTCTCTGGGCTTCATCTCATCAATCAAATGGAAGGAGTATCAGGAACCACCTTACCTGATTGTTTTATGTGATTGCTTTGCACATTGCCTGGCATATAGAGTATGCTTAATAAACAATAGCTATTTTTTTGGTGTTAAATTGATTATTCATTGATTAACTCATTAAACAAATATGCATGAGGTACTTGCCATGTACCAGATGGTCATATGTGAATCCCAGGTTGGACCAACATTAAATCCTTACCCTTGAGGAGTTTACTTATGAGTGGGGAGAAGAGATAATAAAAAATCATAACTATTATTAGTAGTACTATAAACAGTGATTGCCACTGCTAGTGGTAAAAGGAAACCACTCTGTGGACCTAAGACAAAAATAGGTATGTCTTTGGGGCTTGGCAGTAAGTTTTCTTCCTTCTCACAGACATCCTGGCAGCTCCAAGAAAACGTGTTCATCTTGGATGCAGCTGACAGAGGTGGCATGGATGGGGCTGAGCTGGTGGAGAGACTGGATTTCTCAAACCCAGGTTTCTACACCAAATTATTCAAAAGGAAACCTTATCAAGCAGCCTTCCAGCTTGTTGTCATCCATCTTCCAAAGAATTCAGTAGCCCTGGGTGGTTGATGATTTATGGGACAGTGGCCACGAGGAGGTTGCTTTTTGTATTAGTCTGTATTTTATCAATGTTCAGCAACCTGCTGGCCGGGGCCAGAAGCAGCAGGCTCTTTGTGGAATCCCATTAACCCCAGTCTTGGCTGTAGCCAGCTCTAGACTAGCAGAGGACTGCTGGCCACTTGGGCAGATGAAAGACTTTGATCATACTAAGTTGGGAGTTCTAGCTGTGAAAAGAACAGCTACCCTTTCTTAATGGCAGCAGGGTTCTGTCTTCTCTAGAAAGATGATTTTAAGCCTCCTAGCCTAAATTTGATGAATGTCACAGTTGTTTAAGGTTGGAGGGGTCATCCATGCTTTGCCAATGAAAAGGCAAAGCTTATAGATGGTTCCTTATCTTATGCCTAGACTGAGTAAGCCAAGGCCAATGCCTGGGTCACTTGTAAGGAAACCTTGGGTGTCTGTTGTCTCAGATGTCCTGGTTTTGGCTTTTGTGTCATGGATGCCTTGTTCTGGGCATGCCAAGGCAATCCTCATGCTCTCTCATGACTTCATTTGCAGCACCTAGTACTGGGCCTGGCACCCAGTAGGTGCTCAATAAATAGGTTTAACAAATTGAAATGTGCCTGGACCTTTGCATATGTTGTTGTCTAGTCCTGAAATGGTCTTCCCATCCTGGTGCTATTCCAGTTGTCCTTAAGGTCATAGCTTAAATGTCATCTTGAACCAGTCAATGTCTCATCTGGAAAACAGAAATTATGACAATTTAATACAGGGAATGGCTATATACATACTGAAAGATGAAAGAGTCAAGAGAGAACACTGCCTGTTGTGTAAATAAAGTTTTATTGGAACACAGTCATGTTCATTCATTTACTTGTCGTCCAGTTACATAGTAACTGCTCTGGATTAGCTCACTCTTCTGCATAACAGACCACCCCAAAACTAGCTTCTTAACCCAGCCAACCTTCATTATCCTATTTTCTGTTGGCCTGGAAGCTGGGCATGGCTTCACTGGATCCTCTGCCTCAGGATGCTTCACAAATTGACCACTGGGTGTCAGCTGAGGGTCACCTGGGGAAGGATCTGCTCCTAAGCTCACTGGAGAGGTCATTGGCAGTCTCTTGAGGCTCCTTGGACTGGAGACTTTAGTTTATCCTTGTCATTGGCTGGAGTACCCGCTCGGTTCCTTTCCTGGTGGGCGTTTTCTGGGGCAGTTCACAACAATGCACCATGTTCATCAGAGCATGTGAGCAAGAGAAAAGCCATGACCAGGGTCTCAGTGTCATTGCTGAGTCTCGGAAGTCACTTCACCCCTGCTGGTAGGAGTGAGTCAGAAAGTCCATCCCTCCACTCCAGGCATGAGGGTTTCACATGGACATGAACCAGGGTGGAGGGCCAAGGCCATTCCAGAGGCTAACCCTGATGGGCAGAAAGAAGCTAATTACACCACAGGGCAGGAAGGACGGCAGCAAGGTTAGAGTTTTAGGAGGAGGATTTGAGGAGGGTCCCCACGGAGTGTGACCCTGGCCAGCTGATACTGGGTACTGTGAGGCTGTTTCTAGGATTGTGAGGAGAACACCTGGAAACAGGAGCTAATTACTCTTTCTGAAACCATCCGGTGCTACCTGGGGTACCGGGAGAGCCGCCAGTAGTAGTAACAGCAACAGGGTGTCGCCTTGAGCTTCTATGATGGCTTGAATCACATCTCATCAAAGTTCACGTGAAGTGCCTTAGAATGTGACAACATTTGGAAACAGTCAATGCTGATACGGTTAGCTAAGAGGTGGATTTGGGAGGAACCAATCCAATACAGTGGGTGTCTTTACATAAAGGAGAAACTTAGAAACACACATGGAGAGAAGGACATGGGAACAGGAAGTCAGAGATAAGAGTGGCATTTCTACCAGCCCAGGATGCCAAGGGTTTCCAGCAGCCCTTGAGAAACAAAGGAAGAGGTTTGGGACAGATTCTGTTCCACATCCTTCTGAAGGAACAACCCTTGGGACACTTTGATCTTGAATTTCCAGTCTCCAGAATTGTGAGACAATAGAGTTCTGTAGTTAAAGTCTCCCACCAGCCTGTGGTACATAGTTGCCCCTTATCCATGATTTTGCTTTCCTTGGGTTCTCATACCCATGTCAACCATGGTCTGAACAATCCAGAAACAGGATTTTAAGTTTTAAATAACTTTAAGTACAGTATGCTATTATAATTGTTCTATTTTATTGTTATTGTTAAACTTGTAATCTTATTGTGCCTCGTTTATAAATTAAACTTTATCATAGGTAGGGTATATATTAAAAAAAAAAAACAACCTACACAGGGTTTGGTACTGTCCATGGTTTCGAGCATCCTTGGGGCTTTGACGGCATTCCATATGGTAATGGGGGTGGGGAGGCTACTGCACATTGCTATGCTCTGGGAAGCTAACACAGCCTCCTTCAGCCTTGAGGTCATCTCTGGAACCTTTTATCTTATAGAACTACCATGGATGCTGGCTGTAGAGTCTCAGTCCAGCATGGCCATGTAGGACTTAGAAGGGTGGGTGGACACTGAGCCAGGGTTGTGTGAAGGCCAGCACATGTCTCTTTGGGGAAGGTCTTTGGTGACCTCCTCCACCCCCTCCACACAGGCCCTGTTGGGTCTCCACCCTCCTCTATGTCCATTTGATCCCATGCACCATCTTCTGTCAGGCACTTGCCATATCTCTTTGGCTGATTATCCCCTTCTCGAGGTCATGTATGAGCCTCATGAGGGCAGATGCTCCTACTGTCTCCAATGTTAAGCATGGTTTTTGGCACATAGTAGGTGGTTAGTTAATGGTCATTGCATTGAATGAACAAATGGTGGTAGAAGCAGAGTAGGAGATGCTCCAAGACAGAGAGGTTGGGTTGAACTGGTTTGAACAGCCGTCACATCATATATGTGTCTCATTCAGTCCTGAAACTAACCCTGCCTGCATGTACTTTTATTTTGCTTATGAGAAAACTGGAGACCAAAGAGAGAAAATGACTTGCCCAAAGTCATCTAGATGACAAGTGGCAGAGCTGGGACTCAACCCCCTTTCAACTATCTAGTCTCCTTTTCTCTCAAAGTTTTAGAGCCATCATGCATTAAGAACTCACATATCCCAGGAACTGGGTTGGATGCTATCAGCATGTCCCTGTCTCTGTTCACATTTTTATTAGCTATATCATCATTTGACCTTGTCATAGAGCACACAGTGCTGGCACAGAGCTGGAAACCAAATGGAACATTTCACTCAGATCCCACTCCACTGTGTAGCCAGACATCTGAAATCCAACCAACGTCCCTCCACTATGAGTATTAATAGATTGTTGATAGATCTGATGGTTTCTTTAATTGATGGCTTCTGCCATTATTAAGGAAGAGTTTAAAGAGACTTTTTATAAGGCTCACAACAATTATTAATCTTGGAAACAAGAGTGTAGATACAAATGTTGTTTGTCCTTTTGCCAAGATAAATAAACATGTTTTTAGTCAAAGTTGTAAGAATTTCTTTAGCAAATATTTCAGGACCTCTTGCATTTCTGATCCAGAAAAACTGTAAGCCTATGAAATGTTTGTGGTTTTTATATGCTTTGTTTGGGATAATTTTTCAAATACTAGCATTCATGGGTATGTTTGGCAAAACCCAATAGACAAAGGGAAAACTATGTGTTCAAGAGTAGATGCTTTTCTTCCCTAAACCCCAAGATGAAGATGAGGAAATGGAATCTTTCAGGGGTGCTGGGCACTGGTGTTTTGTTACCAAACCAGGCCTGTCATGCCTTCTCACAGTATGCCCTTCCTAGAGACAAAGAATTTTGCAAAAAAGAAATAACTTTCTCACAGGTTGCCAAGTGTGAAGATGGGAGTCTCAGATGGCAAATCTGCCTCCCTGAGGCTAGGCTTCAGGGTCATTTATGGGATGAAGGAGCAGGTGGCAGTGATTGGCGGTGAAGCAGTCAGTGGTCTGTGCATGCACAGTCTACACTGATGGCCCTTCATGAGTCATATTTTTGGAACAGGGTGGTGTCAGCTTGAGGTGAAGGTAGAGTTTTTAGGCTTCTGACATCAAAGTTACCTGTTAGACACTTTCAGGTCCAGATGAAGAGTCAATGGTTTTGACAGAGGTGTCCTTCACATCCCTGGAAAGTGACCTACTTATGGTCAAGACTCACACACTGGAGACTCTTAACACATTGCTCAGCTGGTGGACATCCCAAAGGAGTGATTTTTTTATTTTTTATTTTATTTTATTTTATTTTTTTATTTGTTATTCAAAACATTACAAAGATTTCAGAATCACATCGGTTACACATCCACATTTTTACATAATACCATAATAGTAACTGTTGTATTCTGCTACCTTTCCTATCCTCTACTATCCCCCCTCCCCTCCCCTCCCATCTTCTCTCTCTACCCCATCTACTGTAATTCATTTCTCTCCTTATTTTTTTCCCATTCCCCTCACAAACTCTTATATGTAATTTTGTATAACAATGAGGGTCTCCTTCCATTTCCAAGCAATTTCCCTTTTCTCTCCCTTTCCCTCCCACTTCATGACTCTGCTTAATGTTAATCTTTTCCTCCTGCTCTTCCTCCCTGCTCTATTCTTGGTTGCTCTCATTATATCAAAGAAGACATTTGGCATTTGTTTTTTAGGGATTGGCTAGCTTCACTTAGCATAATCTCAAAGGAGTGATTTTTAAGTGAATTAAAAGCCAGTAACTCAAATCATATAAAACTGGAGGGTTTATTTGAGGTTTTCTTGGAGACTCTGTGTGGTCTTTCATCTGCTGTGTCCAAAAAGGAGATGGGAGAGAATCCCCTCCTTCCCTTGTATGGGGTGGAGAAGCGGAGGGTGGTCGAGGCCTTTGTGGACACAGCATATTCCTAGACTTGCTCAAAACCAAATCTCTGGGATGAAGGAAGTAAAATGCTTTGACTCTAAGACACTCAGACTCCCATGGTCAATATCACTAAGGAGGATATTGGAAAATGAATAAAACCGACCATGCTTCAACCTTTATGTGATAATACTGATCACTTAAAAAGTATTGAGGGATACATGCTTTTTTAAAATATTTTACTGTGCATTATTTGATCCAGGACTCTTGAAAAAGCATAAATAGTGATTCCTAAGTAAGTCTTAAAGGGACAGGACCTATGATAAATATCTTGTAATGTGGACAAGATACCAAGTCACTTACATCAAATATATTTGATTAAAAATACTTTGATTAAACCAAAAATAAATGTTGACAAATGAATTTGGAACATTGTATGATGTATTTTTCTTTTATTTTTAAATGTTTGGTTGTTTGGGTTGAACTCAGGGGTGTTCTACCACTGCGCTATATCCTTGGTATATAGTTTGTTTATTTTTTTATTTATGAGGCAGGGTCTCACTAAGTTGCCAGTGCTGGCTTAAAACTTGCTAACTGTCTGAGTTAGACTCCTGTGTCACCTGGAGTATAGGTATGTGACCTAATGCCCTGCTAATGTTTTGTTTTTGATACCAGGTTAAACTCAGAGGCACTCAACCATTGAGCTACGTCCCCACATTTTTTAATATTTTATCTAGATACAGGGTCTCACTAAGTTGCTTAGGGCCTCATTTATGTATTTTTAAACCACAGAATTAAAGGCCTCTATGTGCTTGTGTACTTTTCCTGACAATCAAGGAGCTCTACACTCTTCATGTCATTTTCTCATGTGGCCACCAGGGGGCAGTACCTGACTTCCTGCCTCCATGACACTGCCTATTGCAGAAGGTTTGCAAGTTTTGTTATCTAGAGAACACCTTTAATAATGTAGATCATTTGTCTAAAAATACTTATTTGCTTTTATTCTTTATTATGATTTGGAAGCCGATGAATATCTTCTACAAGAAACAAACACATGGTCATCCACTAGCTGGAAGATGTGCCTGTGTCACCTGAAGACATGAAAAAATGATGGGTCCACCCCCACACCTCTGTTTGCATCTCCCTTCTTTCTCCATCCATCATGTACCAACATCCATGTAAAACATCTCGTCACAGTTAGATATTACGTATCACCATTTCTTCTGTCGTGTTGTTCTTTTCATGATGGGAATCTTCACTGGAATGTGATCTACTCCTCAGAGACAGAATGTAACAGAAATGATGAGGTCCTACCAAAGGCCATCTGCAAGAGTTCTCATTGGACCTTTGTCAAATGGTAGATCTCATGGTTAGCATGGTTGAGGTGTGGCACACACTGTCCACTATCCCCAAAACTCTGAGCTTTCTCTTCCCTGGGAAAGTTTTGCTAAAATCCTTTATGTTCTGAAAGAACATCAGGTCAGAATAATGAGATTGATGAGAGAGAGAGAGGATTATGATTTTAATCACCTGTACACAAGAGTTCATCACTCTGCATTGTGTTACGATCCTTGGTGTCCCTCCCAGACAGTGACCTCAGAGCAGAGTCTATGCCTTAGTTCCAGTTCTGTCTCAAAGAGCAGTTGCTAAATACTGATGAATGAATTAACTTACTTGAGATCCATGGTCTGACAGGTTGGAGAACCTTATTGGAATTTAGTTAATGAAGCTTTTCTGAGGGATACTCTAATGGTAGGTATATGTTTATTACACATTTGTCCAAACCAATATAATACTGAGTCCTGTGTAAACTAGTTTACACTAGAGATAATGTTTTTTTTTTCAATTCACCAATTGTAACAAATACATCAAATGTGGTGAGAAGTGTTGATAATGGGCAAGATTGTGTATGTGTGGGGTAGATGGTTTATGGGATATCTCTTTGCCTTCTGCTCAGTGTGAGGAGCCACATTGAGTTACCATGCCTTCCAGTCCTGGTGCACCACAGGGATCTGAGGGATCACTGTAGTCTGGCATGGAAGTTCCAAGACTCATGACTCAGTCTTTCCCCTGGCTCAGATAGCAAGGCCAGTCTTCTGGCATACCCCTGGGGTTGAGCTACACTCAACTATTCTTTTGTAATCCTACCTCTTTTCCCTGTTTGGGATAGAATGTTCCACAGAAATTCCCTTTGTGTGTCCCCTTCTCTTGCTCTGCCTTTGCGTGTGGCCTTCCTAGATGTCAGTCTACCTGCTGACAGCAGACATCACAAAGCTAGACTCAATCCTCTGAAACCTGACCCTTTACCTCATTTGAATGGATTCTTAATAAGAGGGTTTAGCACATGATCCTCTCTCTCTTTCCATGGACCCCTAAGGTCAAAGAAGCCATCACAGGACCTTAAGAAAAAGGTATTTCTCTGTCTCTGTGTGATTATTTTGTGCAGCCCAGTTCACCTGGAGTGACCCTGAGTGTTTAGTCATGGAACACAACAGCTCAGTTTTACTGTGAACCCAAAACTGTTCTAGGAAATAAAGTCCATTTAAAAAAATTCTATGGTGCAACTAGTTTAAAAGCTAGAAGAATAAAACATGAAAACATCATAAGGAAACTAAAATTAGAATGACCAGATTGTAATAAAAAAGAACAGAACTGAAGTCGCAAAAAATACTCCCAAGACAGTGGACACGTCTGAGAAGAGGCCCCAAAATGCAGAGAAAAGATGTAACAGAGGAAACAATGTGAAAGGGGGTTACAGATGCACAGTAGAGACACTCCTCCTCCTCCTCCTCCATTCAGTGATAAATATGCATCACGTATAAGGATGTCATTCCAACAGAATTCTGCAACAAGAGCCACTCTGAGAAATACACTAGAAAACACTCCTAAAATGGGTAAAGCAAAACTATGCTTTTATCATTATTTTGATTTCCTCTGTTCACCTTCATTTAGTGTGAACTTTTTGATCATGCCAACCTCTTAGTGTAAACACAGCTCATTGCGGGGTTGAGGTAGGGTTCAGTGACATAGAGCTCTTGCCTCTCATGTGCAAAGCCCTGGGTTGGCTTCCTGGTACTTGATAGATAGATAGATAGATAGATAGATAGATAGAAAGAAAGAAAGAAAGAAAGAAAGAATTCCATTGTACCTTGGTTTTCTCTTTTAAAAAGACATTGTTTTCTTGATAGATTTAAAAATATTTATTTTGTCTTCTGTGAACTGCCTTTGCCCTTTTTCAAAAACTGCTCTTTTGTTGACTTAGCGAGATGCTTGGGGAAGTGTGTAGGGTTTGTTGTAAAGTCAAAATTGTTGATGGAGATGCTCAGGGTGGAAACCAGTACCCTTATACTAATTCATCATTCTTTTTATTTTTGAAAATGGTATCACTATGCTTTTGTAAAGGAGGCTCATTAAGATTCTGTATTCAAACCTCCTAGTTGGAGCAGTCCCCTACTGCCACATCTCCCATGACTAAAACACTCAGGGGTCACTCCAGGGGAACTTGGCTGCACAGAATAACCACACAAGAGACAGAAATACCTTTTTCTTTGGGGGTGCTGTGACGTCTCCTCTGACTTTAAGGGTTCACAGAAAGAGAGAGAGAGAGAGAGAGAGAGAGAGAGAGAGAGAGAAAGAGCCTGCACATGCTGACCCCTCTTATTGAGGAGAAGTCATTCAAATGAGGCAAGGGGTCAGTTTCAAGGGGCTGAGTCTAGCTTCATGGTGACTGACATCTAGGAAGTCTACACCCAAGGGCACAGTAAGAGAAGGGGACACACAAAAGGCATTTCCATGGAACATTCTATCCCAAACAGGGCAAGGGGTGAACATCACAAAAGATCAGGTGAGCATAGCTCAACCCATGGGGATGTAGGAAGGCACACCCATGCACGAAGACACATTTGCTCGACCCTAAAGATCAGGGCTACCACCTATGGTTACCTAGGCAACCAGATCACAAGGTGACCGGCAATGCCACATCAATCATAAGGGGAGACAAATGATGGTCACGTACTATGTCGGCCTCCCACACCCTTCTCTTCAGTGTGAGCTGGATTTAGTGACTCTCAGGTGACCTATAGAACGTGAGAAAAGTTCGTGTGGTGTCACCGCCAAGATTTACTTCTGAAATTACTATGAATAACATCTCATTCTCTCCTCTTCTTTACTTCCTTCCTTCCCTTCTTTCCTCCTCCTCCTCCTCTTCTTCTTCATTTCTTCCTTTTTTCTTCTCCTCCTCATTCTTCCTTTTCCTCTTTCTTTGTTTCCTTTTTCTTGCCTCCCTAGGATCTGTGGTTCTGGGGAAGCTGCTGCTCTCTATGTCACTCCCATCAGAGAGGCTCACAGGTCTTAGGACAGAGAGGACAATGGAGAGGGCAGAAATGAGGCCTCTGTCCTACCTGAGTCCCGCCTGTAGCCATGCTGCAGAGATTGAGAACAGACCTTGGCATAACTGAGCATCAGCTGAGTCTGTGGCCCCAGCCTCATAAGAGACATGGTGGAAGCCCCCAGCTGAGGCCTCTTGCATTTCTGATCTAGAGAAACTGTAAGCCTACAAATATTTGTGGTTTTATTTTTTATTTTTTTTAAATTAATTTTTATTGTTGGTTGTTCAAAACATTACATAGTTCTTGCCCTCCCTAAGAGCCCCAATGCTTTCCTTTGATATAACACTTGGTCTTTTCTTCCAGTTATATTTCTCTAGTGATTTGTCCCTCTTCTTCTCCAGATTGGAGCTCCTGGAAGGCAGACACCACGTTGTTCTTTTTCTTTGCAGTTCCAGGGCCTAACTCAGCACATGGAACAAGATCAGCACTTGGGGAATAGTGATTGGATAGATGGGAGGATCTGGAAGCCTGTTGGAGCAGGCGCCAGTCAGTGAGCAGCTCAGATAGGGGAGACGGATGCTCCTTCTAGGAGGTGCCATTCTGTGTGGTGGCAGGGAAATGGCCATAGAGCCCTCTGGTGGCTCTTCCTGACTGTGGGTGTTCCAGCAGAGCACAGTGGGCTCAGTCTCCCCTGGGTGGCTAGTGGTCACTGTACACCGTGGAAGAAAAACCGCCACAGGAAACAGGCTTTGCTGCAGTGACTTCTAGGCCTCAGTTTAACAAATGCCTGGGGACAAAAATGGGGCCTGAAGGACCCAGGGACATTAAAGGGACTTTTCCATTCCTCTACTGGCCACACTCACCTGGGAGTCATTGTCCTCACAAAGCCTTTTCACCACTGCCAGGGCAAGAACTTGGGTTCCAGTTCCACATGGGTCCCCGAGACTCCAATAAGGTGGTCTTTCTCCCCCTCCAAGGATGAGTGGTCCCTTAGGGCACCATTCTGTTGTGGCCCACGTCTGTCTTCCTGTCTCCTCTGTCCTCTGACGGCCCTCCATGGGGCAGAAAGCTTTGACCAAGGGCCAGAGCACAGTGTTACACCGGAGGCAGCTCAGACTGGGGAGCCTGTGGGACCTTGTCATGACCTACTCCAAGCTCCAGACTTTGTAGAGAAGGAAACTGAGGCCCGGGACCACGTTCTCCTCTTCCTGTCTTTTGGGGCTTTATTTGGTTTGTGTTTGGGGCTGTGCTGGATGGAGCTCAGGGCCTCCACCATGCCAGCAGCGCTGGACCACTGAGCCACCCCAGAGCCACTCTGTTGCCCCCTATGAAGGTCCACATTCAGCAAATCCCTGGGGAGAGTAAAGCGGAAGGGCGACAGTTAAAAGGACTACCACTGGATCCAGTTAAGGCCAAACGCCTTAAGAGAATGGACCGCCAGACTTCCTGTTTCCAATCACCACCCCCCCTTTTTTTTCTTTTTATACCTTTTGGTCTCATTGTCATTGTACCCGTTGGTCTTGCCATCTATCCTAGACATACACGTTTTGAGTGGAAATGCCCCCTGGCAGTGAGTTTTCCCTCTCTTAACAGTTTGCATAGCCATCCTGTGGTCAGGAGCACTTGGTTGGCCACTTTCAGCTTGATTGAAGATTATTTTCTCTCCGGGTCTTGATTATAATCAAGTCATCAGGCTGGAAGTGATGAATGCAAATTCCAGAATGAGAACCTGTGCAATAGTTTATAATAATCATACCACCAAATATATATATATATAGACAGGTCACTTTGGGGGACTTATGAGAAGCCCCTTAGCTTCTCTAGTGTCATCTGCCAGGGTGGGTCAGAGTCTTGCTGACCATATGCAGCTTCCCTTGGAAGCATCAGGGACATTTCATCCAGTGTGCTGGTTTAACCAGTCTTAAAGCAGGAGTACTGGGTTTTATATTTAATGTATAGAACTTTAAAATTATTTACCCCTCCATTTCATTGGGGCCAGTATTAGTATTGGAAGTCACCTGTGTGGGAATATCTGTGAGGAGGCACACAAAGAACAGACACAGACACAAATAGTGCCAGCAGACAGGAGGAGCAGAGAGGAATGAGATGAAGTGGTGAAGAAGAAGTGCAGAAGTGGGGGGTCCGCCCCTCCCTGCCAGGAGTTTATTCACCCAAAGAACACCTACCTCCTGTTCACCTTGATGATATTCTAATTAGTACTTCTTTAACCCGAATACTAAATACTAAATAATTAGTATTTCTTTAACCTTAGCTAACTGAGATAAGGTCCAGGTTAAGAGATACACAGACCCCTTCTCTCCAAGGATATTGCTAAGGAAACCATCCAGTGCCTGCATAGTTGTCTTATTACCTCAGAGGGAGGAGGCTGGGCCTTCCCATCATGGGAATCAGGGGGAACCTGTGAAGGACATGCTATGGCAGCCACCCATCCTGTGCCTTTGCACAGGAGTTTCCCAGTCATCAGGTATTTATTACCTAGCAGCCAGGCATCCTGTGTCCTTTGCACAGAAACTTCTTAGTCACCAAGCTTGTCACAATCACAAAGTTTGTAGACCCCAATCCCAAACACAGAATTCCCACACAGGCTTATATTTTTTTGTGTCCTATAGGTAATGGCTTATTTTTAAATTCACTTAGGTTGTTCTGCCTTAAAGAAAGAATACTTCTTTAAAACACTAATAGGCAAAAGTTATAAAGTTCTGAGGAGAACACATAATGAAAACAACAAGGCTGAAAACATTTAGTTTGTATAACAGCTATGAACCAAGAAACATAATTTCTACAATAATACTAATGTATCTTTGGGATCTAGTTTGCTTCCACAAAGACTCATAAATAACTCAATCACATGAAATCCTTTAAGAATTTTACTTTACTTACAAATTTATTACTATCTTAAATATTTTCAAATGATTTACCCAAACCTTTGTTTTGTTTATATCCCTATTTTGAGATCACAGAAATCTTTACAACAAAAATCTATCATTTGAACACAACATGAACTCCTATCATGGAGTAGGGTGAGAGGCAAACACTAATCTCAGGTAACATGGAGCTCTTGACAACTAACACCACACCAGATAACCTGCCACAAGATAAACACTCCCACAGGGATTTTGTCTGGTTTCTCTGCTAGAGAACTAACACACAGCTGTTTACCAAACCTCTCTCTTTCCTGCACTGCACTCTCTGCAGGCAAAGAAGCTGTGGCAGGCAGGCATGCAGGTAACCTCTGACACTGTTCTTAAAGCTACCAATTGATCCTCTGCTGACCATATCACACTGTCTCCATCTGAATCCAAACAAGTTTGTATCAAAGTCCACATCCTTTCTGCATTTTCAGTCATGCACCTGGGCATATTATCTGAATTACTATAGCCAGCACCCAACTCTCTGCTAAGTCCCATCCCTCTTTAAGGAAAGAAAGAAAACTTTTAATAACAAGTTCTTTTTTTTAAATTAATTTTTATTGTAGGTTGTTCAAAACATTACATAGTTCTTGATATATCATATTTCACACTTTGATTCAAGTGGGATATGAACTCCCATTTTTACCCCATATACAGATTGCAGAATCACATCAGTTGCACAACCATTGATTTACATATTGCCATTCTGGTGTCTGTTGTATTCTGCTGCCTTTCCTATCCTCTACTATCCCCCCTCCCCCATCCCCTCCCCTCTTCTCTCTCTACCCCTTCTACTGTAATTCATTTCTCCCCCTTATATTTTCCTCCTTTCCCCTCACTTCCTATTGTATGTAATTTTGTATACCCCTGAGGGTCTCCTTCCATTTATATGCAATTTCCCTTCTCTCTCCCTTTCCCTCCCACCTCTCATCCCTGTTTAATGTTAATCTTCTTCTCATGCTGTTCGTCCCTACTCTGTTCTTAGTTACTCTCCTTATATCAAAGAAGACATTTGGCATTTGTTTTTAAGGGATTGGCTAGCTTCACTTAGCATAATCTGCTCTAATGCCATCCATTTCCCTCCAAATTCTATGATTTTGTCATTTTTTAATGCAGAGTAATACTCCAGTGTGTATAAATGCCACATTTTTTTTATCCATTCGTCTACTGAAGGGCATCTAGGTTGGTTCCACAGTCTTGCTATTGTGAATTGTGCTGCTATGAACATGGATGTAGCAGTGTCCCTATAGTGTGCTCTTTTTAGGTCTTTAGGGAATAGACCGAGTAGGGGAATAGCTGGATCAAATGGTGGTTCCATTCCGAGCTTTCCAAGAAATCTCCATACTGCTTTCCAAATTGGCCGCACCAATTTGCAGTCCCACCAGCAATGTACAAGAGTACCATTTTCCCCACATTTTCGCCAGCACTTGTTGTTGTTTGACTTCCTAATGACTGCCAATCTTACTGGAGTGAGATGGTATCTTAGGGTGGTTTTGATTTGCATTTCTCTGACTGCTGGAGATGGTGAGCATTTTTTCATGTACTTGTTGATTGATTGTATGTCCTCCTCTGAGAAATTTCTGTTCAGATCCTTGGCCCATTTGTTGATTGGGTTATTTGTTATCTTATTGTCTAATTTTTTGAGTTCTTTGTATATTCTGGATATTAGGGCTCTGTCTGAAGTGTGAGGAGTAAAGATTTGTTCCCAGGACGTAGGCTCCCTATTTACCTCTCTTATTGTTTCTTTTGCTGAGAAAAAACTTTTTAGTTTGAGTAAGTCCCATTTGTTGATTCTAGTTATTAACACTTGTGCTATGGGTGTCCTATTGAGGAATTTGGACCCCACAGTATGTAGATCATAGCCAACTTTTTCTTCTATCAGATGCCATGTCTCTGATTTGATATCAAGTTCCTTGATCCACTTTAAGTTAACTTTTGTGCATGGCGAGAGAAAGGGATTCAGTTTCATTTTGTTGCATATGGATTTCCAGTTTTCCCAACACCATTTGTTGAAGATGCTATCCTTCTTCCATTGCATGCTTTTAGCCCCTTTATCGAATATAAGATAGTTGTAATTTTGTGGATTGGTTTCTGTGTCCTCTATTCTGTACCATTGGTCCACCCGCCTGTTTTGGTACTTGTTTTTGTTACTATTGCTCTGTAGTACAGTTTGAAGTCTGGTATCGCTATACCGCCTGATTCACACTTTCTGCTTAGCATTGTTTTTGCTATTCTGGGTCTTTTATTTTTCCATATGAATTTCATGATTGCTTTCTCTATTTCTACAAGAAATGCCGTTGGGATTTTGATTGGCATTGCATTAAACCTATAGAGAACTTTTGGTAATATCGCCATTTTGATGATGTTAGTTCTACCTATCCATGAACAGGGTATATTTTTCCATCTTCTAAGATCTTCTTCTATTTCTCTCTTTAGGGTTCTGTAGTTTTCATTGTATAAGTCTTTCACCTCTTTTGTTAGGTTGATTCCCAAGTATTTTATTTTTTTTGAGGATATTGTGAATGGGGTGGTTGTCCTCATTTCCATTTCAGAGGATTTGTCACTGATATACAGGAATGCCTTTGATTTATGCGTGTTGATTTTATATCCTGCCACTTTGCTGAGTTCATTTATTAGCTCTAATAGTTTCTTTGTAGACCCTTTTGGGTCTGCTAGGTATAGAATCATGTCATCTGCAAATAGTGATAATTTGAGTTCTTCTTTTCCTATTTTTATGCCTTTAATTTCTTTCGTCTGTCTAATTGCTCTGGCCAGTGATTCGAGAACTATGTTGAACAGAAGTGGTGAGAGAGGGCATCCCTGTCTTGTTCCAGATTTTAGAGGGAATGCCTTCAGTTTTTCTCCATTCAGAATGATGCTAGCCTGAGGCTTAGCATAGATTGCTTTTACAATATTGAGGTATGCTCCTGTTATCCCTAGTTTTTCTAGAGTTTTGAACATAAAGGGATGCTGTACTTTGTCGAATGCTTTTTCCGCATCTATCAAGATGATCATATGGTTCTTATTTTTAAGCCTATTGATGTGGTGAATAACATTTATTGATTTCCGTATATTGAACCAACCTTGCATCCCAGGGATAAATCCTACCTGATCATGGTGCACAATTTTTTTGATATGTTTTTGTATCCGGTTCGCCAGAAGTTTATTGAGGATTTTTGCATCTAGGTTCATTAGAGATATTGGTCTGTAGTTTTCTTTCTTTGAAGTGTCTTTGTCTGGTTTAGGAATCAGGGTGATGTTGGCCTCATAGAATGAATTTGGAAGTTCTCCCTCTTTTTCTATTTCCTGAAATAGCTTGAAAAGTATTGGTATTAGTTCCTCTTTAAAGGTTTTGTAAAACTCTGCTGTATACCCATCCGGTCCTGGGCTTTTCTTAGTTGGTAGTCTTTTGATGGTTTCTTCTATTTCCTCAATTGATATTGGTCTGTTTAGGTTGTCAATATCCTCCTGACTCAATCTGGGCAGATCATATGACTTAAGAAATTTATCGATGCCTTCACTATCTTCTATTTTATTGGAGTATAAGGATTCAAAATAATTTCTGATAATCTTCTGTATTTCTGAAGTGTCTGTTGTGATATTGCCTTTTTCATCCCGTATGCTAGTAATTTGAGTTCTCTCTCTTCTTCTCTTCGTTAGCGTGGCTAAGGGTCTGTCGATTTTATTTATTTTTTCAAAGAACCAACTTTTAGTTTTGTCAATTTTTTCAATTGTTTCTTTTGTTACGATTCCATTAATTTCAGCTCTGATTTTAATTATTTCTTGTCTTCTACTTCTTTTGCTGTTGTTTTGCTCTTCTTTTTCTAGGATTTTGAGTTGAAGTATTAGATCATTTATTTGTTGGTTTTTTCTTTTTTTAAGGAATGAACTCCAAGCAATAAATTTTCCTCTTAGAACTGCTTTCAATGTGTCCCATAGATTCTGATATGTTGTGTCTGTGTTTTCATTTATCTCTAAGAATTTTTTAATTTCCTCCTTGATGTCTTCTATAACCCATTGATCATTCAGTAACCTATTGTTCATTCTCCAAGTGATGCATGATTTTTCCTTACTTCTTTTATCGTTGATTTTCAATTTCATTCCATTATGATCAGATAAGATGCATGGTATTATCTCTACTCCTTTATATTGTCTAAGAGTTGCCCTGTGACATAATATATGATCTATTTTTGAGAAGGATCCATGTGCTGCTGGGAAAAAAGTGTAACTGCTTGATCTTGGGTGGTATATTCTATATATGTCAATTAAGTCTAGGTTATTAATTATGTTATTGAGTTCTATAGTTTCCTTATTCAACTTTTGTTTGGAAGATCTGTCCAGTGGTGAGAGAGGTGTGTTGAAGTCTCCCATGCTTATTGTATGGTGGTCTATTAGACTCTTGAACTTGAGAAGAGTTTGTTTGATGAACATAGCTGCACCATTGTTTGGGGCATATATATTTATGATTGTTATGTCTTGTTGGTGTATGGTTCCCTTGAGCAGTATGTAGTGTCTCTCTTCATCCCTTTTGATTAACTTTAGCTTGAAATCTATTTTATTTGATATGATTATGGACACTCCTGCTTGTTTCCGAAGTCCATATGAGTGATATGATTTTTCCCAACCTTTCACCTTCAGTCTATGTATGTCTTTTCCTATCAAATGCGTCTCCTGAAGGCAGCATATTGTTGGGTCTTGTTTTGTGATCCATTCTACTAGCCTGTGTCTCTTAATTGGTGAGTTTAAGCCATTAACATTTAGGGTTATTATTGAGATACGGGTTGTTCTTCCAGCCATATTTGTTTATTTATGTTACTAAACATGGTTTGTTTTCCTCTTTGATTATTCCCCCCCCCTTTACTGTACTACCTCCCGCTGTTGGTTTTCAGTGATATTTTCCATTTCCTCTTCCTGTAATATTTTGCCGAGGATGTTTTGAAGAGATGGTTTTCTAGCTGCAAATTCTTTTAACTTTTGTTTATCATGGAAGGTTTTAATTTCATCTTCCATCCTGAAGCTTAATTTCGCTGGATACACAATTCTTGGTTGGAACCCATTTTCTTTCAGTGTTTGAAATATGTTATTCCAGGATCTTCTAGCTTTCAGAGTCTGTGTTGAAAGATCAGCTGTTATCCTGATTGGTTTACCCCTAAATGTAATCTGCTTCCTTTCTCTTGTAGCTTTTAAAAGTCTCTCCTTATTCTGTATGTTGGGCATCTTCATTATAATGTGTCTAGGTGTGGATCTCTTATGATTTTGCACATTCGGCGTCCTGTAGGCTTCTAGGATTTGGGATTCTGTCTCATTCTTCAAGTCTGGGAAGTTTTCTCTTATTATTTCGTTGAATAGATTGCTCATTCCTTTGGTTTGGACCTCTATACCTTCCTGTATCCCAATGACTCTTAAGTTTGGTCTCTTTATGTTATCCCATATTTCTTGAATGTTCAGCTCATGGTTTCCTAACAGCTTTGCTAAGCTGTCTATGTTCTTCTCCAGTTGAAATACTTTGTCTTCATTGTCTGATGTTCTATCTTCTAAGTGTTCTACTCTGCTGGTAGTATTCTCAATTGAGTTTTTAATTTGGTTTATTGTTTCCTGCATTTCCAGGATTTCTGTTTGTTTGTTTTTTATAACCTCTATCTCCCTGTATAATTGATCTTTTGCTTCTTGGATTTGTTTATGTAATTCATGGTCGAATTCGTTGAAGTGGTCTTTCATTGTCTGATTTTGCTGTCTAATGTCTTCCTTGAGACTCCAGATCATCTGAAGCATGTATATCCTGAATTCTTTATCTGACATTCCATCTGCTGCAGATATTACCTCTTCTAAATTTGAGTTGACCTGCATTGCTTGTGGTCCTTTCTTTTCTTGTCTTTTCATACTGATCGCGTTTCTTTCTGCTTGGTGAAACTGTTGTGTTATTGATTTTTCCCCCTATATATTTATATTGCTCTTGTATAGTTGCAAAGTCTCCCTCTCAGGCTTTGGCGGTGGTTCTGCCCCTCCTCCAATTGGGGCAATGTGCCTACCACACACAGGGGCTGTGCCCCTCCGCTGACCGCTAGCCCTGTTCTGTCTGTCGGTTGCAGGTCTGTCTACCTAACAGGCGCTGGTGGCGGCTCTGCCCTCCCCCAACCGGGGCGATGTGTCTGGCGGGCCACTGGGCCTGTTTTTTCAGTGGTCACGGTTCCGCCTACCTTGCAGGCGCGTGGGGCAGCTGTGCCCCTCCGCAGGTTGCTGGCCCTGACCTGCCGGTGGGTCGCAGGTCTGCCTACCTTGCAGGCTCGGGGGGTGGCTCTGCAGCTCTGCGGATTGCTGTGCCTGTTCTGCTGGTGGGTCGCGGCTCCGCCTACCTTGCAGGTGCCCGGCGGCTCTGCCCCTCCCCCAACCGGGGCGATGTGTCTGGCGGGCCACTGGGCCTGTTTTGTCGGTGGTCATGTTTCCTCCTACCTTGCACGCGCGTGGAGCAGCTGTGTCCCTCTGAGAGTTGCTGGGCCTGACCTGCTGGTGGGTGGCAAGTGCGCCTACCTTGCAGGCCCGGGGGTGGCTCTGCCGCTACGCGGGTCGCTGGGCCTGATCTGCTGGTGAGTCGCAGGTCTCTAACAACAAATTCTAAAAACTGCATCAACTGTGCCTTCTTCATTTAAAGCATAACATAACTCTATTTAGAGTTTAAATTCCTCATTCTTAACATCAAGCTATGGTAAGGATTCCTCCCTCCACTCTCTCTCTTTAACTTGACTAATGCACATTTTTCTGTGAAGGAGAGGCTGAGCACCCACCTGACATTCTTTCTTCTGAATTCCTCTCCAGGGTCCTGTTCTAGGTGCCAGTTGTCACCCATGACCTGCGTGGGGAGGAAATAGGTAACTCTCTGAGTGTGAGCCCTCTGGAAGTAAAAAAGTCTGAAAAAGTAATATCAAGAAATAAAGCAAAGTACTCAGGAAAATATTTACAAAGCCGGGCATGACAGGTGGGAGAGACCTGATGGGTCTAATCCTAACAAAGGGGACAAGCTTGGAAATGCTTTATTTATAGTGAAACACAAAGAAATTTGTTGTGGGGAGGTAAATAAGAAGGGAGAGGCTATGAGGAAATTGGCCTGATTGAGGACTTACCATTTGGGCTGTCATTCTTCCTCCTTCAGGTAGTTGTTGCCACAGGGATAGTTGGGACATTGTGTCTCTCTCTATCTCTGGGGAGCTGCATTTGAACATGGGGCTGTCCAAGCCAATAAATTCCATGGTATCACAGCATTCTCTTTCAGCAGGACATTTGCCAAGGCAATGAAGCAGCCTCAGATTAATGAGATTACACTGAGAGTTCTCTTAGGGGCACACCTCTGCTTCAAAATGGTTTAGACATGCCCAAAGTTTACTTGTGGTATCCCACAGATATCTCCTCCCCAGGGCTTGTCTTGTCACTGGGAAAGAATGTATTGGGAGAGGGTCAAAGTTATCAATGTGTTGTCTTCTTGCTCACTCCCTCTTCCCAGGCGACACTATTTGGGGGTTTGTCATTTTCCATATCTTACACCAACATTCTCTCCTGCAAAGGCAGAGAGGGATTGATAAATCTCACTCCAACAAAGCCTTTTTCCTCAGTCCAGCAGCTGTACCATCCACTTTTAACTAGTTGACATGCCCCAGAATTTTTTTTTCAGGTTTTAAGAAATATTTTTAGTTGTATATGAACATGATAACTTTATTTATTTATTTATTTATTTACTTACTTATTTATTTATATTTATGTGGTGCTGAGGATGGAACCCAGTGCCTCACATGGGCTAGGCAACTGCTCTACCACTGAGCCACAGCCCCAGTGTTAGGACGGCCTTAGGCCTGAGCTTAAGCAACTCCATTTTAAAAAACTCCAGTTTGAAACCTGGAGTCTCACCAGGCACACCCACAGAGCCCTCCAGTATGGCCACAAACGAGTTACTTCCCCTCACCCTGTTAAACAGAGTGAAGCCCCTGGCAGGCTCTTCTCCCCTGATAAGAGGGAAAGTTGAGAAGATCAAGGTGGAGACAACCAGACAGATGTTTCTGACCCCAGGGTAAATGATGTCACTGAGAAATCCGGTGGTAGCTGATAAGGATTGAAACGGGGGTCAAAAGCCTCAAAATTTAGTATAAATGATAGAGCAAATAAACAGGGATTCAGCCAGTTGAAACAAGGATGCACTCGAGCTGGAGAGCCTGATGAGGACCTGACATCCCATCACTTGTCATTGTTTCCTGAGCCTCTGCGTGATCCTCACTGCTCTCAAACTCTACCACCTCATCTGGACCTTGGTGAGAGCTGCAACTTCTCCCTAAGCAACTGGTCGTCCATCCCACGCCAGGAAAAGCCTGCCTTGGTTCCGGACCTGATCACAGTGGTCTGAGTGAGTGTGCATCTGCTGGACTCAAAGCCTAAGGCTTAAGACATTTGAACTTAGCATGCAGAGGGAACGTCTGTCATTAGCCTATCATGACTCAGTGTGTTTTGCAGTGCTTAGAATTAATCTAGAATTGTTTGCTCTGAATTCATTAATCTAGAATTGTTTGCTATGAATTGATTATGTCTATTGCAGTGCCTAGCATTAAGGATTGTTGTTTTCTTGATTAAGAACCTATAGAGTGAAATTGTATTGAGTAATTTGAATGAATAAAGCATTGAAATGGGCAGAAGTGTGTGGACATTCTTTATTTCTCCCCTCGACTGCATATGTCACAATTTTGCCCCCTCGTGACACCCAGCCAGTCCTAGAAGTTTTGATAGAGACAGAATGTATAAATGGGGTATAGGGCTTCTGGATGAAAAGCAAAGTAATAAAGCTTTAGTCCCTTTTACTCATCCTTCTGAAGATCTCCCTGTAACCTCTAAGATGAAGCCAGAGTTTTGAGATGAGCCTAGATTCCTTCCTTTGCCCATCTCCTCATGGGTTCTTGTTTTCCAGATTTGAAAAATAAAATCTATGGATAATAAGGGAAGGGAAGAGCAGAATCCCACCATGTGGGAGGGGTCCAGATAGCAGGAAAGCCCTATGCTGGTTTAGGGGCTTAAAAAACATTGAAAAAGTATTAAGGCTATTGATTGTGGCCTTTAGCCTGAAGGTTAATCCCTGTAATTCTCTTACGGGTCACCCCCACTTTGAATTTTCCTGCCTCTGGGATAAAGGAGCTGCCTGGACTATTCCCACAGGTAAACCCCATCTCATGGTCATTTACCTTTGAAATAGGCCTTGAAGGTATTTCTACTAGTTATCCTCCAGGTGTGGCCTCTGCATTTGAATAAGACCTCAACTGGATCCCCTGATTTCTGATTGCTGACCATAGCTGTTCTTATTCATCAATATTCTGCTTGGCTGGCCATCTAAAATATGTGGCTTAATAATTTCAAAGGCATCCTTTTCTTACCAATTTAGATGGATCCTTTTTCTTAGAGTTTTATTTAAGTCACACAAACTGAAAGGCCTATGGATCTATTTATTAAACTTATGAGTTCTTATTTATCTATAAGCTAATTTTGATACTGTGTCCATCACAAACACATAAGTAGACATTATAATATCATACACAGGTGTGCACACCTAAAGAAAAAAATCTTGTAGCTTTTTCACAGGTAAAATAGAGCTTATCACTGATTTTTATAGTATGATCTGTTAGATATGGAAAATGACAACCCCCAAAATAGTATGGCCTGAGAAGAGGGAATGAAGAGGAGGGGGCAGCACATTGATGGCATTGACCTTTCCCAGTGGCAGAACAATCCCTAGAAAGGAAGCCAAAGCATTGATTTTTTTCCCCCCTGAATAAATCCTTTTCCAGGGACAGTATAATGGGACCCTGAAGGGAAAGAGATAAGCACTGAATGCTGACCCCACACCCTCCATTCTTCTCCAAGTAAAACTATTGCCCAGTAAAAACAAATTTCAAATTCTCACAAACCTGTTTTCTGAGTGCCCAAACTGACATGCTATGTCAATAATTGAGTCACCTCTCAGTGTCATAAACCTATATAAGCACAGACTCCTCCTTTGGTCAGTGGCTCATTTTCCACTAGGAAAGTGAGTCCATCAGAGGCATGACTCCATTGCTGAATGAAGGCTTTGCTGATCCATGAAGTTTGCATCTGACTTGGTCCTTTGGGGGCCTTTGCAATTGGGAACATTAGGAATACAGTTTGAGCCATGGTGGATTCAGAAGTCAAAAGTTCAGGTGGCCATGCATCCTTCATGTGGAAGATTTATTCCCACCATTACTATTCTTTATTTCCCTGATCAGATCTCTTTAAAGGAAAGAGGATTTGTACATATGGGGCTCTTTCCATTGTTCTTCCCTGTCCCTAGCCCTAAAATTTTTTATTCCCTATTTTTGGTAGGCTCCTGTACTCGAGTTTCCTCTTGTGCATTTAACCACCTACTGTCCATATATTCAATCCTCTTATTGGGGATTTCTTGCATATCCAGGGCCCTTAACTGCTCACTCATACTTACTAGGGATTTCTTGCCTGACCACCTTCAAGCTTGAGATACATTTTTCTTTTTGGTCTATGTATATGAATAGAATTAGTTGGTCACCATGGTTCTTGCCTGGGCCCCTTTCCTGTGTTTTCTATCTACTTTTGATCCACTTTGGAATTTGGGCCCTTTGTTGGCCTCAGGGATGGCAGTTTCCTCACCAACTCTGTGGTTACCCTAAGAAGGCAGCACAACATGTTGCCTCTGAGGAGGGGGATTACCGAGACCCCTAGACAATAAATGGAGTGCCACATTGGGTGCTAAAATTGTTAGATATAACAAGGTGCTGCAAGAAATGAAACACATGCTCAAAAGTGGGTGGGCAAGGCAAACTTTTACCTCTGCCAGAAGGGCTGTGCTACTGGAACTGAGAAACTGATGTGACTCCATTTTTGAGAAACCAGGCTCTACCTCAGAGCAAGGCCTGTCCAAAGGAAGGGGATGTGACCCTTGTCCTTGGAAAAACCCACAGAACCTTTCTAGGCAGATAGCCACCTTGCTGAGTTGCTTGTCTGTTAATAACAGGAGAGATCTGTGGCACCAGGTGTCCCTGACTCAGTTAGGCTAGGTGAAGACCCATAGCAACCCCCTAGCAACCACCAATCAGCATGAGACAGGGAAAATACCTGGGATGCCAGATGACCCCCCCACAGTAGTTTATGGTGGTTGATAACATTTTGGGAAACAATGTAGTTTAGCACGTGCACCCCTCATGGCCTAAACCAATCAGTTCAAAGGAATCCCCCTCTTGTACTAACCAATCACCCCTACACGATTTGTTCCCGCCAGTGAATGTGCTAATCAATGTTAAGAGTTGTTTGATCTTCCTGCGGTGTGAAATGATTTGCTGTGTGATGTTGTGACACATAGAGTATCCCCCCAAACCTATAAGATCTGAACAAAGGAATGGGACCCACTCCTTGAGGATCACTGCGTCGGAAATGGTTGAGTGCAAGCTCGAGCTTGCAATAAAGACTCTTGTGTGATTGCATCGGATTCGGCTCCTGGAGGTCTGTTGGGGTCCCATGAATCTGGCATTACAGAACCTGGCCAGCAAGGGCACCTGGGCGGGCAGCCTGCCTGTTTATATACCTAAGGCAGTGCTGCCCTTTTTCCTGATTGGATATAATCTATGTTATTAGGGCAGGTAAGAGGAAAGGGCTACAATTAAAATGACTACGACTGGATCCAATTAAATCTGAATAGTATATTCTGAAAATAGATCACCAGACTTTCTATTTATCACACACGAGAGAGAGAGAGAGAGAGAGAGAGAGAGAGAGAGAGAGAGAAGGAAACAAAGAACATGACAGGGAACTAGACTCCTCATGGACTTATGTTTCCCACATTGAGGAGGAAGGGGTGGAGCTGCATAGGGTCTGGCCAGGATGGTCCTGCTCTGGCCTGTCTGGTGTCACCATCAGTGCCTCCTGGAAAGTGGCCAAAGGTGTCTAAAGCAGGAGCTGAAGCAGTATCATTATTTGGGGAAGATAATCTCACTGTGGGGTCCTTGAAGTTGTGGCCTTGGGAATTTGGGATAGAGAAGACCCGCTGCTCTCAGTGCAGGGAGTCCTGAGGCCATGGTTTCTGGAAGTGGGGATACAGCAGTCAATCCTTCAGCCACTGTCTGCAATTACTTGTGTTTCTCCACTCATCTGTTCCTTCATCTTTGCATTCTTAAACATCAAGCAGCTGTGGTCATTCTTGGGCAAGACTGTGTCTGGCCATGTGCTCTTGTTGCCCTTAGGAAATTAGATAACCTGGGTGAAACAGACAGGTTTCTAGAAACACACTGCCAAAGACCAATTCAAGAAGAAAGAGGAGACTGGTGCTGCAGCCACCAGCTCACTGCCAGTCCAGGCCAGATATCCTTCACCTAGCCTCCCTGATGCTGGTGTCCTTCCATGGTGCCAATGTCCGGCTGATGGAAGAGCCCACGCTGACTGGAGCCTTTGAAATACTGGCAGTCCATGTGCCCACTCTGCAGGTCCTGCAGCCAGGGCTGGTGGTGGGCCATGCAGAAGATGGCAGCACTACTAAAAACTTTGTGAGCAGCGGTTCTATCACAGTTAATGCTGATTCCTCAGTGCAGTTACTGGCCGAAGACACTGTGACACTGGACATGCTGGACCTGTGGGCTGCCAGAGCCAACTTGGAGAAGGCCCAGTCATAGCTGTTGGAGCAGCAGATCACTCAGGCAGAGATCCAAATCCGCATCAAGGCCAATGAGGCCCTGGTGAAGATCCTGGAGTAGGTGGTGCATGCCCTTCACCTGCAGGGAAATTAAGATTCAGGTCATTCACCTCTGTCTGGGGGAGTGTGCTTGCTGAGGCCATCAGGGGGTAGTGTGCTGCTGGGTCTGCCCAGACTCTCAGGCCTGCCCCTCCCTCAGGTTACACCTGGGGCTACTGCAGCCCTCAGCAGCTTTAGCAGACCTGATATGGGGTCTGTAACCTTGTAGGGCTCTTCTTGCCAAGGCCCCCTATCTGATGGGCCACCTACCCACCACTCTGCCCCTGCAGAGCCTGAGACATGGTGCTTTCCAGGCACATCTGCAGAACATTGTCCCCAGCCCCTGCACACATTCAAGGCAAGAAAGCCTGGGGGGGGAAAGAAGAAGGAGGTGGGAGGTAGGAGGAGGGGGAGGGGAAGATGGGGGAGAAGGAGGAAGAAGAAATCTGAACAGAAGCAGAAGAGAATAAATTAGAAATAAAAAGTCTCACATGATGAAAAACTCAATACTATTTGCCTTCAATGGTGCATTTTAAAAAACAGTTGAAGGAGCAGTAACACTAATTCCTCTCCAATTTTATAAAAATGCATAAATGGTGGGAGAACTTCTTGAATCATTCTCTGATGCCAGTATTACTCTGAAACCAAAGAAAGAAGAAGACATTACAGGAAAAGAAAAGCACAGATTGACATCCCCTGTGAATCTGAATGTGAAAATCCTTAACAGGATCTCTGTAAAATGAACTGAGTAACACTTTAAAAGGATTACAGAGGAGGAAAAGGTAGGATTTGTCAAAGGCAAGCAAGGATGGCTTCCTGTGCAGAAGTCAACCCATGCACACAGCACCATAACATAATGAGGTCAAACAGATCGTCTCATTGCCGATAATGGATTTCACTAAATCTAGCACACTTTTAGAATAAAGATACTCTACAGATCAGGAGGAGTTTCCCCAATCTGATCAAAGTCACTGATGAAAAATGTACAGCTCATGTTGCCCACAGGGTGACGACTGCAAACTCTCCCCCCTGGTTCTAAAAAAGCCCAGGATGACACTTTGGCCACTTTTGTTGTACAGGAGCTTTATGCTAGAAGAGTTGGGCCAGAAAAAGAAGTCGAAGTTATCCAAATTGGAAAAGAAGGAGTCAAATTTCCTCTGCTCACAGGTGATGCAGTATAATACATAGAAAATCCTAAGGAATCCAGGAAAGAAAAAGAGCTAATAAACAAATTCAGCAAAGTGGCAGGACATACGACCAATACACATTTATCAGTTGAATTTCTGTAGACTGTCAAGAAATGGTCTGAAAGAAAACTTAATACAATATACAGCATTATCAAAGGATCAAATGCTTAAAAATGAATTTAACAAAAGGAGATTTCTACACTGAAAACAACAGATCATTGCTGAAAGACATTAAAGAGGACCTCCATAAATGGGACCATGTTGTGTTCCTGTATTAGAAGGCAATGTTAAGAAGGTGACACTTTCCAAAAAAATTTCTATGTATTTAATAAAATCCCGATCAGTATTCCAATGGTCACTTTATGCAAAAATGGAAAATCTAACCCACCAATTTCTATACAATTGCATAGGAACTCAAGTAACAATAAAGTATTGACAATGAAGAAGAAACTTCTCAAAGCTTAAAAAGCAACAACGTAGTTTCGTATTCAAAATAGTGGGTAGGGGTAGAAGTACAGGCCTACAGATCTATGGAATAGAATTTAGAGTACAGAAACAGACACAAATATCTACATTGCATTGATATTTCCAAGAATATTCCAAGAGTGTTCACAAGAGAAAGAATAGTGTCTTTAATAAATGTTGCTGAGGAAATAGGTTTCCATGTGCAAGATAAGGTTTGGGGAACCTTGCCTCACCTAATACAATAAATCAATACAAAGTGGATCAAAAACCTAAATGGAATGTCTTAAGTGATAAATCTCTTAGAAAAAAAAAACGCAGGCATACATCTTGACTGAGGTTTTGACAAGTTTGTGTCAGATCTGACCAAAAAAGGCACAAGCAGTAGAAGAAAAAGCAGATTGGACCTCATGAAAATGAAAATTTTGTGCATTAAGGCATACTATCAAGGAAGGTGAGAAGAAACCTATAGAACAGGAGAATTTGATAGCCAGTCATCTAGCTAAGGGCATGGTATTCAGAATGTGTGAAGAACTCTTGCTTTCCATATCAGTAGTGCTTCCACAGACATGGTGAACATTCCCAAGCCCCTCCAGACTTCCAGTAAGTGTGACAAGCACCAACCCATGAAGGGACACATGAGAAGGGCAAGAATTCTCTGTGTGCACAAGAAAGCAATGTTGTGACAGGAAACAGAGTGGCTATTTTGGACAGACCACACTGATTTTCTGGGACAAGGTTAACACTACAAAGAAGACTGAAAGATTGTGCCAAGCCCAGCTGCAGGTCTCAGAGAAGGCTGGCTCCCACGAGATGCAAGTATTTTGAACAGGAGAGGATAAGAAATGAGCAAGCAGGTGATATAGTTCTTAGCTTTACCTTGTATTTTATTATGAAGACAGTAAAATATTGAGTTTATATCCACTGAGAGAGGGGAGGGGGGACTCTTAACAAAGAATAGACAACACAACTAAAAATGGACAAATGACTGAACTAGACATTTCTCCAAAGAAGATATAAAGTGGCCAACAGGTGAAAAGACGTTCCCATCAATAGGGAAATGAAAACCATAATGAAATACCATTCCCACCCACTAAGATGGCTGGAGTAAAAAAAGAAAAAGAAACCCATAAATTAACTAGTGTTGGCATGAATGTGGAGAAATCAGAACCCTCATACATGCCTGGAGAATTGTAAAATGCTTCATCTATGTGATCCTCAACAAGTCAAATCTATAATTACCTTAGACCTGGCAATTCAACTTCTATGTGCATATATAAAGAGTATTAAAATGTGGGGCTGGGATTCTGGCTTAGTGGCAGAGCACCTGGATTTGATCCTCAGCACCATGTTAAAAAATAAATAAACAAAATATATATTTTTAAAAGTATTAAAATGGGACTGGGGTTGTGGCTCAGTGGTAGAGGGCTCACCTAGTACATATGAGGCCCTGGGTTTGATCCTGAGCACCAATAAAAAGAAATAAGTAAAGTAAAGGTATTGTGTCCAACTACAACTTAAAAAATAATTTAAAAAGTATTAAAATGGCTATTCATACATACTTGTTCATGGCAGCACACTTCACATAGACATGGCAGATAAAAATGAACTGATGGATGGTTGAATTCATATAGTTTATTCATATAATGGAATATTATCCAGCCCTAAAAGGAAGAGGAGGACCTGACAGATGCTACAACATGATGAACCTTGGAACCATCATGCAAAGAGAGGAACAGGGGCCATTTATTGCATGAGTTCATTTATATGAAATCTCCAGAATAGGCCAATCTGTAGAGATAGACAATAAGATTAGTGATTAGCAATGATTTGGTGTGGGGAGTGGGGATGACAGCTGGATGGAAATGAGGTTTCCATTTGGGATGGTGAGGATATTCTTGACTAGATGGCGGTGAAGGTTTTCCCAAGTTACAAGTTTACTAAATCACACAGGGTTGTACACTTCAAAATGGACAGAGGGTGACTATTACACGTGAATTTTACTTTAGTAACTCAGGGAGAGAGTTGAAGGTGAGCCATCCTCAGCCATGAGGGGGTCTCTGAAGATCCCACCTCAGTCCCAAAGAGTAGAAGAGCTGAGGAAAGCCCTGATCCTGGGACCTTCCCTGAACTCTCCCCTTCCTCCCTGGCTCTGCTGGGGCCTGAGAAGTCGCCCGCATCCACGCTCCATGCCCACAATTTTGAATGAGGAGCAAAAGAACTGCTATTGGTCCAGCCGGTGGGGCTGAACGCTGATTGGCTGAGGCTAGCAACGGACCTGCACGTGCGCTGAAAGCCATTGAGGACTCGCTGTGTGGCAGTTTCCCTGCCCTGAGCTCAGTCAGGGCCTTGTCAGCCGCCTGGTGAGCACCGAAGGAGCGCCCTGGAGCCAGGTGCTCCTGTCCAGCCCCAGTGAGTGCCAGAGGTCTTGCAGGAGGCTGGGGATGGGGGAGGTTGGGGAGGGGACCCTCCCTCTTAGTGCCTGGTCACTCAGGCTTGCCCAATTCACCTGTTGTCCCCATCGGGTCTGGATCCTCCTCTTTCCTCAGGGTCAGGTTCCTCAGTCCAGGGTTTCCTGAATTCTCCTGAAACACTCTCACTGATCCATTGTACCCTGATTCCAGGCCTCTGGGTTCTGTTTTGAATCGATGGTTTTGTATATAGTGTCCCCGCCCCCCCCCCCCCCAAGCCCTGGAGCATTTTCCAAAGAAATCATTTACCAGTGGATCTACTTCGTTGAAGGCAGAATTGGGGATCTAGGGTCCTCAGCACCTTCTGTGACATCCTTCCTCTTCCTCATATCCCCGAGAAGCCTCTCCAGGGACCCTTAGAAACAGAAGGGGTAAAGTGTAGCCTGGCCCTGCGTTGTCCCATCTATCTTTGTGACCTTGCAGATCTGAACATGTCATCTCTGTGAGAACATTGTCCCCACACTTTGTGTGGGAGTTAACAATATCAAGCTTGGTTCTCATGATCACAGTGGCTGGACCCCACTGGATGTGTGCCCGGTAGGGCAGGGTCAGTCCATACAAAGAGCAATCTTTCCAGTGGGAATAGCCACTGCACCCTTGAGGGGAGTTGCTGGCCTGCAGAGGAGAGCTGCTCTGGGGGCCTTTCCTGGCTCTGGCTCCTCTCTCTTGACAGCCTGGTGCACCAAATAGGGCCATTCCTCATCTCCCTCTGTGGACCTGCTCTAGCCCTTGATCCCTGGCCCTGACCAAGAATTTTTTCTCTGAAATGAACCTATTTTTTTATGTGGCCAAGGCTACTTCTCACTTGTTAAGTCCAGCTTAGTTCTCACTACATTGAATAACTGCATTCCTCAATTTCCCTGGCAAAATTCATCATCCTGCATTGAGATCTCAGTCTGTTTTCAGGCATCCTGTGCAGGCCTTGCAGACAAAACCAAACTAAACTGAAGAACATGACTATTTAACACCACTTGGGTGAAGTCCTCATAGCAGTCAGGGAAAATAGTAGGGGGATACTGGGATCACTTTTGGTAAGGAGTGTTACAAAGATTTGGAACTTGAGGGGCATTTTAAGGACAGAGGGGCTCTCTTCTAGAGTAGACACTGTCAGAAAGCAGGGAATTCTATTGGTGGTGGTCTTCTTACATCTTATGCAGAAAAGGGAAGACTGGAGGGAAGTGAATGTTAATTGGGGGCAAAGCAGCAGTCACTTAAGTTCACCAGATAGGGGATGTTTAGTCACTTCTGTGAATTAATCTATGTTCACCTTTCATCTGTGTTCAGACATGGTTAGAGATCAGACTTTATTTTTGGTCCTGATTACTCATTTCACATTGAATTTGGTGCATGTTGATGCTCCATGAAATTGCTTGTGCTTTACTAGGATTTTAGGGCCAGGCTCTGTGTGTCAAACCTGGTCCTGGCAACAGCAGGCCCCACTGATAGACAGGCCAACTCCTGGAGGTCCAGGCTGCTTTCTTCTTTATCACACCATCTCAGGGCCAGGTCCTAAAAGAGGCCTCCTAGGGAAAGGTTTCAAATACATTAAGAGAGAAAAAAATTTTAAAGTTTCTGGCCCCAGAAAATTATCAAGACAGAAAAAAGTGGAACAAATATTAAAAGGGAGTCCAAAACAGTTTTTGACCATTGCTTCTGCTGGGGATGCTGTTCCTGTCCTGTCACAGTCTCTTTTTTTGCTCTGGCTGGAGTTGTATGTTCACTTGCCCATGTGGGAGCTTCTCTTCTGGGTGCCATGTGCATTGCTGCCGCTGGAGCCCCAAAATCTCATGGAATTTGTGTGTGTCCGTCCCTCCAGCAACCTGTGTTTACTACCTGCTGAGTATCAAGTGCCTTGTCAAGAGTCCAGCCTCTACCTGGACCTCCACACAGGTGTCTGACATTCACACAGATGGTTGACCCTTTATTGCCCCTTTAGGAAATCCCAGAGCCTGTACAGACACCCTGTGACCTCACCCAGAGCAAAGAGGATTCATTTTGTTAGGAGCTTAGTGACAAGGGTGACAGAATTTGGTGAGGGCATAGGTGGGGTGAAAAGATTTGTAAAATTAGGCTTCTGTGGAAAGGTCCCAGGGAAACATAACTGTTCAGACTCTGGGGTGCCCGTAAGTCCCACTACCCCTTTGTGCTGTCTTTCATTTTCTTTTTCATAAGAGGATTTTTAGGGTGCTCTCTATATTCCTGAGTAGAAATGCATTATTTTGGATACTGTCACTGTAAGTGTGCACACACACATTTTTTTGTACCTGTCTGCATAATTTATAAAGCATGGTGACCTGGGCTTCCTCTCTGCTCCAGAAGTTAACAGTATTGTTTTCCCCTCAGGCCCTGATGCATCCATGGCTAAATTATTTATTCCGAGGACAGGAGGACAGAGTTTCCCTGAAGAATGTCAGGGAGCAAGGTAAGCCTGTATGCTGCTTCTTTCTATCATTTTTGATTAATTTGCATTTTTTATATAACCATAGACTATGCACTACTTTTGTGTCACCTCTTGTAACTATTTTCAGGTTTTTCGATGCTTTTCCTACATCTGCACTTCAGCCTCTCATGGCAGTGCATAGTAGTTTACAGTTTGTTCATACATTCCTCTCCTAATGGATGTCTGCAGTGTTTCCTGTGTTTGTGTGCATATTTGAAAGAAGTTGCTATGGACATTATGAAAAAGACATTGTAAGCACTTATATTTTATTTCCCTTCATTTAATACCTGGTCATATGGGTAGATACGTGTTCAACTTTTTTCTTTGTTTTTGGTACTGGGGATTGAAGCCAGGGCCTCCGGCATGCTAGGTGAGTGCTGGAGAACTGAGCCACATCTCCTGTCCTTTTTCGTTTTATTTTGAGACAAGGTCTTGCTACATTAGCCAGGATGGCCTGAAACTTGTGATCCTCCTGCCTCATCTGCCTAAGTAGCTGGGATTTATGCTCACCACCATTCCTGGCTTTGCATTCTGCTTTTAAGAACATCTTCAAACTGTTTCCCAAAGTGGTGTATCAGTTTATATTCCCACCAATGGTGTATTGAGTTATTCAGTTTCCCTGTGAGTATTCTAAATTTATGCTATTGTATTTTTAGCATTTTATTTTTTGTAGAATCATAGTGAATAAAAGTTGTTTGCTTTGCATAAAACTAATTTAACTTGGTGATTATTTAAAGAGTGAAATAATACACAGAAATCCCATATAAGTATACTTCCTAATTATTTTTGTCTTGTTCTTGAGACTATTTCATGGATATATGTAAGAGACATCATAAATAATTATTGACTGGTAGATATTTCAATTGTTTCTGTATCTAAATATATATCTTATTTTGTATGCATTTGTAAAAGGGAGTGGATGTTCGTGGTGTTACAAGTAAGGCAGCTATAGGTTTCTGGGGAGAAATTCCCAGGACATAGTTCCTTGTACTCAAGTTTCCCCCAATAGTAACATCTTACAAAACCACAATTTGATATCACAACCAAGAAGATTACATCAATACCAGTGAGGATGTACATTGTTTCCATCACTAAAAGGAGGCCACAAGTGTTTTCTTGTAGCCAAACTTTTCTCCTCCTTTCTGTGCTTTTTCCTGCTGGTGACCACTATTATGTTCCCCCATTACTAGAATTTCATGAATTTTACAAAAATCAAATCAATCATAGTATTTGCTATTTTGTGATTAGCATCATTCACTCAGGAACGATGAGTGATAACATTTGTATGTATCACTCTTCTGGTGATACATACAAATTGTTGTAGATATCAGTTTTCATGACAGAGTAGTTGTCAGTGTATGGAATGTGGCACAGTTTTTGTTTGTTTCTTGTCTTATCTCCAAAAGGTCATTTGGGATGTGCGGCAGTCTCTGGCTGGGCACAAATCACGAGCCACCACACAGCTTGTAGATTCAAACAGCAATTCTTTATTCCCGAATTCACACCGGCCGTCTACAAACACGTTCTGGGGAAATCCACGTTCTCTGCCCAAATCCACACCTCATGGGCTTCTGTCTCCCAAATATATTCTGTCTGACCCTAAGAACTCAAGAGGAACTCAGGCAGCAGGATACGCCCTATTCTAAACGGGGAACACCCTAATCTCCTATTATCCTAAACCGGGAACACCCTAAACACGGATCCGCCCTGGTCCTTGAGCAAGGTCACCTTTCAGGAGTCCTTCCACTAGACAGCATGGGAGTACGCTGGCAAGGAAATTGTCCTACCTACTTGGCTGATGGCTCCCAGCAGGGATGAATTCAGTTCTTGGTGTTGTAAGGCAGCTATATGAAAATTGAAAAAAATTTGGGCATGTGATCACTAAAGTCTTCATTTCTCTGCATAAATTCTCAGCTGTGCAGTTGACACATCTAATGGTATTTCCATTGTTGGTTGGCTTTCCATTACTATGCCCAAATACCTGAAATGATCAGCTTAAAAGGAGGGAAGGTTTATTTCAGCTCATGGTTTCAGTCTGTGCTTGGTGGTCCTGTGGCTTTGGGGCCTCTGCATATATCATAGTATTGGTTGCTGCTCACAAGGGGAAATAAAGGGCTGAAGTTCCAATATACCCGCCAAAGGCATGCCACTAATGGCAAACTTCCTTCCACTAACCCCACCTCTTAAAACTTCCACCAGCTACTGTCAGGACCACATGCTGGGGACCAACCCTTCATCACATGGGCCATTGGAGGACATTCAAGATCAAAAGAATAGCATGAATGTTTTGTTTTGTTTTGTTTTTTTTTTGAAGAAACTGCTTCCCAGTGACTCTAATAATTACATTCCCACTGGCAATGTACGAGTGGTCCTGTTTCTTCCTCTTCAGCAGCAGAGGTTGGAAACTATTTTTATTTGAGTTACATTTACAGGTGTGTATGATCTAAGGGTGTATGTGTGTGTGTGTTGAGATGGGGTCTTGCTATGTTTTCCAGACTCCTCTCTTACTCTTAGACCCCAACAATCCTTCAGTCTAAGCATTCTGAGTATCTGGGACTACAGTCCTCCCCTATGTCCTTTGATTCTCATTGTGATTTTTAGTTGCTTTTTCCTAATGGTGAAAGATGTTTTCCATCTTCTTTGCTTGTAGGACTCTGCATTTTCTTCAT
The DNA here is from genome assembly GCF_048772815.1 of Callospermophilus lateralis. Classification (NCBI taxonomy): domain Eukaryota; kingdom Metazoa; phylum Chordata; class Mammalia; order Rodentia; family Sciuridae; genus Callospermophilus; species Callospermophilus lateralis. Next base: position 60,325,525 of record NC_135315.1, read on the forward strand.
GACAGTAATCTAATTACAGGATAATAAACTAGAAAAATTATAAACTAAACACAATGTTAGATGAAAGAAGGAAATAAGATTAAAAATGAAAATAATGATTGTGTGCCATGGCACATGCCTGTAAATCTCTGCAGCTGGGGAGGACCATGAATACAAATCCAGCCTCATCAACTTAGCAAGATCCTAAGGAAATTAGCAAGACCCTGACTCTAAATAAAAATATTTAAAAAGGACTGGGGATGTGTCTCAGTGGTTAAGCACTCCTGGGTTCATTCTCAAAACCAAAAAAAGAAAGGAAAAAGAAAAAAAAAGGGAAAAATGAACTAGAAAATAGAAAAAGGTAGAATTCATAAAATCCAAAGTTGCTTTTAAAAAAAAATGAGAAAAATTGACCAACCTTCACCTTGAAGCAACAAGAACAAAAGGTATGACCTAAACTATAAGATTTGAACATGGGGTCTATAAGATTTGAACTTGGGGTCATTCTGCCTTACAGGAAGAAAAGGCATCCCAAGAGAATACTCTGAACAATATAAGATAGTGAATAACCTAGATGAAAAAGTCCAATTTTTTACCAGTGAATCAGCAGGAAGCCACCAGGAAGCACAAGGTCACCTTGCACAGTGAAGGCAAAGATCCTGCCCTGAGTGCCTAGGGCCACTAGAGGGCAACGAATTCTGCTTTCTGCCCCAGGGGGTGCACATGCCTGTGTAGCCTGGGCCTGGTTTACTCAGAACCCAGCCCTGGAAGCTTGTCCTCCTTTTGGGTGGAGGGAGCCTCATCTTTGCTGAGGAGAAGGTCTTTTGGAGGCTCTGATGCCCGAGGAAGGTGCTTTTGTTTGCTGCTGCCCGAGGAAGTTCTCTTAAGTAGGCCATTCCCAAAGGTTTGTTCTTTCCTTCTTCACACAGTATTTCAGCAGGACTTGTACAAAATGACCCATTTATTGCAGGTGGAGGCTCGTCATAGCAGAGGAGAGGGAGGTGAGGTTTTGTACAGATGCAGGTTTGGGGGAGAAATTCCCAGGACACATACAGAGAAAGGGAACAGAATGGACCAAGCCCTCTAGCTGTACTGATGAGCTGGGGACACAGGACTTTCCTGGGTGAGGGGTAAGGAAGGCCAGTGGATGTTGACCCATGTATTTTTATAATTAACTAGTGTTTTTAACCCTCAGGTTAAAGCAGGTGAAAAACAAATGGCGAATTGAAAGGGGGTCAAGTAAAACTCATGACATTAATTTTTGGTTTCAATATTCATTTATATCAAAATTGGAATTCAGTACAAGTTAACTTTCCTGGATTTTATGAAATCAAATAGTATGTTTAAAAAGATACTTACTAGTTCTCATTTTCTACTGAGAGAATTGTCATATTTGATCATTGCTCATGACCAGTGAAGACTTTAAATAATTTTACAGGGCTGGAGATTTGGCTCAAGTGGTAGCGCGCTCGCCTGGCATGCGTGCAGCCCGGGTTCAATCCTCAGCACCACATACAAACAAAGATGTTGTGTCCACCAAGAACTAGAAAATAAATATTAAAAAAAATTTAAAAAAAATTTTTACATTAATTTACACTAACTAAATCATCTTTCACAGGACCCATCTGTGACTGGTGGTGATGTTTAGAAATAATATGTCCAAGTGACTTCCAAGTGTGGATATTTCACTAAGCAAAATTTGTCAATCACTTTTAGAAGATCCCCAAAATGATGGTGGCTCTTTAATAACAACTATTAATATTTTATGATGCTAAATCCATTTATATGAAATGTCTATAGAATTTAATACAAAATCCAGTGGTGGAGATTTTTGCATGAGATGTTTGTTGAATTAAAAGTTTATTTTTTATTATTCAATATCTGAATAATTTTAGATATCTTCATTGAAATGGGGGAAATTAGGATCAATGTAACATTCTTTAAAAATTTGTTATGTAAAAAAAAAAGTTGTAGACTGGGGTTGTTGCTCAGTGGTAGAGTGCTTGCATAGCACATGCGAGGCACTGGATTTGACCTTAGCAGCACAATACAAATAAATAAATAATGTTATTGTGCAAATCAAGATCTAGAAAAGTATATTTTAAAAAATCATGTTTATCTCCCCAGATCATTGAAAATTTCATCCTTATATCCTGCATTATTAATTTTTATTTACATTTTTCCTTATTCATTTTCTAATTTGGAAAGTATATTCATGTCTTGTAACAGTTTTTTTTCAAACATTCTTGAAATTACTTTATTTTCTTGTAAGTAAAGGCCTTCTAATATGGAATGAAGATTTAATTTTGGAAATTATTTTGTTATTGGAAAGCCTCTTTGACTTCCTCCACTTTTTCCTAAAAATATCAGCCCATATTATGTGTTGTAGAAAATTTCTAATTTATTTCTCAAAAGGATTTGATTTTAGTGTAGGAAATTTCTTCAATTGATATGATATATCTAATGTATATTACATAAAATAACTTGGTTACTTTATATTATTTCACGTATATGAGCATATGATCAATGTTGTTAATTTTGGGGGGAAATGTTTTGATTACGTTGATTGTGTCCCCTAGTGCCACACAGATGGGGAAATCCCAGTCTCTCCTAATCCCTGAGCACGCTCCATACTGTACATCTCTGCCACAATCAAGTGAGTCCCTTGTACTTCCAGACACTAGAACATGCCAGTAGAATCCCATTAAGCAGGAGTCAGAATGAACCCATAAACACTGTCCAATTATCTTTCTGCTGTCCTCTGTTGAACACAGGTGTGAACTGACTCAATCAAATGAAGCCTAGGATTAAAGTCAGAATTGATGCTGGAGCCATCTTCTGGGGTCATGGAGAGTGAACTGAAGGAGACATTCCAGTGTGGTGTGTAGCTTATCAGGAAGAAGGAGAGATGTGAGTGAATGCCCTTCTTTACAGAGTTGGGAATGGGGCAAAAGGCAGACAGTTTCAGGGAACACAGCAGAGGAAGTGGTTTATGTGGAAAAGTAGAAATGAGATAACCCTGTGTCTCCACAGCTGAGAAGTATCAGAGAAACCTATGAAAAAGAAATTTTCCTCAAAGAAAGTCATGTTCCAATTTTGTTTTGGTTCCAAGAGAAAGACTTCAAATACTAATTAAAGTATGGAGAGCTCAGATTTTAATACTAATTAAGTATGTAATTTGAGGAATATAGTAGACCCCCTTATCCTGGAGGATCTGTTCCAAGATCCCCAGTGGGGTGGCTGAAACTACAGATAGTACTGACCTCTATCTACAAGCATATGCTGTTCTCCCCAGTTTGCCTCTTGGCCAGATGGTTATCAAGTTACTGATGGGTAGGTAGCCTATAGAGCATGAATCCATTGAAGGAAGATATGATTCACTTCATGGTCAGGACAGATATTGCCTGATTTCATCATTCATTCAGAATGGTGAGCAATTTAAAATGTAAACATTATTTATATCTGTGACTTTGAATTACTCAGGTAATTTGTGGGTGAGTGAAAACATAGAAAATGAAATTATTTTTTATTCTTCTTAGATATACATGACAGTAGATTATATTTTCATGTTATTATTCACTCATGGGAAAGTGAAATCTTTGATAAGAAGGAACTGGTGCATTTTAGGCTTTTTCATTGCTATGACCAAAAGACATGACATGAAAAATTAGAGGAAAATTTTTTTTTTGTTTGAGAATATCACAGTTGCAGAGGTCTCATTCCATACACAGCTGGCTCTATTTCTCTGGGGGTTAAGGTGAGGCAGAACATCTTGTTGGAAGAGTGCAGTTAAAAAAAGTGTCTCAGGACATGATCAGAAAGCATAGAGAGAATAAGCTCAGCTCACAAAATGTATACCAAAGGCATTCCTCTCCCAGATGACCCACCTCTTCCAGTCACAGTCTACCTGCCTACAGTCATCACTCTGGTAATAATCACTGTGATGTTATTAATGCACTGATTGGTTTAAGGCTGTCCTAACCAAATCTTTTTACCTGAAAACTTTCTTGTGTTCTCTTACTCATGAGCTTTTGGGGGACTCCTAAAATCTAAACCATAATATACTGGAACATTTAAGAATGCCATGAGATGCAAATTAACTTTGCCTCATGAAAAATAAGCTGGGAATGCCAATTAAAAATTTAAATAAACAAATTTTGGTATCAAATTGTAAATGTCCTATGATAACTCATAAGACTTCAAGCTGTAACAGTTAGCTGGTGAAAACAAGAGCATGCAATGTGAATTGCTAGGTGTGTCCCTGCTAGGGGACTATTGACATTTACTCCTCAGTATCTCACTTCCAATGTACAATTTCTGTGACCTCTGCAAGTTCTGATAATTCGGGACCTTTTTATCTGGGTATACTACTTGAGGGATTCTGCCACAGCACATTTTTCCAACAAGGACGTAGGAAGGATGAATTATGATGAGATTTGTAATGAATTTAACTTACCCAGTTGTAAATTGCATGAATTTCATCATACCAATACATTTTTTTTCAGTTATAAGGATCATGAATACTTCCAAGCAGGAAAAGGATAAATGAACAGAAATAATAACCATGTGTCTGTCAGTAAGCCATCAATGTTCCCAAGTCCAGTGGATCAGTAAGGAAGCAACTATGCATGACACTGAAAGTAGAGGAGTCCAATGCCAGTTTCCTCCCATTCTTTTTCTTTTTCAGAGCTGCAACAGTGAAACACCTTCAGTCCTCAGATGTTCAAGACTTGTAGCTTCTTTTTTTTTAAGAGAAAGAGAGAATTTTAATATTTATTTTTTAGTTTTGAGTGGACACAACATCTTTGTTTGTATGTGGTGTTGAGGATCTAACCTGGGCCGCACGCATGCCCTACCGCTTGAACCACATCCCCAGCCCAAGACTTGTAGCTTCTTGATAGTGCACTGAAGTCATCCAGCTCCTGGGGTAAGTTAGCATTGGAAATCTCATGAGTTGTTTGAAGTCTCTCAGAACACAAGTGGCAGGTAAGGCCAGAACAGGTGCTTCCAAAAAAAGATAACCTTTAAATACTAATGGGCAGTTGAGAAGGACCCAGAATTCTATTGGCCTCCTCCTTGCCTCAGCAGGAAATGAGCTTCCTGGGTTGAGGTTCATTATGAGGGCTTGGTCAGGTCTTGGATCTGTGAAGATAGAGAGAGCTGATGGAGGGTATTCCAAGTTGAGTATTGTGAGAGGAGGAATCACAAACCCTCTTTCTTTTCCTCATTTTTAAAGCCTTGTTCAATACTTAGATCCCTTGCCTGAGGCAGTGTGTTCCCAGGTGCTACATGGGACCTCCAGAAAAAGGAGACATGTTTTCTCTTACTCTCAAAGGCACTGCAGATTTCTAGATGCAGGTTCTGGTGCTTTTGCAATGAATTTTCCAACTGCAGAAAAGTCAGGGCTCAACCCTGTCTCTCCAACTCACCATCAAATATTTGGTCTCCCAAGATAAAAACTGGGAAATGGGACAAAATCTAAGGTGCAAACTGTCTTGAATAGGAGGAACATTAGTCAGCCCTAGACATTTAGCAGCACTGATTCTGGTTTTTGCTTTGGAGGTACTGAGAATGGAACCTAGGGCCATGCACATGATAGCTAAGCATTCCAGCACACAGCAACACCACCAGCTCAGTGCTGCTGTCTTTAAGACTCATGAGGAATTTTTAGACTTAGTGTGTCAGTAATCTGATTTTCTTTCAAACCGACTTTGATTTGTTTGCATGCAGATAGATCTATGTATGATTAATATTATGGTAATGAGAAAATAAAAGATCTATGGGGCTAATGATTGTTTCAGTGTTACATTTGTAATATTATGAGTGAACTACATAGATATGTATGGATAAATTACTATATTTCATAGTAAAAATATTTAAATATGTAAAACATTAACAAATACCAAACTGCTAAATACATGCTTATTGTATTAAAGTAGGATTTGCTGTAGACTAGCCTATCCACCAAGAGAAATTGAGGGAACTTCTGTATTCAGGATATACAGGCCAGATTGTAAATTGTTGTCTGTGTTCTCTTAACAACAACAAAATGAAGAAATAAAGACTTTAAGCAAACTACTATAGGGCTAGACATCAGCCCTGGCACATTCCCTTCTTAGAGAAGTTCCTAAGGCATAATGAAAAACGGTATGAATTTTTTTCAAAAACTTCAAAGAATAACTACCATATTGATTGATCTAGCAACCCCCCCATTTGTTTATGGATAAATAGAATATGTGAAGTATGTGATTGTGTGTGTGTGTGTGTATGTGTATGATGGGGTGGATATTGAGAGAGTGAGAATGAGAATATTATTCAATCTTTTTTTTTCTTTCATAGTGGAGGTTTATCACAGGGGTCTTTAACCCCTTAGCCACTCCCTAAGCCCTTTTTATTTTATTTATTAAATTATTTATTTATTCTAATTTTTTATACATGATGGCAAAATGCAATTCATTGGATATTACACATATAGAGCACAATTTTTCAAGCCACTGGTTGTATACAAAGTATTTTCACACCATTCATGTCTTTATACATGTACTTAGGATAATGATGTCTAACTCATTCCACTGTCATTTCTACCCCCTTGCCTTGTCCTTTCCCCTACCTCCCCTTTGCCCTATCTAAAGTTCCTCCATTCCTCCCATGTCTCCCCCACATCACCACTAAGAGTCAGCATCCTCATATCAAAAAAACATTCAACCTTTTGTTTTGGGGATTGCCCCAGCCCTTTTAAAATATTTTATTTAGAGACAGGGTCTCCCTAAGTCACTTAGGGCCTTGATAAGTTGCTGAGGCTGGCTTTGAACTCACAATCCTCCTGCCTCAGCCTTCAAACTTTCTGGGATTATAAGAGTGTGCCAGCACACATGGCTATTATTCAGTCTTAAAAAAAAGAAAAATCCTCTAATTTGTAACAGCATGGATTTCTGAGGATATCTTGCTACTGAGATAAGCAGACACAGAAAGATACTGCTTGAGCTCACTTCTGTGTGGGACCTAAAATAGTCAAAACTCAGAGGCAGAGAGTCCATGGTGGGCATCAGGGGTTGTTGAGAGGGAAAAGGGGTAGGTGATACTGGTTAAAGGGTATAAAAATGATTATACAAGATGGAAATACAATGGTTATACAAGATGTAGCATGGTGAGTATGATTAAAAACATGGGATGTTTGAAATTTGCTAAGAGGGTAGATTTTGGGTATTCTCTCTCCACACACACACTAGAAGAAAATGGTGACTGTGATAAGTTCATTATTTTTTGGTGATCATTTCACAGTGTATCCAAAAAATGTTTTGTACATTAATGTATACAAATTGAATTTCACAGTTACACCTCAACAACAGTTAACGAAAACAGTAACCAAGAATCTGCATGATGTGGGCACCAGTGCTGAAGGATGGAACAAGGTCAGCCATTCTAAGGGAATGCACCCAAAGAGCCTTTCAGCGGGAGGACAGTGTCTTCTCACTGCTGAGAAGCAACCTGGCTCTTTAGGAGGTCTTGAGGATTGTTTCCAGGTAACATCACCACTCTCTAGATCAAAAAGCACTGGTGGATTTGCAGCAGGAATAACCTCACTGCTGCCCACAAAGCTCCTGTCCTCAGCATGAAAGGTTTATGTTTTAAGTCGGATCAAAGCTATAGCTACTTATTTTCTTTATTAATTTTTTTGTGTTTGAAGATTTTGAGTTAGTAATATAATTTTCCTCTACTGTTTACAGTAGGTGCATAGATAAGTAACTCTTGACAAATCCAGCATCTGAGGTTGGCCTGCTGGATGCATAAAGAAATGCAAAGGAACAAGAGTTAAATATATGATGCTTTGGTTATTGATAATTGTCATATCTTTAGTGGAAGAAGTGGATGGACCAGGCTTATAGGGCGACCCATGTAAACTCCAGCCTTTTATCTGAGAACTCCTATCAAAGGAGGGTGTTGGGAAAGATGCTCACGGTGGGCTGTTTCTCTTCCAGCAAACTTTTAGGTGTACTCTTAGCATCAGAATCCTTTCCAAAGGGGAAATTTATGCTGAAACTACACAGAGAGAAGAAGGCTAGGCAAATTCCCAAGAGAATGAGCAAGGACAGAGGAGAGTCAAGGGGCTCATATGACTCAGCAGGCTGGGTTAAATCCTCAGCACCACATAAGTAAATAAATAAGTAAATAAATAAATAGATAAATTGTGTCCATCTACAACTAAAAAAATATTTAAACAAAAGAAAAAGAAAAGAGTTGAACAAATCAGATATTGATGGAGCAAGTACCAAAGCTTAGTACAAGACTCCCAGGAGCTGTGTGGCTCCTATGAGACATGTTTTCCATATATTTGTTGATTGATTATATATCCTCTTCTGAGAAATGTCTGTTCAGTTCCTTGGCCCATTTATTGATTGGATTATTTGGTTTTTTTGGTGTTTAGCTTTTTCAGTTTTTATATACCCTAGAGATTAGTGCTCTATTTGATGTATGAGTGGTAAAAATTTGTTCCTAAGATATAGACTGTCTGTTCACTTCACTGATTGTTTCTTTTGCTGAGAAGAAGCTTTTTAGTTTGAATCCATCCCATTTATTTTTAAAATATTTATTTTTTAGTTTTAGGTAAACACAATATCTTTTATTTTTTTTAATGTGGTTCTGAGGATTAGACCCAGTGCCTCATGCATGCTAGGCAAGCGCTCTTACCACTGAGCCACAAACCCAGCCCATCATTCTATTTATTGATTCTTGATTTAAATTCTTGCACTATGGGAGTTATTATTAAGGAAGTCAGGGCCTAATTCAACATTAATGAGATTTGGACCTACTTTTTCTTCTATTAGACACAGGGTCTCTGGTTAATTACCAGGTCCTTGATCCACTTTGAGTTGAGTTTGGGGCGTGGTGAGAGATAGGGGTTTAATTTCATTTTGTTGCATATGGATTTCCAATTTTCCTAGCACCATTTGTTGAAGAAGCTATCTTTTCTCCAATATATGTTTTTGGCACCTTAATCTAATTTAAGATAATTGTAATTTTGTGGGTTAGTTTCTGTGTCCTCTAGTATTTTCCATTGCTCTACCAGTCTCTTTTGGTGCCAATATCATGCTGTTTTTGTTCCTATTGCTCTGTAGTATAGTTTAAGGTCTGATATTGTGATGCCACCTGCTTCACTCTTCTTGCTAAGGATTGCTTTAGCTATTCTAGGTCTGTTATTTTTCCAGATGAATTTCATGATTGCTTTTTCTATTTCTATGAAGAATGTCACTGGGTTCTTAATAAGAATTGCATTAAATCTGTACAGTAATTTTGGTAGTATAATCATTTTGACAATATTAATTCTGCCTATCCAAGAACAAAAAAGATCTTTCTATCTTCTAAGGTCTTCTTTAATTTCTTTATTTAGCATTGTGTAGTTTGTTGTAGAGGACTTTCACCTCTTTTGTTAGGTTGATTCCCAACTATTTTATTTTATTTTTTTGAGGCTACTGTAAATGGCATAGTTTTCCTTGTTTCCCTTTCAGAGAATTTGTCACTGATGTACAGAAATGCCTTTGATTTATGGGTGTTGATTTTGTATCTTGCTACTTTGCTGAATTTGTTTACTAGTTCTAGAAATTTTACAGTGGAATTTTTTGGGTCTTCTAGCTACAGAATCATATCATTGGCAAATAGTGCTAATTTGAGTTCTTCTTTTTCTGTCTGTATTCCTTTAATATCTTTCATCTGTATAATTACTCTGGAAAGTGTTTCAAGAACTATGTTAAATAGAAGTAGTGAAAGAGGTCATCCCTTTCTTGTTCCAGTTTTTAGAGTGAATGCTTTTAATTTTTCTTCATTTAGAATGATGTTGTCCTGGGACTTAGCACAGATAGCTTTTATGATCTTAAGATATGTTCCTCTTATCTCTAGTAGTGTGCAATCTTAGACATTCTAAATTTGAACAAGATGATTGCTTGAGCCCACACAGGGAATGGGATTTGAAGAGCATAGGCTAGAAGCTGGAGTACTGGAATGGACAGATCCTTTATAACATTGTGCTGGGGAAAGTGTAACCAGGGACTTGCACAAAAACCTGTGAGCACCTCCCAGTGATGAGTGATAAAACTTTGACCAAGAGAACTTTCATTAGTTGAAAATGCCCCTATAACTGAAGAACAAAAAATATCCCGGAAACACAAAATATATATGATGTCTTAGTTGATGTTGGAGAAATGCTGTAATGGGGAAGGGCTGGTAATAAATGAAAAGGCTTGTGCAGAAACCTACTCTCAGGAGATCCAGAGTTAGTTGACATTCCTGAGCAGTTTGGTCTTTTCCCTAGGACTGACTTGAGAGAAACCTGTGGAACTGCTGGATTCTATCCCACTTGGACTCTTCCCTTTGAACAGCTAGTGATTGTCAAGCAAAGAGGTGGTTGGTTTCTGGGTGGCTGCCGCACGCACGCAGTGAAATCAAGAAAAGGTAAAAACAGATCAACTTTGTGGGTTGAATTCCATGGTGTTTGCTCTGTATTTGGTTTTCATGATGATTGATGGGAGTCAGGCTTAGTTGCCTGCCCTAATTGTGAGGCAGGGGGACAAAGGAAAGCTGGTCTATTTAGGAAGTGCTTCTATGGGGCACAACCCATAGAAATCACTAGGGGATGTGAAAGGTGCATTGAAGTAGGAGTTGACATTGTTTACCAGAAGACCCTCCATCCAGGATTGGGACATAATTTGAATTGACAAGTAGGTTTCCCAGTGTGCTTGCTTGAGTTGGTCACCTGGGTGCATGGTAGGGGGCTGTAGCAATACACAGATAGGGCTGTCTCCAGACATGTTGAATTTGCACCCTGTGAGGTACAAGGTGCCTGTAAGAACTGTCCTGTCTGTGAGGGAGGGAGGAGGATGCTGCCTCTGGCTATGGGGCAGATTCCTAGAGGAGAGGCCTTGCCCAGAGCTGGCAATTCTGTATTCCTGGGACACTATGGTGTGTCCCAGTAGGAAGAGAAAGACTCTGGACTGGCTCATGTGATCTTGAAAGCTGATGAGTCCTAAGTTCTGTAGTCCTCAGGCTGGTGTCTCAGGAGAGCCTGTGGTGGAATTCCAGCCTGATCCTAAAGGCCTGAACACAAGAAAGCCAATAGTGTAGTTGAGGTGAGAAGGTGGTTGGATGATACCCACAAACTAATGTTCAAGTTCACATCTGAAGGCAAATGAAACCCATGTCATGGCCCAAAGGCAACTGGGCAGAACAGTTCACTCACTCAGTGTTTTGCTTTATCCAGTCCTTCAACTGATTGGATGAGGCCCATTCCCGATGGGTAGTGCTTTTCTTGATCTACTGATTTACATATTTCTCTCATTACAATCACACCCCAAATCAGGTTTTCTAAATATGTGAGACCCCTGTGGCCCACTGACATTGACCCTTGAGATAAACAGATAACAGTCACTTATGCTTCAGTTAGTAATAAAAACTGACAAATGAGCTGTTCAATGTTTTTCATCTTCTTGACAATAATATTTCAATGCCTTTCCAAAACCATTAGAAATTACCTCATAAACTTATAAGCCCATTTATAATTAGGAACAACAAAAAGAAATATGGAATTTATATCAGTCATGAAGTCTAAATTTTCACTAGTAATACACAAGAATAAAATCTTTCATTGTTTGATAAAAATAAATCAATTCATATTTGTTCATTGTAAGAAACATATCACTTTGGTGGGGGATGTGGACAACTGGGAGCCTGTGGTAGCCAGGAGATGTACAGGAAATCTCTACCCAATTTGATGTGCACCTAAAACTTCTCCAACAAATGAAGCCTATTAAAAACAGCGACAGTGTTACCCTATGTGCATATATGATTACAGAACTGGTATAACTCTGTCATGTACAACCAGAAAAATGAGAAGTTTATTCCATCTTTGTATGATGTGTCAAAATGCATTCTACATAATGTATAAATAATTAGAACAAATTAAAAAATAACAACATATTATATCCCCAAATATAGAAAAGAGCAATATAAATTAAATTCTTTATAATAGATAGAAATGAGAGAATGCTTAATAGTTACTGGACATGAATATATAGATTACTGTATATTATTAAATAATGAGAATCAACGTATGTTTGAAGCCACGTACTAAATAACCATTAAGTACCCATTTTCATTTTTAACTGTATTGTAACCAGCATATCCAAGGCACATTTATAGCAATAAATATTGGACAATGCAATTAATGAGTAAATGAATATGAAGTTTCTGGAATGTTGATCCAGCACAATAAAAAGCAAACACCTCAGTTTTTTAAAACTATATTATTTGAATAAAGACAAAGCTATTTTGCAAATACATATAATATCCTTCATATTCATGCAAATTAAAACCTCTCTAGAAAAAAAATACTCTGAAAAACAATGAAAATTTTATTTCATATCAAAGCCCTTTTCCTGCTTTTTTCGTAGATGTTCTAAGTGGATTCAATAGCCACACAGTGAAATTTGGGCTCTACTGTAGGGGACAGAAGATTGTGGCCTGTGGAATTAAACATTGTCAGGACCACTTAGGCATAACAAATTTGGTAGCAGACAAAATCTCACCCTTGCATCTGCAAGAGAAAAGGAACTTTCTATTTTCTGTGGAAATACTCCTTGCTCCATTGCACTTTTAACCTTTTCACCAGGAATTGTTAAAATGCCAACAAATGATGTGAAAGAAGAAATCTAATTTAAAGTTTATATTGGGTCATTTATTTCAAAGCAGGCCTGGAAAGCATATTTAAAGGAATATGATAATTCAATCCGTTTCTATAGTACCATAATCTATAGTACCATAATCTATAGCACATAAATATTTACAAAGGGCTTTGGTTCACATTTTGAGGTTTCCATGCTATGATGTACTTATTCAATTTTTATGATATCTACAAACAAATTAATTTGTTAATATTATACCAAATTTCACTGTAGAATTTTGTTAGAGCCTACCATTTTTAAAATCTCACATCTCCGAATGCATAGTGAATATGCATATAAATGAAGCAACTTCCAAATTTGATACACCAAAATTAGTTTTTCAAAAAGATCAAAAAAAAAATGAAAGTCTTTTATCTGGGTGTATAGTAAAAAGAAAGACTCAAATTACTAAAATCAGAGATGAAGATGAGAACATTACTATCTACATTCATAAAGAATTTAGCTGTGCACACACAATGGGGATGCTTGTAGTCATAGCTAGTCAGGAATCTAAGGCAGACAAATCACTTGAGCCCAAGAGTTCACTGTCAGTGAGACCTTGACTCAAAAAACTTTTTTCTCTTTTTCATAGAGAAAACTATGAAAAAGTATATGCCAACAAATTGAATAACTGGTATGGAATGTGAAATTCCAAGAAACATACCACCTTCTAAAGCCTTAATCTTGAGAAATCATAAAAAATAAAAAATAAAACTCACAAGAGATTAAACTAGTAATCCAAAACAACTTTCCGATGGAAAGTTCTAAACCAGAACACCAAATGAACCACATGGATAGTTCAGAACCAGATAACTTCACTAAAGAAGTCTATCAAATGTTTAAATAAGGGCTGGGATTGTGGCTCAGTGGCAGAGTGCTTGCCTAGCACATGTGAGGCACTGGGTTCTATCCTCAGCACCACATAAAAATAAATAAAATAAAGGTATTGTGTACATCTACAACTAAAAATATTTTTTAAAAAAGTTTAAATAAGCATTACCAGCTTTCTTTTTCAAACTTTTCCAAAATTCAAAGGAGAGAGAACATACCTTATGTATTCCGAGAGGCCAGCAATAACGTGGTACTGAAGCCAGACATAGACTTGGCAGGAGAAGGAAACTCTAGATCATTATCCCTTATGAATCCTGGTGCAGAAATGTTCACAATGCTAGCACGTGCAATTCAGCAGCTTTTTAAAGTGACTGTATAACATGACCAAATATAATTTATTCTAGGAACATGGCGATGGCTCAACATGTGACCATCAATCAGTATACCACATTAGCAGACTGAATTAGAGGGGGAATATCATGAATATCATCATCTCTGCCAAAGCAGAAGAAGCATTTGAAAAGATTCAACACCATCTTATGAAGGGAAAAACATTAGTTAACAAAGTTGGACTAGAAGAAAACTACCTCAAAGATATGACATGAAAAGCCACAGATAACACCATAATTAGTAGTGAAAGCTTGAAAGCTTATTTGGTAAAATTGGCAAAATGTTCAGGATGCCTGCTTTTTCTCTTCCATTCAATATAATATTGAAAGTTCTAGACAAAAGCATGTAAGGAAAGCAAATGAAATTGAGGCATCCAAATGGGGAAGGAAGAAATAAAAGTATGTCCGTTCAAAGAAAACATAACATATATGTAGAAAAACCTGAAGATGTCACACAGAAAAGTGTTAGAACTAATATTTTCAGTAAAATTGCAGGATATGAAAGTAACACCCCAAAGGGAATTGAGAACACAATTCCAAGGCATCACACTTGCTGATTTCAACTATGAAAAGCCAGGATATCAAGACAGCATGGCACTGGGACAAAACCAGACACATAGTCCAGCAGAACCAAGCTGAGAGCCCAGACTTCAACCCACACATGGGGTCAAGTCATGTTTGACAAGGGGACAGAAGTGCATGAGAGGGAAAGGACAGTCTCCTCAGTATATGGTGCTGCAGAGACTGGGCTCCTACACACAGAAGGATGAAATTGGACCCTTATTTTATGTTCCATACACAGAAAGGAACTTGAAATGGAAGACAGACTTAAATACAAGTCCTGAAACTCTCAGAAGAAAACCGAGGGGAAATCTCTTGATATGGGTATTAGTAATGATTTTTTGAACATGAGACCAACGGGATGGGCAACAGAAGAAAACTAAACAAGCAGGGCTACAAAAAGCAAAGGAATCCATCCATAAAATGAAAGGGCAATGTCCAAAGTGGGGGAAATATTTACAAAGCACATCTGACAGGGGTTAAGATGACTCTAATAGTGGGGAAAAGGCCTGCCTTGGCGTTTTCCCAAAGGAAGTGACAGGTTACCAATAGATATGTAAAGGTGCTCAGCATCACTAATGGCTGGGAATGCAGATTCAAAACCAAAATGAGGGGTCACTGAGCACCTGTTAGGCTGACTCTTGGCAAGAAGTCTAAAAAACAAGTGTGGCATGGCTATGATCAGTGGGGACCCTTGTACACTGTTGGTTTGGAATTTCAGCTTTACAAGTAGAAAGTGTTCTGGAGGTGGGCAGAGGTGGTTACTGCACAATAATGTCTTTAATATTATTGAAAAGTATACTTAGAAATGATAAAGATGATTAAATTTTATGACACGTTTTCCCCACCAGTTTAAGAAATAAATTTATAATAAGAAACTCTTATTAACTAAAAGTTTTGAAACATAGACTTGATCCTGAAAACTCTGCAGTTTTAGAGTTGATTCTGAGCATTTGGTTTTTTGCTTCAGCACATTATTAATATTCATAACAGCTTGGTACTTGGCAACAGTGCTACCTGATTATTGCTGTTATTTTCATTATGCCAAAATATCCCCATGTCTTCTGTACTTTGTGGCTTATTTGTTGGGTTTTAGCAACATAGGATTACCTCTTTCCTTCCCACCAACATTCATCTTTAGAGAATCTATTCCTGTTACCTCCTTGTGCAGCCAGCTTGATGGGAACCTTGAGAAGCCAGGAGACATGGAAATCAGGGGCTGCCTGCAGCCCAGATGTTTATAATGAGGGGTGTTTATGTTTATAAAATTATGTCATTTGCAAACCAGGGATATTTAGACCGCCTTCATTCCTGTTTGGATGCCTTATATTTTCTTGTCACCTCTTATTTCTGTGACCAGTACTTCCAATAGTATATTGAATATACATGTTCTTTTGATTCTAATCTTACAGGAAATGATTTCAGCTCCTCTCTAGTTAGTGTGATGTTGCTTTGGTCTGAACATCCTTTCTTCATGGTCCACTTTATTTTCAAGATCAATTACTTTGTCTTTGAGGCCTCAAACCTGTCTTCAAAGTGGTCTAGTCTGCTGGTGGTGTTTTCCATTGAATTTTTAATGTGGCTTATTGAGTCTTTCACTTCTAGGATTTCCATTCAGCTTTTTTTTTCAGAATCTCTCTTTATTCAAGTGGTCCTTTACTTCCCATATTTAATTTCACTCCTTATATCTTCTTTTAGCTCATCTAGCATTTTAACTATGAACTCTCTAAATTCTTCTGACATTTCCTCCACTGCAGTGTTGATGGGATCAGTTGTTAAAGCATTATGGGCTTTTGGGATGGTTTGTTCCCTTGCCTTTTCATATTGTTTGTATGTCTATCCATCTGTTGTG
Organism: Callospermophilus lateralis; assembly: GCF_048772815.1. Lineage (NCBI taxonomy): Eukaryota > Metazoa > Chordata > Mammalia > Rodentia > Sciuridae > Callospermophilus > Callospermophilus lateralis. The sequence continues at coordinate 60,341,847 of NC_135315.1, forward strand.
ATAGCTCACTACTTTGTGAGCTTCTTTCTTTTAAGAGCCCTGAGTTCGGTGAATATCCAGATATTGGTACTTTAAGTCAAAGTGAGACTTTTGTTGATCCAAATATCAGCACCACTTTGAGAAATGCCACTGAACCCTGTTTACTACAATCACTCAGAACCAGGCCTCCTGCTATTCAACCTTATGGGAAACACAATGTTGACATTGTTGTCCACAGCTCCTCAAATCCAGGTCGAAGCTGTAGTGAAGTTCTGGAATAGGTCAAATTTAGTTCTTCAATTTACTAAAATTGCTATAATCTTAAATGAGGGCTAAAAGTGGGGAAGAGGAAAAATTGGGGAAAAAGATGAAAGAAAAGAAGGTAGGAAGGAATGAAGGAGGAATAGATTGGGTGGTATTTGTGTTTGAGGTAATAGCAGATAATACAAGAGGATGAATATAAAGGGTAAAAGGAGCAACTATAAAGTAGAGCAAGGAAAACAAGGATAGGAAGATTGATTCCAGTTAAATCAGTAGATAAAATGCAGTCAATTGTGTTGAATCTTGGCTATTAGCATAACCACAATCATTCAAGTGAAAAACTTATTTATATGTTCAATGTTGATATTAGAGTTATTTATAGAAAATCATGCCAGGTGAAGAAAATTCCTGTTGGATCTTGTTTGGGTTTCCTTGGGGTTTGGACATTTAGAATATGTGCATCCTCCTTTGGCCATGGATCCCTCCATGATTGCTGGGGTACAGGAGCCACTTCCCTGTTTGCTGTGACCCTCCCATGGCCAGTTCTGGTTTATAAGCTCTGGGGTCTGAAGCTTCCCTCTGGTATGGTCCCTGGGCTTCTCAACAGTGCTTCCCCTCAATGTCAGTGGTTGGTGCTGCTGTGGTCCTCAGGGATTCATTTTCCTCTGCTCAGAGCCACAGTTGCTTTGCTGCTTTGTCACTGTCTGGGTCAGTGGATGCTGCACAGAGTTTTTTTGTTCTTGTTGCTGTTTTTTTTTTTCTCCCTGCCTTTGCCTGGGTTGCAGAGTGGTGGGCTAGGCGCACTTCCTAGCGCAGTCCACTTAGCCCCTTACCCCTCTTTTGGGGGAAGGGGAGGGGGAGGGAGTTTCAGTGATTTGGGGGCTACTAGTGGTTCCTCTAGAACTTCTTTCTGGCTCTATTCTGATGAGGTCCCACTCCAGGGGATTTCCCTCTGGTTTCATTTGCAGCTGTCTGGACATAGGAAGATGTCCTGTCATGAGATGGCTGTGAACCCCTGGCTCAGCTTTCCTTTCACAATTTGGTTTTAACCTTTGATCTGTTATAAGGGCCCTGCTGTTCCCATCACACTTAAATTTTTATCTGCCTTTCCAAATGTTTTTAGTGGGTGATTTTAAGTAAATTTCTACTCCCTCTCTCTTTCTTTCTATTGCCCCCCTTACCCAACCCTGGTCTGGCTTTGGGATCAGGGAACTGTGTGCTGATTTTCTACTGTGGTAACCAGTCTGCAAATCTCTCCAGGTCTTAGACTTTTTTTGTACTGAGTCTTAGAACATTTAAGTTTTCACCCATCTCACAATTCTGGTTTTCCTTCACTGCCTCCTTTCTGTGCATTGAAGAGATTGGGAATTATTGATTTCCTTCCTTCCACCATCTTGCCAGTCTCTCATTGATTTTTTAAATTGATGAAATATAGTTATATATAAAGTTGGAATGCATTGAGATATATTTATACATGCACATATTATAATTTAATCAACTTTATTCCCTAGTTCTTCCTCTTTTCTCTTGTCCTCCCTCACCCTTGATTTTCTATTTCTACTCCTTTCCCTTCTTTTTTTGGAAGATCCTACCCTAACTTTCATTTATGAGAGAAGGAATTTGACCTTTACTTTCTGAGTCTTATTTCACTTGGCATGATGTTCTCCTGTTCCACTTATTTACCAGCAAATAATTTCATTTTTCTTTTTGGCCAAATTTCTACTCTTTATTCATTTGTCCATAACTTGGCTATTATGCTGTTGTAAACATTGGTATGCACATGTGACTGTAGTATGCTGATTTTGTATTTTTATGTAACTACTAAGAAGTGGGAAAGCTGGGCCATACGGTGGTTCCATTTAGAGGAATCACCATACTGCTTTTCAAAATGATTGTACTAATTTGCAGTCCCCTCAACAATGTATAAACATGCTGCTTTTTCTCCCACATCCTCGACAATTATCCTTATTTGTATTCTTGATGATTGCCGTTCTGATTGTGGTAGTATGAAATCTCAGTGTAGTTTTGACTTCTATCTCCCTAATTACTAAGGATGTTGAACATATTTTCATATATCTGGTGGCCATTTGAATGTCTTCTCTTGCAAAATGTCTCTTTAGATATTTTTCCCATTTACTGAGTGGTTTATCAGGTTTTTTTTTTTTTTTTTTGAGTTCTTTATATATTGTGGTGATTAATCCCCTGTTGGAAAAGTATCTGGCAAACATTTTCTCCCATTCTGTAGCTGTCTTCACACTCTTTAATTTTTTTGTCACTGTGCAGAAGCTTTTTTATTTAATGTTGTCACATGTATTGGTTCTTGCTTTTATTTCTTAAGTGTTCGGGGTCTTATTAAGTAAGTCAGTGCTTCTGCCAGTGTGTTGGAATGGTGCCCCTATGTTTTCTTGTAGCAGTTTTGCTATTTCTGGACCAATTCCTAAGACTTTGATCCACTTTGATTTCATTTTTATGCAGAGTGAAAGATAAGGATCTCATTTCACTCTTCTACATATGGCTGTTCAGGTTTCCCCAGAGCATTTGCTCAAGAGGCTGTCATTTCCCCCAAGGTACGCTTTTGGCACCTTGGTCAGGAATCAGAATTATGTGGATTTGTCTCTGTGACTTTAATCCATTTTTAGTTTACTTTTATGTTCTGCTTAAGAGATAGGTCCAGCTTCATTTCTTTGCATGTAAATATCCTCTTTTCCCAGCACCATACGTGGATGAGAGAGTCCCTTCCCTATTGTGCATTTTGGTATCTTTTCAGTAATTGACTCTGTGTGTGGGGGTTTGTATCTGAGTTCTCTCCTTGTTCCGTATTCATGTGGTATTCTCTGTTCTCTTCTTTGTGTCAGCTTTCATGTCGATATCTGACTCTGGATTATTAGAGTCTTAAATATACTCATAGTTATGCACTGTAATACCTCTCATTTGTCCTTTTTGTCTCAGGAGGAGATGATCATTCATGGTCTTTTTTGGTGCCATGTGAATTAAGGGATTTTCTTTCCATATTAAGGAAAATTGCCCTTGATAGATAGACAGAAATGTCACTGAATCTCTTGCTTTGAATAGCCTGGACATTTTAACAATATTTATTCTTCTAATCCATAAGCACACTGTATCTTCTTATCCATGTATGTCTTCAGTTTTTCTCATCAGTGTTTTAAAATTTTTATGATACAAGTAAATTTGCTTTCTTTGAATACATTTGCATCACTCTACTTCTAAGTATTTTGTTTCTTTTGGTGCCATTGTAAATGGAATATTATTATTTTTTATCATTTATTATTAAGGATATGGGAATGCATCTGATTTTCTCAGGTGGATTGTGTCTCCTGAACCTTGACTGAACTTGTTAATAGTTCTAACAGATGTATTAGAGAAGGTTGTAGCATGTTCTATGAAGAGGACTTGTCCTCTGCCAACAGAGGCGGCCCTTCCTTCTTCCTTCCTGGTTAGGATGCCTGTGATTTCTTTTTCCTCCCTGATTCTTCTGGCTTCCAAATGATTCTGAGAGGAGTCCCCATGGCCACATCTTCCAGGGGATCTGCCAAGGTCTCTGTATCTTGTATTCTCACCAGGGCTGTTCAGCACCAGCCTTAAAACCTGCCCACTCAATGGAGACAAAAAACATCTCAGTAATGTGTGTGTCAACATTGGTGTGTTGACATTCAGAGATTGAACATCGTTAACAGTTACTATGTGCAGTAATTCTGTTTTGAATTGTGGAAATTTGTCCTTTGTCCCACTAGAAAATGATTTGACACATGAGGTTCTTTGTGTCCCTGGGATATTAAACTTTTATCAGTCTTGATTTTTAGGAACACTTTGATAGTTGTGGTTTGTCTTTCTAAGTATCTATGTTCTTTTTGTTTTTCTATAAGGAGTCAGTCATTTTCTTTGTGACTTCTGACCCTTCAGTCAGAAAAAAAATACTTTCAACTTCAATGTCATGAAAATCTTTCATAATAATTTTTCTTTTTGCATATAAACTTACACCTGCTGGTTGGGTGATATATAATTATACCCAACTGACACAGGCGGATACCCAAGTGACACAGGAGGCTGAAGAAGGAGGATTCAGAGTTGGAGGCCATTTTCCCCAATTTGAGGAGATCCTCAGGAACATAGTGAGACTCTATCTCAGAAAACAGAAGGACTGGGGATGTGGCACTGTGTTAAGTTCCCCCTGGGTTCAATCCCTAGTACTAATTTAAAAAAAGAAATAAATAAAACAAAAATAAATAATACAAAACCTAAAAATCTTAGATCTCTATGGGATTTACCATACAAAGGACATTCAAGCATAAACAGTCCCTAAACATATTATGTGGTCAAACAGAAGTCAGACTGCACTGATGTGAAAAACCCAGAAGAGGCAAATCATGGGGAGAGAATGATGAGTGTTCCCTGGAGACTAGCAGGAGGGAGGAAGGGAGGGAATGGCTGTGGGTACCAAATACAGGGTAATGGGATGCACTTAAAGCCACTAAGCTGCATATTTTTAAAAACAATCTTAAATTTTAAAATAAACTAGTTTGAATAAAAATATATTAAAAAGAGAAGAAAATAAAAGGGTGGAAATGGAAAGGGCAACTCTGGGATTAGAACAGGTGTAAGGGGGTGTACAGTGGGTGGTGCTGGCTGTGGGGCCACTAGGGGCCACTAGGAGCCATAGGCCTGAAGCTGCTGTTGAAGGTGTTTCTGACCATGGTGCTCTGTCAGGTGGTGGAGGTGGTGATGGAAGTTGAGCTGGAGTTTCTTATTTTATCTTTTATCTTATCATTACAGTCTATTGTGATACATAAGTTTTAAATGCTTTATTATTTTGTTGACTTGTTGTTATTACCATAAATGATGTCAGTGCATACTGTTTTGTTCAGCACTGGTGTTGAGATTTACCTTCTTAAAGACATGGAGCTGGACATTGTTGCTTTTCCCTGCTGGATGTGTTCCCTGGTGTAACTGGTACAATGGGGTTTTTCTTTTCTCTAGGCATTGATATAAGAGGTTTTTTTCTCTTTTTTTGTATTTCCAAATAACACTGCTTTGAGCAAATGAGTTTAGGGCAGCTTTAGCAATGGAGCAAGAGCCTGTCTCAAAATGAAAAAGGAAAAGGACTATGGATGTAGCTCAATGGTAAAGTGCCCCTGGTTCAACCCCAGTAACAAAAAACAAACAACCTCCCCCACAACAAACAAAAAACCAACAACTAGAAAAGCAGACCTGAATGGCATTTACCTATCTAAAGAAACTTATGTAGTCCCTTCCAACATTATGCAGCCCAGGAGAAATCAGACTGCACTGGTTTGAAAAATGCAGACTAGGCATAACACAGGACTAGAAAGCTGAGGGGTTGCTGGGGACTAGCAGGAGGGTGGGGGAGGCAGTGGTCATGGATACCGAATACAGGAAAATATTCTGGAACTACATAGTGGTGACCAGTGCACAGTTTAGAGAATGTACTCAATGTTAGTAAACGAAATATTTTAAAACATAAAAATTTCAATTTTGAAATAAGCTAATTATGCAAAAATAAATAAATACATAAAATAAAAATAAGGAATAAATAAACGGCAGGGGAGAGGAAGGGAGACTCTGGGTGGTCTCAGTAAGTGGTGCTGGCTGAGGGGCCAGCAGGGGTGTGTTGGTCTGGAGGTGCCATTGCAGGTGTTTTAGCCCAGCTCTCTCTCAGGTAGTGGACGTGGTGGAACTTGAGCTGGAGTTTCCACAAGCACCAGAGGTTGCCCTGCAGCTCTAAGAGGAGTACAGATCAAGAGACTATCCCTGTTCCTTCCAGGGATAATATATTTCCCACTGCCTTTCACACAGTTCCACCCACAAACCACCCTGACAGTGTTCCTAGAATGCACGCAGTGACAGTTGCTCCTGCCCCGCCCATTCCTGGATGATATGCTCTGCATGTCCATCCCTGTCCCACTCTGACACACTCATATTCCCCCACCTCAGTTTTTCTTACCTTCTGCTGATCCTCCGTGGACTCCAGGTTTTTCTTTCAATGCTGGGCCTGGTGGCCTTGGTCCTCCATGTTGGGTCCTGTCATAGTGACCTGGCTGTGGATATTACCAAGTGGATAGTGAGGCAAGTGCAAGTTAAGGAGTGAGGGGATACCCAAAAAGGAAGGGGGGGCAGCAGTATGAGAGGCCTGGCCTTTCCTACCATGATGTTGGTTTTATTGGCATCCCACAGTTCAGAGGAGCAGGCTGAAGCTCAGAGAGGTTCAGTTCCAGGACTCAGCTGTATGTGACCCTGTCACCCTGGGCAGGCTTTACCTTCCCAGTAGTAGGTCCATTTCCTGTTGGGTGGAGAAACTCGAGATGGTAGACATGAAAGAGGGGGGCTCCAGAGTCTCCTCTAAGCTCTTCAGGGAGTATGCCCAGGACAGAGATACTGTGCAGGTATCATATACCTCTGGAGCCACCTGTGCCTTCTTGGTTGGGACATTGAGGAAACATAGAGTCAGTGCCAAACTGACCCACCAGAAGTGTCTGGGGATGGAGTTCAGTGCAATATCCAAAGCAAATAGGGGCTTGTCCCACAGAGGGACAGGAGAGCCCCAACAGAGCAATGGCTGGCAGAGTTCAAAGTGGAATTGCTAAGGGGATAGTTAGAAACACAGCAGCTTCTGGCCAGTTTGTTAGCTGAGCAGAGGTGGAAGCTCTGTGCATTAGGAGCTTATCCCCTGAGTCCCACCAGCACATCACCTTCTGGAGATGGGAAAAACGGGCTCATCCCAGACAGGAGGGTCCCTGTGTGAGGACAGCCAAGACATCATTCTCTGCAGTATTGTTGTGATGTTTTCAAGAGTGAATGAGGTCCAGGTCCTATAGCTCTGAAAGTCTGAATGACTGTGGAAACCAGGTCCCACTGGAAGGTGGTAAGGCCCTGGGTCCCCAGCACCTGCTTTCACAGTCTGGGGTGTGTTCCTTGAGACACAAGTACCAGAGAAATGAACCAATTGGCACAAGTTCCTGGTGTTTTGGCTAAATGCAGCCCTACTAATCCTGATGATGTGTAAGACTTGGAGAGTGTGTGGAAGGACAGTCATGCCACTGTCACCTAGACACCTGGGTCTAGGAGTTATGGTTAGTTGGATGGCAGAATGCAAATCATCTGAAAAATTGAAGTGAAATAGTGTTTGTGTCACTGTTCTGATATTGTCACAAATATGGGAAAAGTGATCTTGCATGAGTCCAAGGCTGAGGCTGGCAGAAAGGGTGGGGATGGGTGAGGAGTTGGTGCTCAGATTCCTCATGGTGTAGGACTATGCCCTCCATATCCTGGCCCTACCAGGAAGGTGGTCCTGGTGGTGTCTGTGCTCTTATTTGCTTCTCATCTTCTCTAGGCTCTGCCAGTGGAGTCTCCTCTGTCCCACACTTACCCTGAGGCCCAGCTCCTGCCCAGTGGTGCTTGGCCCTGGCTCTTCCTCCCTTGACATAGAGTTTATGCTGCAGCTCTGCAGCTCTGGAGGATAACCTGTGGAAAACATGGAAGACAGTGCATGGTAGCTGGCAGGGTGCCCCAGCCCCTGCTGGCCTCTTGTGACCTTCTGATCCCCAGACCTCATACAGACCATTCGTACCAGGCTTGTACCCTAAGAGGACAGGAAATGACCCTGGGGGTCCAGGATGTACCCTGGAGACTCCCTTTCCTCAGCTTCATCCATGCTTTGGGGGTGACCATGACAGGACACCAGGCTCACAGTCTCACATACCTACTCCTGTCTTAGGCCTCTTCCCTCATACTGAGGGGGAAGGTGGTGGGGCTCTGCAGGACTACTTTCAGTGATGGTTTCTTCTGGATATACCTCCCCAGGGCTACCAGGTGTGGGTTTTGGGCTACTTTGAGGAGTACCACTTGGAGAAGTACCACTAGAGAGGCACTGGGAGTGTGATTGAAAGCAACATAGCCATGTCTTAGGGTCCCCTGACTTGACCCCTCTTCTAGGTATACCCACATTTGTCCCTCTGGGCTACTGTTGGCCCTCCTCCAACTCCATGACATTTCCATATGTGTACACAGCTAACACCGACACTGTCCCCCACATCACATATCAGGCCTGGGTGTAGCCAGGGTCCCAGCTCTGAGGAGACACAGCTCCTCTTCCTGTCCTCTATTGTGACCTTGGACAAGTCATCATGTCTCTAAGCCTTCCCCTGCCTATGTGAGATAACACTTAGAAACCAGGTTGTCACATCTCTGTAATGAGAAACCAGGTTGTCACATCTCTGTAATGCACAAAAGTAGAGATAAAATATGGAAACAGGTGGGATGTCACATAGAGTAGAGCTAAAAACAGGCCTAGCCACTTGCCTTGTGACTTTGAAAATGCCATTTTCCTTCCTGGCCTTCTTCCTCTGTGTGCATCTTAAGAGAGTTGAAATGTATTTAGTGGGGATAACCTCACCTCCCAGAGCCACCCACCTTGTTCTCTTGGGATGAGAGTAAGCACATCCCTGGGCACCTTAGGGATCTCCCAACAATGAAATTCTGGTCTTTTCCCCTTTCCATTCTCAGGGCCCAGTCAAGGTACTTGGAGATGGGCTGCTCCTGTTCCATAGAAGTGTGGTCTCCAGTCTCTTCTTTCTTTTCTTTTTCTTTTTTTTTTTGGTCTCAGGGAGTGATCCCAGAGGTGCATAGTCACCAAGCCACATCTCCAACCTGTTTTTCTGTTTTATTTTGAGACAGGTTGTCAAGTGTTGCTGAGATTAACTTTGAACTTGCGATCTTCCTTAGCTCCCAAGTTGCTGGCATTATAGTCATGTACCACCATGCCTGGCATCTTTGTCCTTTTCCATGTTACCTCCACCTCCTGGGCCCCCATTTTCTCTGACCTACTCTCTGATCTCCATGTGTATGCACCTATTGAGAGGCTGAAAAGAAATATTGTTACATGGCAAAGGCAGGCAAGTGTCCCCAGGATCATGGAAGTTCTTTTTCCAAAGGAAATCCTATGGGAGATGGGTGAGTCCTGAGCTAGGAAGTCATGATCCTGCCTTTTCCTTTGGAGTTTGCCTCTGTCCTGTTCTCTGGGCCAGTCCCTGCCTGACACTGGGCCTCAGTTTCCCAAATGTGCAGTGAATGGTTAGAGAGGAACTTACACATAGTCCCTTCTGGCAGGTGCTACATAGATTTCTAGGCTGGGTAGGGTTTGTCAGGGTGTGCTTCAGGGTTCCATGTTACTGTCTGCCCAGGATGGGTGCAGGTGTACCCTGCTTGGTGTAGCCTGGCCTTGTGTTTATAGAATGTGTGTTATCATTGGCACAGGCATGGAAACAGTGCCATACAACACATTCCCAGGTCTCCATCCTTTCTCAACTGTGAGATCCTTTTGTCCCATCTCCTCAAAGCCCCAGAAAGTGTAATCACTCTCTCTCAGCTGCATGGATGTGGGGGAGGGGAAGGACTGGATCCCCAAAGCAAATGTGAGGTGTTGTGTCTATTAGAAGTGGGTGTGGATGGGAGCCTGGTGAAGGCACCAGATCCACAGAAATATACATGACACTCTTGGCCCTGCCTCCTGATAAGATAGGTATATATTTCATAGAGGAGGGAAGGGTCTGGCCTGAGTTCATGCAGTGATTTAAGTGGAAGCTGGGGCCTCAGTTGCAATTAGATTTGCCCACCCACTGCAGAAATAGCAGAATCACAGAAGTGGAGGTGGTGCTCAATGCTGACCTGGATGGCACCTGTGCAGTCACCTCACTGTCTTTCTGCCCCAGGCTCTCTGGAGCTGATTTCCATCTCCTGAGTCTGTCCCTGGCCCCAGATGCTGAATTTCAGAAGGTTTTTTGAGGGAAAGGGAAAGAGTGCCACACAGCTTGGTTGGCTCCATGCAAGCTGATCCCCTCATCCTCACATTCCTTCTGCTCCCATCTCATCAACTTGAGCAGGTCACTCTTAGCTGCAAGAGAGGTGAGGAATGACAACCTTTTAGTCAGAGAGTAACTTGCCCTAGAAACCAGTCTTAGTTCTGAAGAAATGGCCAAAGTGAAAACATGTTCAAGAGCAGACTCTTTTAGACCTCAAGATGAAGGGGTGAAAGAGTGTCTTCCAGGGGTCCAGGCAGTGGTTTTTGTGTTACAAAACCAGTCCTGTCATGCCTTCCTCACAGTGTGATTTTCCCTGAATCTGCAAGTTGCTCAAAAGAGAGTTTATTCATAAGATGGCCAAGGTTGGTAGGGAGAGACCGCAGACTCAAAACCACCTCCCTGAGGTTTAGAGGCATTAATGTGACAAGAAAGTCAATGAAAGGTAATTTGAGGAGAAGGAGTCAGTTATCTGTGTGCATAGGCAATCTACATAGCACTTTTGGGAGTTCAGAAAATGGCCACAGTAGCATAATCTGAGGGTGGAGTTTTTAGCCTTTTGACGTCAATAGCTTGCCCATGGGACGCTTATACAGGCTCACGTGAAAGAGACAGGTTTCAGCTGCTTTGAGCTAAACAAAAAGCTGCCAGTTTTTGGAAAGCAACTTAGGAAAACATTAGCCTTGTGACCTGCATGTTGAACTGTTATCTATAGCAAAGGTACTGGGAGTGTTGTATTTTTATCTGTAGGAGGTATAGAATTGGGGATACAAAGAGATAATTAAAAGAATGTGAAGTCAGAGTACTCATTCTGGTTTTTCTTCAGGTTCATTGGAAGAGCAGAGATGGGGAGGTGCAATAGGGGAAAGGTCTGTGCAAATTAGCAAGGAAACAAACAAATAGTAACTTGTGAGGAAAGGACCAAGGCAAAGTACATAGTTAAGCAAAGGGAAATGGAAATAATAGCTCCCTATGCAAACAGAGTGTCAGCATGCTATGTAAAAATGAATGCCAGCCACGTTTTATTTACAAATAATGTATGTGAACCAACATGGTGAAGTAGAGCTGGCAGTAATTAAGTTTGCAGAGAGTTACAAATTAAAACAAGGCAGGATGGGAAATCAGACAGGTGGTCTCTACAGTCCCAACATGTGGTGTGATGCAGTGGTGGAAAGCAAAGTTGCAGCAGAAATAAAGCAGTGAGGAGCCTGCCTGGAGTAAGCCAGATGATGGCCAAATTCCCAAAGCCAAAGCTGTTAGAAATGGCAGGCAGCTCAATAAAAACACATCAACAGGGAGGGGGTTTCAGTTTGTGTCTTGAGCATTAGATCAAGTTAAAAGAGAACAAAACCTTGGATTTAGTAAGTAGATTGTTGCTTGAATAAACAGAAAATAACATTGGTTTGCATGTTCATGGGACCACTACAAAAATTAATTATATATTTGGCCACAAAAAAAAAAACTTAACCAACACAGAGAATTAGAGGAAAAAGCCATATTTTTATCATAATCTAATAAGATTAGTATAAATAATAACATGACCAGTAAATTTTCATTTAGAATTCAAGAAATACCCATCTCAAAAACACTTGGATTAAAGAGGACTGACTGTCTAGACAGATTTGAAATTTGTTGAGAAAGCTCTGGAAAGAAAAGCCCTTAATTTTCAAACTCCTGGGACATAAACTATATTTAGTGGAAAAATTAGACTATGGGAATTCTATACTGAAATAGCACAACAAAAGTAAAAGGACCTACCTACGTGGTTTAATTACCAAAGGAAACTGGGAGGAAGTAACTGATAAAGATCAAAACAAATTAATGAGCTGGGAAATCAAGATGTATTTATATTCATATTTTAGCAGAAAAGTGAGCAATACCACCTTGGGATTATCTTCAACAGCAAAATTTGAACTCATCACAAATTGCCCTTTTTGTGCAAAGGAAGAAGGGAGTAGCAGACATATGGGAGATGATGCATGAGAAGGAAAACCTAAGTACAGATTAAGATCGTGCATGGGCACGGAAGGGAAGGATAATTAAAGACATACCAGACGGTATTGTGCACCTGCCCAGCCATCTGCACCTATGACAGGCTTGCAGGACCAGCCTTGGTGGAAAGCCATGTGGCAGCACCCAGGAAAATGAAAAATGCAAATATCCCCAGAAACTCATACATAGAAATAAAAACACCAGTAAGTTCAAGTGTGTTTATGGAGCATTGTATCAAAAACTGCCAGCACATTGCTGTATGAGCAAGGAACATTGTGGTCATGTGCATGTTGTACATTATTAATGTGGATATCAGCCAGGAGAAGGAGTGGAGTCAAGCTGAGGAGGTGCCTTGAAGGAATTGTCTCTCCTCACCCTGGAGTGGGAAAAGAAGATTCAGAAAAGTGAGTGTGATAAGACCCCATTTGTTGTTGTATTCCCCACCCCACCCCCGGCATCTGCTGATCCATTGGCATTATTGGCTTTGTTAGTTAGATTCTAATAGAAATACCTGAGACAGATCAACTTACAAAGAAAAAAGTTGTTTTGGTTCATTATTTTAGAGGTATCAGTCTATGTTCATTTGGCCTAAGGAGGAAGCTGCTGAGGAATCATAATATCCCCTTCCTTTGCATGCTCCTACTGACCTGTTTCCAGTTAGGACTCCCTGGAAGTGATTCCACCAAGTCCAGATAGTACCTCAGACTGAAAGGGTTAAACACTTGGCCTTTGGGGCCACTTATCATATATTCTTGGCACTGTCTGCAGTGGCTTCCAAAGATTTTTCAGAACCATGACAATACGAAATATGCATGATTTTATTTTTTTTTTATATTATAGAAGCAGTGAGAAAACAACAGGAAACAGAGGAATATTCATGAGATGCTGATGTTGAGGAAGGAGCACATCAAGTAAGTATGAAAAAATGCTTGAGCTAAAACATGTGTATTATGACTTTTCTGCTTCTGTGCTAATTGACATCTAGGTGATTGTGGCAGAGAAATAAATGTTTCCATTTTTTAGTGCTTATTTCTTGAGTTATGAGGATGCGCTTGGTTATTGTGATCCAGGGTGGGGCTGCTCCACCCCAGACAGATCAGCAGTGCCAACAAAGCATGTCCTGGTGCATTCTGGCCTGCTTGGCTGTCCCTGTCCCACACCCAAGGAGAATGGGCCAGCTAGATAGGGCCAGGCAGCACCTCAGGTGAGCCCTGCCTGGGTTAGGATAGTTGAGCATTCCTGCTGCCAGGTGGCTGGTGCCTAACTCATGGAAGTGTGCACTTTGCCACACCCTTCCCAGCAGGCTGACTTTGCTGGGACAATCCTGGCACTGCCTACCCCCTGCTTTCTGCCCCAGTGGGCTGCCCATAGTCTTTCTAAAATTCTTTTTAGATATAAACGACAGGAGAGTGTATTTTGAGATATTATACATACATGAAATGTAACTTATTCTAATTAGGATCCTTTTCCTGTGGTTGTACATGATGTGGAGCTACACTGGTTTGTGTTCATATATAAGGAGAGGAAAGTTATGCCTAATTCGTTGCACTGGCTTTCCTACTTCCATTTCCCTTCCCTTCCCTTTTTTTAAAAAAAAATTCTTAAGTTGTTTAGGTGAATTCTTAAGTTGTTTATTTTACATTTATGTGGTTCTGAGGATCGAACCTAGTGCCTGCCTCATAGTGTAATCCTCCATGAATCTGCAAGTTGCTAGAAAGAGAGTTAATTCATAAGATGGCCAAGGCTGGTAGGGAGAGACCCCCAACTCAAATATGCCTCCCTGAGACTTAGGGGTTTTATGTGACAAGAGAGCCAGTGAAAGGGTATTGAGGTGAGGATTCTGTTGTCTGGGTACATAGTGAGTCTACATATCACTTGATGGAACAGATGTTCATAAAATGGCCACAATAGCATGATATGAGTGTGGAGTTTTGGGCCTTTTGTCATCAAATGCTCACCCATAGTCTCTTGTGCAGGCCCTAGTGAAAAAGGCAGGGGTTTCAGCTAAACAAAAACCTGCTTTGAGCTAAACAAAAACCTGCCAGTTTTTGAAAAGTAACTTAGGCAAACATGAGCTTATGACCTGTATAGTTAAGTTGTTATTATAGCAAGGCTAGTGGGAGTCATATTTTTTAGCTATGTGAGGTATAAAATTGGGGATAAAAACAGATACTGCATGTAAAAATCGGAGAATTATTCAGGTTTTTTCTTCAGGCTCATTGTAAAAGCAGAGAAGGGGAAGTGCTTCACGGTGCAATAGACAGTGGACAGGTCTGTACAAATTAGCAAAGAAAAGAACAAAAAGTAGCTTGTGAGGAAATGACCAAGGTAAAGTACACAGTTAAATTAAAGTGAAATGGAAAAAAAGTATCTTCCTTTGGACAGAGAATGTCAGGGTGCTATGTGAAAACAAATGCTAGCCACAGTTTCTTTTACAAAAATGCATGTGAACTGGCATGGCGAAGGAGGGCTGGCAGTAATTAAGTTTGCAGACAGTTACAAATTGAAGCAAGGCAGGATGGGCAATATTACCATGAGACAGATGGACTCTACAGTCCCAACATGTAGTGTGATGCAGTGATGGAAAGCAAAGTTGCAGCAGAAATAAAGCAGTGAGGAGCCTGCATGGAGTTAGCCAGATGATGGCTAAATAAATTCCCAAAGCCAAAGCTGCTAGAAATGGCTCAATGAAAACGCATCAACAGGGAGGGGTTTCAATATGTGTCTCTGAGAATTAGATGAAGTAAAGAGTGTGAGAGGATATAAGCACCAACTGGTGGACTGCTTTGTGACTCTGATAGGAATCACCACAGTGAGAGCTCAGCCTCCACAAGTCCAAGGACAGGGTCCTCAGCAAGGCTGCTTTTACTTCAGATGCTGGCTGTATTACAGGGATAACCAGAAGACCCCGCATTGGGGTCTGACAGGCTGCTATTAATTTGGGGGTTCTGTGACCTCCTCATAGAACTCATGGATACTGGTGATTAAAGTGCTGCTACAAAGGGTACAAACCAGGACAAGCCAAACAATGAGATACACCAGGTGAGGTCTAGGAGGGTCTGAGCAAGGACCTTTTCCCTGTGGAATCCAGCACACCTTTCTCTTGGCCCATCACTGTACTCACCAAGCAGGAATGTCCACTGAGATTCAGTGTCCAGAACTTTTATTGGGGTTTCATTATGTAGATGTGATTGATTAAATCAATGGATGTGGGTTTGAATTCAGCCTCTATCTCCCTTCAGTGCCCTGAGGTTGGGCTGACTCAAAGCCCTAACCCTCTACTCACAGGAGTGGTGTTTACGGTAATAACTTTCCCTCTCTTGCATCAGATTCAACCTGTTAGCAGAAAAAGTTATGATACAAATAATGGACAGTTTTATTATTTGGGAAATACCAAGGATTTAGACTTCCTTTCTGAATTTAGGAGCAAAAGCCATTCAATTCTGTTTATACAACATTTGCCATTTGATATTGATTCATCTTTTCACTCAACATATATGCTTTCAATCTTCCCAGTAGATGCATGTGTCAACAGTGCATTCTTTTTTTATTGCTGTGTGGTATTACATGGTGTAGAAATACCACAGTTTGTTGCTATTCAACATGCTTTCAGGTCCCTTCTGGACCATTGATAAAGTGTATGTCAGTGGTTGAAGTAGTAGTTGACATATAATAAAGCTCACCTGAATTCTTCATATACTTTGGGGAGAGTCTGTCCTCTGCCTCAGCCTGAGAAAATCACCTATACATGGTCATAATCAGAGGGAGAAAATAACACAATAAACTGGTCATGACCAAAAGGAAAGACTTTTTTGCATTAAATTTACTAAATTGCTCTAGTATGTAAAAACGTACTTGTGTACAATCTGGTTTAAAGGAATCCACAAAAGAAACATTCTGTTCTGCATGGGAATGTGGCTACTGACCTAAAGTTCTAACTTATGGATAGGAAGACAATGAATGCAGTTAAATGAGGGAGTCAATTTAATAAGGTGTATCAGGGTCTGAATAAATCACTCCCTGTGATTTCATGAGAAGCTTTTGCTGGATTAACGTTGCTCCATGATTCCTATTACCCCCATCCTGAGTTCTGGTCTTTCTTTGTGAAATCATGCTAATGTCCTGTGCCTTTCTCAGGAGAAAAAATTTTAAGTTATATTTGGTAGAGAACTGTAAGAAGACATGGAAATGTTGGGAGGTAGAAGCATGAAGTGCTAGCTTACACACCTTCATTTGTGTGTGGTCCTGCATAGGCTCTCTCTCGTCCAGCGAGGAGGTCCACAGAACAGGGCAGAGGAAAGTGTAACTGTGGAGTCACTAATCAAGACCTCTGGAGACCAAACAGGAAGCAGGTCTGATTTTATTGCTCAGTTACTATATATATATATATATATATATATATATATATATATATATATATATATATATATATATATATAATATACACACACACACACACACACACACACACATGCTCAGGCAGTAGGCACATGATTTGAGTTACCTCCCTGGCTGGGCAAGAGGTATTTAGACAACATCCTTCTCAGGCCCGAGGGCTTGTCATTGTGGAGGCATGCCTGGTCACTACCCGAAGACCCAAACGTCGCACCTGATCTTGGGACACTTCCCCCCCCTTAATCTTCATTGAATGGGATTTTCCCCCAAATTTTTTGTTCCCCAGTTAAAGTCCACTCCCTGGCATGTTCTCTCTCTCTTGCTAGACTCTTCAGTAAACCTTGCTACCATAATAGGTAGCTGGAGGCTGGAGCTAGGAGAAGCCATCCTGCAGCTGGTTTAAAGGTAATAAGAGTCTGTTTCTTTAATTCAAACTCTCTTAGGATTTCTCACGTCGCTGAATCTTCATTTATGAAGCCTGTGCTGGCCGCAGGCTAAAGCCACCAATACAATTTCTGGCCAACTGTCACTGCAGCGACCAATTGAGGAGTGGGCTGTGGAGCAAGCTAAGGGACTGCAACACACAGCCTTATGCCCAGGGCTGTGCCTATGGGGTAAGTGGTTTGCCACTAACATGCCTAGCACAAGGGGAGTGTCCTGCCACTCAGACACCCTTAATGTATGCCATGTATGCAGTACTCCATGCACTTGTCCCCACATGGTCTCATTCAACATGAGGGGGCCAAACAATGGTTTGGGAGATTTATATGGGAGATTCAGTGAGGAGGATTTGGGGAATAAGTTCATATGCCTATAGATTATTTTGCATGAGAGGATTCTGGTAAAATGAGTCATTCTTTTCATGAGGAGATAAAGTGGTCTCATTGTACTTGTATTCTTTTGATTTTTAAACCTTGATGTTACAATTTCATAGGTTCTGATATGGTGGGCTTTGCTTTCAACACATCTGGAAATATATTAGTGTTCATAGTAAATATGGAGGTTACGAAGTGGCTGAGCTAGCCCACTTGCTTTGTACCCAAGTATTCCCACACTGAATAAATGGGAAGGGAGGCACTGGCTGAACTAGAATTCTGATGCCAGGAATAGAAACCAGCAAAGTATTATTTCCCTTTACATTTCTCACAAAATGAAAAAATTTTTGTTTCAATATAATGGAGAATATCTAATAGCTGAGAGTAAAGGGATGAATGCATAGGTTATACCATCTGAGAGATCCAATATTATGTTAACACTTTGAATAAATCTCAAAGCAAGATATGCTATTGTCTCTTAATTGAGTCACACCAGTTACCTCAAATGGTGACGCCACATATGGCTGGACAACTTCTATTTTAAAATCTAAATCCAGTGGAAGCCAGAAAATCTGGTGGTCTTGCCCTGGGAGACATTTTGTACATTTGATGTGATAATGAACTGGACTGATCAGTAATGACCAAGTGGGAGCCTATAATGTGCCCATGTCTTCTGACTCTTATTATCAGGCCATCCCTGCCATACTGAAAGATACCATAGCCTTGGCTATGTTTGTGATGTTTTAATATACTGATAATGCAATCATGTTTACAGGGAAGTAGAGTTGAAAGCCTCTTGGCACGGTTCCCAACCTCTTCCCTGCAGTGTTTGACAAGAAAAAGAAATATAGCCAAAGGCTTGTTGTATTCAAAAGAATTAAGTGGACTTTTCCCAACTGCTAGGGGAATGTTCTGTACATACTTGAACTTTCCCTAATGATGGGGTGTCACTGTGGTTCAGCATGGTTGCTCTGAGCATTGGTGGAATGACTCAGGATGGCGTCATGGCAGAATGACCATCTTATTTTAAAATTAATTGTTAAAGCCAGGTATGCTGAGTCACACCTGAAATCCTAGGATTTAGGTATACTGAGACAGGGGGATCATGAGCTTGAGGTCAGCCTGAGAAATACAGAGAATCCTATCTCAAAATAAATGAATAAATAAATATATAAATATTTTTTTCAGTGTAAACAAAATCATTAAATAACCATCATATTTTATTTGTCCATATCATTATTTAGTAAATTAATCTGGTTGTTAAAGTTTATTTTCCTAAATTTTAATATTGTGAAAGTTCTCTCTTCTTGGTAATGTCACTAGGAACAGGTTTTTGTATTTTTTTTAAAAAGAGAGAGAGAGAGAGAGAGAGAGAGAGAGAGAGAATTTTTTTTTTTTTTTTTTTTTTTTTTACTTTTCGGTGGACACAACATCTTTGTTTTGTATGTGGTGCTGAGGATGGAACCCAGGCCACACACATGCCAGGCGAGCGTGCTACTGCTTGAGTCACATCCCCAGCCCCAGGTTTTTGTATTTTATAGTCTCATACTTTGAACTGACCAAGAGGAAAATTTGAAGACAATCTGTGCAGCTTCCAATCACTCTCACATCTCGACTGATGTATTGGTTGGGCTGCACGTATGACTTTTTGCCTCCAATTAATTTATAAGTAATATTACATACCTACCAGGCTATTTGAAGCTCATCCAAGTTGTGTTTAGAATGATGCTTCTTGGAAAGGAAAGAGAACGTAATCAGAATTCCCAGTATGATTCCTTTCTGTGGACCCAACGTCACCCTACCTGTTGCTCCTGGGATGGACCCCACACATTGAGCAATCACTGTTGGAGGCCAGGCCTCTCATCTGGTACCATGAGTCCTGCACCAAAACCTGTGCAATAAGGCCAAAGCACTCTAACATACATTAATTAGATTTATTTGTATGTTCATGTTTACATCATTATGTGTCTTCTGTCAAATGAAGTCCTCTATAGAGACAACTTGACAAATCAATATATTTTTTTCATGTAAGCTTCCTTGATTTCTGTCCCTGTGGTCACAGACCCTCCTCAGCAGCCACAGTGCATGGGGAGCAGATTTTGCCACCCATTCTTTATACATGGATGTTACTGAGGGCTCCAGTTTTTGCCATTTCAAGTGCTGGCAGGATATGTACCTTGCTTTAGACATGCTAGATAAAGGAAGGGACACATGCTGAGAACCTGGATGGGTGCTGCGAAAGGATTCTGAGAGCAGAGTATTTATGGCCACATCTCCCAGGGATCTGCCCAGGCCTCTGTCTCTTGTATTCTCACCAGAGCTGTTCAGCATCCAGCTTTAAAACCTGCTCGCTGAATGGGGACAGATGACATCTCAGTAATGTGCACATTTGTGTGTCAACATTCAGAGGTTGAGCAACTGCATTTTCAACTTCAATGTTGCAAAAATATTTTCTAAGAAGCTTTGCTTTTTACATATAAACATACACCTGTTGAGTGGATGGTGCTGCCTGTATCCCAGTGACTGAGAGGTTGAGAAGGAGGATTGGAAGTTGGAGGTCAGTTTCCCCAACTTAGGGAGTCCCTGAGCAACTTTTTGAAACAGGTTTTGGGTGGCTGCTGCTGGGTTGGGGTGGCTGCTCTGTTCTTGTTCTTGTTCAACTTCTTGTTTTGCTCTGGCTGGGGCTGTCTTAGGACCTGCACATGGTCCAGGTGGGAGCACCTCCCCTAGTTGCCATGCTCATTGCTGCTTCTGGGGCCCCACACCGCTTTTATGCAATGTGTGTGTCCATCTTTCAGCAACCTGAGTTTACTACATACTGAATATCAAGTGCCTTGTCGGTGTCTGCATACAGGTGTGTGACATTCACACAGATGGTTGGCCTTTAATTGCCCTTTGTGGAAATTCCAGAATTTGTGAAAGAATCTCGTGACCTCACCTAAAAGTAAAAGGATTAATTTTGGGCAGGAGCTTAGAGACAAGGGCTAAAAATTTGTTGAGGGTTGGTGTATGGTGAAAAGTTTTATTTATAAATCAGTCTCTTATGCAAAGATTCCTGGGAAATATACTGTAACTGTTCTGACCCTGGGATGCCTGGGTAAATCAAACTGCTCTATGTGGTGTCTTATTTTTTTTTTCTAGAAATGATTTTTTAGACTGGTTTCTATATTCCTGTTATTAATTTTGGGGGGACATGTTTTGATTACAGTGACATCACATGACTGTGTCTCCTAGTGCCACACAGATGGGGAAATCCCAGCCTCTCTAATCCCTAAGCAATCTCCATCCTGTATATCTCTGCCTCAATAAAGTGAGTTTCTTGTGCCTCCAGACACTAAAACATGCCAGTGGAATCTCATTGAGCAGAATTCAGAGAATGAACATACAAACTCTTTTTGCTGTCTTCTGATGAACACACATGAAGAAAATCAGAACTGATGCTGGAGCCTCTTCTGGGGTCATGGAGAGTGAACTGAAGGAGATATTCCAGTGTGGTGTGCAGCTTATCAGGAAGAGGGAGAGATGAGTGAATGCCCTTCTCCACAGAGTTGGGAATGGGGCAAAAGGCAGACAGTTTCAGGGTACCAGAAGAGGAAGTGGTTTATGTGGAAAAGTAGTAATGAAATAACCCTGGGTCTCCACAGCTGAGAGGTATCAGAGAAACCTATGAAAAAGAAATTTTCCTCAAAGAAAGTCATGTTCCAATTTTGTTTTGGTTCCAAGAGAAAGACTTCAAATACTAATTAAAGTATGAAGAGATCATTGGTAATTTTAGGAACTCAGAAGACTCCCTTATCCTGGAGGATCTGTTCCAAGATCATCAGTGGATGCCTATAGGGGTCACTACTACAGATAGTAGTGACCCCTATCTATAAGCAGTGTAATTCCCCCTAGTTTATCTTGTCAAGGTATTGATGGGTGAGTAGCCTATAGAGGAAGAATAAAGGTATGATTCACTTCATGGTCAGGACAGAGAGTGATATTGCATGATTTCATCATTCATTCAGAATGGTGAGCAATTTAAAATGCATACATTGTTTATTTTTACAATCTTGAATTACATAGGTAATTCATGGGTAAGTGAAAGGATAGAAAGTGAAATCACTTTTTTTATTCTTATTAGATATACTTGACCGTAGATAATATTTTAATATATTATTCACTCATGGAAAAGTGAAATCTTTGATAAGAGGGAACTGGTGCATTTTACATTTTTCCTTGCTATGAGCAAAAGACATGACATGAAAAATTAGAGGAATTTTTTTTTTCTTTGGGGGTATGTGTCACAGTTTCAGAGGTCTCAGTCCATAGATGGCTCACTCCATTTCTCTGGGAGTTAAGGTAAGGCATAACATCAAGATGGAAGAGTGCTATTAAGAAAAGTGTCTCAGGACATGATCAGGAAGCATAGAATAAGCTCAGCTCACAAAATGTATACCAAAGGTATTCCACTCCCAGGCACAGTCTACTTGCCTACAGTCTCCACTCTGTTAATCACTATGATGGGATTAATGCACTGATTGGTTTAAGGCTCTTCTAACCAAATCATTTCATCTGAAAACTTTCTTGTGTTATCTTACACATGAGCTTTTGGGGGACACCTAAAATCTAAACCATAAGGTATTGAAACATTTAAATACACCATGAGATCTAAATTAACTTTGCCTCATGGAAAGTAAGCTGGGAATGTGAAATAACAAAATTCTAATACACACATTTTGGTGTCAAAATGTAGATGTCCTATGAGTTATCATAAGACTTCAAGCTCTAACAGTTAGCTGGTGAATACATGAGCATGCAATGTGAACTGCTGGGTTTGTCCCTGCTAGGGGACTAATGACATTTACTTCTCAGTATCTCACTTCCAGTGTATAATTTTCTTTTTTTACCTGGTATACTACTTGAGGGATTCTGCCGCAGAACATTTTTCTGACAGGGACTGAGGAAGGATCAATTATTATGTGGTTTGTAATGAATTTAACTTACCCCCTTTTAAATTACATCTATTTCATCGTAAGAATATATGTGTTTCAATTATTAATAAGGATCATGAATACTTTCAAACAGGAGAAGATTAAATGATCAAAAATTATAACCATGAGTCTAGTGAGAGGAAACATGGGAAATGAGTCATAATGTAAGCATAGTGTAAAAATTAAGGTTTAATACTGTCTTGAATAGGTAAACTCTAAACATTTAGCAACACTAAATCTATTTTTCCTTTTTTTTTTTTTTTTTGGTCAGAAAGACATCAGTGTTCTCAAGTCCAGTGGATCAGTAAGGAAGCAGCTGTGCCTGACACTGAAAGTAGAGGAGTCCAATGCCAGTTTCCTTCCATTGTTTTTCAGAGCTGCAACAGTGAGATACCTTCAGTCCTCAGATATTCAAGACTTGTAGCTTCTTGATAGTGCACTAAAGATGCCAGTCTGGGAATGGACTGAAGCCATCCAGCTCCTGGGGTAAGTTAGCAGTGGAAATCTCATGAGTTGTTAGAAGACTCACAGAACACAAGTGGCAGGTAAGGCCAGAATAAGGGCTTCCAGAAAAAGGTAACCTTGAAATACTAAGGTGCAGTTGAGAAGGACCCAGCATACCCCTTGGCCTCCTCCTTGCCTCTGCAGGGAATGAGCTTCCTGAGCTCAGGTTCATCATGAGGGCTTGGCCAGGTCTTGGATCTGTGACGGCAGAGAGCTGATGGAGGGTTATTCCAACTTGAGTATTCTGAGAAAAAGAATCACAAACCCTCTTCCTTTTCTTCATTGATTTATACTTGTTCATACACTCAGTTTCCTTGCCTGAGGCAGAATGTCCCCAGATGCCTCAGTTGATCCCAGAACAAGGAGATACAAGTCCTCTTACTCTCAAATGCCTTGCAGCATCTGGCTGCAGATTCCAATGCTTTTGTGATAAATTTGTCAACCCTATACAAGTGAGGTCTCAATTCTCTCTCTAACTCATCACCAAAAATTTGGGGTCTCAAAATGAAACCTGGGAAATGGGTCAAAATGTAAGCAGAGGTTAAAAATTAAGATTCAAAACTGTCTTGAATGGGAGGATTATTAGTAAACCCTAAGCATTTAGCAACACTAAATCTGTTTTTTTGCTTTTGTTTTGGTGGTGCTGAGGATGGAACCCAGGGCCAAAAACATGATAGCTAAGCACTCCACCACCTTGCCATATCATCGGCTCTGTGCTTTTGTTCTTAAAGCCTCACATGCACTTCTTAGACATAGTGTGTCTGAAATCTGACTTCCATTTCAAACCTAATTTTATTTGTTTGCATGCAGATATATGTATGAATAGAAATAGACTTTAGACATTAATATATGGTAAAGAGAAAAGAAAACATCTGTGAAGCTAATGGTTAAGTATCAGAGTTACATTTGTAACTTTAGAAGAGTGAGTTTCATAGATATATATGAATAAATTTCTTTTTGTATTTCACAATAAAAATATTAAAACATGTTAAACATTTACATTAACAAATCCAAAACTGGTAAATACATGCTTGTTGTATTTGCAGTAGACTAGACTATCCATGAAGAGAAATCAAAGGAACTTCCCTATTCAGAATATACAGCCTAGATATTAAATATTTTTTTGTATTCTGTTAACAACAACAAAGAGAAAAAAATAAAGGCTTCAAGCAAATTAATATGCTCTGGAACATTCCCCTCATAGATAAGTTACTAAGGCATTATGGAAAATAGTATGGAATTTCCTCAAATTCTTAAAGCAGAACTGTCATATGATTGATCTAGGAACCCTATATTTCTGCAGCCTTATTCACAATAGCCAGTTTATGGAAACAACTTAAGTACCGGATGATCTGTTGAAGGATGAATAAAGAATACATGTGGGGGGATGAATATGAGAATGAGAATATTATTTGGTCTTTTCATTTTGGGTACTAGATATTTTTTTAGTAACCATTCTTTAACTTGTATACAACTAGGAATGTTTTGGCCCACTCTCTTTTTTACTTATGATTTTAGTCATGAGATTTGTTTATGGTTTTGAATCATAGAAACAGCCACTTAAACTCAGGGGTGCTTAAATACTGAGCACATCCCCACTTCTTTTTTATATTTTATTTACAGACAGGGTCTTCCTAAATTGTTTAGAGCCTTGCTAAATTGCTAAAGATGACTTTGAACTCAAAATCCTACTGCCTTGGCCTTCTGAACAACTGCACCTGGTTATTATTCAGTCTTTTTTTTTAAAAAAATATTTTTAGCTGTAGATGGACACAATGCCTTTAATTTTTAAGTTTATTTTTATGTGGTGCTGATGATTGTGTTAAGGTGAGATTGCAATAAATCACTGAGTCAATCTTAAAAACTTTATTTACCAGTTTGGTGATCCAGATCCACCAGCTGGTGGGCCAAAAGGTAGGCTGCAAGTCTACACCCTTTGACCTCCTCCTAGGGTTGAGTATACATTTTATAGTCCAAAACCATATTAAAGCATAAGTGGCTGTTGCTATGATTCAAAACCATAAACAAATGTCATGACTAAAATCATAAGCAGAAAAGAGAGTAGGCCAAATTGTCCCTAGTTGTGTACAAGTTAAAGAATGGTTACTAAAAAACATCTAGACAATCAATCTCTGATAAGGGTACATTGTCCAAGAAAAATTGGAACCAAAGAGAGAACACTTTTACATTGCATAAAAATTGCCATTTTATGTTGCCAAACATGCTATGCTAAGCATCTGTTAATGTATACAGAGGTGGGGCTTTTCCTGGGAGAAGCATTTCTTACATGTCATGGAGTTTCAGGGCAAAATGGAGTCTGGTCATTGCCCATATAGCCTGGCCCATAACATTCCACCCTTTTCTAGAAACAACCAAACCTTTGATTGATCTTTTAAATTAGGTAAGAGATTGTAATGGTCAAGCATATACATTAACTTGACTGATGAAATATGTTGTCTTAGCAGCTTAGATCTTATAACATAATCCAAGCAAGAGAAAAAAACATGATTAACATTTTTTAGACCCAAATTGACCTTCATTTTGTGTTTTAACCAAATTACTTATTTATACTGACTGCAATTTTTCCTTTTAATTTTAGGAACCTCCTACTGCTGTAAGGAAAAGAGTGATGACTGCACTTGCTGCTTTGAGCTGAGAGGGGGTGATGTGCAGTGGGGCCAGCAGTTTGGTGCCCCTTTTTCAAGGGGTCCATGGTAAAAATCTGGCTTACCTGTGGATGAGTGCTTTATGAGAGAAACAAAAAGACGTGAGTACTGAAATAAGATTAATACAAAATAGCAGTTGTAGCATCTGGAACCTGTCAATAAATATCATGAAGATGATAGAACAATAATCTTTCACCAAGAGGTGTAAGAATTGAGAAGATATCACCACAGCCTAACAAAGTCTAGGAAGCCTTTATTTGGGAATGTAAATCCTTAACATTGTCAGAGTTATCAGGAATGTAAGCACAACATTTAGTTAAGCTACTTAATGTCATCTGATTTTTATAAAATGTCTTTTTATTGACATGATCTTTGTGTCAGTAGATATCCCTGTATCTTTGTTACTTAGGGCTAGATAATTATACTAGTAAATGCTGATTAAGTCTACCTGTGTAGGAGGTTAGGAAGATCTGTAAGCCTTAGTTTCTCTTGGTAGTTATCAGGCATTCTTGCCTAAGAATCACTCTTCTGTTGCCTTCAGTTTTACTTAATGTAGGGGGCTAACACAAGTGTACATCTTAAGTTACATTAAAATAACTATTATTTTTAAATACCCAGGAGTGGCTGTGTTTTGGTTTTAACTCTTTTTGCTGGATCAAGCTGGCCAACTGACCTTGGGGAACTTGTGAGTAGCCTTTTAGCTCTGCTAGTGCCATCTGTGCTAGGCTGGGTCATGGTCTTATTGACCATGTGGTGCCCTTTGGAAGCATCAGGGATGTTTTCCCTTTCCAATGAGCCTCTTCTTTTGTAGCATGTGCACTGATTGGCTTTCTGTTTTCCAGTGGTCTCATTAATCTCTGTGATCTGGAGGTTATGTGGCCTGGGGTTGCAAATCTTTTCTCCTTTTCCCTAGGTTCAGGCTGACTCAGAGGGCAAGAGCCAAATATTGGTTTTCTTGGCCCCTTTATTTTAACCTTAATTTTTAAGCCTTGACCTTAAACACCCAGCAAGTCAATCTTATCAACTTAAAGCAAGAGTACTGTGCTTTAACTTTAATGTTTATATCTTTATAGTTAATTTTATCCCCTTTAATTACTATCTGTCTATATATGGTGGCTTAATAACTCAAATTAGCTTAGGTTGTGTGTTCTTAAAGCAGTACCTCTGCAAAACATTAACAGGCAACAGTTATAAGGAAAATACAGAGTGAAATTACAAGAGTAAAAACATAGTTTGTACAAAATTTTGAAACTTTGCTGAGTTCTACATTATATCCCCTGTTTGAGATCATAGTAATCTTTACAATAAAATCAATCTTTTGAATACAACTTTAAATGAACTGAAATCTGGCCTAATTTGGAGCCATTTTAACATGTAGTAAGATGGGAGGCAGAGCCTTAGGTAAGGTGGGACTCTTCACAAATCTTAGGTAAAGTATTCTAGTTCTGACGTTGATCTTTTATCCTTTTTTAGATACCATTTTATAAAGTTTACGTATATTGTTTCCTGAGTTTATATGAATATTAGCTAACACAATATGATGTTACATCTAAAACATAAATTAAATAAAGGCTAAATAAATAAATCCCAAATAAAATTTGTTATTCGTAAGTCTAAAATTACTATTACAGACAACTATAGTTTGGAGAATACCAGCTTGATAAAATGCTCCTTTAAACTTTTTACTTTAAATTTAAAGATCATATATCTGAAAGATAAGAACACATTTAATATGTAGAGAAGAGTAATAGTACCACAATTACATTGATGTTTTCTTATTAACCAAGCCTAGCCTTTAAAGAAACATCTAGACTCTGTAATATAGTACAGTACTCTAAAATAACAGTTGCTGTTTTACCAGAGTTGCACAAACCTTAATTTCTTTAAGACTAGTTGCTCTAGAGAATAAAACTTTGAACAGACACAATGTAAAGAGTAAATTGATATTTCAAGAAATCCTCATCATTTTAACATATAGATCAAACTTTGGAAGTAGTACGTTAATATTTAACCTTAGGGAAAAAACTTTGAATAGCTTTAACTGTTTGTGTTACTTATATATAAACAACTTCGTTACACAAACCTTTTAAAATTTATCCTGCATTTACATTGACCTTTTTATTACTTAATTAGATCCTCTTGTTGTTTACATAGATATATTATAATTTTATTTTACCACATAAAGACTTTTTTACCTAGAAAGTTTTTCTCCTTTTACTAAATATATTTTTATATTTAGAAGCTTTTAAATATTTTTTGTTGTCAATATATCTGTTGGCCCATCTTTTTGTTTATACTCTGAAATAACCCTTACAAATTTTTGAATCTAGTTAAACCACTTCATTTTAATAAGATGAAATACTTTGTTATTTATAGTACCTTAATTGAAATGCAGTTGAAACCTTGGACCCCTTGTATATATAGAATTATAGCTTTTGGGACTTTGAACTCTTAGTAACCTTGTTTATAGTGATGACACAAAGTAATCTTATACTCCTTTTAAAATTTTCCAATTTATGAAAACACCAATAATGCTTAAGTATATTACCTTATGAAATTTAAGGAGTTAAAGCATGCTTGATGCTATATTTAACAGTTAGCATTTTAACTTTGTAACACACTTAGATGTCTCTTGCAAACACATTTATGATTAATCCCATATATATTAAACCCAATTTACTTATTTTTAAAAACCAAGCTATCAGACAGGTACATTGAACAGTATCATTTTTTTTTGTTCAAGAAAACCCTAGAAACAATGGATATTAGACATTTTATAGACATTAATATTTTATCGACTATTAGACTACATAGAAACAAAAGTGTGTATTAGTAACTTCAAAGACATTTGTACTTTTTTTGTTTACCCAATTTAAATTAAACCTTTAAAACACATGAACAAAAGGTATTTGTATCTATTTTTTTAAATTTTAATTTATGAGCTCATATGCCAATTTTGGTACCAAACATATGTAGTCATGTCAATCAATATACATAGACTGACAATCACCACTGTATATAAAACACTTAGACAAATAAAGGTCTTGCAGTTTATTTTAAAACCTATTAAATTGAGAGCTGTTAGGTCGGTGGCAGTGACTTAGAACAAAGCAGCCCACGTAGGAAAGAAACATCAGGCGCCCTTGGAAATGCCTGTCAATCAGCGGGATCTCCTGACTAACACCTGTCAATCAGCAGGACCCCCTGGCCAATCCTGGAGTTCAGCCAACTCCCCTGACCAACTCCAATGGGACAAGGGACTCTATAAACAATCTTTTCCTGTCCCAAGCCCTTCCCTTCCTGCCATGACCCCCATAAAAGTCCAGTCCGGTTGAGCTTCCATGCAGTTTCTCCTCAGACCCTTTTCCTGGCCACTCTGTCAATCTGATTGAGTTCTGTCCGGGAGTGATATCTCAAGTAAAGCCTCATTGGGCGGCCTTTTAAAATCTGCTTCCTTTGGTTGCTGCTCACCTCGTCTGATCTTACAAGAGCTATTCCTTATAAATTAGCCTCTGAACAAAGCAGAGTGTAAAAAAACACCTTTAGAGTTGGATAAAATAGGTCTAATCAGAAAAACATTAACCTAGGCATGCCTGATCCAAATCATGAACTCAAAAAATACAAAATTTTAAAGGCCTTCCTGGTCTCTATCCTGATGCAGACCCCACTCATCAGAGGTGAAAAGAATTAAGGGGGTATAGTCAAAAGCTGGGGACTCATTCCTCCCTGAAGGAATCTCCTAAAGAGACAGCAAGGGAGCCTGCTTCCACTAGTCTCCTTGAGAGAGACCCCACAGTTTTTCTAGTCTCTTGGATAGTGGCCACCAAAATCTTAGCCTGGCATTATGAAAAACAATTATCAGCTGGACTGTTATGGTAAAAACTTTGGGTCACCTCCAATAGTTGGAAGTTATCCATGCATACCTGCAATTTTTGTGAATATCTAGGGCTGACTGAGAGAAGCCAAATGTCCTAGACAAAATGATACGTTTACCTATCTTAGAAATGCTAATTCTATAAAACTCTCTAACATTGTCTATTCTGCTAACCACTTGCCCAGTTCCTAAAGGAAGACAATCTCTAGAATGCTTTTATTAACTTCAGCTTTTACTTTTAACACCTGTTGGCAGCCATTTACATTTCAATGCAAGCTTTAGTTAGCACAGTTAAAACCCTTTTAAACCATTTTCTTTTTCTCCAGGTAGGTATCAGCCAGATTTCATTAGGTTTCCCATGACAAGGCTAATAATTAAAACAATAGGCAGAAATAAAAGGAAGGTGAGAGACAAAAGAGTTTAACAAGGCACTGAGTGTGACAGTGGCTGTTAGTCTTGCTAGGGCAAACAGTGAAAACAAAAACAAAAAACAAAACATTGCAAGCAAACTGAAATGGAGATTAACATAATCAAAAGGGAACAAATAACAACAAATAACAAATAGGACAAGACAAAAACACAAACTCTCTTCTCCATGTAATCCCAGCCTCCAGATCATGTCATGGTCCGTTTATTAGAGCTTTGCTGGGTCTTGACTGAGGCCTCACTCAAAGTCATTTGATACACCATTGGGCTTTACAATCAAGCACTTGAAACACTTCAAAAGATTTACAACTACTTTCTTACACCCCCTGAGGAGAGCCCTGATGCACTTTAATATTTAATATCAGGAACTCAGAACCTCTTGATTTACCGTCAAGTCAAATGGAGAGAGCAAATGAGGTACCTCCCTACACATGCAGTTCTGTCCTCCTTCAAAGCCTCTGGATTTACAGATGTGCAAAATAACAGCGCTTTCATGGACAAGCTGAAATCACAGGAGGTCCAGACCCTCCTAAAGCACAGAGCTCCCAAAACTAGAGAGGGAGGGTGCCTCTCTCTGCTTCAGACAATTCAGGATTCCTGCATGCCTGAGAGCCAGAGCCTTGATCATCTTGCTGGGGACTCCAAAATGTTAAGGCAAGATTGCAATAAACCACTGAGTTGATCTTAAAGCAGGAGACAGAAACTTTATTTACCAGTTGGTGGGCCAAGGGAAAAGGGGTAGGTGATATTGGTTAAAGGGTATAAAGTTTATACACGATGGAGAACTTTTAAAGATCTAATGAATAGCATGGTGAATACAGTTAATAATATGAGATGTTTAAAATTTGCTAAGGGGGCAGATCTTGGGTACTCTCAACACAAACACACATACACAGAAGAAAATAGTGACTGAGCTGATAAGTTCAATAATTTGTGCTGATCATTTCACACGTATCCAAATATCATGTTTTGTACATCAATGGGTACAAATTAAATTTCACAGTTACACCTCAACAACAGTGTTAACAAAAACAGTAGCACCAGTACTGAAGGAAGGAAAAAGGTTAGCCATTCTCAGGGGATGCACCCAAAGATCCATTCAGCTGGAGGACAGTGCCTTCTCACTCCTGAGAAGCAACCTGTCTCTTTAGGAGGTCTTGGGGATTGTTTTCAGGAACATCACCACTCCTAGATAAAAAAGCACTCAAGTGGATTGTGCAACAGAAATCACATCATTGTTCCTCATAAAGCTCCTGTCAGCATGGAAGGTTTATGTGTCAGATGTTCCAAGCTTTATTTTGTTAAATATAGTTTTGTGACTTTATCTTGCTTTGGATTAATTCCAGTTTGATTCTAGAGAAGGATATGAAGGAGCTATAAGAAACTTAAGTTCTTTACTAGATGCAAATGTGAAAAATAAAACAACCCTTTTCAAATCCTGTATGTTTTTCATGGGGGCAGATTCCATGGATTCTTAGAGCAGGATTTCTGAAATACTTTAGAAGAACATATCCACATGTTATGTTGGTAGGCTGCACATCATGAAAGAAAAAGTGTCATTAACCCATAACTCATGAGGCTACTCCAGAGCAGTAATCTGAACACACATGTATGAAAAATTATGTTTATGGATTGGAAGGGCCTTTAGAATTACCTACATTAGGAGCTGAGGGGTTCTGCCTGGTCAGAAACAATATGTGTCATCTAGTATTGCAATGAGTATTCTCTTGCATCTTGTTTTTGTTCCACTTCTTCCACTTTTCACTTATGCTGTATTACAGAGTCTGCATGGTGTGGGCACCAGTACTGAAGGAAGGAACAAGGTCAGTCATTCTCAGGGGATATACCCAAAGATCCATTCAGCTGGAGGGCAGTGCCTTCTCACTGCTGAGAAGCAACCTGTCTCTTTAGGAGGATTAGCAGTCACTAGATCATCAAGGGTTTGGATTTGGTGGAGGAACATACTCAGACAATGGAGGAACAGGTCCCTATGTATTTGTCTTGTATTTTATTTTTTCTTATGTAGGCTTCCGAGTGGTACAACTGATCCTCCTAACCCATCCAGTCCACTTCTGCCACCTCAAACTCTCTTCAGAAAAATGGGTTCCTTCTCCTGTTCTTCTGGAACTACAGAACACCAGGCATGATTTCCACCACCCACCCCAGGCTGTGGGGATCAGTCTCTTTGCTGTGAAAGGTATCAGCTTCTTTCCTTGCTGGTATGCTGTGAGGTGCAGCTTATGGTAGCAGGGATGTGGGCCCTGATTACCTAAGTCTTGGAGTGAGCAAAAGATTTAAACATGTACTTAATAAAAGAGAGAGAAATGGCCATCAATTACATGAAAAATATTAAAAGCCATCATCAGGGAAATGCAAATTAAAGCCATTGTGAAGCACTACTATACACATTAGAAATGTTAAAAATTCTAAGATGATGATACCATACATGGTCAAGACTAAGAGTAATTGGAAAATTTGTTTTTCTGTTGATTTGCAAAATGGTACAGACCCTTTAACAACTTGGCAGTATCTTATAAAAGTTATAATATGTTTGCTATTTGAACCAACATATATGCAATCTTCTATATTCATAGATTTATTCATAATAACCTCAAACAGAAAATAATTGAAATTTCTACCAATGGGTGAATATATTGTGGTGTTATGGTTATGGGAGGCTATTTAGCAATAAAAGAGAATGAAATATTGACATACACTCCAGGAATTAATCCCCAAACTGGTGTCTGAAAGAAGGTAGAATCAGGAAATAAAACCTGTATAATTCCATTTGTATGAAAGCCTAGAGAAGAAAATCCTGATCTATATTGACAAGGGTCAGATTTATGGTTCCTTGGGGACAGAATTGGCAGAATTGTCTGAGAAAGAAGAGGAAATGCTTGTGGGTGATAAAAGTGTTCTATGTTTGGGTTTTGGTGGTAGTTATACATAAATTTGCCAAACCTCACCAAAATATGAAGTTAAACTGGTACAACTTGTGATATATATAAACTGTTTCTCAAACAAGGAGATAAGAATAATTGTGTTCAGCTAAATACATACTTATGAAGAAATTACAGTTTTAAATATAAATGTTAGCAAAAAAATGTTAAAATCTATGATTGTTATAATCTATGAGAATCTGTGATTTTATTCCAAGAAGCTAAAAAAAAGAAGCCTGAATCATATCCAAATAGAAGAAAACAAAAGAACATAAGAAGAAACTAGCTGTATAATACATCAGAAATGATATTGGCAGAGATTAATAAAATATTAAGTACCCAAAAGCTTAAACTCACAAAAAGAGTATGCAAATATTACCCAAATATTACTAGTAGAAGAACTGTAAAGGGGAACATTACTCAAATCAAACAAATATTAGAACTGTAATAATAAAATATCATGAACTATTTAAAGCCCCAAATTATATGATCCGATAAAATATGGATAAATTATAAACAGGCAAACAAAAAACTTATACAAGAATAGAAAAATTTAAGTCTTAGGTAGTTAAAATAGTTGAATTCAAATTGAAAATTTTCCTATAAAGAAAATTCCTGGCTCATTTATATCATCTATAATACCAATAATATTAATCTTACATAAACTTTTACAGAGAACCAAAACCAAACACAAAATAAGAGGGGAAAAAAAGCAAAAAAAGAAATAATTCTCAATTCATTTTATGAGTCTACCATAATCTGAAAAAAAGTCTGGCAAAGCTATTACACTAAAGGAAACAGTATATCACAGAGACATAGAAATTTAATGCTTCAGTTAAATTTGAAAATTCTAAAAAATAAAAAAGGAAACATTCAAGACAGTATGGAGAGACATAAAAGCCTATAAAAATTTAAAATTTGACAGATCTTAAAGTGTATTAAAAATATAACATATAATGTCTGAGTGGAATCTAATTCAAAAATACAAAGTTGCTTTAACATCCCCAAATAAGTCCACATATCCAGTCATGGTGGTGTATGCCTGCTAATCCCAGTCACTTGAGTGGTGGAGGCAGGGGGATTGAAAGTTGGAGGCCAGCCTCAGCTATGTTAAAGAAACCCTGACTCAATGTTTAAAAAAAGGGCTAGAATTGTAGCTCAGTGGTAGAGTGCCCCTGTGTCCAATTCCAGTAGCGCAAAAATAAATGCACATAGACAAAATTTGAGGATATTATGCTAAATGGCATATCATAAAAAGACAAATAAGTGTATGATTCTCTTTATATTAGGTAGCTAAAGTATTCAAATTTGTAAAGAGAGAAAATAGAATGGTTATCT
Source organism: Callospermophilus lateralis (assembly GCF_048772815.1). Taxonomy (NCBI): domain Eukaryota; kingdom Metazoa; phylum Chordata; class Mammalia; order Rodentia; family Sciuridae; genus Callospermophilus; species Callospermophilus lateralis. The sequence goes on from NC_135315.1 coordinate 60,375,839, forward strand.
TCAGGGGCTGGGAAGTGGGGAGGAGATGGTGAGTTGTTGTTTAATGGGTGATGGGTTTGGCTTTGCAAGATGAAAAGAGTTCAGGGCATGGATAGTAGTGGTTGATACACAATAATATAAATGTCATTAACAGCACTGAATTATATAAAAATAATGGTTAAGTAATGTTATATGCATTTCATCACAATTTAAGAAAATTCTAAAAATCAATGCATAGAATTCAATCTCATTACCAGAATGAGAAGAATCATTCTTAGAGTTGCAGAACAAGTATTTAATGAAATTCAGCAAGTGTCCATGATACTAAACTTCAGAAAACTAGGATTTGAAGGAACTTCCTTAATGTCATAAACATTATCTAAAATTTAACTCATCTCATACTAAAGATAAAATGATTCATTTTCTCTTAGATTTGAAGAAAAAATACAAAAATGTCTACTGTCTGAACTTTTGAAAATTCTAGCCAGTGCAATAACGAAAAAAGTGGTTTAAAGATTATAATGGATAAGTAACAGTGACTTCTTTGTGTACCCAGGCTGTCTAAAACTAGACATAGAAAGACCAAAAGAATGAACAAACTACTATAATTTAGACATAAATTTAGCAAGGTAACTGGTTATAAGGCTGGCTTTTTAAAAAACACGTACATATATACATATATGTACAAAATGTATTAGTTATATATATTGTAGCAATAAGCAGAAAATGAAATATTTAAAAATACCCTTTAAAATATCAATAACATTTATAAATAACAAAGCTACAACTGAAAAATATAGCAAAACTTCTGAAATTGAAACAAAAACTAAAGCAAAAATTAGTGATATTAAAATATCTACAATAAATTCAACTTCAGCATGTCCATAAACTGAAAGTGTCAATATTGTTAATATGCATTTGGTAATTGTTGAGCAATACCACTCCATGCAGAATAGTGCTTTTTAAAGAAGAGTTTGGAAGAGAGCCTTTGCTGGTCAATTTCGTTAGGGGTGCTGATGTGGCCAGGAACTGGGGAGCCTTCAGGGGTAAGCAGTGCCAGCAGTCTTCTGCTACATGGGGGTTTAGATCATTGAGAAGGGGGGAAGTTTTGTTTAACCTTTGATAGAGCTGAGGGTCTAAATCGTGTGTCTTACTTACAAGGGGTCAGGTGGAGCCTGAAACCCAATATTCTCAAATTGTTATTTTTCCTGTCCAGGGTATCTTTGCACATTTGTGATAGGGAAAACCCTTTTCTGCCAGGTGACATTTGCTTGGCATTGCAGGGTAAATAGAGGTACCAGGCACAGTGGCAATTCTGTCATCCCTTTTATGTCTGGAGAAGCAGAACCTGGGGGACTAGGAGCAGGTGGGGGAACATATTCCTCAGGAGGAGTGGAGCATAGCAGGGACGGCATGGTGGTCCTGTTGCATAGGTTTGTTCCTCATGGATGCAAAAACCACGAGGGAATGGTTCAGTGCATGTATTCATTCTGTTGCTCCTGGAGGGAGAGATGCATTTCTGAGAGGTTCATAGTGGAAAAGGGCTGTGACTCATTGCCTCAGGACTCAGTAAGACATAAGTCACTACAAAAAACAGCAGATTCCCCCTAGTAAGTTTACCACACTAGAGTCCAATATGGCTAGAGTAGTCAATTTAGTCATTTGGGGCTGTTGCAGTCAGACCTATGGATAAGAGCAAGGCAACTAATGTCATCAGTCCTAGTCCAGCAGTGTGACATTTTGACCATTGTCTCCACTCATCCCCCATTGAATTCCTGAAGCTTTCAGGGTGGTTTGGCCAGTCAGCCTTCAGGTCTGTGACTGGGGCAGGGCTTTAATTTCCTTGGGTCCTGTGAGCTGGCACGTTAATGTCTGGGCGTGGCCTCTGGAGTGTGGGTCTGAGTGGGTTTCTGCGGTTGGCCTCAGATGTGCAGGTGGTGGATTTCTCAGTATCTACTGCCTTTTAAAGGGGAGAGTTTTGTATCCACGGGCCTATTCCTGCAACTTTAATGGCAGTGGGAGAGGTTAATGTGACAATATGGGGTCCCCACAGGTGGGTTGACGTGGCGACTCCTTCCAGTTTTTTATCTGTACAGAGTCTCTGGGTTGATGTGGGTACAGTTGATGTTGGAGTGAGAGGGGAGCCCTCTCCTGAACATCTCTAGATGTCTGGTGGAGAGTCTTTCCTAGGGCCTGGAGCTGTTGGGACAGGCTAAGCTCATCTATCTGACAGGGACCCCTTCTTAGTGTATTTATTATAGGTGGTAGGGGGTGTCCCAAACAGGATCTGAAATGGAGAGTACCCTGTGCCTCCAGGTGTACAGCAGTCCTGGAGGAGAGCTTAGGGAGGAATCTACCCATGAAATCCTTGTTTCCTGACGGAGTTTAGCAAGGGTGGTCTTTAGGGTGTGGTTCCTCCATTCAATTTTTCCTGAACCCTGTGGTCAGTAGGTGGCATGTAGCTTCCATTTGATTGCCAATATTGGGTGATTGTCTGGGTAACTTCCAGATGAAGGTGGGCCCATGGTCTGACCTAAAGAACAGGGGCAGATGATATCTGGGGATTATTTCTTTTCACAGAGCTTTAGTCACTTTTCAGGCCAATTCTGTTTAGGTGGTTATGGCCTCCACACATCAGGTATCAGTATCCCTTTCTTGGTTTGACTTCCATGAAGTCTCTGTTGTCTTCAAAAGGTGAAGTCCCAATTGCCTGGACCCCTGATGCTGGGTTGGCTGCTGGTTAGCATTAATTTGGCACAAGTTATACACCTCTGGCTCACTGAACTGAATGAAAATGAAAACAGCACTTCAAAATTTATGATAAGCCTTTGAAGTCACCACAGGGAGAAATCTGTAGGACTCAACATTTGTGTTAGAAAAAACTTTATTTTGTCTAGCTATGTTTTTTCATTCCAGAAGTTTGTCACCTGCTTGGTTAAATTTATTCCTAGGTGTTTTATTCTTTTTAAGTCTGGTGGAAATGGGATTTCTTTTTAAATTTCTGTTCAGACAGTTCATTGTTGGTATGTGGAAAAGACCATTGATTTCTGTGTGTTGAATGGGTCCTCTGCAACTTTGCTGACGTCAGGTGCTAGCTTTGGTAGTGTTTTGGTGGGTTTTTCTTTGAATTTTCTGTATGTAAGGCCATCTTGTCTGCTAATAGAGCCTCACTTCTTCCTTTGGAGTCTGTATTCCTCCTATCTTTCTCTTTCTGGCCAACACAGACAGTACAGTGCTGAAGGGCAGTGGATTGAGGAGGTATCCTTTTGTTGTTATTGCTCTTCAGGGACAGTTTTCGGTCTTCCACCTTTGAGGGTCTTGTTAGCTCAACTATGGGTTTTCCTACTCATCCTTTATGAGATTGAGGAAAATTCCTTCCCTTTGTACTCTGTTGGGAGTACTTAATCATGAGACGTTAATTTCTTTTAATGTTTTCTAAGTTGTAGTTGGACACAATACCTTTATTTTATAAATTTATTTGTATATAGTGCTGAGGAACAAACCCAGCACCTTGCGTGTGCTAAGCGACTGCCCTACCGCTGAGCCACAACCCAGCCTGAGGCTGCATGTGCTCTTTTCCAGCAAGGAGGTCCACGGAATAGGGCAGAGGAGAGTGTGGCTAAGAGTCCCTAATCAAGACCTCTGGAGACCAGGCAGGAAGCAGATCTAATTTTATGGCGCAGTTACCATGTATATATGCTCAGGCAGCAGCTAAGCAGATTAGAGGCAGCCACCAATGCAATTTCTGCTAACTGTCCTTAAGGCAAGGAGCGGACCATGGAACAAGTGCAGGGACTGCAACACATGGCCTCATGTCCAGGGCTGTGCCTATGGGGTAAGCGGCCTGCCACTCACTTGCCTAGCACAAGGGGAGTGGCCTGCCACTCAGATGCCCTTAACGTATTCCATGTATGCAGTACGCCATGCACTTGTCCCCACAGGAGACATTAATTTCTGAAAGGCTTTGTTTTCCTTTTTAATGTAGAAACTTTGGTGTGTGTGTTCTATTGTGACTGGTGCTGATTCTAAAGCAAGGGCTCCAATCAGAGTCACTGGCGATGCTGGAGGGACTGCCATCATTGTGATGTGGAGATCTTATGTTTTTTGTTATTTTTAATTGTGGAAGGTACCACTATTATGTGGTTGACTTACTTATTAACTGTGTACATATGAAAGGCTGGGGGTGATGGTGTGGCCAGATGAGCCTCAAATGAGTTGGTGCCTTGTGTGAAATGTTGATTTTGGCTTCCAAACTGAAAAAATGCTATTTTGATTATTTATTAAAAGATTGGAAACTGTTCAGTTAAGTAATGTGCAGCTGTTCATGGTGCTAATGTAAACCATTGTTTTACAATTAAAGTAGGGTACAAGTTGACAATGACTTCAAAACACAGGTCAGAGCCTGGGATGGAGCTCAGGGGCAGAGCATATGTTTAGCATGCAGGAGGCCTGTGGCCCACCATCTCACACACACACACACACACACACACACACACACACATACACACACACATTCTCTCTCTCTCTCTCTCTCTCTCTCTCTCTTTCTCTGTCTCTCTCTTTCTCTCTCTCTCTCTCTCTTCCCCCCTCTGCCTCTCTCACTTCCCAGAAATCAAAGATTTTCTCACACTTCATAAAACCAATGCACACGAAGAGTACACTTGCTGCCTGTTTAAAGAGGACAAGAATGAGCACCTCTGGACTCACTGCTCCACTTGAGAAGGCCATGAAGCCAGGTGCCCTGGACGCCTTCCCTGGGCTTTCTCTAGCCTCTTTTTTCTCCCACATAGAGGTTGTCACTACCCAGAGTCTTGTCCACTCTTGTCCTCACTGTTCTTTACAGTCTATGGTAAGAACGTGTTTGTTAGTGCTTTATTATTTTTGCTTGGCTTCTTGTTGCTGTTATCACAAATGATTTCTCTGTGTGCTCTTTAGTTCAGCACTGTTGTTGAGATTTACTGGCTCAATGACATGGAGCTGGACATTACTATTTTTCACTGTTGTATCATATTCCCTGGTGTAACTGTAACACACCTGATTTATCTGTTCTCCATGCATTGAATATAGAGGATTTTTTTCTATTTCAAATTAATACTGGTTTCAGCAAGATGGTTGTGGGTTTGCAGGCAGCCCTAGATCCTCAGAAATTGAACAAGATCCTTTCTAAAAATTCAAAAGGAAAAGGACCAGGGTAAAGAGTACCCCTGGGTTCAACACCCAGCAACAACTACAACAACAAAAAATTAGACCTGTATGGCACTTACCCTGCTAAATAAACTTTATCAGCCCCTTCCAACATTATGTGACCAAAAACAAATGAGACTGCACTGATTTGAAAAATGCAGACTAGGCATATCCCTGGGCTAGAATGATGAGGGATTGCTGGAGGGGAGATGGGAGTGGTTGTGGGTACCAGATTCAGGAAAATGTTCTGGAACTACATAGTGGTGATAGGTGCAGTGTTCTGAGAATGTACTTTATGCCAATAAACAGAATCTTTAACAAACTATTTAATTTGAGAAAAGTAATATTAAAAAAATAAGTAAATACATACAACAAAAAGAATGAAAAAATGAATGCCAGGAGAGGGTAAGAGCAGCTCTGGCATGGGAATAGGTATAAGGGGGAGCTCAATGGGTTTCGCTGGCTGAGGGGCCACCAGGAGCTGCTGGCCTGGAGCTGACATTTCAGGCATTTCCAGCTGTAGTGCTCTCCCAGATGGTGGAAGTTGGCCAGTTGTCTCCTCAGTCACCAGAAATGGCCCTGCATGTGCAAGTAAAAGTAAAAGTTGCCAACTATCCATGTTCCTTCCAGGGACAAAATGCTTTTCACTGCCTTCCTCAGAGATCCACACACAAACCCACCCCTTGAGAGTGTCCCCAGAATGCATGCAGAGAATGGCAACTGTGTTTCTGCCCCGCCCATGTTTCTGGAAGATGTGCTTTGCATGTCCAGCCCTGTCCCATCCCCATATGCTCACAGCCACCACCCCAGACCTTCTCACATGGGCTCTGGGTTTTCAATAAAGCCCAGGATGTTGTGGTCTTCATCCTCCAAGTCATGGCCTGTCACATAGACATGGCAATGGATGTTCCGAGCAGGATTATGAAGCTGCTGTAATTCTATGAGTGAGGACACCACCCTAGAGGAATGGGGGCTGGGCTCAGAGAGGTGCAGGGCCAGTTCCAGGACTCACAGCTGTATATGACCCTGTCACCTTGCGCAGGGCTTACCTTCTCCACATTACGTCTGTCTCCTCCTCGGTGGAGGAACTGGATGTGTTGGATGTGAAAGAGGAGTCATCATCTAGGCAGTCTGGCTCTAGCATTTCCTCCAAGCTCTCTTTTGTGCATGGCGAGAGGAGGGGATTCAGTTTCATTTTGTTGCATATGGATTTCCAATTTTCCCAACACCATTTGTTGAAGATGCTATCCTTCCTCCATTGCATGCTTTTAGCTCCTTTATCAAATATAAGATAGTTGTGGCTTTGTGGATTAGTCTCTGTGTCCTCTATTCTGTTCCATTGGTCCGCCCGCCTGTTTTGGTACCAGTACCATGTTGTTTTTGTTACAATTGCTCTCTAATATAGTTTGAAATCTGGTATCGCTATACCGCCTGATTCACACTTCCTGCTTAGAATTGCTTTTGCTATTCTGGGCCTTTTATTTTTCCATATGAATTTCCTGACTGCTTTCTCTATTTCTACAAGAAATGCCATTGGGATTTTGATTGGCATTGCATTAAATCTATAGAGAACTTTTGGTAATATCGCCATTTTGATGATGTTAGTTCTGCCTATCCATGAACAGGGTATATTTTTCCATCTTCTAAGATCTTCTATTTCTCTCTTTAGGGTTCTGTAGTTTTCATTGTATAAGTCTTTCACCTCTTTTGTTAGGTTGATTCCCAAGTATTTTATTTTTTTTGAGGATATTGCGAATGGAGTGTTTTTCCTCATTTCCGATTCAGAAGTTTTGTCGCTGATATACAGAAATGCCTTTGATTTATGCGTGTTGATTTTATATCCTGCCACTTTGCTGAATTCATTTATTAGGTCTAGTAGTTTTTTTGTAGACCCTTTTGGGTCTTCTAGGTATAGAATCATGTCATCCGCAAACAGTGATAATTTAAGTTCTTCTTTTCCTATTTTTATGCCTTTAATTTCTTTCGTCTGTCTAATTGCTCTGGCCAGTGTTTCAAGAACTATATTGAATAGAAGTGGTGATAGAGGGCATCCCTGTCTTGTTCCTGATTTTAGAGGGAATGCCTTCAATTTTTCTCCATTCAGAATGATGCTAGCCTGAGGCTTAGCATAGATAGCTTTTACAATGTCGAGGAAAGTTCCTGTTATTCCTAGTTTTTCCAATGTTTTGAACATAAAGGGATGCTGTACTTTGTCGAATGCTTTTTCTGCGTCTATCGAGATGATCATATGGTTCTTATCTTTAAGTCTATTTATGTGGTGAATAACATTTATTGATTTCCGTATATTGAACCATCCTTGCATCCCAGGGATGAATCCTACTTGATCATGGTGCACAATTTTTTTGATGTGCCTTTGTATCCGATTCGCCAGAATTTTATTGAGGATTTTTGCATCTAGGTTCATCAGAGATATTGGTCTGTAGTTTTCTTTCTTTGAGGTGTCTTTGTCTGGTTTCGGAATCAGGGTGATGTTGGCCTCATAGAATGAATTTGGCAAAGCTCCCTCTTTTTCTGTTTCCTGAAATAACTTGAAAAGTATTGGTATTAATTCTTCTTTAAAGGTTTTGTAAAACTCCGCTGTATACCCATCCGGTCCTGGACTTTTCTTGGTTGGTAATCTTTTGATTGCTTCTTCAATCTTATCCATTGATATTGGTCTGTTCAAATTGTGTGTGTCCTCCTGACTCAGTCTGGGCAAATCATAGGATTTAAGAAATTTATTGATGTCTTCACTCTCTTCTATTTTATTGGAATATAGGTTTTCAAAATAATTTCTAATTGTCTTCTGTATTTCTGTAGCATCTGTTGTGATCTTGCCTTTTTCATCCCGTATGTTAGTAATTTGAGTTCTCTCTCTTCTTCTCTTCATTAGCATGGCTAAGGGTCTGTCGATCTTATTTATTTTTTCGAAGAACCAACTTTTAGTTTCGTCAATTTTTTCAATAGTTTCTTTTGTTTCAATTTTGTTGATTTCTGCTCTGATTTTAATTATTTCTTGCCTTCTGCTACATTTGCTGTTGTTTTGCTCTTCCTTTTCTAGGACTTTGAGATGAAGTGTGAGCTCATTTATTTGTTGGTTTTTCCTTTTTTTGAGGAATGACCTCCAGGCGATGAATTTCCCTCTTAAAACTGCTTTCATTGTGTCCCATAGATTCCTATATGTTGTATCTGTATTTTCATTTATCTCTAAGAATTTTTTGATTTCCTCCTTTATGTCTTCTGTAACCCATTGATCATTCAGTAACATATTGTTCATTTTCCATGTGATGTAGGATTTTTCCTTCCTTCTTTTATCATTGATTTCCAGTTTCATTCCATTATGATCAGATAAAATACATGGTATTATCTCCACCCCTTTATATTTACTGAGTGTTGCCCTATGGCATAATATATGGTCTGTTTTTGAGAAGGATCCATGTGCTGCTGAGAAAAAAGTATATTCACTTGATGATGGTTGATATATTCTATATATGTCAGTTAAGTCTAGGTCATTGATTGTGATATTGAGCTCTATAGTCTCTTTATTCAACTTTTGTTTGGAGGATTTGTCCAATGGTGAGAGAGGTGTGTTGAAGTCACCCATAATTATTGTGTTGTGGTCTATTTGATTCTTGAACTTGAGGAGAATTTGTTTTATGAACATTGCAGCACCATTATTTGGTGCATAAATATTGATAATTGTTATGTCTTGTTGGTGAATGGTTCCTTTTAACAGTATATAATGTCCTTCCTTATCCCTTTTGATTAACTTGGTCTTGAAGTTGATTTTATTTGATATGAGGATGGCCACCCCTGCTTGCTTCCGAGGACCGTGTGCGTGGTATATTTTTTCCCACCCTTTCACCTTCAGCCTGTGTCTGTCTTTTCCAATCAGATGTGTCTCCTGGAGGCAACATATTGTTGGATTTGTTTTTTTAATCCATGTTACCAGCCTATGTCGCTTTATTGGTGAGTTTAAGCCATTAACGTTTAGAGTTACTATTGATATATGGTTTGTACTGCCAGCCATGTTTAATTATTTATCTTTTTTTTTTTTAAATTTAGTTTGTTTCTCCATGATTAGCTTTCCCTGCTGTCCTCTGTCGTTACCGAGGCTCTTCCCACTGATGGTTTTGGTTGTTGTTTTTCATTTCTTCCTCGTGTAGTGTTTTGCTCAAGATGCTTTGCAATGCTGGTTTTCTGGCTGCAAATTCTTTTAGCTTTTGTTTATCATGAAAGATTTTTATTTCGTTATCATACCTGAAGCTTAATTTTGCTGAATACAGAATTCTTGGTTGGCATCCATTGTCTTTCAATGTTTGAAATATGTTATTCCAGGATCTTCTCGCTTTCAGCGTCTGTGATGAAAAATCCGTTGTTAACCTTATTGGTTTACCCCTGAATGTAATCTGCCTCCTTTCTCTTGTAGCTTTTAATATTTTCTCTTTGTTCTGTATATTGGCTATCTTCATAACAATGTGTCTTGGTGTTGGTCTACTGTGATTTTGTGTGCTCGGTATTCTGTATGCATCTACAATTTGTATATCCGTTTCCTTTTTTATTTCTGGAAAGTTTTCTGTTATTATTTCATTCAGAAGGTTATTCATTCCCTTGGTTCGATTCTCTGTACCTTCCTCTATCCCGATGACTCATATGTTTGGTTTTTTAATGTTATCCCATATCTCTTGGATGTTTTTCTCATGATTTTTTACCAGCCTTTCTGAGTTGGCTAGACTCTTTTCAAGATGATATATTTTGTCTTCATTATCTGACGTTCTGGCTTCTACTTGCTCCACTCTGTTAGTAATACTCTCAATTGAGTTTCTAATTTGGTTTATCGTTTCCTTCATTTCTAGAATTATTGTTTGATTTTTTAAATAATCTCTATCTCCTGATAGAGATGCTTTACTTCTTCTTTTATCTGTTTATGTAATTCAATTTCAATGTGTTCTTTCACTGTTTGAATTTGCTGTCTCATATCCTCTTTAAGGTTCCATTCCATCTGTCTAAAGTGTTCCTTGAGTTCTTTATATGACCATTTTTCTGGTGACTCTAGGTCCTCCTGAATATTTAGGCTGTCCTTCATTGTTTGTACTCCCTTTCTTCCTTGCTTTTTTATGCTGCTCATATTACTTCTTGTTCTGTTTGATTGCTGAGTTACTGTTGACTCTTATAAATTTATTTGATGCTTGGGAGGAAAGATATTAGAAGGGAAGGGAAGAGGTCACTAAAGAGAATGAGGGTAGGCAAGTAGAACTGAAGAAAGGGGGAATAAGAAAATTGTAAAGAGATGAAAAGACAAAAAAAATAGAAAATATGGGAAGAAAGAAATTTTTTTAAAAGATAATAATGATAAAAAAAAATGAAAGTTAAAATTTAAAAAAGAAATAATAACAATAAAAATTTAAAAAGGTTAAAAAAAATTAAAAACATAAAAAATTAAAGAACAGCAACCACAAAAAAGAAAATGAAAATGAGAGAAAAGAGAGAGAAAAAAAAACCCAAATTAAAAAAAAATAACAATAATAATAATAATAGTAATAATAAATGCAGTCATAGAGTTCGATTTACTTCTCTTCCAGTAGGTGGAGCTGTGCCCACTGGGTCAAGCTTCTCCTCTCAATAGGTGGGAACCAGTCACTGTGCAGCAGCTCTTCCTCCCAGACTGGGCGGGTCTCCAATCCTGAGTGTCTAGGGCCTTCTCTTGTGTTTCTTCGAGCCAGACCCCGCTCACCTGTGACGCTCACCACAATACTGGCTACACACCAGGTCTGCTGCTCCTGGGAGCCCTGCTTTCATTAGCGCCTGGGCACACTCTCCGTGTTTGCCTCCCTCAGACCCTAAGTTTGTAGAGCTTGGGGCTGAGAACCCCAGCGAATTTGCTTACCTTCTGGTAGCCACGCCCCCGGTATCTGGTGCAAGAGACCTCAGTTGTCAGCACTGGTGAGAGTGGTAGCCGGGAGTCCCGCGCCGTGGTGAGTCGGTGCAAGAGAATTTTAAAAAAATAATAAAAATAATAATAATTAAATAAAAAAATTAAAAAGAAATTAAAAACATTGAAAAAAAGTTAAAGAACAACAACATATAAAAATTGAAAATGAAAGAAAAAGAAAAAAAAAGAAAGAAAAAAATGAATAATAATAATAAATGCAGTCTTAGAGTTCGATTGACTTCTCTTCCAGTAGGTGGAGCTGTGCCCACTGGGCCAAGCTTCTCCTCTCAATAGGTGGGAATCATTCACAGTGCAGCAGCTCTTTCTCCCAGACTGGGCGGTCTCCAATCCTGAGTGTCTAGGGCCTTCTCTTGTGTTTCCTCAAGCCAGGCAGCGCTTCCCTGTGATGCTCACCACAATACTGGCTACCTGCCAGGCCTGCTGCTCCTGGGAGCCCTGTCGCGCTGGTTTCAATGCAGTTATCTCCTCTGTCCATGACCTCAGTTCTCTGCCAAGGTGGTATCCCATGTAAATGGTGACCATTCGTTCCCTATGTCGGGTGACCAATGCAAAGGTGGGTCCTGACTGTCTCTCCCAATCCCCGTTTCAAACCTGTGGCCACTGCCTATGAAGGCTCGGTTGGCTTTTACCTCTGTAAGTTCATAAGGGCCGATCAGTTATTTCAGTGGAATAGTTAGTGCTGAGTCACTAGAAGCAGGCGAACCGAAGCTTGAATGCAGCCGATCCGGGCTCAATGTGTGTGTTCTGCGGGGCCCTGACTGTACACCCCAGATCCACGTCAGCTCAGCATTGCCTAGTGATCCTGAGCAAACAGCATTTAGACAATTTACGGCTCCCGCAGTTGAAGATGTCAGAGACTTGATCTTTCCGCACCCGCCACCATGTTAGATCTCCTCAATGATATTCATGTTACCCTTACAGCTTCCTGGCCTAAGCAAGTTCTTGGGATTATACAAACTGCTGCTTCTGTTTCCAGACCAGATTTCTAGAAATAAAACCCTGCCACCGTCGCCTCCGCCTCTGGGTTGTGCTCACGGGAGCCGCGCTTGTCTGCGACCGTATCAGAGCTCCCGCGGCCGCGGCCTCTGCAGTTCTCAGCCCAGTGCCAGGCCCCCAGGACCCAAGCGGCTGCTGCCGCGGCTCTCCGCCGTCCTCCTCCTGAGCACTGGGCCCCTTGCAGGGGGGTGCAGAACGACCCCAGTGCAGGCTCTGCCCAAAGGTGCAGCGGTGAACAGGTGACCGAGGCACACGCCGCGGCCCAGCCTTCGGAGAACAGGACTTGGCAGGCAGCCCAGCTCCAACCTCTAGATGTGGCTGCCAGACAATGTATACAGAGCCATCAAGACCGCGATCCGAAAGCAAATGGCGGCTCCCGCGGAGTGGATTTTCAGCACCGAAACCACAGCCCAGCCCACAATCCCAATCCACAAACTCTCCCTGTATAAAAATTATTCAAAGAAAAAAAAACAAAAACAAAATCAAAAACGGGGTGCACTGAGCTTTCTTTGCCTCGGGTACTTACAATCCACTGTTGATTACACCTTCAGCTTCTCTGCCCAGGGCAAAGCGAAAGCGCCCGCAGCTCTGAGCAGCCAAGAGTCTGGGAGCCAAGAGGCTCTTTTTCGATCTCTTTGTTCTTCCTACTGCTTAGCAAAGTGGTCCACTACAGATTAACGGTGAATGGAGCTCTAACAAGCTGCACGATATCTCGATTAAAGCTGCTGCTCTGAGCACCATGCTCAGCACTTCAGCAACCTCTGTACGCAGCCGCCATCTTCCCTTAATTTTTTATTTAAATGTCTTTTATTTTATTTTTTGAAGCTATTACAAACGGGATAGTTTTCTTAGTTTCTCTTTCAGAGGATTCATTAGTGATGTACAGAAATGTATTTGATTTATGAGTATTGATTTTATACCTTGCTAATTTTCTGAATTTATTTATTCTAGAAGTTTTCTGGTGGAATTTTTCAAATTGTCTAAGTATAGAATCATGTGATTAGCAAATAGTGATTTAATTTTAATCTTAATTTAATTTTAATTTTTTTCATCTGTCTAATTGCTCTGGCTAGAGTTTCAAGGGCTATGTTAAATAGAAGTGGTGAATGAGGGCATCCCTGTCTTGTTCCAACTGATCTTTCCAGAGGTCTTATGGACTGTGCTCTGAGGCCTTCACACCTGTTGCATGAGTCACGGAGGGCTGTTTTATATTGGGCAGGTCAGGACTAGTCTTTGGGAGCTACTGATCAGCCACATAGCTGCAAATCCTGTTCCCAATTAGTGGCTGTGGGGAAGCAGGAGAGTTGGGGACTGTAGTTAACTTTTTAAAAAAATATTTATTTTTTAGGTGTAGACGGTCACAACATAATGCCTTTATTTGTATGTGGTGCTGGGGATTGAACCTGAGTCATGCCTGGTCTAGGCGAGCGCTGTACCGCTGAGCCACAATCCCAGCCCTGTAGTTAACTTGATATTGCTTCTAAGCCCCTGCCAGTGTCCCAAGCTGAGTGTTGCCCCAATTAAAGATGGTGACCAAGGTGTCCCAAGATGATGGAGGTGGCTGGTTTCAGAGATGAGGTGTCAGGTTGGCCTGAGTGGTGGCATTGAGTGGCATGTTTGAAGACGCAGCTCTGGGTGTGCAGTGTTGTGGCTAGAAGCTATATCCAGACCCTGTCCAGTGTTCCCAAGTGCAGGGAACTATAGCAGTGGTTGCAGTGTACCAAGATAGAGACTACTGTGGGAGCCCCAAGCTGGTAGATGGGGGTCCACATGGGAGTGGCTACCAGGGGTCCTGAGTAAGAGTGGCAGATGGGGGTCCTGAATCGGAGAGGTAGCCAAATGTTTTCTCTAATAGGCAGATGCTAATTCACAATAATTGGTGGGGGGGCATTAGAGAAGAATACCATTACCTTAGATTAGGTAGAGGAAAGTGAAAGGAGGGGAGGGGAGGGTATGTAGGGATAGGAAAGATAGTAAAACAAAACAGGCATTATTACTGTATGTATTTATGTGACTGCATGACCAATATGATCCTATTATATACTCAGAAAAATGAGAAATTATATCCCATCTATCTATATCAAACTTCATAAATGCATTATACTGTCATGCATGACTAATTAAAAGAAATTAAAAAAACTTGGGAATCAATCTAACAAAAGAGGTGAAAGACCTCTACAATGAAAATTATAGAACACTAAGAAAAACTATTGAATAATACCTCAGAAGATGGAAAGACCTCTCATATTCTTGGACAGAAAGAATAAGAATGAATATTGTCAAAATAGCCATACTTCCAGTGCAATTTCCATCAAAATTCCAATGATGTTCTTCACACAACTGGAAATATCAGTTATGAAATTCATTTAGAAAAATAAGAAACCCAGAATAGCCAAAGCCTTCCTTAGTGAGAAGAGAAAAGCAGGAAACATCACAATACAGGACCTGAAATTATCCTACAGAGCTATAGTAAGAAAGAAAGACTGGCACCAAAACAGGCATGAAAACCAATGGGGTAAAGATGCAATGAGAACCCCACATAAACACGATTATCTCTTACTAGACAAAGGTGCCAAAAACATACATTGGAAAAAAGATAACCTTTTTAATGAAAGGTGCTGGGAAACCTGGAAATCCATATGTAGTGGAATGAAATGTAACCCCTATCCCTTATCCTGCACAAAACTCAAAGTGGATCAAAGACCTAGGATTTTGACCAGAAACCCTGCAACTCCTAGAAGACAATTAGTCCCAACACTCCAACATGTATGTTTGTTCAGGAACTGACTTCGTTAACAAGACTCCTAAAGTGAGAAAAGTAAAATAAATAAATAAATAAATAAATAAATAAATAGAATGTCATTAAATGAAAAAATCTCTTTCACAGATTTGCGGGTGTAGCTCAGTGGTAGAGTGTTTGCCTAGCACATGTGAAGTCTGGGTTCAATCCCCAGGGCTACAAGTTATTGTGGCCAGCTACAACTTAAAAAAAAAAAAAACACCAAAAAAACAGTTTTTTCAAGAAACAATTATGAGTGTGAAAAGAGAGCCAACTGGATGGGAGAAATATTTTACCACCTCTCCTCAAATGGAACATTAATACCCAGAATATAAAAAAGAACTCAAAAAAGTTAACCCTCAAACAAAACAACAACAGCAACAGGCAAATAATCCAATCAATAAATGGGCAAAAGAAGAAATGCAAAGGTCAGCAAATTTATGAAAAAGTTTTCAACTTTTCTATCAATTAGAGCATTGCAAGTTAAAACTACACTGAGATACCATTTCACTCCAGGCAGAATGGCAATTATCAAGAATACAAGTAACAACAAATGTTGGTAATGTGGGGAAAATGTTTCACTCACACATTGTTGGTGGGGACTGCAAATTAGCACAATCACTCTGGAAAGCAGTAGGAAAAAAATTAAAAATGGAACCCTTCATATGACCCAGTTACCCTACTCCTCAGTACATATCCAAAAAATTTAAAATCAGCATCCTACAGGGAGGCACCCACATCAATGTTTATAGCAACACAATTCACAATAGCCAAGGTCTGGAGCCAACGTAGGTGCCCTTCAACAGACGAATGGATAAAGACAACATGGCATATATACACAATGGATTTTTATTCAGCCATAAAGAAGAATGACTTTATGGCCTTTACCAGTTAATTGATGGAACTGGAGACTTTCATATCAATGGAAATAAGCCAGTCCCCAAAAGTTAGAGGTAGAATATTTTCTCTGATATGCAGAAGCTAATCCAAAATAAGGAGGGCAGAGGATAAAAAAAGAATAGAAGAAAAAGCAGTGGAGTAGACAAAGGGGACTGAAGGGGAGGGCTGGGATAGGGAAAGACAGTGCAGTGAATCTGACCTAGCTTTCCTATGTACATATGTGACTGTACCACAGTGAACCTCATTATCATGCACATGCACAGGACACTAATTTTCAAACTATAAATAGCAGAAATATCAGTCAAGTACAAGAAGGGGAACATGGGAGGGAGGAGGATAGGAGAAGAGGAAGTACTGGGGACTGAATTAGAACAAATTATATTCCATTGATTTCACAATTGTGCCAAAATGAATCCTATTGTCATGGATAACTGAAAAGAACCAATGAAAAAGTAATATGTATATGGAACATTTTTTGTGTACTATATAAACAATTTCAGGGAGATTTGGCATAGCACCCATAATCAAATTGATTTTATAGTAAAATATCTTAAGTATATATATACAAAACTATTAGTTTAGGTTAGGTTTTGCTTCCAAGTCAATTCAGATCATGTCAGTGTCTTCCATCAAATGAATCCCCCCATTCCACCCCACAAATGGATTTTAACACTTCTGAGATTTCAAATTATAAATAAAAGTGTATGGGTCTGCAGTTAGTCACTCCACATCATGTAAAAGAATCATCTTAGGCTCTGCTGACACTGAGTCCTGGGAAAAGAATTTTCAACATCACCTGTTTTAGGCCTTAGAGTTAGCTGGTTTGTTGAAATTCAAGTCAGGGAGAACCAGAACCAAGGACTTGGCCTTGGAGTAGAAGCCTGTGTGAGCAAAGAGAATGCAGAGGAAAGTGTGTCTGCCATGGAGATGCAGGAGCCAGCACCATTGAACCATGGCTCTGAGCACTTCAGCACTGGTGCTTCAGCTGGAAGATGCAGGTCCTCTTTTAAATCTGTTAGCTCCACAGGAGGCAGCTTACAGGGAGTTTCTGCTTGTCAATCAAGCAACCAAAGTCTTGCTTCTCTGACTGTGAAATTTCTTCAAGAAAAGAAAGCACCATTCTGCAATCTTCAGCAAGTCCCTGATGTGAAGTTATTAGTGGAGATTAAGACTTGAGCTCTGTCTCAGTCCCAGAATTGTGCAGTGGGTGACGCAGTCTCTGCATGCATCTCTTTTCTAAAATGTGATTTTCTCAAATCATATTGGTGCTGCTGAAAGACCCTTCCCAGATTCATGGGGTTGGAGTAGTTTCCAGAGCTCTCTCCTGATTCTCTTGGACTAGGGGTGTTGCCAGGGAAGCCTCAGTATTGGAACTCAATGGTCCAGAGTTCCTCAGGGGCAAAGCCTCTCACAAGTTCCTTTGTTAGGAAGAATTTTGGCTGGTTTAAGCAATTTGTAACCCCAACCATGTTTACCACCTCCATCTTTCCTCTGAGGAGACTCTTGGGAGCTGTGTGCAAAGGCTGGCTCTGGTGCAACTCCACGGTGAGGAAGAGCAGGGTTGGTGGCATCACCATGCTCTTCACAGGGTACTTCACCCTCTGCTGTAGCTGAAGCTTCTGGCCTCTGAAGGTGCACTGGCATAAGTAAACTTGGCCTAGATACTTACTGAAGCCAAAGCTTTGGAGCCTTGGGACCCAGGGTGATGCCTGCACAGATGGAAGAGGGACTCAAGGAATCCAGTTACTGAAATCTTTAAAAAAAAGTATTTTCCCTTGCCCACCTTCCACCAAAACACAAATAAAAATATTAGAAAACATTTTATTCACATTAAAGATCATATATTGATATTTGGAGGAGTGTTGGGGACTGAACCAGGACTTCATGCTCTTGTCACTGGGCTAAACTCCCATCCCTGAAACTGCCTTTTAAGTTGACAGTTTTCTGTAAAATCTCATTGCATTACTGCAAATGAAGATTGATTGCTTGAATTTTCTTTAAAGAATCTTATCCTATGTGGGATTTTTCTAATATAACCTATTATTTAAGACAGCTGTCCCAATGATACTTTTTCCCCCTATAAAAATGCTTTTTAAAAAGGAGACGTACATCACACTACACTAATCCATGCAACAGACTTTTTCAAACTCAAAAATGAGGGAAAGAACACAGAGATAGGAGTGAATTTTGGATAGGATAGAATTTTGGCTCTAGTGAAGAGTCAATTTAATTTTGGGGGTAGGAGGTATCTGGACATTTGATTGGCTTTTTCTAAAATAAAATTATGTATTCTTAGTCTTCTCAGTATTTCTAGTTGTAATTTTTAAAAAAATGATTTGTAGTGGTAGTGATGGAATGCAAAGCCTTTTGCATTCTAACCAAGCCCTCTAGCCCAGTGATGGAAAAAAATATCTGCTATAAACATATTTAGCATTGTCTAAGATTTATTCTCTCAATTGGTTAAATGATTTGAAAAATAAAATCTCATGAATAATCATAAATTATGAATCTAGGATTAGTTACTAAGGAAGTCTTGTAGATAATATTTTATGAAGGAATCATTAAAAGAGGTATTCAATTATTAAAAATAGCTTCAAAATGTTGTGTTTACAATAATTATAATCATTAATTCATATTAATTATGCCAAATAATGAGATTCACAATGAGATTTCCATATATGCATATAACATGCTTTGATCACATCCTCCTTCTCTATTATAATCTTCGGTAACCCCTTCACTGTAACCGTGGTCCTCTTCTCCTTCTCTGAAGGTCCCCCTACTACTTTCATGTTGTCTTTCCTGGTGCTCACAGTCCACAGGAAAGACCATCATCACTTGTCTTTCTGAGTGTGACTTCCTTAGACATGATGATGACCAGTTCCATTCACTTTCCTGCAAATGACCTTTCATATTCTTAATGGATGGGGCGGGGAATATATAGCTCAGTTGGTAAAGTGCTTGCCTTGCATCCACAAGGCCCTGGGTTTGATTCCCAGCACCAGAAAAAAAAAAAAAAAAAAAAAAAAACCACCTCTGGCCCAAGTGTGTTTCCTAACAGTTCCTCTATCTGGCTTCCTATGGGCTACACCAGAAAATCTGGCTCCTCCCCTACGGCCAGGCCACGCCCAAAGTCCAAGCCACATGCCTCTAGCCCTGCCCTGTGTTGCTGAAATGATGTTTTTTTCCTGTGGAACCGCTGTTTTGCTGTTGGAGACATCACCTGTAGAGCTGGGGGTTTCTTCCTTCGACCGCTGAGAGTGAGTCCAGGCTGGGGTCGGGGCTGGAATGCGAGCGGGGTGAGTCAGTGCGAATTGAGGGGCTCCGGCCTTACCGAGCGCAGGTGCACGGGTTGGGGAGTTCCAAGGCTCCAAGTGCCAATGTCCCATGGGGGAGGCCGCGGGTACCAAGGGAGCCTCCAGTCTCGCTCTGCCAGTCAGCCTGTGGCTTGCTCCCTCCTTCTTTCTCAACTGGCTTGGCAGGGACCAGGGTCTACCATGTGGGCCCCTCTAGGCGCCTTGGGGGAGGCAATTCCTCATTATGGGACCTTCTCTGCTGCAGGTCCCAAGCCAGCATGGGATCCAATCTAATCTCCCATCTGTAATGTGTGCACCTGCTCCTAGGGGAATTGCTATTCCTAGATGTATTGAGAGTTGGGTGGTGGGTGTAAAAGAGTGAGGTTACAGTCCAAGTAAAGTTGCTGGTCCAATGAGTATAAATAATGAGATGAATATTAAAGGTACATCCCTTTGGATTATGTATTATCATCATTTGCTTTAGTAAGAGCTGAATTAATCATTGCTGAAATGAGACTAGTTGATTATTGATAAGTGGATTGATTAGGCGAAGGCAGTAAAATATTGGGGAGTGATCTAATGAGGATATCAGTAGGTAATCCTATTATTATAGGGGTAATGAAAGAGGGCAAAAATTTTTTTATTCATTTTTCTTCTCAAGAGGTCTTATGTTCAGTCAATTTCAAATCTTTTGGTGAGGGGTTAAACGAGGGATATGAATGGTTTGAGATTAAATAAGATAAATAGGGTGAAAATTATTGAAATAATGGTAATAAGTCATGTTGATGTATCTAGTTGGGGAATCTTGTTATGAGGAAATTTAAGCTTCTAATCTTGAACTTAAAAGGTTAATGGTTCATGAAGAATTTATAATATTGATGAAGATTAGTTTTCAATGTGTTTCAGTGAAACTAATTCAAGGACAATTGGCATGAAGCTGGGATTAGACCCACAGATCTCTGAGCCTTGTCTGTACTGTAATCCTGGTCATGTTGATGTTTGGGAAGCTTAGGTAAGTCAACCTGGAATAGCATCTGTTTTTAGTCAGAGGGATTGGGCCTGCTCAAGAGTAAAGCACATCTTCTAATGAAGTTAACATGAGAACTGATAATTCTATAGGTAGAACTACTCGAATATCAACTTCTAGAAGTTGTAATTCTCCAGGTTTTAAGTCAGAGGTGGGAACCCTGTAGAAGTCAAAATTTAAGTGTTCGTAATCTGTGTATTCATAGTTTCAATATCATTGGTGGCCTGTTGTTTTTACTATTAACGAAGGGTCATTAATTTCATCCATTATAACATAAAATTTGTAATGAAGGAAGCACAATTAGGATGAGAATACTAGTGGGTAGAATACTTCAGATGTTCTCAATGTCTTAAGTACCTATGGTGCCTGTGTGAGTGAGTTCTGTGGTAAGTATAAGTGAGATAATACAAAGAACTAAAGAGCTGATAGAGAATAGGATTATAGGGTCTGATTGTGAAAGTGTAACAGTTCTTCTATAATAGGTGATGTAGCATCTTAAAATCCTAGTTCAAATTGGTGTGCCATAAGGATATAAAGGATTCTAACCTATAAATTAACTTTGACAAAGTTATGTAATATTTTTACTAATATCTTATAAAGAAAGCTATAATGGTTTGGGGGCTAGCTTGAAACTAGTCACAGGAGTTTCAATTCTTCCCTTTCTTTAATTATGCTTTCACATAGGTTGATCTTCAAATGTGTGGTAAGGTGGAGGGATCCATGTAGTCACTCTGTATTAGTTATTGTCAGTTCTACAGTTAGGACTTCTCTTTTTGGTATGAATGCATCTCACATTATAACAATTATAATTATTACAGCTGTAAGAGAGAGAAATGACCCTATCAAGAATATAGTATTTCATGTTGTATATGTGTCTGGGTAGTCAGAGTATCATTGTGGTATGCCTGATAATCCTAGGCAATGTTGTGGGAAGAAAGTTAAATTCACTCCTAAATGTAACAGTGAAGTTAATTTTAGCTCATGTAGCATCTAGAGTATAACCAGAGAACAGAGGGAATCAGTGAACACATCTTCCATTATTGCAAACACAGCCCCCATGGTAGGACATAGTGAAAATGAGCTACTACGTAATATGTAGCATGTAATGCAATGTCTAGTGCTGAGTCAGCTAGAACAATTCCTGTGCGGCCTCCTATAGTAAGTAGGCAAACAAAGCCCAGGGCCCTTTAATATTGCCACTGTGTAAAGTTGCCAGTCAGATGAAAACTCTGGTTGGAATAGCTGTAATTATGTTTGCTGACATGAAGTATGCTCAGGTGTCCACACCCATTCCTATGGTAAATACATGGTGTGCTCATATGATGAATCCTAAAAAGCGAATGGATATTATAGCTCAAACTATTCCCATATATCCAAAAGAATAGAATTAGATTGTATACTTCCAGATGTCCAAAGGATCAAAATAGTTGTTGATAAAGCATAGGTTTTCCCTCCGGCAGTGTCGAAAAACGTATTTAGGTTTGGATCTGTGAGGAAATGGACATTCCTGCTGCAGGAACTGGGAGGGATAGGAGAGTAGTACAGCTGTAATTATTACTGCTCATACAAATAGTGGAGTCTGGAATTGTGATACGGCAGGGGTTTTATGTTCATAATGGTAATAATAAAATTAATTGCCCCTAGGATGGATGAAACACCTGCCAAGTGGAGTGAGAAAATAGTGAGATCTACAGAGGCTCCTGCGTGTGCAAGGTTCCCAGCTAGTGGGGGATATGCTGCTCAACCGGTTCCTGGGCCTGCTTCAACTATAGAGGAGGCGAGAAGGAGAAGAAATGATGGAGGTAGGAGTCAGAGGCTTATGTTATTTATTTGAGGAAATGCTGTATCAGGGCTATAATCATAAGGGGAACTAGTCAGTTTCTGAACCTACCAATCATAACAGTTACAATTACATTATAAATTTGATCATCCCCTAGCAAGTCTTTGGGTTGACCTAGTTCACCTAGAATCAATAGACTAAGTGCTGTTCCTCCTATACCAGCTCAGGTGTCAAATAGGAAGTTAAGTGTTCTGATGTAAGGATTTATGAACATAGGTAGGAGGTAAAATGGCTGAGCAGGCATTAGACTGTAAATCTAAAGACAGAGGTTGAGCCCTTTTTTACCAAGTCCTGAGGTGAATTATATTGAATTGCAAGTTCAAAGGAGCAGCTTCAACTCTTCTGGGGCTTCTCTCACCTTTTTTTCTGAAGCCAGTTGAGTTAGGCATTAGCTGTTAACTAAATTTTACATTTAGTTGATGTAAGATAAGATAAGATATTCTTGATAGGGTCAGTCTAGTGAAATTCCTTAATTAAGGGCTTAGCTTAATAAAAGTAATTGATTTGCATTTAGTTGATGTAAGATAAAGTCTTGCAGTCCTTACAGCAGGAACTTACTTATTGCTCTGAATGCTGTTGTTCTAAGTTTAACCTAAATTGCTAGCTTAAGATTGATAATCCGGGTGTAAGGGGGAGGGAGAGGGTACATAGAATTATAAGGGTTGGTATAAAGGAGGTTGTTTTTATACTTTTGAATTATTTTATTTTAGTAATATTGGAGGATGGAAATAATGTTAGGGATGGTAAGTAGATAAGTCATCTGTAGAAATGATAGTTTTAGCAGGGCTGTTACTACTGTTTATGGGTATAATAAAGTTGACTAATTTACAGCTTAATAATACTGAGTTTTCTGACCTATAAACAGAATATTTATCCTTATAGTTTTCATTTTACTGATCCTTCACATTTTTTGAAAGATTTCTATGTATTTGGTATTCTTTGATGTTACCATAAGTAGTAATTTTTAAACTTTAATTTGATTATTCATTGCTAGTTTATGGCAATTGATCTTGTATACTTCGCCTTCATAAACTAACTTATTCATTCTGTGTTTGTTCCAGTAGGGTTTTGTCTTTTAGATCCCATAGTATTTTCATGTCAACAATTATGTTGTCCATAAATAAAAACAGCATTTTGGTTTCTTAAAAAAATTATTATTTGATGCAAGTTCCTTAATAATAACTCATGTTGGGGTGAACCCAGCTAATGGAGGAAGTCCACTAGGGATATAAGTACATTAAGAATTATTGAAATTAGTAGAGGAAATTTATTTCATATATTGGAGAGTGAGAGGGTGGTGTTTTTTTAATTGTAATGGAATAACATGAGTATGTTGATTATATGCATAATATAAGTAATTAAATTAAACATAGTTAGTGTGGGTTTGAATGTGATGATTGCTATTATTCAGCCTATGTGAGTGAGTGATGAACATGCTAGGATTTTTTGTAGTTGGGTCTGGTTAAGTCCTCCTCATCCTCCTGATATAAGGACAGTATCACTATTGTTATTATTAAGGAAAAGTTGATAGAGGGAGCAAGTTGAATGATAATTTAAATTGGTGCGTTTTTTTGTCATGTTAGTGGAATTAATCCTGAATGTAAGTGTGACTTCTTAACTTCTTGGACTCATAGATGGAATGAGGTTAATCCCATTTTTATTGATAGCACTATAGCAACTATTAGGGAAGAGATTTGGTTGTTGGAGTTGATTTTAATGTTGGTAATAGTACCTATTATTAAAATTATCTATGCTGTGGCCTGGCTTAAGAAATATTTGGTTGCAGCTTCTGTTGACCAGGGGTTCGCTTTATTAATTAAAATAGGAATAATATCTAGTATGCTTATTTCTAATCCTACTCAGATGTGTAGTCAGAGGGAACTAAATAGTGTAATAGAAATTCCTGAAAATATGGTGAGATAAATGGTAGCGAGTTAAGGGGTTAATTAGTATGGGAAGGATATAAACTAACATTATAAGGTATGGGCCCGATAGCTTATTTAACTAAATTTACTAGTAGGACATGATGTATCAGGTAGCACAAAGAATTTTGGATTCTTAGGGTTAGGTGCAAATCCTATAATTCTAGAAATAAGAGTATTTAATCCTCTGTTGTTTCCTCTGTCAAAGTTCCTTTTATGTTGTCACATTTCTTTAGGTTTGAGGGGTACATATGCTACAATAATGGGTGGGGAGATGTGTCACATACATAAAGCTAATATTGGGCTAAGAAGTTTTTTGATAATAAGTGCATGAGTTGGTCGTATCAGAATCTTGGGTATGATAATCGAATTCATAAGAATATCGAAGATTAAGTTCTTTAGGGCAAAACAAAATGTAAAGATTTCAATGATTGGTGGGTTGAAGAGTGCCCCTATAAAAAAGAGTTGTAAAGCTTTTATTATAATAATATTGGTATATTCAGCTACAAAAAAATAAAGCCAAGGGGCCCATGGCATATTCTACATTGAATCCTGATACGTGTTCTGATTTTCCTTCTATCAGGTCAAAAGGAGCTTGCACTGTTTCTGCTAGTGTTGAGATAAATCATATTGTTGCTAAGGGTCACATTGGCAATATGAATGAATCATATAAATGTTGAGTTGTGATTATGGTTGATAGCATGGATGATCCATGTATAAGCAGGACAGATAGTCGAATAATGGTTGGAGTTACTTCATAGGAGATGGTTTGTGCTACAGCTCCTAGTGCTCTGATTAAGGCATATTTGGAATTAGATGCTCATCCTGATTATAAAATTGCATGTCCAGCTAAGCTTGATGTTGCAAGGATAAAGAGTATTCCTATGTTTATATTAGTGAGGGTTGTGGCATGGGTAGGGGATTCATATTGCAAATGCCAGAGTAAGGGCTAGGGAGGGAGCAATAATAAATAAAATGATGGCAGATGTTAGAGGTTTGAGTGGCTCTCTAATAAGTAATTTTACTACATCAGCAAACATTTGAAGTAAGCCATAGGGTCCTACAACATTTGGGCCTTTTTGAAGCTGTGTATTTTTTATTCTGTTAGAGTTAAGAAAGCCACAGCCTCTAAGAGTGGGACAATCAGGAGGAGTAAATCTACTAAAAACATACATGGTAATGAAGTTTGAAGTCTTTTGCAATTGTAAGCTGCTGTTCTAGGGCAGGGTGGATAATAATTACTAGAATTAGATTATTTCTTCTATTAAGGCATATGTGTAGAATTGGCCTTATTTCTCTTGTCCTTTCATTCAGGGAGAAATATTATAAACCTGGATTTCTGTGGTCTGAACTTAGGACTTTAATTGTTGAACAAAGGAACCATTAATATTGGTTATGCCATATGGATGTCCTGATCCAACATCAAGGTAGTAAACCTTAACTGTGGATATGACCTCTTGACTGGGATTGCACTGTTATCTCTATGGTAAGTCGTTCTGTTGATCAAATAGTTTGGGTCAGTTAATGAGTTAAAATTTAGATAGGTTGGTGTCTGGATTATAATCATTCGGAGGTTGATTTATACTCTGAATTCACCCCAACCAAAATTTTTAGCCCATAGGCAGGGTTTTAGGCCTCCAAGGGGTTATTGTTGAGAGTACTTAGGCTACTAAATTCAAGCTCCCTGAGGTCTTCTCCTCTTATTAATTCATTCCCGCCTCTTCATGGGAATTAAACCATGTCATACCATTCATACAAGTCCCTATTTAAGGAACAAGTGATTATGCTACATTTGCAAGGTCAAGATACTTCAACAGTTAAATATATGTCACTGGGCAGGCAGTGCCTCCAATAGTGTTCTTGCTAGAAGTTATGTTTTTGGTAAACAGGCAGGGTTAGTGTTTGCCAATTTTCTTTTACTTTTGTTTTATATATATATATAAAACTGAGAATCGAACCCAGGGCCTCAAACATGCTAGGAAAATGCTCTACCACTGAGCCACAACACCAGCCCTCCTTTTACTTTTTAAAATCTTTTTCTTAAGTGCGTGCCAGTATTGGGTTAACAATATGGTCAAAATGGTTGAGTTGTTTGTGTTTGATAGTTATTAATATCAGTGAATTATTTGATCTGATATAAACTTCCGCAGGGAGAAGTTGTTTCTTGTTACTTATGTTAACATTATTTCTTCTGTATATTAATAGATCAGTTCAATTTAGGGCTAGGAAGTCATTTCAAGTATTGGTATTAAGTTTGAGTTGAATTTGAGTTAAGTTTAAATTAATGCTTTTTTTAATCGATATTTGCTTTTAGGTGAACTATGGTAGTTTAAAGTTTTACTCCCTAAGTAAGGTTATTTCCTCTTCTTAAGAGCTGTCCCTCTTCAGATCATCAGTTAAATTTACATTTAGATTACTAATGTTTTGGGTGAATTTAAGGTTGAACTAATATTCTAATCTGGACAACCAGCCATCACCAGGCTCGGCAGGATTATCACTTCTACTTATAAATTGTTTCACTAGTTTGCTACATAGGAGCATTGGCTCTAATTAGTTGCTCATAAGTAGCTGGTCTGGTTTCAGGGTCTTGACTTAAATTCTTTTTCTAGTTATTTCTAGTTAAGTCATTATGCAAAAGGTGAAAGTTTTAGTCTTTGCTTTTTTATACTTTTAATTAATCTTTCTTCTTTCCATGTATGGTACTGTCTCTATAGCTCCAGTTAACAATTTCTATCCCTATATGTTTATTAGGTAAATATTTTATTCTATTGATATATTGTTGTTAAGGTTTTAGCCTCAGGGGCTAGCATTAGTTCAAAATGTCCACAGTTAAGTGGAATATTCTGGGTGTAAATTGGGTGCTTTAGGTTGTTAAGCTATATTTTTGTTATTGGAAACACACTTTCCAGTATGCTTACATTTTTATGACTTATCTCTTCTCGTATTATTAGTGGAATAAAATCAGATATCATGTTATAGTTAATAGTCCTTGAAGAGGGTGATGGCCAGTGTTGGGTGGTGTCACTGTGTGTGGCTCAAGGGTCAGAATATTATGCTTTGTTGTTTAGATGCACGAGAAATAGTATGAGGATTAGGACAGAGAATACTAGTGCGAGGACTGTGCCTGGTTTATTAGAATAGATCTGAGGATAGCATTAGCAAATAGGAAACATCACTGTGGCTTAGCGGGGATTAGCGGGGGTATAATTGTCAGGGTCTCCTAGGAGGTCTGGGGAGAACACGACTAGGACTGTGAAGACTAATCCTAGAGTGAGTAGGCCTGGGACATCTGTAATTGTGTAATATGGGTGGAAGGGACTTTATCAGAGTCAGAGATGAGTCCAGATGGGTTACTGGATCCTGCTTCAAGGAGAAAGAGTAAGTGTATTCTTGCTAGGACTTTGATAAGAAATGGTGGAACAAAGTGGAATGTAAGAATCGTGTAGAGTGGCTTTGTCAACTGAGAATCCCCCTCAGATTCACTCATCTAAGCTGGTTCCAATATAGGGGATAGCAGATGGGAGGTTTGTAGTGACAGTGGCACCTCAGAAAGGTGTTTGTCCCTAGTGTAAACTGTAGCCATGAACACTGCAGCTGTGACTGCAAACAGGAGAGGGACTCCAGTAGTCCATGTTTCAAAGTAAGTGTATGATCCATAGTAAAGGCCTTGGCCTGCAGGAAGGAATAAGCAAACAAAGAATGTGCCATTTGCATGTATGTATTGAATTAGCCTCTCCAGGTGTGAGTTTCAGAGGAAAAAGCTGTTATTGTGTCAGATGTATAGTGTATGGCTAGAAAATGTCCCCAAGAATTTAGATAATAAGGAAGTGCCTTGAAGGAAGCCAAAATTTCATCATGCTGAGATGTTGGATGTTGTTGGGAGATTGATGAATGAGTGGTTAACAGTTTTGATTAAGGGATGGGTTTTATGGATACTCTTTTTATAGTTGAATTACAACGATGATTTTTCATGTTATTGGTCATGGTTAAATTCCATGCAAAAAATGACACATATTATATAATTATTAAGTATACTATTTGTTTTAGGATTGTTATCACTAATAAAGAAATAATCCTTTGTTTTTTGATGCCTTTTTTTTGACAGACTACCTCAGTTCCATATGTCAATCATTGCAACTCAGTGAGGTGAAGATTTATTCATTAAAATAATAAAAAATAAATAAATAAAATAAATAAAATAAAAAAACACATATATATACATATATATATTAGTTATAGGTGAATACAATACCTTTATTTTATTTTTTATGTGGTGCAGAGTATTGAAAAAGTGCCTCATGTCTGCTAGGTGAGCACTCTACCACTGAGCCACAGCCCAGCCCTTCTGCACTTTTTATGAGCCTCTGTCAAGTGCTAGGTGCTGTTCTAAGGCACTGGGTATATGGCATAAAATAGTAAAAACTCTTCTGTCTGGAGTTTAGATTCTGATCGGGGAGCTGTATACCAGGTTTCTCTCCCTGTTTTCTTGAAGGTATAGACTTTGACCTAGGGATATGCCACAGGCCTGGTGGCATAATTGTGGAAGGCAAGCCCAAGCCTTCACCCACCTCCACCAATCATCTGCAGATAGAAGAGTATTACACAGTAGGAAAATGATATAATTCTGTGCCAGTCTTGTTCATCTCCAATATGAATCATCATGCAGGGTCACCAATTTTTTAAAAAGGGTAGTTTTTAAATTATTTTCCTATGATGCTGGGGATCTAACGCAGAGCCTCACATGTGCCAAGCAAGCATTCTACCACTGAGTTACACCCCTGGGATTTAGGACAATTGGTGTTGAAATGACTGCTAGTCTGTCCACAGCAGATGATCTCTTGCAGTGTGGTTTAATTCAGGAAACTTAGCAGACTGTCAAAGCTTATTCAGAGAGGAGTGTGATTTGTACTTTAAAAGGTGCAGAGATTCTCTGGAAAGGATGATTTTTCACACATGTTATAAATAATGATTATACATTCTAGAGTAGATTTAGGATAAACGTAAAAGGAACTGTGTCGTATGGGGAAAAGTGGGAATGTTTTTATAATCTCCATTTCACACTAAAACCTGTGCTGATGAGTCTCCTACCAGCCCGTACTGTCATGTTTTTGAGGATATCCTTTAAAACTCACTTTTCTTGAGAGGTGGTAAAGAACACAACTGGAATTTTCAGTAGGGGAAAGGAGAATTAAAACTAGAAAAAGAATTATTCTATGTGAGTAATTTGTGCAATAAATAGTCAAGGGTGTGACTGTATTGATAGTCATTTCCAAATGGATGCCTCACCCCCACACTGTGCCATTTTGAAAATGGTTTTACATTAGGATTTTTTTTAAAGTAATGCCCCAACCCAAAGTGGTACATACTCTACTAGTTAGCAACTCCCCTAACCCTTACATTAGAATTTGATTATAGTCTAAAAGTTGAAGACTGGAACTTAAGGGACCATAGTTGGGATGATATAGGACATTTGAGCCATTGAGCTAAGGAGAGGCTTCAGGAAGTATCCCAAAGAAGGGAATACACAGGGCCAAGAGAACTGTCTTTAGATAGGGTGTGGGCTGTCCTGTGAAAAAGGAATCTGATGTTTTCTATAAATTTTCGAAGGACAGGAAGCAATGGATAGAGGGCGCAGGGAGAGGAGTCTCAGCATGTTCTGAGGAAGTATTTGAAATGATGAGCCCTTGGTGTGGGCTTCAGACTGTTCAAGGGCCTGGTGTAGCAGTTCCTTGGCAAGAATCCTGCAGGTAGGCAGGGTTAAGGAAAGATGGGCAGAATGATTTCTATGGTATTTTCATATCTAGGAAATATTTTAATTCTGTTCCAAGTACTCTTGAGAACTCTGTTGTACTATTAGGAGCTTATTTGAAGGTGAGAGGGTACAGAAAGATGGCTACCCCATAACTATTACTATATTTAATAGCTATCCAAGGTGTTGGAAGTGGATTTGCATATGCATGTGTCCAATGTCCATGTGTTAAATGCTTGGCAGAAATTTTACAGTAACCCTGTGGGACCAGTTTTCCAATTTGCATGGATGAGGGAATTCAAGCTAAGAGATCTTAAAAAACTTAGCAAGGCCTTGCTGTCAATTAAGGGGAAGTGGAAGCAAAGATGCAAACATGAGTCTTGACTCAGAAACCTAAATCTGTGACTTCTGAAGAAAGTCTGCTTTCTTCCTGAACCTCTACCCTTTTTGTAAACACATTGATAGATGGTGTTAGATCTCTTCCCACCCAGTGTTGATGATGATGCAGTATTTCTTTCCTTTATATTAACCTGTCTGCCAGATTCTCCTCCTTTGCAGATTCTGTGTTCTCTTGTAAAGCAGGGGTCAGCCACCCTTTGATGTAAAGGACCAGGTAATATTTTTGGCTTTGTGGTTATGCCCAGTCTGTAGGTGCATACAGGATCAATTTGTGAATGAAGGAGCATGGCTCAGATTTTGTAAAAAGTGGCTTTGAAGGGACTTGATTTGGCTCATGGCTGTATTTGCTGATCCCTGCTTCAAAGCCATGGTAGACATCAGTGTTCCTCCTTGGTCTCTTCAGGACTTTGATCATCCCATATACATTTCTGTTTATGGTCAAGGTTAATTGCATTGTAGTTCCACATGTTTTCTGGTTTGGAATCCTGGGATGTCCCAATTGGAAAACCCCTTGAGGGCTCTTGGCTGGAGGTGTACTTTCCTAGCCCTCTGATGTGACTATCCACTGAGCTACCTGAGACAAGATGGTTCCATGGCATGTGTGCACATTGAGAACTCTTGCAGATGGTGGCCTGTCTGAAAGTGGCGTGTTCACAGAATGCAAGACTTGGCAGCAGTTAGGAAGAACTTAGTAACTTAGCAAGGCTGTGTTTTCTAACCCAGCTTGTCAAAATATATTGTTTGGAGAAAAAACAAAGGATGGATTTGTGAAATGGTGCTGGAAACATTGAATGTATGTTTTGTCTATATGTTTTATAAGGGTCAGGCCTGTGTGTGCATGGAGAAGGCCTGAGGTTTCCAGGAGCCCTCACTTCTGGGGGACAAGTCTGGTGATTTTTGCCTAATATGGTGTTGAAGATCTTGACAAGGAGGATGTGTTTGCATGTTACTTGTTTAATTAAAATTTAAGAATAACAAAAAAGGATCAGCTGAGTTTCAGCCTGTTTATAATTACCAGGGGCCGAAAGCAAACATTCAATGGAAGAAGTGCACTAGGCTTTCTGGGAGAGCGTCCCTCATGGCCTGCTGGATTATTGATACTCCATGCAATGCAGCATCCTCATTACATAATAGGGACATGCAGCCCAGAGTAAATGGAGTGAGAACCTCAGCTGTGATGACCTCTAACCTCCTTCCTTATGACATGAGTTCTCTTCATAGTCTCTTAACATCTTTTCTCCATTGTACTTTTACCTTTAGCATCAGGAATTTTTAATATTTCATGGAATGATGTGAAAGAAAAACTGCACTAAATGTAAATTTGGGCATTCATTTCAAAGCATGTAAAGGAATCATAATTTATTTCATTTTGATGTATGGATATAGTGCCATGGTCTATAGCACATAAATATTTCCAAAGGGTTTGGTTCACATTTGGAATTTCTATGCCAGTATATGCTATTCCTGCATTTTATGGTGACATAAGGGACAAATTAATGTATTTATATTCTGCCATGTTTCATAGAATTTTATTAGAGCTTAGCACTTTTAAAATTCCATGTCTCTTGAGTGCATAATAATGTGTGTAAATAAAGCTACTTAAAAAAGATCAACAAATTTGAAATTTTGTTATGTGGGTGGATACTAAAAAAGACTCAGATTACTAAAATGAGAAATGAAAATATTACTGTCAGTTTTACATTAATTATAAAATGTAATCAGGCTCAATGGCACACACCTGTAGTCATGGTTACTCCAGAATCAAAGGAAGGAAGACCAATTGAGCCCAGGAGTTCAAGGTCAGTGTATTTAATATGACTGAACTGCACCCTTAGAAATGGTAATGATGGTTAAATTTTAAAATAAGAAAATTTTAAAGAAAGTAAATGTCTTGGAACATAGACTTGATCCTGAAAGCTCTGCAGTTTTAGAGTTGACCCCAAGTGTTTGGTTTTAGCATAAGCCCATTCTCCATATTCTTAAAAGCTTTGCACCTTGCAACAGTATCTCCTTGTCATTATGTTCAAAGAGCTACACATCTTCTTTTTTTGTAGTTGAATTGTGAGGATTTAGCAACACCGATGTCATCACTTTCCTTCTTTTGAGAGCCTGCTCCCTTTACCTCCATTTGCAGTCTCAGCTTGATGGGAGTCTTGAGAAGCCAGGAGACATGGAAATCAGGGGCTGCCTACAGCTCAGATGTTTGTAATGAGAGGGGCTTACATACATGAAATCATGTCATCTGCAGACAGGGATAATTAATCTCCTTCTAACTAGTTATACATGACAGCAGAATACATTTTGATTCATTGTGTACAAATGAAGCATTTCTCTGGTTATCCATGAAGTAGAATCACACCATTTGTGCAGTACACCATTCGTGCAGTTGTTCAGGTACCTAGGATAATGATATCGTCTCATTCCACTATCTTTCCTACCCCATGGCCTCCTGTCCCCTCACTTTCCTCTGCCCAATCCAAAGTTCCTCAGTTCTTCCCATACCCACCCCTACCTTATGGATCAGCATCCACATATCAGAGAAAACATTTACCCTTTGGTTTTGGGGAATGGCTTATTTCGCTTAACATGAAATTCTCCAGCTTCATCCATTTACCTGTAAATGTATGGCCAGAACTTCTAATAGTATGTTGAACAAGAGTTTTGTCTTGTTCCTGATCCTACAGGAAATGATTTCACCTCTTCACCTTTCAGTGTGATGTTGTTTGGGGTTTGTCATCCATTTCTTTTATTTGGATGAGGCACATTTCTCTTATTTCTAATTTTTGAGGTTTTCATGATAAAGAGAAGTAGAATTTTACCGAATGATTATTCTCTAATGATTTCAATGGAGTTGTGATTTTTAGTTTGGATTTCTTTATTGCAGCATATCACCTTTTTGTATTTACAGAGGTTGAAATATCATTGCCTCCCTGGGATGAATCTCATTTGATGGTGGTGAATGATCTCTTTGGTGTGCTATTAGATTAGGTTTGGTAGCATTTTGTTGAATATTTATGCATCTATGTTCATCAGGTTTATTAGGTCTGTTGTAGTTTTTGGCTGTGGAATCAGAATAGTTCTATCCTTAGAAGATGAATTTGGAAGGATTTTAGAAGAATTTGAGAAGAATTGTGCTCTTTGTTTCCTTTTTCTGTTTTTTTCAGACATAGGGATTGAACCTCGGCCTTATCCATGCAAGGCCAGCACATTACCACTGAGCTACTGCCCTCGCCCTGAATACTTCTTTAAAGGGTTGTTAGAATTCAGCACAGAAGCCATCAAGTATTGACTTCCTTTTTATTGGGGGACTCTTCATTATTTATTAAGCATCTTTTACTCACCATTGCACTAAGATTTTCCATTTCTTCATAATTTCCTCTTGGTAGATTGCATGTGTCAAGGTATGTATCCTGCTAGATATTGAACTTGCTGGCATATGGTAGTGGTCTCTTCACAGGAGTTTCTTATGATTCTATTTATTTTGTGTCAGTTGCAGTGTCTTCTATTTCACTTGAATCTTCTTTCTCCCCTCCCCTCCCCCGTTATCTATCTAAGTGTGTGCTGATTTTATTTCTAAACGCCTGGTCTGAGTTCCATTGATCTTTTTTATTGTTTCTGTAGTTTTAATTTTACTTATTTCTGCTCTGATATTTATTATTATTGTTTAAAATCAACTCTTGGTTTAGTTTGTCCTTCTTTCTTTAGTTCCTGGAGGTATTGCTTTAGTTTTTGTTATCTTTGATCTGTTCTGATGTTAGTGTTCGTCGCTATAAATGTCTCTCATTGACCTTATTTTTTGCATAGTATAGGTTTTCTTTCAGGGCGAGGGCACTAGGTAGGAGGCTGAGTGTTGGGGCTGCCCTTCCTTGGTGGATTCTCAATTGGTGGGGCTTTTGGGGGGACCAGCATGTTAGGTGAGCCCAGGGCCACAGAAAGGAATTATGCTGAGCTTTCTGACAAAGTCTGTTTTCTGTCTGAGAAACAGCATTCTAAACCCACCTTGGCTGTGCTTTGAACAGCCCAGGCTTTAATATTTTGAGTTAATTGAAGGTGGAATCTAGATCTGTTTTCCAACATATGCAGCAGCAGAAACTCCAGAATTCCTTCCTCCATCACCAGAGCAGCTAGTCTCAGATGGTCTCAGGTGTTCATGTTTTCTCTTGGTCAATTCTAAATATTAGAGTTATTAACATAAAGACCCTAACATCCATGTTAGGAGGTAGGACTTTCAAAATATTAGAATTTATGGAAGTAAAGTTTAATGACAAGAAATAATTTGCAAAACACTTACATTGTCAAGTACAATAACAAATGCCTATCTCTCTCCTTTTCTGTTTTCTTTTTGAGACAAAGTCTTAGTAAGTTCCCCAGGTCTTGCTAAATTGTCTAGGTTGACTTTGAACTTGTGATCTTATGTCTCAGCCTTCTGAGTCCCTGGTCTTACAGGTGTGTACCAGCATACCTAAATACATGGCTATGTCTCAGTGATACTATTTTATTTTATTTTATTTTTTTATTTGTTTAAATTAGTTACACATGACAGTACAATGATCTTGACATATCATACATTTGAATCAGATGGGGTATAATTTCTCATTTTTCTGAAAGTACAGGTTGCAGAATCACATTGGTCATGCAGTCACGTATATACATACAGTAATAATAATGAGTGCTACTATTTTCATTGAACAATTTGTTTTAAAGTAAAATCTCCTGACATAATTATATTTTTCAGAAAATTGTGCATGCTTGGTGAATTTTTTTTCCTTTTTCTGAGGTGTAGTCAAAATCCTGGTCTTGTATAAGAAGAGAAATAAGTTATATATTAAATAATAGAAATGAACATAGATTACCTGATCATTCTGAAAACTGTGATTATCTTATTTTGCTATACTGAAACAAGAAGGTCAATCTATTTGTCTTTGTAATTTCTTTTACTTTGGAAAAGATGGTATATGTTTAAAATGTACAACTGAATGTTCTGTTATCCATGTACATTGTGAAACAATTACACCATCAATCTATTTTACATACATATCACCTCCATTACCGAACACTTTTGGTGTGTTATAAAAATTACAAATGTACACTTTAACAATGTTAGCTGCACTATACATTATTCTTTTTCTATTTGTATATAACAGCAGAATGCGTTACAATTCTTATTTTATATATATGGAGCACAACTTTTCATACCTCTGGTTGTATACTTAGTATTTTCACACCAATTTGTGTCTTCATACATGTACTTTGGATAATAATGATCATCACATTCCTCCATCATTAATTACCCCATACCCCCTTTCTTCCCCCTCCCACCCCTCTTACCCTATCTAGAGTTTGTCTGTTCCTCCCATGCTCCCTCTCCCTATCCCACTATGAATCAGCCTCCTTATATCAGATAAAACATTTGGCATTTGGTTTTTTGGAATTGGATAACTTCACTTAGCATTATCTTCTCTAACTCCAACCATTTACCTGAAAATGCCATGATTTTATTCTCTTTTATTGCTGAGTAATATTCCATTGTGTATATATGTCACATTTTTTCATCCATTCATCTACTGAAAGGCATCTAGGTTGGTTCCACAGTTTAATTATTGTGAATTGTGCTGCTAAAAGCATTGATGTGGCTGTGTCCCTGTAGTATGCTGTTTTTAAGTCCTTTGGGTATAGTCTGAGGAGAGGAATAGCTGGGTCAAATGGTGGTTCCATTTCCAAATTTCCACGGAATCTCCATGCTGCTTTCCATATTGGCTGCACCAATTTGCAGTCCCACCAGCAGTGGCACCGTACACCATCCTTAAGTATATTAACTTCTGTACGTTTGATCTGTTATTGAATTGTATGAGCTCCTTATATAGTTTTGGTGTTAGCCCCCATCAGATACATGCTTTGCAGATGTGACTCCCACTGTATCTGTGGCCTTCTCATCTTGGTGCTTGTTTTCCTTGCTGTGCAGAAGCTTGTCAGTGTGATGTCCTGTCACTTGGTTATTCTTGCTCTCCTGCATGTGCTTTCAGAGTCACAGTCATAAAGTCATTGCTAAGAGCTATATTATGGAGCTTTCCCCTAGTGTTTCTCTTAGGATTTTTATACTTATGGGTTGTATGCTTGGTGTCTCATCCATCTATTTGTTTATACATTTATTATTGAATTGATGCCTTATAATTAAATATATAATTAAAATACATTGTAGTATATTCATAAATATGTGTCATTTTTTCCCCCAGTTCTTCCTGTTGTCTATGTCTTAGTGGTATTATTTTCCATGTTCCTTGATTTCCTCTTCTACTCTATTC
Source organism: Callospermophilus lateralis (assembly GCF_048772815.1). NCBI lineage: Eukaryota > Metazoa > Chordata > Mammalia > Rodentia > Sciuridae > Callospermophilus > Callospermophilus lateralis. The sequence continues at coordinate 60,412,165 of NC_135315.1, forward strand.
CTCTCCATTGTAGTTTTGCAAGATTCCCCCCATTTTTTCCTTTTTTTCTTTAGATTCCAGTTATGAAAGAAACCATTTGACCCTTGACCTTCTGAGACGGGCTGATTTCACTTGGCATGATGTTCTCTGGTTCAATCCATGGAACCAGCAAAATGACAAAATTTCATTTTTCTTCATGGCTGAGTAGAACTGCATTGTGTTTATAAACCACATCTTCTTTATCTTTTCATCTGTTGGTGGGCACCTAGGCTGGTTCCATAACTTGTCTGTTGTGTACTGTGATACTATATACTTTGCTATGCATATATCACTTTAGTATGTTGGATTTCAAATCTTTGGCATATTACCAAGGAGTGGGATAGCTGGGCCACATAGTGGATCCATTTGTAGTTTTTTGAGGAATCCCCATAGTGCGTTTTAAAGTGGTAGTAGTAATTTGCAGTCCCATCAACAATGTATAAGGGTACATTTTTCTGCATATCTTCACCAACAATTATCATTTGTATTTTTAAAAAAATTTTTTTAGTTGTCAGTGAACCTTTATTTTTATTTATTTATATGTTGTGCTGTGGATCGAACCCGGTATCTCATACATGCTATGTAAGTGCTCTACCACAGAGCTATAATCCCAAACGCATCATTGTATTCTTGATGATTCTGACCAGGAGGAGATGAAATCTCAGTGTAGGTTTTTATTTGTTTGTTTTTGTCCCAGAGATTAAACCCATGGGTTCTTAACCACTTAGCCACAAACCCAGCCTCTTTTTTCATTTTTCAATTTTGAGACAGTATCTCACCAAGTTTCTGAGGCTGGTATTGAACTTGCAGTCCTCTTGTCAGCCTCTAAAGTTACTGGGATTATAAGTGTGTGCCTCTGTGCCTGGTATCAATTTGGATAGATTTGCATCTCCCTGATGGCTAAGGATGCTTAACATGTTTTTATATGTTTTATGGCCATTTGATTTTTTGGGGGGAAATATCCCTTTAGATTTTTAGCCCCATTTATTGGGTTCCTTAAGATTTTCCAATTTTCAGTGTATAATATTTAATTAATATTTCTGGTTCTTCATTCCTTTTTGGAAGGGTATGTGACAAACATTTTTTTCATCCATGTAGGCTCCTTTTATACTCTTAATTGTTTTCTTTCCTGTACAGAATTTTTTTAGTTTGATGCTTTCACGCTTACTAATTCTCACTTTTATTTCATGAGTTTTAAGAATCTTATCAAGGAAGTCAGTACCCCTATGTTGGAATGTTCCCTATATTCCTGTAGCAATTTGGTGTTTCTGGCCTAATTCCTAGGACTTTCGTCCACTTTGAGTTAATTTTTTTTTGTTCTCTTCTTTGTGTTAGCTTTCATGTCAGTTATCTGAGTGGATTTTATTAGAGTCCTACAGTATACTCATAATCACATACCGTGATGCCTCTCGTTTGTCCTTTTTTGTCAGGATGAGATGACTATTCATGACCTTTTGTGGTCTTATTGAATTTAAGGATTTTCTTTCTATATCAAGTAAGATTTTCATTACTAGATCAACAGGAATGTCACTGAATCTCTTGCTTTGAGTAAGCTGGACATTTTAACAATATTTATACTTCTACCCATGAGCGCACTATATCTTTCCATCCATGTCTGAGTTCATTTCTTTCATCAGTGTTTAAAAATTTTCAGTATGTAGATCAATTTGCTTTCTTTGAATAAATTGGCTCAATTTGTTCCTAAGTATTTTGTTCCTTTGGATGCCATTGTAAATGGAATATTATTATTATTATTTTGTATTTCTTTCTTTCTTACATACATGACAATAGTGGAATGCATTACATTCATTATTATCCATTTACACACAATTTTTGTAACTCTGTATATAAAGTATGATCATGCCAAATTATGCCATTATACGTGTACTCTCTTTTTTTGTATTATAATTCTTAATATCCATTTATACCACAGTTTATCATATCTCTGTTTGTATATAAGCTATATTGACACCAAATTCACATCTTCATATATGTATTTTGTATAATGATGATCATCACCTTCTACCATCTTGCTATTCCTCTCCCCCCTCCATTTCCTTCCCACCCCTCTTCCCTATCTAGAGGTAATGTTCCTCCCATGTTCTCCCTCCCTACCCCACTTTGAGTCACCCCTTATATCAGAGAAATATATTTTTTGGGGGGATTGGCTAATTTCACTTAGCATAATCTTCTCTAATGCCATCCATTTACCTGTAAATGGCATGATCTTGTTCTTTTTTAGTGCTGAGTAAAATTCCATTGTGTATAAATGCCACAGTTTTTTTAATCCATTCATCCACTGAAGGACATCTAGGTTGGCTCCACAGTTTAGCTATTGTGAATTGTGCTTCTATAAACATTGATGTGGCTGTGTCCCTGTAGTATGCTGTTTTTAGGTCCTTTGGGTACAGTCCGAGAAGAGGAATAATTGGGTCAAATGGTGGTTCCATTCCCAGCTTTCCAAGGAATCTCGATACTGCTTTTCAAATTGGCTGCACCATTTTGCAATCCCACCAGCAATGTATAAGTGTACCTTTTCCCCCACATCCTTGCCAACACTTGTTGTTGTTGTCTTCATAATAGCTGCCATTCTTAATGGAGTGAGATGGTATCTTAGAGTAGTTTTGATTTGCATTTCTCTGATTGCTGGAGATGATGAGCATTTTTTTCGTACATTTGTTGATTGATTGTATATCTTCTTCTGAGAAGTGTCTGTTCAGGTCCTTGGCCCATTTATTGATTGGATTATTTGTGGGGTTTTTTTTTGGTGCTTATCTTGTTGAGTTCTTTATATACCCTAGAGATTAGAGCTCTGTCTAATATGTGAGAGGTAAAAATTTGTTCCCAGGATGTAGGCTCCCTGTTCACTTCACAGATTATTTCTTTTGCTGAGAAAAAACTTTTTAGTTTGAATCCATCCCATTTGTTGATTCTTGGTTTTAATTCTTGTGCTATAGATGTCTTATTAAGGAAGTTGGGGCCTAGCCCCATGTGATGAAGATTAGGGCACAGAGTCTCTGGTTTGATTCCTAGCTCCTTGATCCATTTTGAGTTAACTTTTGTGCATGGTGAGAGATAGGGATTCAATTTCATTTTGTTGCATATGGATTTTCAGTTTTCCAGTACCATTTGTTGAAGATGCTATCTTTTCTCCAGTGCATGCTTTTGGCACCTTTGTCTAATATAAGAAAGTTGCAATTTTGTTGGTTAGTCTCTATGTTCTCTATTCTGTACCATTTGTTTACCAGCCTGGTTTGGTGCCAATACTATGCTGTTTTTGTTACTATTGCTCTGTAGTATAGTTTAAGGTCTGGTATAGTGATACCACCTGTTTCACTCTTCGTGCTTAGAATTGCTTTAGCTATTCTGGGTCTCTTATTTTTCCAGATGAATTTCATGATTGCTTTTTCTATTTCTATGAGGAATGCCATTGGGATTTTGATTGGAATTGCATTGAACCTATATAGTGATTTTGGTAGTATGGTCATTTTTATAATATTAATTCTGCCTATCCATGAGCAAGCTAGATCTTTCCATCTTCTAAGATCTTCTTCTATTTCTCTCTTTAGGGTTCTGTAGTTTTCATTGTATAGATCTTTCACCTCTTTTATTAAGTTGATTCACAAGTATTTTAGTTTTTTGAGGATATTGTGAACGGGGTAGTTTCCTCATTTCCTTTTCAGAGGATTTGTTACTGATATGAGAAATGCCTTTGATTTATGGGTGTTGATTTTATATCCTGCCACTTTGCTGAATTCATATACTAATTCTAGAAGTTTTCTGGTGGAGTTTTTTGGGTCTTCTTGGTATCGAATCATATTGTCAGCAAATAGTGCTAGTTTAAGTTCTTCTTTTCCTGTAGTTATTCCTTTAATTTCTTGCATCTGTCTAATTGCTCTGGCCAGTGTTTCAAGAACTATATGGAATAGAAGTGGTGGGAGAGGGCATCCCTGTCTTATTCCAGATTTTAGAGGGAATGCCTTCAGTTTTTGTCCATTTAGAATGATATTGGCCTGAGGCTTAGCATAGACTTTACAATGTTGAGATAAGTTCCTGTTATCCCTAATTTTAAAAATTAGGGATAACAGGAACTTATTTAACTTGGCTTGGTTTTCCTCTTTGATTAGTTATTCTTTTAGTGTACTACCTCCCACTGTTTGGTTTTCATTGTTATTTTTCATTTCCTCTTCATGATATGTTTTGGCAAGGATGATTTGATGCGCCGGTTTTCTAGCTGCAAATTCTTTTATCTTTTGTTTACCATGGAAGGTTTTTATTTCATCTTCAAACCTGAAGCTTAATTTTGCTGGATACAAGATTCTTGGTTGGAACTCATTATCTTTGTGTTTTGAACATAAAGTGGTGCTGTATTTTGTAAAATGCTTTTTCTGCATCTATCAAGATGATCATATGGTTCTTATCTTTAAGTCTATTGATGTGATGAATTACATTTATTGATTTCCATATGTTGAACCAACCTGGAATCCCTGGGATGAATCTCACTGGGTCATGGTGCATGATCTTTTTGATATGTTTTTGTATTCGATTTGCCAGAATTTTATTGAGGATTTTTTTATCTATCTTCATTAGAGATACTGATTTGAAGTTTTCTTTCTTTAAAGTGTCTTTGTCTGGTTTTGGAATCAGGGTGATATGGGCCTCATAGAATGAATTTGGAAGTACTTCCTCTTTTTTCTACTTCCTGAAATAGATTGAAGAGTATTAGTATTCCTTCTTCTTTAAAGGTCTTGTAAAACTTGACTGTATATCTGTCCGGTCCTGGGCTTTTCTTGGCTGGTAATCTTTTGATGGCTTCTTCTATTTCCTCACTTGATATTGATCTGTTTAAGTTCCTGACTCCATCTAGACAGGTCATATGACTTTAGGAATTTATTGTCTTCTATTGGAGTATAAGGTTTCAAAATAATTTCTAATTATCTTCTGTATTTCTGTAGTATCTGTTGTGATATTGCCTTTTTCATCCTGTATGCTAGTAATTTGGGTTCTCTCTCTCCTTCTCTTCATTAGCATGGCTAAGGGTCAGTCAATCTTATTTTTTCAAAGTACTAACTTTAGTTTTGTCAATTTTTTCAATTGTTTCTTTTGTTCAATTTCATTGATTTCAGCTCTGATTTTAATTACTTCTTGCCTTCTACTGCTTTTGCTGCTGATTTGTTCTTCTTTTTTCTAGGGCTTTGAGATGTAGTGTGAGGTCATTTATTTGTTGGCCTTTTCTTCTTTTAAGGAATGAACTCCATGCAATGAATTTCCCTCTTAGTATTGCTTTCATAGTGTCCCAGAGATTTTGATATGTTGTGTCTGTGTTCTCATTTACCTCTAATATTTTTTTAATTATCTCCTTGATGTCTTCTGTAACCCATTGTTCATTCAGTGGCCTATTGTTCTGTCTCCATGTGATGTAGGAATTTTTCTTCCTTATTTTATTGTTGATTTCCAATTTCATTCCATTATGATCAGATAAAATGCATTGTAGTATCTCTACTCCTTTGTATTTGCTGAGAGTTGCCCTGTGGCATAATATATGGTCTATTTTTAGAAGGATCCATGTGCTGCTGAGAAGAAAGTGTATCTGCTTGATGTTGGTTGATATATTCTATATATGTCAATTAAGTCTAAGTTATTAAATGTGTTATTGAGTTCTATAGTTTCTTTATTCAACTTTTGTTTGGAAGATCTGTCCAGTGGTAAGAGAGGTGTGTTAAAATCACCCATGATTATTGTGTTTGATTTGAGTCTTGAACTTGAGAACAGTTTGTTTGATGAACATAGCTGCACCATTGTTTGGGATATATATATTAATGATTGTTATGTCTTGTTGGTGTATGGTTCCCTTGAGCAGTATGTAATGTCCTTCTTTATCCCTTTTGATTTACTTTGGCTTGCAGTCTACTTTATTTGATAAGAGTATGGACACCCCTGCTTGCTTCCGAAGTTCATGTGAGTGGTATGATTTTTCCCAAACTTTCACTTTCAGTCTGTGTATGTCTTTTCCTATCAAATGAGTCTCTTGTAGGCAACATATTGATATTGTTGGATCTTTTTTTTTTAATCCAGTCTACTAGCCTATGTCTTGGTTTTCCTCTTTTATTAGTTATTCTTTTAGTGTACTACTTCCCACTGTTGGTTTTCATTGTTATTTTTCATTTCCTTTTCATGAAATGTTTTGCCAAGGATGTTTTGATGTGCCGGTTTTCTAGCTGCAATTTCTTTTACCTTTTGTTTACCATGGAAGATTTTTATTTCATCTTCAGACCTGAAGCTTAATTTTGCTGAATACAAGATTCTTGGTTGGAACCCATTATCTTTCAGCATTGAAATATGTTGTTCCAGAATCTGCTAGCTTTCAGGGTCTGTGTTGAAAGATCAGCTGTTAGCCTAATTGGTTTACCCCTAAATGTAATCTGCTTCCTTTCTCTTATGGCTTTTAAAATTCTCTCCTTGTTCTGTATGTTGGGCATTTTCATTATAATGTGTCTTGATGTGGATCTGTTGTGATTTTGCACATTTGGCGTCCTGTAGGCTTCTAGGATTTGGATTTCCATTTCATTCTTCATGTCTGGAAAATTTTCTGATATTATTTCATTGAATAGATGGCTCATTCCTTTGATTTGTACCTCTAAACCTTCCTCTATCCAAATAACTCTTAAGTTTGGTCTCTTTATACTATCCCATATTTCTTGGATATTCTGCTTGTGGTTTCTTATCAGTCTCGCTGTACAGTCTATGATCTTTTCGAGATGATATACTTTGTCTTTGTTGTCTGATGTCCTATCTTCCAAGTGGTCTACTCTGCTGCTAATACTCTCATTTGAGTTTTTAATTTGGTTTATTATTTCTTTAATTTCCAGGATTTCTAATTTTTTTTTGTATAACCTCTATCTCCCTGTAGAGGTGTTCTTTTGCTTCTTGGATTTGCTTATGTAATTCATTGTCAGAGTGATCTTTCATTGTCTGTATTTGTTGTCTGATGTCTTCCTTGAGACTCTAAACCATCTGACCATGTATATCCTGAAATCTTCTTTTTTTAATATTTATTTTTTTAGTTATAGGTGGACACAATATCTTTATTTTTTTTTTTAAATTTTTCTGTGGTGTTGAGGGTTCGAGCCCAGCACTCCATGCATGCCAGGTGAGCACGCTTCCGCTTGAGCCACATCCCCAGCCCCTATCCTGAAATCTTTATCTGACATTCTTTCTGTTGTAGATGTTACTTTTTCTAATGTTGTATTGTCTTGCATTGTTTGTGGTCCTTTCTTTTCTTGTGTTTTCAAGTTGCTGGCATTTCTTTCCAGCTCTGTGATTCTATTATGTTATTGTTTTTAACCTCTTTGTACTGTTTTTATCTATTTGTGTTATTGTCTTTACCCTATTTGTTTATTTTGTGTTATTGTTTTTACCCTATTTTTTACCCATTTGTACTGGTCTTGTATAGTTCCAAGATATTTCCTTTGAGGAGGACAATGTTAACAGTTCCCAATATCAATAATACATCATCTATGAGCAAGTTTTTTTTATTAATACATTTATAGTTAGTCTCTATGTCTACAAATGTTGGATTCAATTACTATTTAAAATATAGTCATTAGTTTCATAAAAGGTGTACAGTTTCTGGTGGCATATAGAGAACTGAGGGTTGGGTGTAGGAAGTTATGTTAATAAGGAAAGATGTGAGGGTATGGGGTTAATATATCTTAGGAACTTTGGAGAACTCTAATGAAGGGGATTATTAGCAGGGGAATAGACAGGAGGTATTTTAGGGTAAACAAGTACATGGGAGGAAAATAAGAAGCACAGAAACAAACATATGCATTTAGTAAATTATACGTAGTAGAAATAGTAACGATTGGGAGGCTGAGAGAGGAAGAGAAGGAGGAAGAAAAATAAAAAGAAAAGAAGAAAAAAGGGAAAAAAGAGATAGAAAGAAATGAAAATAAAAAGGAAAGAAAAAAGAAGAAAAAAAAATGCACTCTTAGAATTCTGTTTTCTTCTCTTCCAGTAGGTGGCATTGTGCATTCCAAGTTGAGACTCTGCCCTCAGGCTGGTGGAAGCCACCCATGTGAGGAGGTTCTCCCTCTCCTGCCTGGTTCCTCTCTGATTCCCATCTCTCTGGGTTCCTCCCGGTCTCTAGCCCCCTCCCCTCTCCTGCCCACCAGGTCCTAATTGCGGGATCTCTTGCCCACAGTCCCCTGTTCACTCCAGGCAGTCACCGCATGAAAGCTGGCGAGAATGGTTTTGAGTTAACACAGCTGGACGGAGGCGGTGTGTGTGTGTGTGTGCGTGTGTGTGTGTGTGTGTGATGGGAACCACACACCTGTTCAGACACTCATTGCACTGTCATCCACACCCACTAAAGGTTGATGAGATAGATTTTCCAAGATGGAGACCGGCTATTTCCCTCACCGAGGTGTCTGATGAAGTGGAGGGAGCTGGGCTGTCCCTATGCTACATCCAGGTGTAGCATAGGGACAGCCCAGGTGTCCTGCACTAACTGGGGTTGCAGTCTGGAGTGCTTCAGCCCTCAAGGGGCATCTCCTGCATCTCCGCTTCACTGCCAGAGAGCCACCATGCTCAAATTCTGTCCATCCATCCCATGTACGGTGGCTCCGGCGCTGCGCCAACTCCCCTTTCCTTGCATTCTGTGCTGCACTTGCGAAAATCCGCTGTTTAGGATCCTGCTACACTCTTGGAGAAGCTTCAGTTTGTCAATGGGAGCCCCCGTGGGGAAGCCGTCTGACCACTCCCTGGGATTCACGCACAGAGCAGCCAGGAACAGGTTCTCCTCTACTCCGCCATCTGGATCCAGCCTTGTAAATGGAATATCATTATTTTTTTTCTGGTAGATGATTAGTAAGGACAAGGAAATGCATCTGATTTTCTCAGGTGGGTTTTGTCTCCTGAACTTTAACTCAGCTTGTTAATTAGTTCTAACAGTTTTCATTGGAAAAGAGTGTAGCATTCTCTATGAAGAGGACTTGTCCTCGGCCAACAGAGGCGGCCCTTCCTTATTCCTTCCTGGTTTGGATTTCTGTGGTTTCTTTTTCTTCACAGATTCCTCTGTCTGGAATAGACATTGCTGCAATGTGGGCAGCCTCATTTTTTTGGAGGACATCCATCATGAAAAAGTATTGATTTTTTTCAGAATTATTTTCTACTCCTGTTGAAATAGTATGATTTTTTATCTTTCATTCTGTTTGTATGGTTTATCATATTGATTTGTTTATGTGTTTTGCAGCATTCTTGCACTCTTGGATGAATCTCACTTGATCCTAGTGTATGATTTAGTGAATGTTCTGTTGAATTTGCTCTACCAGTGTTTTGTTAAGGATTTGTGGCTACAGACATGAGGTATATTGGTTTGTACCTGTAGTTTTTGTTGTAGTTTTTGTAATATTACAGAAACTTTACAGTCTGGCCTAGTTGAAGGTCATCCAAGTTGTGTTTAGAATGCTGCTTCTCAGACAGGAAAGAGAAAGCTGAGCAGAAGTCCCACCATAATTCCTTTCTGTGAACTTGAACTTGCTCTTCCTTGCTGCTTCATGGGTGGACCCCACACATTGAGTAATCACTGTGGGAGGCCAGGCCTTAGCACTCAGCCTGTCACCTGACCATTAGTCCTGCACCAAATCCTGTGGGAAAAAGCCAAAGCAGTTTTTTACTTGCATTAATTGCAGAGTTATAACTTTAATGTGTCCTTTATCAAATGAGGTCTTCTCTAGAGAGACCCTGAACTTGTCAATGTGTTCTTCATGTAAGAGCTTCCTTGACTTCTCTCCTTGTGGGCACAGACCTCTCTCAGCAGCCACAGTGTTCCTTGGTGGATGGGGAGCAGATTTGGCCATCCACCCCTCTACGTGACTCCAGTTCGGGCCATTACTACCAGTGCTGGCAGGATAAATAACTAGCTTTCTACATCCTGGATGAAGGAAGGGACACATGCTAAGGACTTGGAAGGGTGCTGCAAGATGATTCTGAGAAGTATCTGAGACCACAACTCCCAGGGGATCTGCCCAGGTCTCTGTCTCCTGTATTCTAGACACCAGGGCTGTTCAGCACCAGCCTTAAAACCTGCCCACTCAATGGGGGACAAATGACATCTCAGTAATATACAGGTTGATATTCAGAGGTTGAACATCTTTGACAGTTATTCTGTGCAGTTATTCACTTTTGAATTACAGGGATTTGTCTTTTGTCTCCCTAGAAAAATGATTGACTCCTGAGGTTCTATGAGTCCCTGGGGTTTTAACCTTTTATCAGTCTAGGGTTTTAAGGAACACTTTACTCGTTGTATCTGTGATCTTTTTGTTTTTCCTTCGGGAGTTAGTCGTTTCCTTTGTGACTTCTGACCCTTAAGTCTGAAGAAAATACTTCCAATTTCAATGTTATGAAAGAAACTCAACTTTTTACAAATGAACTTAGACCTCCTGGATGGGTGGCACATAACTCTATTCAAGTGACTCAGGGGGCTGAGGAAGGAGGATTTGAAGTTGGAGGCTAGTTTCCCCAACTTAGATGCTCAGGAATTTAGTGAGACTCTATCTCAAACAGAAAAACAACTGGGGATGTGGTATAGTGTTAACGTGCTCCTGAGTTCAATACCAACTACTTAAACAAGTAAAATAAAGTAAACAATTAAAACAAATAATACAAAACCTAATAATCTTAGCTGTTCATGGGATTTATCATTCAAAGAAAAGTGTAAGCAGTCCTTCCACTACTATATGGCCAAACACTGCAGTTGGACTGCAGTGATGTGAAAAACCCAGAGGAGGCAAACCCCAGGGAGAGAATAATGACTGTGCCCTGGAGACTAGCAGGAGGGAGAAGGGGAGAGAGTGGGTATGGGTACAAGAAACAGGACAAGGAATGCAATTAAAGCCCGTAAGCTGGACATTTTTTAAAAATGCAGTCTTAAATTTTAAAATAAAGTAGTAGGAACAAAAATACAAAAAAAAAAAAAAAAAAAAAAAAAAAACCAAAAGGAGAAAACAATGAAAGGGAGTAGAAGGAAAGGGCATCTCTGGGGCAAGAATAGGTGCAAGAGGGCCCTTAGTGGGTGGTGCTGGCTGTGGGGCCACTAGGAGCCACAGGTCTGAAGCTGCTGTTGAAGGTGGTTCTGACCCTGGTGCTCTCTCAGGTGGTGGAGGTAGTAATGGAAGTTGAGGTGGGGTTTCTTATTTTTTCCTTTATCCTAACTTACATGCCTGTACAGTCCACTGCATGTATGTTTCTATGTGCTTTATTATTCTGCTTGGCTTGTTGTTGGTATTACCATACAGGATATCTCTGTGTGTTGAGATTTACCTGCCTGATGATGTGGAGCTGGACCTTGTTTTTTCCTGTGGGATGTGTTTTCTGTTACAAAGTGAATTTATCTTTTCTCCAGCTATTGACCTTAAGAGTTCTTTTTTATTTTCATTTTTAATTGTAAAAGGTTTAAGTTTAGGCCAGCTCAGCAATGGAGTCCTGCCTACGACCTGCACAGACAGCTAAACTAGAGGTCGCTCGAGTGAACTTCCTTAGGCATCAAATAAAACACAGACACACAATTTACCTTTAAATCAAGCCCTAGGACGGCTCCTCTGCCCTCCGCCTCAAGCTCCCTAAATGGGAGAGCGAGGAATCTCATGAGAGGCTGGCCAGAGGGAAGGAGCACATTTTGGACTAGACTTTATTGGGGGGAACTCTATATTTTTTAGAAATTTCCATCCAATGAAGGTCAACAGGGTCAGGACAGGTGAGGTAACTCTATCCCTGGGGATGTAGGAAGGCATGCCCTGGGGGATGGAAGTCCAGATTTTAATGCTTGTGTAGGTTGAATTGCAGGATTTATTGCCCCTAAATCTTGTATTAATCTCCAATTACCTGAATTTTTCTTAATTACAAAAATGGGTGTGTTCCAAGGGCTAAGTGTAGGCTCTGAATGACCAGCTTTAAGCTATTCTTTGACTAAAATATGAGCTATTTTAAGTTTTTCCCCTGTTAGAGGCCACTGACTAACTCAAATGGGCTCTTCTGTGAGCCAAGTGATCTTTTATGCTACCTTTTGTACTGGGAAAAAGTAAGGGCCCCTACCAAAAATTTTGGTTGGGTGCATTAGTTAATCTCTGTCTAGGAGACTGGTTCATAAGTAGAGATTCATCCTGTAAATTTCTTTCACTATCCCTAGGAATAAACAATTGATTAAATTTCTCAGATGACTTGATAGAATTTGGAGTTACTAATAATAATCCTAAACTTCTTAGGATATCTCTTCCCCCTAAGTTTACCGGTAAAGAATCTAAAACATATGTCTTAAAAATTTCAGTATTTCCATCTCGGTTCTCTCAGTGAAGATATTGGGCACTCTGGGCAGGCTGACAAATCTGTCCTATTTCTTCTAAATTGGCTGGCGCAGTATGGAAAGGCCAGGTTTGGGTCCAAAATCAGGGAGACCAAAACTGATTTATCTGCCCCAGTATCTATAACTCTTTGAAATTTTTTATGATTAATTTTAAGTTCTAGTAGGGGCGCTCCTGCCGAACTAATTTGGCCCAGTGTGCTCGGCCCGGTGATTTGGAAATTGAGATTTTATCCGGACTGTCTGCGGAGCTGCAGGGTAAAAGAATTAATTGGGCTAGCACGTTTTTAGTAGAAAGCTGAATGGCATATTCTGATTTTATAGTAACTGCTATCCCACCTCTAAAACAAGTATCAATAACTCCCGGTAATACTTGGATCGACTCTTTAAAATTATTTCATTCCAAAATTAATCCTACAGTGCCTGGGGGTAATGGCCCATGAATTCTGGTAGGAATCCGCTGGCGTCCCATTTCAGGTGTTAACATGGCTGGTTGTAAGAGTACTGTGTGAGTGGTGCCTGCTGGTAAAAATGGCAGTCCGCCATGGCCAGCTGTGATGACATCAGAGCCTGCGACTCCTCCAAATCCCCTTCTATTTGGCAGGCCTGGGGAAAGGCCCTTGGCCCATTTGTTGGCTGGGTCCCAGGTGGAAGTGAAGGCAAAATTGGAGGCGAGCAGATGCCATGTTGACTTCTCACCTCCATTGTCATGTGGCCTCTCGCCCTGTGATGCCTCCTGTGTGAACTGGGAAGAGTTTCTGCCCTGTGGCGTTGGGATTCACAGTCTCGCACCACATGACCATTTCTCCCACAATTAAAACACCGCCAGCGGGAATGGCATACCTGAGGTTGTGGATCAAGTACCTGTTTTAAATCCACTGTGAGTGTAAAACCTTGCAATTGGGTCAGACTGACATCTGTGCAAAGGTGAATAAATTCTGAAATGGTCTCCTTTTTTTTCTATGAGGTCTGTGGATGTCTTGGCAGATTTTATTTGCATTTTCGAATGCTAGCTGCTTAACAATAAATACACAGGCACCTGAATGCCCTATTGATCTGTTAGCTGTTTGATACAAGCTATCTACAAAGTCTGAGAATAATTCTTCTGAGCCCTGATTTATCTTAGTTAAAACTAAACGAGGCTGGTCCTGGGAAGAGATTTGTTGCCATGCTCGTTTAGCGCATGAAGTTATCTGATCATAAACTGCAAATTCATAGTTCATCTGTCTTTCTAAATCTGCAAATTCACCCATTCCCATTAACATCTCCTTAAGGGGTTTCAATATTCTGTCTCCTGTTTCTCTCTGCCTACTTGGTACAAAAATTGACCCAGTAAGACTGCCAGAGAACAAAGTTGCCACTATTCAAATAAGCCCTGGCCATGGATACCCAATCTCAAGGTGGAATAGGTTCTTGACAAACTGAGTTGATCAAGTTTTATACAAATGGCAAATTAGGGCCATAAATATTACAAGCATTTTTAAACTCTTTTATTGTTTTAAAAGGAATTATAGCATGTATGTGGGCACGGCTGATGTTGCTCGTTAATCTGTTCAAAAACTGGAAAAAACTGAAACCCGGTAATATCTTTGCCCACTTCCTGTGCCATCCTGAGTCCACATTGTAATGGCATAAGCAAAATCATAGCCAATTCAGAGTACCATTAAAGCCAGTTCTCCCAGCTGGAAGTGGCCAACTTCGGTGCCGGTCCCACTAAATGCAATCTAGCAAAATTTTCTTGTAATTCCTCTTCTTCGACTGCTGATTGAGACTGAATCCCCTCCAACTGGGATTCTTTGTTTCCTGCTAGTTCTGTTCCTCTCCTTTTAAAATTTGTGTCACAAAGCTTAGGTTGGGACTGTGTACCTCTCTGGAACATGCCTCCCCTGCGTTCCTCTGAATTACTAATCCGGTCTAATTCCCTTGAGGAAAAACTCTTAGCTTTTGGTCTCCCCCTAGGCTATCTGCCTGGTGGGTGGCAGTTTGAGTGAAATTTGATTCCACTCTCAGCCTCCACATAGCAAGAGAAATTCTTTTTGAAGAATTAGCCTCAGGCTGTTTTTCTTACTCTATACTCTTAATTGCCCTTTGGAGCCCTTTTAAAAGATCCTCCCAGTGCCATTGACCTTGATCTAGATCATCAAAAAGACATATTTCTAATGGGGTCCAAACTTTCTGAATACTGTCTATCATACTGCTAGACATTCGGCAGAGAGACAGCCTTTATATAACTTTCTTCCTAATCTCTCCCAAGTATGTAAATCCAGTAAATCTGTTTGCAAAACCCTGGGCAAAGCTCACTAACCATTTTTAAGAACTGTGCTAGCTGGCTCTTTTTTACTTGCTTTACTTTCCGGTTAATTATAGTTTCCAAAATGGTAAATACATGTCTTTTCCTGTTGATATGGAACTTCCCATTATGAATCTTTAACATCCTTGGTGTAAACCTGTCTGCTTCCTCTGTGACCCTTCAAAAAAATTTCATGGTTCAATAAATTATCTATAGTGTTCTCAAATCTATCTGGAATTTCCCCTCGAGCAGTGCCGCAGTCTAGCTGGGCACAAAATCACGAGCCACTCAAGCAGGAACAAACTTTATTTTTGAAACTGCCGCCAATGCCCCTTACGCTCCGGGGAAAATTGCTGACCTACACACGCGGTGTTCTCCCGGACCCCACAGGAAGTCCCTCCTCCGGAATTCCCTCCTACAGCACTTCCCCAACCAATGGGAACTCTCCAGGAGTCCTGTAGCAGGCCTAGGTGGACAGCAGGAGTCTAATATCCATATGAATGCAGATGTTAACCTAATCATATCATCTCAATGGCTTGCTGGCATCACCTTTCAACCAAAAATGCCATGCATCATACTACTTGGCTATGGCTCTTAGCAGAGCAGCCCCAGGGTTATGGGTGCCACTTGCTACCTGTGTCCTGCATAGACAGTCACTGGAGTGAACTTCCTAAGGCATAAAATAAAACGGACACACAATTTACCTTTAAATCGGGCCCCAGATGGCTCCTCTGCCCTCGACCTCAAGCTCCCCAAATGGGAGAGCAAGGAATCTCATGAGAGGCTGGCAAGAGAGAGCAAGCACATTTTTGGAGTGGACTTTCATTGGGGGGAACTCTAGATTCGTTAGAAATTTCCATCCAATGAAGGTCAAGGTAATGACATGTGAGGTAACTCAATCCCTGGGGATTTAGGAAGGCATGCCCTTGCAAGAAGACACATTTGCGTTTTTCTACCCTCAAGATGGGGGCTATTGTCTTCAGCTACTTAAAAGTAGCCATATCACCGGGGTGACCATCAGTGTCACAGCTGATCAGGAAGGGAAGCAAATGCTGGTCACATGCTATGGCAGCCTCCCACAATGGAGCAAGAGCCTGTCTCAAAATGAAAAAGGAACAAGACCATGGATGTAGCTCAGTGGTAAAGTGCCCCTGGGTTCCAGCCCAGTAACAAAGAAATAAGAATGAAAAATAAAAGACATAGATCAGTGTGGCATTTTTCCCTTCTAAGGAAACATAATTAGTCCCTTCCAATGTTACACAGCCCAGAAGAAATAGGACTGCAGTGGTTTGAAAAATGCAGACTCAGCATATCGTAGGTCTAGAAAGCTAAGGGGTCGCTGGGGACTAGCAGGAGGGAGGGGAGGCAGTGGTCATGGATACTGAATTCCAGAAGACATTCTGGAACTACATTGTGCTGACTAATGTACAGTATAGAGAAGAAGGCACTTGATGGCAAATGACTGAGACTTTTAACAATGAAAACAAATCTTTACTTTTAAATAAAATAATAAACACATACAATAAAAATGAATAAACAAATGGCCTGGGAGAAGAGCAAAGGCTCTGGGTTCCTCTCAGGATGCAGTGCTGACTGAAGGGCCAGCAGGAGACATTGGCCTTGATGGTCCACTGCAGGTTTGTCCAGCTCCAGTTCTCTATCAGATGGTGGAGGTGGTTGACCTCGAACGGGAGCTTCCACAAGCACCAGAGCTGCTAGAGGAGTAAAGGTCCACAGACTATCCATGTTAGGTCCAGGGACAGAATATTCCCTCCTGCCTTTCATACAATTCCATGCACAAACCCAACACTGGCAGTGTTCCCAGAATGCACACAGACAATGACAGCTCTGCCTCTCAATGTTCCTGCCCTGCCCCAGTTCCTGTGCAGTATCTCTGCTTGTCCCTCCCTGTCCCATTCTGACATACTCATAACCCCACCTCAGTCCTCCTCACCTTCGGCCTGTTCCTCCATGGGCTCAGGGTTTTCTGTCAAGGCTGGGACCTGGTGTCCTTGGTCCTCCTCCTCGGGGCCTGTGACAGTGACCTGGCTGTGGACATACCAAGTGGATAGTGAGGCAAATGCAAGTGAGAGAGGAAGGAGACCACCCAAGAGGGATGGGGGCCAGCAGTATGAGAGGCCTGGCCTTTCCTACCATGAGGTCAGTGATCTTGGCACCCCACAGTTCAGAGGAGAGGGCTGAATCTCAGAGAGGCACAGGGCCAGTTCCAGGACTCACAGCTGTATGTGACCCTGTCACCCTGGGCAGGGCTTACCTTCCCAACATTTGGTACACCTCTTGTTGGGTGGAGGAACTTGAGATGTTTGAGGCCGAAGAGGATGATTCAAAGACGATGGGCTCCAGGATCTCCTCCAGGTTCCCCTGGGAGTACGCCTGGAACACATATCCAATGCTGGTATCATCCGCTCAATAGCCACCTTCTTGGTTGGGACATTGAAGAAACAGAGTCAGTGCCAAACTGACCCACCAGAAGTGTCTGGGGATGGAGTCCAGTGCAATAGCCAAAGCACATAGGGGCTTGTCCCACAGAGGGACAGGAGAGCCCCAGCAGAGCAATGGCTGGCAGAGTTCACAGTGGAATTGCTGAGGGGATAGTCAGAAACCCAGCAGCTTCAGGCCAGTTTGTTATCTGAGCAGAGGTGGCAGCTCCAGGCATTAGGAGCTTATCCCCTGAGTCCCACCAGCACACCACCTTCTGGAGATGGGAAAATGAGCTCATCCCAGACAGGAGGGTCCCTGTGTGAGGACACCCAGGACATCATTCTCTGTGGTGCTGTTGAAATGGCTCCAGGACGGAATTAGGTCCCATAGCCCTGAAAGGCTGAATGGCTGTGGAACCTGGGTCCCCCTGGAAGGTGGTGAGGTCCTGGGGGCCCAGGTCCTACTTTCCCAGTCTGGGGTGTGTTCCTTGAGACAGCAAGTACCAGAGAAATGGACTAATTGGCACAAGCCTTGTGATGTTTCAGCTAAACTCATCCCTAGTAATCCTGATGCTGTGTAAGACTTGGAGAGTGTGTGGAAGGACCACCAGGCCATTGTCACCTGGACACTTGGGTGTAGAAGTTATAGTCAGTTGGATGGCAGAGTACAAATCATCAGAGAATTAAAATGAAATGATGTCCATGTCGTTGTTCTGATGTTGTCAAAATTATGGGAACAGTGACCTTCGATGAGTCCAAGAATGAGGCAGGCAGAGAGGGTGGGGAGGATGGGTGAGGATTTGTTGTTCAGATTCCTCACAGTGGGGACTCTGCCCTCCATCTCCCAGCCCTCCCAGGAAGGAGGTCCTGGTGGTGTCTTTGCTCTTATTCACTTTTATTCTGCTCTGTCCCCTGCCAGTAGAGTCCCCTCTGTTCCGCACTTACCCTGAGGCCCAGCTCCTGCCCAGAGGTGCTTGGCTGTGGATACTCGTCCCTGCCCATGGAGTTGGAGCTGAAGCTGCAGCTCCAGTGCTTGTTGAGGGTAAACTTTGGAAAGAATGGAAGACAGTGCCTGGTAGCTGGCCAGGAGCCCCAGCCCCTGCTGGCCTCCATTCAGGGTGTTTCTGCCCCATGTGACCTTCTGCTACCCCGACCTCATACAGACCCCGTGTCTCAGGCTTCTACCCTGAGAGGATAGGAAATGACTCTGGGTGCCCAGGATGTACCCTGAACACTTTCATTCCCACCTCTAGCCTTGTCCTGGGTGTGACTATGACAGGACAGGAGGCTCACAATCTCCCACCACCTATTCCTGCCTCAGGTCCCTGTTCCCCCATACTGAGGAGCAAGGTGGTGGGGCTCTGCAGGGCTACTCACGGTGATAGTCTCTCCTGGATGCACCTCCCCAGGGCTATCAGGTGTTGACCTTAAGGTACTCCTCCAACTTACAGGAGTGCCAGTTGGAGGAGTACCACCAGCAGGGGACTGGGAGCACGATTTGAAACAAGATCTTAGTCGTTTCCAAAAATTTTGTCTTTTGGGTGTCCAGTGGATTGGGTCTGGGGAAGGGGCCGTGCAGCCATAGGGGGAACTCTGGCGGCGTGGCTTCCTAAAGGGTCGGCCTCCACAGGGGAAGCAAGCAAACATGTTTTGGCTTTCAAAGTATTTCACCAAATGAGCTGGGAGGAGGCTGTTGCTAGAATGTGGGTGCCTGGTTACTGGGTTCCAAGTTCTGTTTGGCTCTATGACCAAGGAAGGGAAGCCATGTCTTGGGGTTCCTGGCCTAACCCATCCTCCAGATAAGCCCATGTCTGTCCCTCTGTTGGCTCTCCTCCAGCCCCATGACATTTTCATGTGTGTACACAGCCAACCCCAACATTTAACCATGTGTGTACACAGTCAACCCACATCCCTTGACAGGCGGGGGTGCAGCCAGGGTCCCAGCTTTGAGGAGACACAACTAGGTTTAAACCCAGCTCCTCCTCCTGTCCTCTCATGTGACCTTGAACAAGTCATTGTGTCTCTAAGGCTGCCCAGTGTCCCACTGCACAGAATCCACTTCCTAGCACTGTCACCAGGCATATGTGAGATAACACTTAGAAACCATGTTGTCAGATGTCTGTAATGCAGAAAAGTAGAGATAAAATATGGAAATAGGTGAAATTTCACATAGAGTAGAGCTAAGAACAGGCTAGTCTCCCACCTCATGACTTTGAAAATGCCATTTTCCTTCCTGGCCTTCTTTCTCCATCTGCATCTTGAGGGGGTTGAAATGCAATTAGTGGGGATATCCTCATCTCCCAGAGCCACCCAACTTGTTCTCTTTGGGATGAGAGTAAGCACAGTCACATTTAGTAAATGAATGAGCAAGAATACCTTCACCTCCATCACCCTTTCTACTCAAGTCCCATCAAAATAATAATAATAATAATAATAATAATAATAATAACCCTTCAAAAGATCACTAAGAAGAACTCCATACGAGGTAGGTAAAGAACACTGTGTATTTGTATCTCTGTAGCAAAATTACCTGAAATTTTGGTGCTTAAAACAGAGAAATTTATTGTCTCATGGTTCTAGAGGTGAGAAATCTCAACATGCCACAGGGCCATGTTCCCTCTAGTCTCTAAACATCAATCCTTTCTGATCTCTTTCAATTTTTCATGGCCCTATGTTTTCCCAGGTTTATGACAGTGTCACTCCAAACTCCACCTCCAATCTTTACATAGCCTCCTCCTTATTCTGTGTCCTCTCCTCTTCTTGAAGGGACACTTGACATTCGATTTAGAGCCCACCCAGCTAATACAGCATGATCATCATGATCTCATCTTGAGATCCTTAAGTACATGTGCAAGGATCTTTTTCCAAATACAGTTAGATTCACTAATTCTGAGACAAAGCCACAGAATACAGTTATCTCGTACTAGACAAAGGTGCTAAAAACATACATTGGAGAAAAGATAGCCTCTTCAAAAAAATGGTGTTGGGAAAACTAGAAATCCGTATGATGCAAGATGAAATTAAACTCCTCTCTCCCTGCACAAAACTCAATGTGGACCAAGGACTTAGGCTTTATAACAGAGACCCTACACCTAATAGAAGAAAAAAGGAGACTGAAATCTATGTCAGCTTAGGAACTGAGTTCCTTATCAAGACTCCTAAAGCACAAGGAATAAAATCAAGAATTAATAAATGGGATGGAATCAAACTAAAAAGCTTCATCACAGCAAATCAAAAATCAAGCACATGAAGAGAGAACCTACAAAATCAGAAAAACTCTTTACCACCTGCACCTCAAATACAGCATTATTCTCCAGGATACATAAAGAACTCAACAAACTCAACAACAACAACAAAAATAACCCAATTAAGAAATAAGCATCCAGCAGCTAGAGAGGCTGGGATGGGAGGATCACAAGTTCAAAGCCCAGCCTCAGTAACCACAAGGTGCTAAGCAACTCAGTGAGACCCTGTCTTTAAATAAAATACAAAATAGGTATGGGGATGTGGCTCAGTGGTTGAGTGCCCCTGAGTTCAATTCCCAGTACAAAAAAAAAAAAAAGGAAATAATCAAAGGAACTAAACAGATACTTCACAAAAGAAGAAGTATTATCAGTTAAAAAATATGAGAAAATGTTCGACATCTCTAGTAATTAGAGAAATGCAAACTAAACTAAAACCATACAAGTAACAGTAAATGTTCGCAAGGATGTGGGAAAACAGGTACACTCATACATTGCTGGAGGGACTGCAAATTGGTGCATCCATTCTGGAAAGCAGTATGGAGATTCCTTAGAAAAGTTGAAATGGAACTACCATTTGATCCAGTTATCCTACTTCTTGGCTTATACCCAAAGGACTTAAAATCAGCATACTACAGTGACACAGTCACATCAATGTTTATAGCAGATCGACTCACAATAGCCAAACTATGGAGCCAGTCTAGGTGCTCTTCAACAGATAAATGGATAAAAAAATGTGGTATATATACACAATGGAATATTAATAAGCAATAAAGAAATATGAAATTATGGCATCTGCTGGTAAATGGATAGAACTGGAGAATATCATGCTAAGTGAAGTAAGCCAGTCCCCAAAATCTAAAGGTCAAGGCTTCTCTCTGATATGTAGATGCTAACCCATAACCCGGTACAGTAGGAATGGGAAGTATAGAAGTTCACTGGATTAGGCAAAGGGAAATGAAGGGAAGAGAGGGGAGATGGGGAAAGGAAAGGCAGTAGAATGAAGCACACATTACTTTCCCATGCTAATATACGAATACACGACCAGTGTAACTCCACATCATGATCAACCACGAGAATGGGATCAAAATTATAATGGGTTGCACCTCATGTATGTATGGTATGTCAAAATAGTTGACTGTCCTGCATTTCTAAAAACAAACAAACGCTGGAAGTGAGATCTTGAGGATTGAATATCGGTAGTCACCTGGTAAGACCAATCCCAGCAGTTCACACTGTGCTTTCTTCTGTTCACCAAATAGGTCTTAGACTTGGGAAGTCTTCTTGTCATACCTCACAGGATGGCTCCACCTTAAGCCAAAATGTGTTTGAATTTTGTTATTTCATAGGCCCAACTAGGTTTTCCATAAAGCAAAATCAACATTCATCTTATGGTGTACTTCAGTTTGTTATTGTAGTTCCCTCTTATCAAAAATTTCAATTTCTGTGGTTTCACGAGAATGTGGTCCCAAAACAGTAAATTTAAATAAAACTACAGAAAAAAAAACACTGTGTAAGTTTTAAATTTTTCACAATTTTGAATAGAATGATCAAAATAGGTAGCATCATTCTCTATCACGACTATGCTGTGAATCATCCCTTTGTCCTATGATGCGGGACGTGTAGTCGACCCACACATTAGTTCCTAAACAGCCATCTGGTCATGAGGTAAACTGTGGTGGTTTGCACTGCTTGTACATGGGGTTCAATTCTGTCTGTAATTTCAGGTATCTACATGGGATATTGAAAGGGATGCAATTCACATTTGAAGTCTTTCTCTTGGAACCAAAGAAGAATTGGAACATGACTTTGAGAAAAATTTCTTTTTCCTAGGCTTCTCTGATCTCTCTCAGCTATAGAGACATTGGTTTTTTTTTTCATCTCTACTTTTCAACATAAACCAGTTCCTCCACTGAGTACCCTGAAACTTCCTGCCTTTTGCCCCATTGCAAACTCTGTGGAAAAGAGCATTTAGTCACATAGCTCCCTCTTCCTAATACGCTGCATGCCACACTAGAATCTCTCCTCTAGAACACTATGATCCCCCAACATGGCTCCAGCATCAGTTCTGACTTTCTTCCCATACATTGACTAATTTGAGTCTCTGCTCTTCTGTGCTCATCAGAGGTAGTTGGACAGTTTGTGTGTTCCTCCTCTGGCTTCTGCTCTGGATCCTACTGGGTTGTTTTAGTGTTTAGGGGTGACAATTCTCTACTGAAATAGAAAAGGGTTACAAGTATCTTTTATAAACATATTATTTATTTGTTTTCATAAGAGTGACCTCCAGCACTTGTGGCAGCTCCAGCTCCAGCTCCATCACTGTCCTGAGAACCAGAGGAGCCGTTGCCATAAACCCCTTCACCACCAGCTCCAGATCTCAGGTACTAGAGGCTCAACAGCCAGTGTCAGCACCTGGTCTGTATCTTGGACCTGCTATACCCAGAGCAGCCCTTCACCTCCCTTACCATTTCACTTGTTTTCCTATTAGTTTTGGTTATTTTTTATTTGCTGATGATTAATTTTAAATAAAATTTAGTAGTTTACTCATTTGAAATATTTAGTTCAATGCAATTAAGTTCATGTTCAATGGTTGTGCAACTATCACCACTGTCTAGTTCCAGAACGTTTTCCTCAATCCTGTCCCCCCTTATTGTCCTGGTTGGCCCCAGCAACCACTCATCATTCTATCCATGTGTTGCAGATTTGTGATCATCAGACAGTTGGTGGGCATCTGCTCTCTGCCACATTGTGGGAACGGAGGCAGATGCAGGGCACTGTGACACATCACTTCTCACCCCTCCACCACATCAGAGACTCCTGGACTCTACCTGATGTTTCCTGCCAACCTTACCAACTTTCAGGTTGGCCTTATAGTGTCCTTGCCTCCCATTTCAAGAAACGGAAGACACATTATCCCCATCATGCTTTAAAGAAGAGTGAAATTATGGCAATAATAAGACAATCCCTCAAAATACAAAGGCCGAATGTTTTTTCTAATATGTGGATGCTAATTGACAATAAAGTGGGGGGCACTAGAGAAGAACATCATTACCTTAGACTAGGTAGAGGGAAGTGGAGGAAGGAGAGTGGAGGGGATGTAGGAATAGGAAAGATAGTAGAATGAAACAGACATTATTACTGTATGTATATATGTGACTACATGATTAATATGATTCTGTAATATGTACTCTCAGAAAAATGAGAAATTATATCCCATCTATGTATGATATATCAAAGTGCATAAATGCATTCTACTGTCATGTATAACTAATTAAAACAAATTAAAAATTAATTAAAAAAGAAAAGGTCAGCCTCAGTTAGATGGAACGTTTACATAATATGGATGTCTTTCTCTGTATGTGCTTATATTTCTAATTTCATAGTCAGGCATGGCCTAAAAATGGGGACTCTTTATGAGAAATGTATCAGTAGGTGATATTGTCCTCTGAGATCACCATAGAGTGTACTTGTACAGGGGAAGAAGGCTATGATGTCACCAGGCAGTATACTCTCAGGGGACCACCATCTTATATGCAGCCCATCGCTGATTGTGAGGTTGGAATGTGTTGCATGCTTGTACATCCATAGGTCTTTGCCTCTGGGCGGAGCCTTCAGATGCTGGCATATTGGGTTTCTCTTTTTTCCTCCCCACCCTTCCATCTCACTGTGCTCCCTACCACCATTCCGCACTCATCACTACCTAGTGGATCATCTCAATTCCCTCCATTAAAAGGCCTCCTCCAGTAGATGAGACAGACATTATTACTCTGCATACATGAAGGATATAGTCTCACTACTGGTGTGACCCTGAATGATGTACAGCCAGAGGAATCAGAAGTTGTACTGCATTCATATACAATTGTCAAAATACATTCTACTGGCATGTAAAACTAATTAGAACAACAACAACAACAAAATCCACACCTGGATCTTCTCTGGCACCCTCCAGCAGGCTAGGGCTCCTTCACATACACTCTTCCAGATGACACACCAGTTGTGGGACCTGGTGACCTAGGAGGATGACTGCCAGAGGGTAAGAGGGAGTGGGAACAGGGACGCTGAACTTGGCTTCTCCCTGCTGCACATCACTTCTGATGTAGGTGTATCCCTCCTAGACACCAGCCAATCCCTGCATTCAGCAGGTGGGGTTGGCCACCAACTCTTTAATGCCCAATAGTGAACAGCAAGAGGACACTAAGTTTTAGAAAACAGTCATCTCCAGTCATACCTCTCAGTATCCAAGCGGGACAGGTCAGAAAACCCCTTGAATACCAAAATCACTAGTTGTTCTACTCCCTTAAAAAATTGTGCAGAATTTGCATGTAACCTTCACAGTCTTCCTTCCAGATACTTTAAATAAACCTGAGATTCTTTAAGATGTAAATACTTTGAAATGGTTGTCAAGGGTCTTGTTTAGGGAAAGATTACAAGGAAAAAAAATCTTTAAGTATTCAGTAATGAAGTGAATATTTTTTCAAACATTTCCATCTGAGGGTGGTTGAGTCTGTGGATGCAGAAGCTGAGCCTACAGAAGGCTGACTATTGATTACAGAGTCTCCTCTAGAGAGGCACAAAATGGGCAGAACTGGACCCAAAGGCACCTCCTGGGGAAATGAAGAATAGAACCTTCATCTCTCTAACTGTTGCCAGTCATAGTGACTTGTGTCCAAGAAGCTGAGGGTTTGCAACCCCAGAAGGTGAGAGGGAGCTAGAGGAAATCTTCCCCCAATGATGCTGTGGAGGTCCCCAATCCTTACTGCATCCCTCAAACTTCCCTGCGGTCAGGAACGATGGAAAATATTTCCTGGTTTGCAAGAAGCCACCAATGAGTTAAGACAAGAGCAGCCCACTAGGGCAGAAAGCAGGGCTGGAGGATGGAGGGGCAGTGCCAGAGCCCTTCCCACCACATCAGCTGTTGGGCAGGACAGCAAAGTGCAGGTTACTGTCAGCTGTTCATCAGCCAACTCAGACCAGCCAGAGTCCCTCTAAGTTGCTTCCTGGCCCTCACCCAGCTGCACATCCCCCTGGGGACCAGTCCAGGCTCTGGAAGGGCCAGAGCCACGCACACAAGGAGAATGTGCCAGGACATGCTTTGGTTTGGTCTGTCTGTGCTTGGGAAGCCTCACCCTGGGTCACAACAAATAACAGGAATGCATCCTTATCACTCAAGAACTGCACTCAAAAAATGGAAAGAAACTTGTATTACTGTGCAAAAACCACATAAATGAAATTAACAAACAGAAATATGATACACATGTCTTAGCTCAGACTTTAGCTCACATTTGCTGGGTTTGCTCCCTCCTCAACATCAGCATCTCATGAATATTCCACTATGTGCTGCAATGTTTTTCTCACTGTTTTTTATAACATATAAAACTAAATAAAATCATGCACAACAAACTGGGAGTTGTCATTATTTTAAAATGGCGGGATCTGGCAGGTACTGTCTTCTTCTCATGGTGGTCTGTGGGTGCCATTATGGACAGTGACAATGCTGTGGTTTGGGAAAGTGCTCCCAAAGGTCCAAGTGTTGTCAGCATTTCAGTCTTGTCACCAGACTGAGGTGCTATCATGACATGGTGGTAGCACTAAGAAGGAGCATTAACTGAAAAAATTGGGGGCTACTAGGAACATTCTACTGAAGGGGATATTGTGACCCCAACCTCTTTCTTTTTTGCTTCCTGGATTGGCAATGTAGAGGCTTCCTCCTGCCATGATGTACTGCAAAATCCATAAGGTCAACTGCCCATGGGCTGAAACCTCTGAAATCATGAACCCAAATAAACATTTACTCTTGTTAAATTGATTTATTTCAGTATTTGTCAGAGTAATGAAAAGCTGACTCACAAGGCCAATAACACCAAGGGCTCAGCAGATGACAGGGGAAAAAAAAGAAAAAAAATGGGTCTTATCATACTCACTTTTCTGCATCTTTGGATGTCCCTCCAGGGTGTGGAGTCCCTCTAATGCAGCTAGACAGCTTTAACCCATTCCTTCTCCATTGACTGACAGGAATGCTAATACTGTGCAACATGAACACCACCTAAATGTTCCCTGTTGATAAAAGAAAAATTTGCTATCAGTTTTGACACAATCTTCCATAAACACCCTGGAACTTCCTGATGTTTTAATTTCTATGTAAGGTTTCCTAGGAATATTTGCATTTTTAATTTTCCTGGATGCTCTCAGATGCTTTCCACTTAGGTTGCTCCTGCCAGCAGTTGTAGGTGCAGGCTGCATGTGGGTGCACAGTGCTGACTGGTGTGTCTTCAATCATCCTTCCCTGCCTGGGGGAGCTGGGGTCTTCTCCAAGCATGCTCTGGATCTGCACTTAGGTCTCCTTTCTCATGCCTCATCTCCTCTATGTCTTCTACTCCCTCTTCCTTTGCAAGGAAAGTGCCACTCGTGATGAGCCCATTATGTCTGAATGAGGCACATTTAAAAAGACTTGCAAAGTCCCAGATGGCTTTTACAATCCTTATTTTGCCAAACTTTTAAATAGGCCCATAAGACTAAGCTTGACTATGGTCTCTGGTCTCCAGAATGGGGGTGAAGTATGTGGAGAAGTCAAATATCAGTTGTGTGGTCATTATTCCCCTGCCCTCTTTCCCAGCTTAATTCTAATGAGATGTCCTCTTTCTGGCAAAGTCAAGGAGGAAAGATGGTGCATAACCAAGCATCCAGGAAATGCTCTGAACTTCTTTGCAGTCAGCCAGCAGTGTGAGCACAGGGATTGGTGGTGTCATACCAGCTCCTATGCTTATAGCCTCAAATGCACAGCAGGGGTATCAGTCAGCATTCTTAGTGGCAAGTTACAGAAACCTGAATTTTCTGCTCATCTCCCCTTGGGTCAAGTGAGGTGTTTCCCCAAGAAGGAAGAAATAAGAAAATGTAACCTTTGTTCTGTGAGTATGGACCAGAGAGAGGCTTAAGATGGACCAAGCACTATGCTAAATATCGCCCATACATTAAAAACCATGAGGTAGGAACTATTAATATTTTTAGTTTACAGATGAGTTTGGCAGGTAAGACTGCTAAAATTGAAGTCTGCGGTTTAGTGATTTTGCCTTGAACAACTATGTGTGTCAGCAGGTCATATTAAATGCTGCAGCATGTGGTTGTATAGAATGCATGTATGTCATTTCTGGAGAGATCCTTAGACAAGTTCCCTGTGGCTTTTGGAGGTGGGATAAGTCTGGATGTGGCAGATTGAGAGCAATGGGCTGTGTCTCTGAAGATATGAGTTCTTGGGTTTGGTCCTTATTTGCTATGTGGCCTGTCATATCTAAGTTTTAGTTTCTTCATCTTTTAAGGAATGGGTTAAATTTACCAACTGAGATGAAATGCACAAATTCCTTAAGATTTACAACTCAAAATGAACAGAAGAAGAAATAGAAAATCTAAATATCCTTGCATCTGCGTAAGAAATTGAATTTGGTAGGGTTGTGACTCAGTGGTACAGCACTTGCCTAGCACATGTGAGGCACTGAGTTTGATCCTCAGCACCACATAAAATAAATGAATAAAACAAAGGCATTGTGTCCATCCACAACTAAAAACATTAAAAAAAATTGAATTCATCATTTAAAACCTCTTATCTCCTCTTCTTTACAACTACAGGCATATTTCATCAAATATTTAAGGACTAAATAATGCCAATATTATACAAACTCAGAAAATAAAGAAGAGAATTGCTTGCAACTCATTAGGTCAACATAATGCTGTTAGAAAATCTGAAAAGGACATTAGAAAAAAGGAAATCAATAGAACAATGTCTCTAACATAGACACAGAATTCTTAACAAAATGTTATCAAATAGAATTTATCAATACTCAAAAACATAAGTGAGTTGACATCAGAACAGTAGGTAATTACCTTCCACTGTCCCGTAGCAAACCTTTGACAGACATCACTAATCAATTGCTCTGTTGTTTTATCTTCAAAACTGAATCATTCTCAGTCTCACTCTCAGGTAGCTTGTATCAAGATACTCTAATTCTGTTATCTTGTTGAAAATCTGAGGTCATTTTATAAGCAAGCCTTTCCCTCAAGTGGGGTGAATTCTTCCAGATTAGATATGGAAGAGCAAGACAAGGAAAGGGAATTGAGAGCAAGAATGGGTTGTTTTGAGCAATCCATAGGAAGGAAGAAGCCATACAATATTAAATGCCTAAAAGGAGCCTAACCTTATTTGTTCTCATTTATTGCTGTATGGGCAGCCCCCAAGGACAAAATGTGACACATGAACTAGCAAGACTGGGGAGTGAATAAATGACTTCTGAGGGAAACTGAAAGTGGTTCCATCTTCATAGTATTATGGTTACTACCCTTGAGTCAAGGAGACCCAGCCATGAGTGATGAGACAAGAGATTGGGGTCCAGCCCAGGGATTTCCATGAGAAATTTATGCATCTATAGACTGATTATTCTTAGCTGAGTAACCATAGTAGCCCTGTCTTTCCTTGGGGTTGTGGGCACCCATATCCGTTCAGTCTGTTGATATTTGCCTGGCTGCCTCAATTGTTTCTTAAGCTCATATTCTGTTTTAGAATGTAGTGTCTTCCTGCTCTCCTTCCTTCCACCTGGTCTTTCTCCAATGTTTGCAATCTCAGTGAAACCCACAACCATCCATGCAGTTATACAGGCCAGAAATGTAGACGGCAGCCTGCGTGTATCTCTCTCCACCTCCTAATTAATTCTCAGGCATTCTACATTTTTCTGTTTTCATTACCACCACCCTGCTCTGAGCTCCCCTCTTTCCTTGCTTGGAAGTTTGCGAATGTGCTGACAGCTCTCTCTGCCCCCACTCCACACCCTTCCCCATGTGCATCCTCCAATTGCACCTGAGTGATCTGGCCAAAATGCAACGTAGTTGATTGACACCCTGCTTAAAGCCTGCTGGTGGCATCTCACTGTTCCTAAGAGGAAGATCAAACTCTCTCAGCTGCTCGACAAATCCCTGGGGATCTGGTCCTTGCTATCTTCAGCTGCATCACATGCCTCTCACTCCTGACTATCTATGTGTTCATTTCACTGAGCATTTAGATCCTCCAACAGCGAGGTCCCACTTTCTGTGGTGTCCACCACCTCCCAGTAATGCCATCTGCTACAAACCATCAATAGGTTAATCCACTAGTGAAGTCAGAGTACTCACAATCCAGTCATTTCCCAAACACCTTCACCTCTGAACACTGCTGCACTGGGGACCAGCCCTTCAACCCATGAGTCTTTGGGGGAATCCTTCATATCCAAACCAGAATACATGAGTTGGTCTTCTGGCAATCAGACCCCACTCTGAAGCCGTTCAAGAGTACTTAGCCACAAGGCAGTGCATACAAAAGGCACTTTTATCCCTCCAGAAAATCTCAGGGTTCTAGGGACTGAATGCCAAGAACAGGGTCTTATAAAGACCAAATAGATACTTTTTATGGTCGTAGGACTTAAAAAGACAGAGTGTTAGATGCTAGGGTTGGGCAAGGACCAAGTTGAAGACTCCTTTTCTTCCCCTGAGATGGATGGGAGTGAGAGTTTGGTCTCTGTATAAGAGATGTGGTCACAAAACTTAATAACCAGAAGGAAATGTGGTAGTCACTAAGTCTAATACGTGTTTTGAGAGGGGTGCCTAGGCAACATGCAAAACACGAATCCCGTGGTTAAATGATGGTTAAATGAGCCTGTTTCTTGTTGCATACGATATAGTCTTGGGGTTTCATACGGATGATTAAAAAAAAATCGGAGGATCATGGTTCATGTATTTCTTCATTCTCAAATACTTATTAAGCATCTCCTACTTTCTCTGTAGAGGGAAGGCTGGTGTTCTAGAAAACATGGTTTGAGAAATGGTGACCTTGTCCAAGTTCCTCCTTGTCTGTGTGAAAAACTGAAGTCTATAAATGATCAGATTTGGGTAAAGGGAGCAGGTGAAAGGTTGAAAAGGACTGGGGGGGGTGTACTTTCCATAGAAAATTCAGCAGGGAAAATCTACAGCAGGACCTTAGAAATCAGAGCGGGCAGCCATGAAGTCCAGGAGACAGATTTGTTTTTTTTCTAAGAGTGACATATAAAGATAAAGGACCAGAAAATGAGAACACACAACGTCTTGGTGAGGAGAGCATCTGCCTGGTAATCATATGAAAGTGGAGAGGCATGGCTGGTGGAAAGAAGCAGAGAAATGCACATAGGTACTCCTACCCTCAAGCAGTCCCCATGATAGTGAGACTGGAGTTACACACTCACCTGCTAGTTTTTGAGTATTATGCTGGATGCTTTATCTAGACAGGGACATGAGCAACAGCGGTTTCTTCCACGGATGCATTGGAAGAGGTATTGCAGGCTTGGCTCAAGGCCTATACTCATTCATATCCCAAGCTCCATTGTGTTACTTCGGAGGTCACAGGACACCCAGGACCACAATCCCAGGAGCCCAGTTCAATGTGACAACTGACAAAAATTCCTCTCCTAGGCATAGAGACGCTTAGCTCCCAAGTACAGCTTGGAAGGACTGGGGGAAGCTTCTCAGATGGTGAGGGCATCCTAAGGGAAGAGAAAAAGCCAGAAATAAATGCTCTACTTTGATAACCAGCAAATTCTGCCATGAGTTGTTCAGGGAAGCGCTCCCATGTGGAGTGAGCGCTGATCTCTCCATTCATTGTGCCGCGTCCCTCTGGCACGACTTTCATTATTCGGGCACTATCTGGTGTCATTAAGATATCAATTTTATTTAGGTGTATCTGCATTGGCAGTTTAATTATGTCTGGGTAAGACTCTGTATTTATTCATGGGTGATCTTTGGTAGTTGTCAGACACCAGCCTGGTGATAAAGGCAGAGTGCCTGAGGAATGCTAATGCTCTCCTCCAGCTTGCCACTTGACAAACACACATGCCAGTTATGACCAAACTGATTATTTCAATCATTAACAGCACATACATCAGCCTCCTTCACCCGAGATTGCCACATGCATCTGTCTTTTCATAACCAATTATCTGACAAGGGCACTGAGAATTGATGCTCTATGGGGAATTGTCCCACTTGGGTCGGCCACAGGATGCAGCAAGCTGAACACCCCTGTTAGCATCATTGTTTCATTAATCAGATTAAGACAATCACCCGCGGAGGGAGCGCCATGTTCACAAACAATAACCAATCAGGGTGCCTTTGTGTTGTTTGGAGTTGTGGATGCATTTCTTTCTGGAGGATGCTGCTTTGCAGATCCCCTTGGAAAACCTGGATCTCTGCTCATCCTATTATCCATCTCATTTATAATAATTAACTCTTGTGCTGAGGAGCAGGATGTGAGAGAGACACTGCATTTGTGGAGGTGCCATCTGCTCCTTATGGCTCACCTGAGTCACAGCCTTCTGACATCACTTCTCCACAGTAATGTGAACTAGACTGAGCCCACAAAGAGGCTGGGCTGTACCAGGCAGCACAGGGCCTGAACCGTGATGAAGGAAAGAAATTAGAGACAGAGAAAACTGCTCCCGGAAAGAGGGCTCTTTCTTCAAAGGGTGACTCACAGGAAAGGAGTCATGTGTCCAGACCTTTAAAACTGAAGGACTAATTTGTGCTACCTGTGCTTTTCTGCACTTACCACTGGTTCGAGTGCCATCTCACCCATTCTGGAAAAGAGAATTCTGTCTAACTTTCCTTGGGCTTTTGGTTATTCTCCTGAGATAGCACAAACTTCCAGAGTTGGGTTTTTAATGATTGTATATGATTCCCTTTTTTAATGGTCATATATTTATATATTTCCAGCAAACCCAAACTAAGAAAAAGATATTATTTCTATATTTTTTTATTTTATGCATGTAAGGTCTAATATGTATGGAAATATATCATCTTTTCACTTCTGGGGGTATTGTCATTGGATGCCAATTACAGTGTGATGATGATGATGATGGTGGTGGTGATAGTGGTGGTGATGATGGTGATTGTGTTGATAGCGATGATGATGATGATGCTTTCTATTCATAGTGCTACACCGATACATTCTTTTTTGATTTTCACAAAATTACATGGGCTTCAAAAGATGTTTTGTAAACTGAGATTAAGAGACTCTTATGCAATTTTCCCAAGATCAGGAGCTACTTAAAGATAGTCCTTGATGAGAAGTTTTCTTAATCTTACTCTTATTACCTTAAAATCACCTACGGTTACTTATGTGAGGAGTTCTTATTTCCTTTGGGTATATACTCCATTCATCTTCTTCTTTGAGCAGCTTTAATAGTTGGAAATTTTATTTTATAATTGTGCCAGACTCTTTCTATTTACACTTTCCAAGCAGTTCTGCATTCCTTTTTAGGTGCACAGAGAACAAATCTGATTCTCCCTATAGGAGCCCCCATTTTCAGATACTTAAAAAGCAGCCCTAATGTCTCCTATAAACTTCCCTTGCAGGTAATTTCAGGTATCTAAGCTGTGCAGTAACACACTATTGGGCTGTGTTAGACAGGAAAACGGTTCTTTTCCTATTCCCGCAGACCACTCAGCACAACACTCCAAACACTAGATCCCCCAGCAGACCCCAGCTGAGTGTCCTCCTACCCCATTCAGGTTTTACACTCTTCTACCTGTACATACTCATACCATCAGATTCCACAGGCTAAGAACTCAGTCCCACAAGACTGTCACCCATTCAGATTCCAGTCTTAATTAGTAGGTTGTCACCTCTACTTCTGACCAAAAAATGGCTGGCTGTATATTGAGGTTTTCTACTCCTTTATTTTGGGATTCAATTTATTGTCTCCTGGAAACATTTTGCTTGTTTTTTATAAAAGCATTTCACTTGCTTATTATTTACTGTATTATAAAAGGTGTTACAAAGGATATATAAATGAACAGCCAAATGGAAGAGATTCACAGACCTAGATGTGTCAATTTTCAGGGAACACAGTTGAGTTCATGACAGGGATAGAAAATTTCCATGCTTTCTCCAAGCACCTCCATGTTTTGAGCTAACTAAAGCTCCCTGAATCAATCCATCCATTCTTTCTTCTTTCTTTCTTTCTTTCTTTCTTTCTTTCTTTCTTTCTTTCTTTCTTCCTTCCTTCCTTCCTTCCTTCCTTCCTTTCTCCTTCCTTCCTTCCTTCCTTCCTTCCCTTCCTTTCTTCTTCCTTCCTCCTTCCTTCCTTTCTCCTTCCTTCCTTCCTTCCTTCCTTCCTTTCTCCTTCCTTCCTTCCTTCCTTCCTTCCTTCCTTCCTTCCTTCCTTCCTTCCTTTCTCCTTCCTTCCTTCCTTCCTTCCTTTCTTTCTTTCTTTCTTTCTTTCTTTCTCTCTCTCTCTCTCTCTCTCTCTCTCTCTCTCTCTCTCTCTCTCTCTCTTTCTTTCTTTCTTTCTTTCTTTCTTTCTTTCTTTCTTTCTTTCTTTCTTTCTTATAGTCTTCATTATGATTGATCACATCATTGACCAGTGGTGATCAACTGAACTTTCAGTCCCTCTCCCCTCCGGGCTGGAGAGTGTGTTTTGGGGGTGTAGAAAGGTTCAGCCCTGGGATCTTATTGGTTGCCCTGGCAACCAGTCTCCAAACTAAGGCTGTCCAGGAATCCCAGTCAGGAGTTATCTCATTAGCATGCAAAAGACACTGACCACTTCAGAGATTCAAGGGTTTTTGGGGCAGTGATACAGAAGGAAAACCAAATATGTATCTTAATAACAAGTACCATAGATGGATTGGCTTAAAAGAAATTTATTTTATCACAGTTCTGGAGGCAGGAAGTTCAAGGTCAAGGTCTTGGCAGATTGGTCTTTCCTGCATTCTCGCCTTGATTTGCAGATGGCCATCTTCCTACTGTGTCATCAGATGGCCTTTCCCCTATGTGGGCATGCTCCTGTTGTCTCTTCCTTTTCTTATGAGGACATAAATTCCAATAGATTAGGACCCCAGTTTTATGTCTGCATCTAACCTACTTATCTCCTTTAAGTCCCTCTATGAAATACAGTCACATTGAGGGTTAGGACCTAGATGTGTCAATTTTTCAGTGGACACAGTTGAGTTCATGAACAGTTACCAGTGAAGTCAAGGCATTTATTTCTTCAGTGTACTTTATTAAATATACAGAAACCAGAGAAAGCCTACACCGTTCACAGGTGCAGGAGGGTTTTGGGGTCTGTGTGAACTATTTGACCTCCATTTCCTTACTTCAAGTGGCCAGTCAGGATTTGTGTCCACTGAATGAACACTGTGTAAACAGCCAACAGATGCTCCTCTGGCCAAGATGTTCAAAGGCTCAACCTCAAACAACATTGAAACTTGTCAAGGCGAAGGCAAGGAATATGATTCTACTAAAGAAAGAGAGTTCTCAAGGGGCATGAGCGTCTTGGAACTGACTGTCCTGAAGCTCAGGATGTAGATTTGGAAGAATCACCCTTTCAAATCTCAAAGAAACTGGACTCGGGGGATTGTTTTCTTAGAATAGGTTTGGAAGTTGGAGACGGTGATTATATAAACTGGCCCTTCCATTCTCCAACATGCATACCAAGAGCCAGCGAGACAGTGATGAATTACCCAGGATGCGGTTCGAATAATTTAATAAAAAAGAGGTGGAAATGGGGTCTTTAATTCCTAACCTTTGGCGCTGTGGCTAAAATCCATTAATAGAACATGGATTAAGAAGTCCAAAGTAAGATTACTCTGCATCACCCGCCAGTGAATCACTCTGGCACTTGGGTCAGAATTAACATCTGAGAATCCTTTGAAACGTTATGGCTGGGATTTCTCCCCTCCCCCTGGCTTGGCTTCTTGGCCTCTTTAGCAGAGGAGATAGGAAATCTTTGGCATCCATTCAAAACTCATTCAAACCACAGGGTAGAACCTTAAAGGAGGCCTTTGGGGATAGACGAGGTCAATCTGATGGCTTATATCATAGTTTTCATTTGAAAAAAAAAATTCTTTTATAGAGTATCAGGAGGGAGATCGCAATATGTAAATAGATACAGCAGGATTTACAAATCCACATGCGCTCCCTGAAGCAGTAGTTTTTCAAACTTTTGATGACCTTAGAACTCTAAGTTCAAAGGAAACTTTACACTAAAATAAAAATGAACTAAACTGACAAGAAGTTGCTCTGCTTCAATAAGAATGTAGGGGTCCCTAGACCTCCAGCCCTTTCCATTTCATACTTTTGAATAATCTTCTAAGAAGAAAGATTGAATGCCTTTTCTGTAGGAATCTGATCTCTTCTACACTGAAATTTCTCTCAGTGAACTGCAAAAATGTGTGCAGGAAAGCTGACTGTTCAGTAGGAAGTCACACTTATTAAGTTTAGAAAAATATTTTGAAAATGAAGTGTGGTCTTCCTACGTAATGCAGATATTAGAGGAAATACATTTCCTCCACTGTAGGAGCATTTTAAAATTCGTTGTTGAAGGCAAACTATTTTTTTAAAAAAGTATCTTTTATCAATTAAGCATGCATTTTGAATTTGCTAAGGCTTGCAATGTTGAAGATGTAAGGAGACCCTATAAATTTAAATCAAGGGAGATAATTACATGAAAGTACTTTTGACCTACAGCATATTTTGCAATAATAAATGTTGATGAAGATGATATTCTACTCCTTCTTTTAACTAAAGCCATAATGTGCCTTTAACATTCAACCCTAAACCCCTTAATGGAAATTCAGAAAAAGGAAAATTATCTTGCCCGATGTCCTGCAGTTAGTTACTGACACATATAACACTAGAACATAATAGATCGTTGCTTGAGGACATTGTGATCTGTCATAAAAACCTGATAATCAGAGGTCAATTGGAAATTAAAAAGGAATAATTTACTTTGTCTTGTACAAAAACATGTTTCATTTATACTTAACCTTTTCATTGGAACTCCAAAGGATAAATCTGTCTAGACCTGCAAGTATAAACCATGTTTTATGGAGAGACCTTAACTTTATTTACTAAGTAAGGTCCAAAGCATTATACAATTGCAAGTTGGGAAACTTATAGAGTGGAATCTCATCTTACATGATTGGTAGTGAGTTTTTAAAGTCAGGGAAGAAGGTAAAGGCTGTGCAAAATAATAATTATTCTGAGAATCCTTTGGACTTTTAGAATCTCAGTGAAAAATCATACATTATTTTGTCCACGGAAATTTGGCTTACGTGTTCCTTTTCCTGTGATATTGGAAGTCAAGGTCTCTTTTGAATTGAGAAAGGTAAGATAAATGAAGGGGAATTTTGTCCTCTTTCAGCTTGACTGTTTGACTATGCTGAGGATTTACGTATGATCAGATTCCTATACAAGTTTAACTGTTCGATTCACACATTGATGATTGGTGATAGCACAGACTTGAAACTCAAATCAATTTGAAATGAGGATATAGTAACAAAGACACAGTGATGTTTAAGGAAAAAGGTGTTCTCTGGCAAATGCCTCTTACCTGTGGAGTGAAATTATGGATCAGGACCATTAACTCTGCCAAGTGACCTTCAGTATCCTCATCTGTGCTAGAGTCTGGGTTCAGAAGAACATTGAGGGTTGCTTTGGTTGATTGTGTCCCCAGGTCGACGAGCAATCTCTCCTATCTGTGTTTGTGTGTGATGTCAATCACAGGGAGCAGGGCAGCACTTAGCCAGCCCTTCCTATGCTTCAGAATCACGAGCACATAAATGTCACGTAATATATTAAGCATGGAGTTTTGGGGTGCTTCGTTCTATAGCTGCAACTAACATTCAACTACAGGAATGCTGACAGATTTTGCTTCGTAGACTCTTCCCTGACCCTCTTCAGATAGGGCCTTCTGCTTGGACATCCTCTGATGTTGCCCAGAATCACTGTGAAGAAATGAAAACCAAAATCAAACCCCCAAGGTCTTTCTCAGTGGTGGACCTTGGATGAACTTCCCTTCTGCTCAGATGATGGAGCTGGGGGACTTTGCCTTTTGGAATCCCTTGATGTGGTGCTTAGCTCTGTAGGAGTGGTCACCGATGTAGATCCTGGTTTCTTAAATTTCACACTCCATTTTATTTTACTGGTGGTCGGTTTTCAAGACCCATTACCAAGGTGGCATATAAAGACCAGAAATAGGAAAAAGGGACAATTAAGGAGTAAGCAGGGTTAGCAGAATGAACTTCCAGGGAAAGCTGATGTTACCATTAATAAAATAACAAGAGGCAACTTCAATGACTTACAGAATGGTGAGTCTACTTCCGTAGTGAATTTGGATGAATTTTGGAGCCAGACAGTAATCGTGTCTTTTCAATCATTTGTAAAATAAAATTGTCTGGGGAAAAAAGAAAAAGTTGAATCACTATGTAGAAACCCAGAGTATCTTATCCTTCTAGTACCACAGTAAACCTTGTTCCCTGAAACACAGTTGTAGGATGTAACCATCACCATTAAATAGTAAGAACTACTTCTTTTGGATGGAAGAAACACTATAAATGTGATGTGCCCTTTAAAATACACAACTGTAGACCAGATAGAGATTTCTTGATAGAAAACACCTTCTAAAATCTTGGCAGGGTAAAACAGCCTGCTAAATATTGTTCTCTGTATTCGGTTAAATTCAGTGTGTTGTCACCTAATCCCAGATTTTAAATTTACAGAAATAATGATGACATCAAGAATTCTTATTACCTTCAGTGCCTTGGAATAATCTCATACCTGTGAACTATAGAAAAATACTTTACCACTGTCATCTGCTCTCCCTTGTCCCCTCCCCTGTATCAGAGGTAGTTCTATCCTCCGTTGATTGGTGTCTGGTAGAAATTTTATAAGAGTTTGCAGTGAGGCATCAGTTGCCTTTAATACTTGGAAGAAAATTGAATGGAAGGATTCAATTACTCATGTGAAAAATGAACCTTCTACCCAAGGTTTGGCCACGGCTAGTATGCTTGTTTTAAAACTGAATTATAGTTGCAATACATTTGCCAGAGACACAGACATTAATTTCTCTCAAACCATTTGAGATGGGGAGGACAGAATAGGAAGGAACAGAGAGAAAATAAGATAATAAGAGCTTCCCATTGATTTATTCACCTTTGTGCAAAGTAATGGGGACAGGCAGGAGGCTGCCCCGGGAGTCTGAGAGAGAGAGATGGAAGAACTGTGAAGGGAAGGATTTCAGGGCAGCCTGCCAAACACAGAGTTAGACTGTTGTTCTTAGATGATATAAGATCACTTTATTTCTCTAGCTGCTTTATAAAAATACATATGCATAAAATATGCCGCGTGATGCGGCTCGAGCGATCGAAAGCCACTCTGTTTATACAGGAAAAGGTTGTATTCCTAACCTGCCTGTCTGTTAACTCATTCTTTAAATAAAGATAAACTCAGCCTGTGCATAGGGGAGCTGAAGTTGTGATTCCAGTGCGTTTGATTCTGGTAGTGCGTGAGAGATTGGATCACAGCCCACCTGGGCAGAGGGATGGATCCAGAGGCACAAAATTGACAGCACACACATCTGTGTATGAGAGCTATCCTGGATCCAGGGGAGGTCCTGTCCCTCACAGATGGGATCAGATCAGTTAGTGCAGGTGGGTGAAGCATAGGATCACAAATTCATGTAACTCTTTCTCAGACATTCATGAGCTCCTTGTAGAACCCGGGTAATAATTTGAGTGGCCCAGCACAATATGTGAATGTAGGGCTCCTTTAAAAAAAGATTGATAAATTTAAGAATGCAATGTCAGAGCATTAAATTAAAGACAGAGCCCTTTTTAACATGGGGCCTGTCTGAGTGTGGCGTCTGTACGATGGCACAGGTTGCAAACCCTGAAAATCTATCTTGGCTTCATGATTGTATGACAAGAAATTTCTTGTGTATTCAGATAAGCTAATAGCAAGTGACCAGTTCTTTTACTCTGGGGTGTGGAGCACTGGTGGGGACAGTCAGCAACGTTATTGGTCAAGTTCGACCTGCTTTATATTATGGAATATGTATTTTAATTTCCAAGGACTTCTCTTCCTGTTTTAAGAATCATGCAGAGGGTCCATGCATCCTCTTTGTTACCTAGGTGGCAGGGTACAGAAAGCTGGTGGCCATTGGTCTCATGGAGCGCACGCGCACACACACGTAAAAAGATTTACATTAACAAAGAAAAATCGTATTTCCCCATGTATAAAAGAAAATCAAGTTCTTTCAGTACATTAAAAATTAGTCCTAGCCTTTCTTTTAAAACAACTTATATACCTCTTTTTGTCTCCAAAGGGAAATATTACAAAGTAGTATGAGCTTATTTATTTTGGAACTGACATTATAGGTAAAGTTGGCAGGTTTATCTATGTGAAAAGAGAAATTCAAACCTAAAATCTTCCTATATAGTTTGGGCTCCGAATTTGAACTTCTGGGAAAAAAAAATGAGAATGGTTGGAAGTATAACTTTTCTTCCTTGAACCATAGAAGTATCGCCAAATCCAAGTGTATGACTTTGACTTGTGAGTTCTGAAAAATATCCTTCTCTGCCTAGCAGCTGCAAAATACATTACTCTGAGGTTCCCTAAAACATTCTGTGAAGGTTCTGGAGTCACACAAAAAAATTTGCTGATATTTCAGTTTGTGGGCTTAATGAGAGAATCTAGTCTAATTGTGTGGATTTGTTCTTTTTTCCTGTTTTCATGGCCCAGAGTGTAGCCCGTGAGTTAGGAAAAGTCCAGAAGTCATTCATTAGCAAAAAAAAAAAAAAAAAAAAAAAAAGACATATGATATCAACTTGCTATTTGTCATTGAATTGAGTGTGTTTATAGCCTACACACATTTTTATAAGAGGGGAAAACTGATTTGGGAGAAGAAACCTACCATAATAACTTTGGTCAATTTTTTCAAGTTTTAAATTTTACATTTTTTTTTATTCCTCCACCTAACAAACATAGTCTATCCTCAATTATTCCCAGATTTGCATTTTCAAATTTGTCTACTCAATTAAAATAGATTTGCAATTCCAGGATCAATATTTGCAGCACTTTCACAGTCATTTGAGGATATGCTTGGAGTTGAAAAAGTGAATTGCTTGAGGTTTGCAGGAGAGGTGACAGTCTGCTTTTTTGCTCAACTTTAATGCCATAAATTGTTTTTCTTATTTTAAAAAATTACTTAGTGACATGTTTTTCATATTTTTATGCTTTTGGTTGGTAATTTCCCTGCTTAATCCATTTTGTTCTTTTATCCCAGATGAGGAACACCTATAAAAACTTTAAATAGTGTTTATAATATATGACATAATTATATAACAGCTAAATGATAGTAGGAAGAAAATTATACTATAATCTATTATAATGATATACCTAATAAGCTCTAGAATATTATTTACAATCTATTTTAATGTATCTCTGTCCATTTCATTGAAATATCCTCAGAATTGAAAACTTGAGACTAAGTAGGTTAAACTGACCCCTAAGCAGAATATTCTAGTGCAGCCTTGAATCTCTTTAAACACTAGAAGAGAAAATGCGTGTGTTAGATAAGCATCCTGAGGCATGTGTTGTAGTGCTTTTGGCAGTGGCTCAGTGTTAATGAATTGATAATGTATACTAAATAAGATTTCTTTTAGTATATACACATAAAGCAAGGTTATGAAGGTTATTAATTCAACAGTTGACAAAAAAGTAGAAGCTCTTAAGAACCTAGCCCTGTGTTTTCTCTAGGAGCAATTGTTCAATATTTAGTTCAATATTAGTTGTTCACAGTAGCTTTGTAGAACATAAGTGTGGGGACAAGTGCATGGAGTACTGTATACATGGCATTTGTTAAGGGCGTCTGAGTGGCAAACCACTCCCCTGTGCTAGGCATATGAGCGGCACAGTCCTGGGTGTGCGGCCGCATGTTGCAATCTCTGCACTTGCTCCACAGCCCACTCCTGGATTGGTCGCTGCAGGGACAATTGGCCAGAAATTGCATTGGTGGCTGCCTGTAACCTGCTTAGTTACTGCCTGAGTACATATACATGTTAGCTGCGCAATAAAATCAGATCTGCTTCCTGCTTGGTCTCCAGAGGTCGTGATTAGTGACCCTGCAGCCACAGTCTCCTCTACCCTGTTCCATGGACCTCCTTACTGGATGAGAGAAAGTCCACGCACATAACTAGTTAGAATAATCAGAACTGACTCTATGGGTGAGTCCATTCAAAGCCCCAAGGATTGCAAAGTGTGACACAAGGTATCCTATCCTCCAAGAGTGTTTAATAACAGTAGTAGGCATTTTGTAGTCCTTATTTCAAGCACTTTAAATGTAGTATCTACTCTAATTCTATCAGCAGTACTGTAACTTTAACTTCATGTGTAGAAACAAGACTCAGGTTAGCACAGCTACTCAGTGGCACAGACGGGATTTGAACTTGAATCACTGACTTTCCACATCTGTGCATTCACCCATCCTCTTGTGCTCTTCTGTCTGTGCAGCCCTGAAACAGAAACCTTGCAGGTTGCTATTGTATAAAACGAAAACAACAACAACAAAAAACTAATACTGTGATGGCTCCAGGATCTATTGAGTTGAGAAGCTACTAAAATAGATATTTTCTGGCTACTTTTCTTGAGTTCACCCTAATTTCTTTCTCTTCCTTGCTTCAATACATCATTAAAATGTTTTCAGAGAAGCTCTGGAATTTACAGTCCTTGCTTAATATGTTCAGTCCATGATTTTCCAATTTATGTCATTAAATATAAGGCAGGAGTTTTAAGCAAACAAGAAAAGAACTTTGTGCATGATCCTATACTATAATAAATGTCACTTTATGGTGTTTTTGGTTGTTTATTTTTGCTTTGGTCTTCTATTTTATTCATTTTTATCCTATTTGAACAATATATACACCCCACCCAAAGCTTTAGGAATTTGTTTCCATGAAAGTAACATTTTTCTATCCTTATACAATCAGATTTCTCTTATATTATGTTTATATCTATCATATTTTTTAGATTTATAATGTGTTTTAAACTCATTACCAGTGATGTAGCTCATATTAAATGTCTTACACACACACACATACAAACACACACAAAGTATATGTTTGTGTGTATGGATGTACATATATGTATATACTATATATGTGTATCTATCTATCTATCTATCTATATATATATATATATGCCTTAAAATAGCTTTTCAGTTTATTAGAATTTTTATTTATTTTTTTCTTGTTTTCACTTTAAAGGTTTGGGGATTATTTTAAAGCAGGGTCTGTGTTCCAGACATTTTTCTTCCAGACAGAACTCAGGACAGTGGCTTTTAAAATTTATTTATTTATTTATTTTTAAATTCTCTTGCTCCTTCAGGGTTGTTGTAAGGATAAAGTGAGGTAACTTCCACAACTCACCTTATCTAGATTGTAGCATATACCTGTTAAATATTAGTTCCTTTCTTCCTTTCTCAGCAGTTAAACTTCTGTTCAGCACTTGGGGTCATTTATAAAGCTACTGTGTAAATGAGAAAGCCCAACTTGTACAGATGTTACTCTCTATAATAATGGAATTCTTTTTACAGTTCACAAAGGACCCCACCCCCACCCCCACCAAACTCCATCCTATTCAATTTAATCCTTATGAAAAGTATGGAGTAGGCAATATTGATCTTTTCTTTCTTTCTTCTATCTTTTCTTTCTTTCTTTCTTTTCTTTTGGTAAAATAATGAAATAATGAAATTGATATCTAGAGAAGGCAAGAAGACTATTTAAGGATTAACCAAGAAATCAGGTGCATGTATGAGATGGATTCTCTCATGCTTTATGTAGAGCACACATAAAAAAAAAATATATGCTTTATACTATAGCAGGTGGAAATGATGAGTCATGATGGAAATGGTGGAAATATAACAAGTTATTTTCAGTGACCTAGTAACACATATGCTTTACATTTTAAATATATGCATGTCATGTGCATGAAATACCATTTTGTTTAGTTGCAAATATTTCATAGAAATATTCAACAGAGATTATTAAGAAAAAAAAATCTGACTCCTACATGCTGCTTTTATGCTTTTATCTTCTCTGCCCAGAAGTCCCCAGTTTCAGACTTCTATCTGATAGGATTATGGAGAATGGTTGTCTTCCCTCATCTTTTGTGTCCTGTCAACAGATACTGAAGAATACTTCACTCTCTTGTAAATTCCTAATACCCACTTTCCTTTGCTGCATTGATTTCTACCATGTTTCACTTTCATCCTGAGGCTCCTTCAGCCCTTGGATTCTCTTGGAAAACTCCTCTCCTTGTCACCAGGTCTTCAGCTTGTTCCTGCAACGCTGTTTTTTTTTTTTTTTTTTTTTTCTGATTTTTGTGACTTTGGCTTCCTCTTTAGAACTTGCTTCTTTCTCCCTGTTTGTCAACCTAAAAATGTTTTTGGTGGAATTGAGCTCTGAGCTTCCTCTTGACTAACTCCAGGTCTTCCCTGTGTTCCTTTGCTAACTAAGGTAACGCTATTTGTGTTCTCTCATGTTGTTCGATGACCATCAGTCCGTTTGCAAGTGCAATTGTAAAGGAACCTGGGTGCAGCCAGCCCTTGCAAGGGCACAGAGCATGGAAGATCTTTATGAGCACGGGGAGACCCCATGTCCAAGTTTAGCGGGGGCCCCTCTCCATCCTGAACAGCAATTACTGGGAGGAATCACTGGTGAGGGGTCTGTGGCTTTTCCAACTCTGAGTGGGCTGCTTCAACTCATCTAGCTGATTGTGCTTGCAGAGAGGCTTGGTTTTCAACTCTAATTACCAGCCACTAATTCAAGCTTGGCCTTCTGATCATTCATCTTTTAAGTGTTCAGCTTCTGAATCCCATTTGGTTCCCTGTCCTCCCTCTCTTTCCTACCACCTCCCCTTGATGTGGCCAGAATAGTTAACTCGGACAATTAGTAAATGCTGAATCATTGAGTCCATGAATGAAGCAAGTGTCTGTGTGAGGTATACAATTTCCTGAGTGGGTTTAATGGGAGCCTAAAGAGATTTTTCACAGATTCATGGGTTTTCAAAGGAGAAATTTGCATATTAATAAGAAGCTGTTCAGACTGATTCGCTTAATGTGTTTGGAGTAAGTATAATTAAATGTCAAGGGAGATATATCATGAAGTAATGAAGCTGAAGCCAATTTATCAAAAATAAGGTCTGGAGAGAGACATTTCAAATAATAAACAGTTCTCTAACCTTCCTTTTTAAGGTGATTTGCTTAGTCTGGGCCAAGATTTACATGTTTTTTTTTTTTTTTTTTTTTTTTTTTTTGAGACTCAGTTCAAACAAAGATGCTGGGAACG
This sequence comes from Callospermophilus lateralis, assembly GCF_048772815.1. Taxonomy (NCBI): domain Eukaryota; kingdom Metazoa; phylum Chordata; class Mammalia; order Rodentia; family Sciuridae; genus Callospermophilus; species Callospermophilus lateralis. Next base: position 60,456,679 of record NC_135315.1, read on the forward strand.
AGGTGGGGGTGGGGAAGGAGAATGGACATTTTTCCTATTCAAGTTTATAACGTTCAAGGAGGTCTTTCCTGTCTGAACCACTTTTAAAGGAGACACAACCTATTTATTCTCCATCAGATATTTGGAATATGATTAGGATCGTCACCCTGTAGGCTTCCCTCCCACCCCAAATATAGCCGCCATTTGCAAACTTTTGTTCGGATGGAAGGGGAGGTAATAAACATAGTAATTGTCTCTACAAGCAACATTGATGAAACATCTCACCCTGGGTTCTTGATCTTGAAGAGCAAGTGCTTGACTCTGTTGAGCATGTCTAATGAGTGGTCACTGACTCTTTGAACACACTCAATTCATGCTTTGCTTAAAATTCTTATAGGAGAAGTTGTGATTTTTTTTCTTTCCTTTTTCGTTTTCTTTCTTTTTCTTTTTTTCTTTTCTTTCTTTCTTTTTTTTTTTTTTTGTAAGCTATCTTTTTGCACTAGGTGGATTCTTTGACCACATGGAAACCTGACCACATGGAAACACCCAAGAGCATCTCCATTGTGTTTATCAGGAGCCATTGGGTTTGTTTTTAGACATAGCAGAGCAATCAAGACCCTCCCTGGCCCATCCTGAAATTATCTCAGGAGGAAAGAGAAGGGAATTGAGTCAATGACCTAAAACCACTACACAGAAGAGGGGCAGTGCCTGCCTTGTACTCATGTGTCACACTCAACAGAATGAAAAGCCACATACACAGAGAGATTGAGTTGTTACACTTTGACCGACTGGATCATGTTGACTGTGGCCAGTGGGAGGACTAAGCAGAGAAATGCTATGACTGATTCAGGAATATAATTAAATTTAAAGTTTGCATGGTAGCACATTCTCTCAACTCCCACAAAGGGAGCTTATCCTTGAAAAGCATTGAGAAAAATCTATTTTGTTCTATATCCTAACAGATTTTTTTTTTTATGCACAATTTTTAAAGTTTGGTGTGATCCTCTGCCTTGGTCACTGTGCTGTCTTTGAAGTCGGCCTGTCTTGATTTCAGGTTCTGCCACCTCCCCTTGTCATCTGGGTAACTGTCCCCAAGTTACTTTAGTTTCATCATCTGGAAAGTGGAGATAATAATTCCTGTCTCATTCGGCTTTCGTCAGGATTAGAGGTAGTGTGTGTGAGCTACCTTGTTGTCATTTCTGTTGTGATTTCTTATCATTCAACCCATGACCTTATGTAGCCACCTTTTTTGGACTTATTTATAGACATCCTTTATATTTAAAAATGATTGGAGGCACTGAGCCCTGCAATTTCCTGTTTATTCAAAGCTAAAAATAAGAACTAGATTTCAGATGGGATTGTGTATGTCTGAGCAGGAGAGTATTTGGGGAACTCTGTTGTATTTGTTCAGAGAAATGAAAAATAAAACATTTCTTGCAGATATCAAGCCTGTAGGCATACCCTTTTTTTTTTTTTTTTTTTTTTTTTTTTTTTTTTTTTCTGATGACTTGGCTGATTTGTTTCTCTGTGTATGTGTAGTGTGTACCTAACTAGATAGAGAGACCCCTAGGTCAATTACAGTTGTGGTTTCAACTGTAGAGCTCATTCTTTAAAGAACAATCTGTGGTCAACTCTGAACATATAATAGAACTACTACTGACTGAATGGGGAAAGTATTTAGCACCCATCTTTTTAACCGCCCTCTTACCCCATCAGGTGAGTCTCAGACTTTTCCATGGAACTTCTAGGGTTGTGTTTAGTTTACTTTGAATGCAAAACTCATTGACTTGCATTTTTTTCTCTAGCTATGTGGAATAGGTTTGAATGGTTTAGTAATCATTTTAGTAATGGACAATTGTAATTCCATCACTAAAACTTAAAAATGAACACATGAATATTATTGCATTGTAGTCACAAACTAGAAGATGACTTTATATAAAATGTGCCTGAATTTTGCACTCTAGAAGCTCTTTCCACAGACGATGGTTTGGCAGTTCAGCAGACCCTAAGACCTGAATATCTTATTCATACATTCAAAAGTGTGTTGCCAATTGTGAGTTTTTCTTCTCAGAAACAGCCAATTGAATACTCTCAGGTCCTGCTGTTAACAGGAATCGCCACTGATTGATGCTTGGAAGAACTATCCCGATACCTGATTGGGAAAAAAGTCCTACCTTTATTCTTGGTTCTAGAGGTAGGAAGTTTAAAAATAAGAGATGAAGCTTTGTGAAACTAGAAGGCAATTATTTTTTTTGTGTGTGTGTTTTTACTACTATCAAATTTTGATATGAAAGGCCATTGAATTCCTCAAAGTCAACCCACAAAAGATATTCCATGTGTTATTTCCATAGTGCTCACAGAAGTTAAAAAAATAGGAGGATTGCATGATCGAATATGAATGGGAAATTGATTCAACAAAGTTGACTTTTAAGGGGTGTTTCCAGGGTTCACAGTGAGAAGTCAAATGGGATTTGTCATACAGTTTTTCCCATATGAAAACGATTGGGTGACATTTATCACATAAACCTCATAGGACTCTGTTCTTGGCACAGTTTGGGGGAAGGCATTATTTTTTGTTTGTTTGTTTTTGTAATCAATGCAAATCTTTATTTATAAAAAGAAATCTTCCTTATTGTTAGGATCTGGTATTAAGGAAATTATTCCAGGACCCCATGAGCGGGTCTTTTTTCTGTCCTGGAGAAGTAGACTTTGAATTTCTTTCCTGAAAATGTGAGCCTGGAGAGTGAATTTTACATGATAGATTGATGTTATAATATGATTGATTTTACTGTACCATGGGACAAGCAATTCATTCTCTTCCCTAACAAATAGCAGGTGCTATTCGTTCAAGGAAACCACCTACATAGAAGTAAAATATCTGTTTTTGAGGGCTGTCAAAAGTACTATGCTATGGAATTCTCCATATTTTATTGCTTTGGGTAGCTCATTATTCTCCCAGGGCTACCATTTTCCTTTATCAGAGTCTACAAGCCAATAGGAGCGTATATATGAGGCATTTATGACAGCTGTTTATATTGGATCCCATATTTCCAAGCTTTACTCCCTGCTCCACCCCCACCACTGCATATGTCCACACTCTTTTTTCCATTCTCTACCCATGGCCTCACATCCTGCAATTTTATATCTTTGTTCCTTGGTGCATGTGTTCACCCATCTGATGACAAGCCCCGATTTCTCTTTTTCTACCCCTTAAACTTCCCACTGATTCTTCAAAGGTAAATTCAAATGCCACTCCCTTCATGACTTTGCATTCTCCAGTCCCCCCAGTATGAGATTCAGGACACCCTCTCTGGGTTGTATTTCTCTTGGTTTGCAACTCACCGGTATACCACTATTTGAGTTTTCTGGGAAGTAGATCTGAGATGGAGCTAGAGGTACAGAAGGTGTTTGGGGGGAGGCACATCTATAAAGGAGAAGGGAAGGATGGTGCTTTGGGCAAAACTCTTGGATTCTTAACAGTCTCTTCCTGCCTGGTGAGGCACTCTGGAGTAAAGATGGCTCATGCCAGGAGTCCCAGTACTATGCTAAAGTCTGGGTACCACCACTTTGTTCTGTCATGGATCAAGATCTACCTGGAGGAGAGCATGTGCTGAGTTGGAGCCTAATGGCTGTAACAGCTGAGACCTTTCAGCTAACTCTAGTTCCAAAGCTGGATGGCATCTGAGTACCTGGTGCACCTCTGTGTCTGCCATATTTCCCATCTTTTATTGTCTATCAGAATTTTTATTTCTTGACTATAAACCTAGACTGTTAGATGGATGTAGAAGGGACTTTGGACATCATGCATCCCGCCTCCACATTTTGCAGATAGACAATTTGTTGCTCATGTTGGATTATGATTTCCTTGATTGTGTGATTCCCTACTGAACTGAATCCTACATCAGAATCTAGTAAGTCAGTCTAGTCATTCCCATTGCTATGTCCTATCCCGATCACATGCTTCATGGTATCTGCTTTTCTCAGGTCACCCCAGGAGGCACTGCCTTTTCCAGGGGGCCAAGAGGAAGGAGTGCTGATAGATGTCAGGTAAGAAAATGAGAAAATGATTAGTGCTATTTGCACCATGCGTTGTAGTTCAATGATACATTTTTTTTTTTAAAACAGCATTTATTGACACAAATCATTAGGCTTTTGTAACTTGAAGTTCTCAAACCATTACAGATAATGAGAGGGAGCTGTAACCCGCAAAACCAGATCCGCTACAGAAGAGTGGAGAGTTCATGAACAAACCTTTGTTCATGAAAGGAAGAAAAATCAGTGAGAAGAATGGGAATCCATTGCAGCAGAGTTTGTTTCCATTTCTGCTGGTCAGTCACCCTTCATAGAGACGGCTCGGCTGCACACTTATTTTAGATGCATTTTCAAAAACTCCGCCTGCACTCTTTGGCACTGTGTGGTGAGCCGCCTCTTTGCTGGTGGCAGTTGGAGCGGGGAGCGCCACTCCTCACCAGGGCTCTGCCCCACTCCCGGGGGTGACTGATAATGTCTTAATTACCAAACCCAAAGCAGGTGATGTCTGTCTGCTGGGTCCTGAGGGCTCTTGATCAGCTTCCTCCCTCAAAGGAAACTCTTTCCACATCAATAATTAAACAGAGCAATTAGGGGAATTTAAAAAGTATAATTAGACAGAATCAACTCTATGTCCCTTGAGCATTTTATCTCTCTTTTTTTTTTTTCTACTTCAACTCCATTCCCTCCCCCTTCTTTCTCTAAAGTATCCTTTTGTGGAGGCAGCAAGCCTCTGTTCTGGGTCTTTAAAGCCCAGACAGGAGAGAGGAAAAAATAATCAATTTATAAGGATGAACGTGAGGAGCCGAAGGTAGGCACAGACCCAGCCTATCTGGTTTCTGCCCTGGGCTTGCTGCGTCTTAACCATCAAACAGCCTCAGCTCTTGTGGCTGCAGGAGTGGAAACAGGGTAGGTTATTTGGGACTGGCACTACAGTTTTGCAGGAGATCTCTGGCAGTAAGGTCCCCTGTCCTTGGAATACTGCTGAGGCGGAAACACAGTGTGCAGCAAGCAGCCCTGAAATCACCCTAGGAAACAACCTTCGCAAGTACCTGTCACTTGCTTCATCCATCTGTCTGGTACCCTCAGGTACAGAGACTTTGTTTTTCTTTTCTTTCTCCAGGAAACGAAAAATCAGTCATGCACGGTCTTAGTCTGGTTGTGTGGCTGTAACAAAATACCCAAGGATGGATCAGAACAAAGAGGCTGATTTGGCTCACAATTCTGATGGTAGAGGGTTCAAATAGCAGGGCTGTCACCCTGGCTAGGACTCTGTGGTTGCTTCACAACATGGCAGAGAAACACAAAGGAAAATAGCCCCAGGCAGAAGTTGCAGAAGTCAAGTGTGTGGCATGGCCTTGCTTTTAACAACTCACTCCTGTAAGAACCAACCACTCTCACACACGCTAATCCAGTCAGGAGGATGGAGCCCACGTGATCTCTATACCTTTCACTGGGACCCACTTTTTTTTTTTTTTAATATTTATTTTTTAGTTTTAGGTGGACACAATATCTTTATTTTATTTTTATGTGGTGCTGAGAATCAAACCCAGTGCCTCACACATGCTAGGTGAGCGCACTACCACTTGAGCCCCTGGGGCCCACTTCTTAAAGTTTCCACCGAACTATAATATACCAAGTGTCCAGGATGAAGAGGCATCACCCAGACCTATAGATGGCCAGTTTGGGGGTGTAGCACTGATCTTGGACCCTCCTGGGAGATCATGTCAGGGACAGTTGGATGCTTAGTGCAGCCTACCTTAGGTCCTGCTCTCACTCATACTCTAACTCCTCCTTCTGGGATATTGGACTTTTAATTGGACAACGGAAATCACAGACAAAAGGTAGCCATTCTCTTCTCCCTCCCTCTCCCCTGACAGATTTCCCGAGGAACTCAGAAAAGCACAGTACCTTTCGGCCCTAAATATGTATAAATATAGATTCACCTCTGGTGCCCTTTGTGGTTGGCGAGGAGAAACGTGATCAAACATAAGAATCCGTCATTTGAAAGAACAGAACCAATTGGTGGAAGCAGAGTGAGTGTCCGTCTTTTCTGTTCCTCTGTGTTATAGAGTTTCAGTGTAAAGTGGGAGAAATGTTGAGAAAATAGCCAATTTGTGCTTTCAAGCAATTTTACAGCCTGCAATTGTAAAAGATTAACTGAATACCATACGAAAATAATGAAAATGGCCCCAAAGTATCTTGATTCCAAAAAGAGCAATTTAAGGTTATAAAGGGGACAACAAACACACCGGAAGACCCTTATGATCAATTAGATGAGAAAAATGGGTTGCCTCAAAGAAGAAGCAGGAAATGGGCACTGGATGCCTCTCCCAAAATATTATTTCTGAAAACATTAGCCTAAGATTTGTAGTTTTAAAAGGAAAAATATTTATGGCTTAACAATTTTAGCTATCCAAATGGTTAGTGTAAAGAACATGAAGCCATCCAAATAAAAAGGAATGAACTAAAATTATATAACACAAAAGGAATTAAACAGATGTGAGAATTATTTTATATCAGACATATTAAAACACTATACAGTAAAATCTAAAAATGTGAGGATGGCTAAAACTGACTTACCAGATTTGTGTGTGTGTACACACTCAAATAGATAAAAGAAAGAAAATAAAAATTAAGCAAGATGGGTCCAATTAACATCAGACTATTTTTAATTTAAGGTAAAATACTTTAAATGAAATAGAGTCGTTTTTATCAATCTACCACAGAGTTTGTAGCTTAATATTCATGAACCTGAATATGCTAGATGATATGATCATTGAACCTCAAAATATGTGAAGTTTTGATGCTGTCAGAAGTGCAGTTTTTTATTTTATGGGTTTTTTAACTTATTTATTTGACATAACAGCAGATTTACATTATTGCAAATAAATGTAAAAATAGACCTGTCTGCCTTTCACCCAGCCTCCCACAATGTCACCATCTCGTGTAACTATAGTAAAACATCAAAACCAGGAAACTGATATGCATATAATACATATAGCAGGCAGAGATTTTTGAAAATATAGTTCTGGTGGATAACTCTAATACACCCATTTGAATCTTTGACAGAGTAACTGAAACAGTGTGAATACACATATGGAACTCTAAAAACATACTAGATTTTAATAAGTAGCTATTAGAAAGCTTCCTATTTTAACTAGCCACCTTTTCAAATGTCTGTGGAATATTTATAAAACACTTATATATTTAGTCACAGGAAAATGTAAAAGATTTTCCTGAAAATTCAAATAGTATTAAGCTTAAACTCTGACCACAAGTAAAAAGTAATAATAAAGGAAAAATAAAACTCATAAAATCAATACTTTTGCTGGGGAAGGGTGGTACTGGGGATTGAACCCAGGGGCAGTTACCATTGAGCACAGTCCCATCCCTTTTCGTCTTTATTTTTAGACAGGGTCTTGCTACATTTCCCAAGCAGGCCTTAAAGTTTGATCTTCCCACTTCAATCTTCCTGGGGCAAGTGTGACTGGGATTACAGATATGTGCCATAGTGTTCAGTGAGATCAGTACATCTTAAAAACTATTTTCAAACTTGTCTCAGTAAGGTAAAAAATAATAATTACTCATAGACTTAGATGAAATCCATATTAAATTAAAAAAAAACAACATAATGCATGCAATATATTACTGATGACAAAGAAAGTTTCTAAGTGGAAAACAAAATCCATCTCTTAGCATAGGTAAATAATAGTTTGGGTTTTTTTTTTTTTTTTTTTTTTTGAGAATCAAGATACTCTTATCAGTGCTTTAAGTTAGATTTTTTTACATCATCCACATTATTTATATGAATACACATATAAAGTCGGGGAAGGGAGGATGCTTTTGGCATTCTCCTTGCAGGGATGTTCTCAAATCCCACCATGCACGAAGACAGTCCCACAACTAATGTCAACAGTACCAAAGTTGAGAAACCTGGACAGGGGTGTGCACAGATCTCAAAATGTTTCTCTCTCCCAGTTCTGGGGTTATCAAGAAGGGAGAGACATCACCTGTAATGATAATGCTCAGTTCTTCCAAGAGAAATACGTAAGAGCAGTTTACATCCTTATGAGGACCTCACAAAGTGAGCCCCATTTTCCCTTATTTATAGTGCTTGATGACCTACTCTTTCTTCAAGTTTATATCAACTTGTGGAACTCTGATCCTCAAGGCCACACAGGGCACTTTGAGGTTAAAACATTAATGAATGCCTCACTAAAGTGTCCATGAAAGCTGATTCATCACTCGGGGCGATTAGCTGTGTTGGGTTAGAACTAATGAGCTTCGGGTGCCAGTAGCTGATGTTTGAGCTTAGTGGGGCATTGAGACTCAACAGCACTCAACTTCTTTCTGACCTGCCTGGGCCTTTATTACTTCAATACCCAGTAGGGAGAAAACTGCTAAAATGGCTGTTTATTCCCCATCAGGCTAATTACCTCTTTTCCCAAGATCAAGACTATATTTGGGAAGGGCTGAGACATCTGAAAGCAGAGAACATCCTGCTTACTGGGGCAGAGAAGCTCAGGCAGTTTTTGTGCCCCTCTAAAGAAAGAGGCTATTAGCAAAGAATCTGAAAGCAGAACACAAAATGGAGAAACTTCCAATGTAGTCTTGACCCACTCAGCCAAGAGGCAAGTTTTGAGCTAAAATTAAGAAGCAGGAGTCCAGGAGGTCTAACACCTTGGACAGCTGTCGCCACGTAGGGATGACTGAGGGACCAGGAAAGCCCAATAGAATCTTCACGAATGATGAAGAATTTGGAATGATGCACATGAAGTGTTTGGGGTTGGAAAGTTTGAGGTAGTGACAGCAAACGCTAATCAAACTGGATTCATAGGGATGTAGTTACTGGTTGTCTTATAAGTAAGCAATCTTCTAAAAACTCTCAATGGAAACATTTGCATATTCATCAGCATTGTCAACTGGAATCAGAATGAATTGATTTGATTGACATACATGGATGGGAAATATTTTAGAGCTTGCCCTGGCCTGAAAGTTAGTGTCCAAGATTTTTGTTTCTATTTGGTCGGTATAACATTGACAAGTTACTTTATGTTTCCTCACCAGCATCTCCCAATATGTGAACGTGTGACATAACTTCTACAGATCTGTTTCCTCTCCAACATACCATAGATTTAAGAGGATTGGCTGATAATGGAACGGTTCAAAATAAAGTATATCTGATCTTGTTTATATTATTACTCAAGCAGACAGAAAATAAAAACATACTGGAGAAAAGAAAGCTAGTAGTGAGTCAAAATTTTCTGGTTAAAAAAATATAGAGTGTCAATTCCACCAGCCTACTAAGTCTCCATGTTTCTTTTACAGGCATTTTAATAATTTCAGGGTAAAGATAGGGAGCTGGTAGCAAATAACCAAACTTGACTTCTATAGCAAAAGTACCTTCATTATTTCCATTCAATGGCTTTTGAGGGTTAGATATGGAGAAATTAAGACACTATAGGTCACACAGTTATCAGAAGATGAAACTAGATACTCCTGGTCCTCAAATCTGACCGATTTGCTTGTAATTTTTCCATTCTACTCTCTCTAACAAATCTGTGCCTTATGCCAGAAGATAATTCTCTGATATTTTAGATGCCTACCATTATTTTAAGTGCCTTGCAGGCAGTTAAAAGTATTTGTTGAAATTTAACGTAGGGTGACTGAACCAATTGAATCAATAATAATTTGCAATTACATTTTTTTCCTGAACTTGGTGAAGTTTGAACAGTAACCATATCTTCTCTCAGACCGTTGGCATGAATGAAAGAAATAACCATACACCTCAGTTATTTGTAAAGTAACTGAACTATTTTAATAATCTGGAAGGCCAAACTAGAACCACCTAGAGGAGTTTGATAGATCTTATGGTGATCTGCTATTCATTGGCTAAAATCATTGTTACCTTCATCATCATAATAATTGCCATCGTCACCATCATCTTCATCATCACTATCCTAAGCACTCTCAGTTGTAAGACTTTTGCACAGCATTTCAGGTATTTTAAACACTCTCTTACTAGGGCCTTCTCTAGTCATAATAGACATAATCATGAACTTGGTGGCTCCCCGCCCACAATAGAGGGGTGACTTGCATTTTTGCAAAAGAAAAAATGGGCAATATAGAGATGAAGGGACACTTTCACTATAGGTATTTTAGACAAGAATGAAAACTATGTATTCTAAAACACTCAACAAACAATCTCAAACCTACCTCTACTCAAACATTATCTTTGGGTTCTAGGCAGTTACCAGGATTGACTTGTTTTTCTCTTCTAGTTTTTTTTTTTTCTTTTGGCATTTTAAGAATAAGTTAAGGAAATAAAATGGATAAAACCAAAAGTACTAGCTATTCTATGTCTGAGGATGTATCAATACATTCACTGCTTGGAAACACAACAGTGGTTAACGGTTTCATTCCCTAGAGGTAACCATTGTTAGTAGCTTGGTATGCATCTGTCTATGCTTCTGGTAAGCTTACATTGTATATAAATACAGCAGATCAGTTATCTATAACTAAATTATGTTCCATAACATTACCACAAAACCTTAGAGACACACAAGAGTTATTTATTGTACAAGTCTGCAGGGCTTAGCTGATCCAGGCTCGCTTGGGATCTCAGCTGGTGTTTCTCATGTAGTCAGCTATGGGTCAACCAGATGGCTCTGCTGATCATGGCTGGGGACTCAGCTGCTGAAGGCTGATCTAAGGAGGCTTTTGCTGGGATAACAGGGGTGACTCAACTTTGTATTTCATCCTCCAGAAGTCTGTTCCAGACATATCCTGACTGTGATGGCAAGGCACAAGGGTAAGAGCCGACTATGTAAGAGGTTTTCCAAGCCTCATCCTAGATTATAATTACTAATGTTTCATTGGCCAAAGCAAGTCACACAAATGAATTATAGATCAAGGTATGAAAAAAAAAATCCGCCCATGTTGAAAAAGCTGCAAAGTTCATGGGAAAGGGCAAGAATAAAAAGCAGGATGAAGACTTGGGACTCACCGAATCGTGTTCTAACACACATTGTTTCCTTATTGCCTGTTTTCACAAATGTAAGATAATAGCCTATTATCCCATGGCTTATTTTGTGACCTACTACTATTTTACAGATCTTTTTAAGTCATTACAACCAGACGAAGTTCCATCTTTTTAATACTATAAAATTGTACATTATATGAATATTCCAGAAGGTTTTTCTTTTCTTTTTAACATTTTTTTTCTAATGATGGATTAGGTGAATAATGACTAAGATATTTCCTGTGTTGGGAACTTTATAAATAGGACTACAATGGACAGACAGTCTTTTACATAATATGTGCACTGGTTTTTCTATAAATTATTTACTGTCCAGCAAGACTGAGTCACTTATAGTTCCCTGAATATGCCACAATTCCTTAACACTGCTATATCTTCAAACATTGTTTTTTTCTAAAATCTTCCCTGTCCCAAGTTGCCCTGAGAAACTGTAATGAAAATTTGTGATAAGATGAATTTACGTACATCATGATTGGTGATTAGCTCCCATCTTCCATATCTGATTCACTCTGTATTTTCTCAAATTTATGGTCTATGCAATCAGATTCTTTGAAGGCCACTCACAGGCCCACTCTCATTATCTGTTAGCATCAAACACTTCTTTATTCATGAAGCCTTCTCTAAATCCCTTAGGCATATTCTGTACTCCTTCTGTGAATATAATAAACATCCCCATTACATTAGCTCTCCAATGAGGTACATTTGTTATTATGTCAGTCTCCCAACTAGATGGTAAGCTCTTTGAAGGTAGGAGCATTGTCTTTTATTTCTTTTCCCCATGTATTTACATCTTCTACAGGGATAAATGGCCAAAGTAGACACTTAGTAAATGTTTGCTAAATCAAGATCTTGCACTTAAGATCAAGCCTGTCATTAGCAACATACTAGCAATTTGATAAGTACTTATTTATTTATTCACTTAATAAATATTTAATGGGCATGAGCAGTGAATTATACAGATGGTCCCTAACTTACAGTGGTTCTATTTATGATTTCTTGACTTTTGTGCAAAAGTGATGCACATTCAGTAGAAACCATAATTCAAATTTTGAATTTTGATCTTCTCCTGGTCTAGGTGTATGTAGTAGGTTACCCTCTAAATAATGCTGGGCATCTGTAGCAAGCCACAGTTCCCAGCCAGCCCCAAGATTGAGAAGGTGAACAACCGGTACTGTGTTGCTGTACCAGGGTGGTGCATAGGTTAAGTGTTACATTTCCAGATGATGACATTTCCTGCCAGCTTGCAGCGGTCTTATCAGAACATCTCCTATCATAAGTTAAGGAGCATCTTTATTTGAGAGGAGAAAGAGGAGAGAATGCAAATGTGCTCTATTGAAATGTGATGGTCTTTTTAGAGGATCTGATGGAATTTCTCACATGCTCATTGTCACATGTTTAAATATACTTATTGAAAGAAAGGTCACTGATTCTTGATACTCATTCTTGGCACTCAAGTTAAGAACTTATAACTTAAATTGATCGGAACTTGTCCCAGTGTCAGACTTAGATCTAAGGACAGATATGGGGGACAAAGTTTAGACCATCTGTCATGACACCCTTAGTATGATTTTTCATTCTTTTATTCTTACTTCATAACAGGTGGCCTAAATACAGATTGTGTCATATCCATATCTTCATCTACATTTTAGATATCTTGCCTATCCCATTTTTAAGATTCACATGTTAGTTTAGGCTACTGATGATGAACTATCTACCGATAGAAAGATTTACCCCAAAGATGTCTCATGGCTCATGTGACATTACTAACAATAATTCTGTCAATATATACATTTATTTGATTTATTGGAAGACAAAGAGTGTCAAAAAGATCACTGGATAGGAAATACAATGTCTGTGTCTTTAAAAAATGTAATTTTTAAGGTTCTAGATAAATGAAACATCAATATCTCAATCAAAAAGATGCAAAAAAATAGAAAATATTTTGGAATAATCACAATAAGAGGGTGGGTGACTTGCTTATACAGAGCCATCCTAGGTTTCAAACCTGAGCATAAGCAAAGAACTCTTATATGAGTACTAAAGCATAATCCACAAAATAAAATGATACACTGAACTTCATTAAAATAAAATATTCTACTCACCCAAAGACTCTGTTAAAATAATAAAGAGAAAATTGCAAACTAAAAAAAAAATTTCCAAATCCCTTATCAAATAAAATACTTCTAAATTATATATGAATTATATATGAAATATATAGTGGTCACACATGTGTGTGTGTGCATGTATAAACATTCAACAGAGGCAAATAAGCACATGAAAAAATGTTCTGTATCATTAGCTATTAGGAAAATATAATGAAAACCACGATGTGATATCACTACATGACTATTAAGTGGCTAAGATTAAAAAAAAAAAAAAAATCAAAAAGTACCTGACAATGTAAAGTGCCGACAAGGATGTGGGGAAAATGAAATTCTCATACATTGCTTTGAGAAATACAAAAGGGTACAACCATTCTTTAAAACAGTTTGGCAGTTTGTTATAAAGTTAATCATATAACTATCAGATGACCCAACAACTCCTTTCTTTGCTATTTTTCTGCCTTTAGAAAAAGTTTGTTTACTTATAAAATCCGTTCTGAAAGTTTATAATAATTCTATACATAACTGTTGGAAACTGGAACCAACCCAAATGTTCTCTAACAGCAAATAGATAAGCAGATTGTAATGCATCTCCACAATGAAATGCTTCTTAGCCACAAAAAAAGAACAAGCTATTGATTCATGCAGCCGCCTGAATGAATTTTCAAGGCTTTATCCTGAGTAAAAGAAGCCAATCTCAAAAAGTTATAAAATTCCACTCATTTGACATTCTCAAAAAGATGAACCTATAGTGACAGAAAACACATCAGTATTTGCCAGAGGTAAGAGTTGAGGGGAGGGTAAGACTACCAAGCAATTGCACGATATAAGTGATGGAATTCTCATATTCTGATTGAAGCAGAAGTTACACAAATCTACACATATTTTGCATTTCAGAGTTGTACTCCAAAAAAAAGCCAGTTTTATTACATGCTAATTTAAATATAAAATAAGAGTTCAACTGAACATTTGTATAAATGAAATATATCATTTTCTTAGATTGATGGGGCTTGGTATAGTAAAAATGTCTTTTCTTTCCAAATTAGTCCTGACATTTTATGAAATTCAGATTTCAGTGGAAGTGAAGAAGAGAAAGGGAAAAAAAATTGTAATTCTGCAGTCCATTTGGAAGAGAATATATCCAGTAAATTACATGAGAAAGTAGAATAAATAGAAAATTTCTTGTTAGATTTGAGATGTATAAAATTGCATTAAATGAGGGTTCTACTAGTGCCAAAATAAACATAGAACAGAATATAAAAAGTTCATGCACAAAATGAGGGTTATAAGAGAATTTAGTTTCTGACACAGTGGCATACTGGATGAAGGGTACATACCTGGTTAGTATTCCAAAAGAAAAAAAATACTTTGAATTCAACCACAACTGTAATTTAAAGTGGATATCCAAATGAGTAAAAATAAAATCAAACACAGATATTTATTTACTTAATATTAAGTTAAGAAAGCCCTCAGTCAGAAAACATAATGGAGGTAGACCAAAAGACACAGGAAAAAGATGGATAGATTTCAAATCATAGAAAATTGAAAACACCATGAACAAAAGAGAAATAAGAAATGAGAAACCAGAATAATGGGTAAATGACATTAATATAAAGGAAATATTTAAAATCTAGGGAAAAAAATCATGCCAATGGAAAATAATAGGTAAAATACTAAGCTGAACGAAACCAAAACATAACCAGGAAATAGCTCTTAAAAAGCATATTCTTCATAAATAATCTGGGAAAATGTTCATGCATTAAAAATAAGTATTAAATATTGAAAAAAGTTTCCCTTATCTTTACTGGTAGCAATCATGCAATATAACACAGTATTAATGAGTACACAAGAAAACACACATATACTGAAACAGAACTAAAATATTTAAAATAACATGGCAACATTAGAAGACAAAATTTTATAGAAAGTTACATGGCAATATGATTTAAGAGCCTTTAAAATAGGCATGCTTTTATTTCTACTTCAAGGAAATAAACATGTGAATGAAAATATAGGTTTCAAAAACAAGCTAAGTATTCAACAATATAGGATTCATTAAACACTTTATTGGCACTTAGTATATAGAATACTGCACAATCATTTGAAATGAGGTAGAAATGTATTTAATAGTAGGAGTGATGTTTTCTATTTATTCCTAAGGTCAAAAGCAATTTAGAATAAATATATAGATAATATCATTTTATTTAGTAAATAAATTATAAAGATCTACAATAGATCAAAGTTTGGATGGGTGTATTTTAAAATGCTACACCAGATGGATGGGTGAGTTATTTTATTATGGACAATTTTGTGCCCCTCTGAATTTTCTAATTTTTCCTCTAATGGACCTTTTTCACTTGTGTGATTTAAAAAAAAAAAAATGTTTAATTAAGTAAGAGAAAACTCATTTGGAAGGCAACTGTGTTCTCTCTGGTCTCATCCTAGAATTTGTGGTGTTTTGTTTTCCTGTGCTGAGAGGGGGATCCCTGTTTAGTCAGTCAGATGTGAGATGTGGGTGACATCTCCGCTGCGGTGGAACCTCTGAGCGCAAGTGGAGTGCTTTGTTTGAGAAGTTCATTTGCTGACAGCCCTCAGGCTTATTTGGAACCAAAAGCCCTATCTGTCTGCCTTGCTTTTCATTATAATGGCTTCTCTGAGTCCTGTTGGATTTTCTTCAGGCCCACCCTTAACATTTTCAAGTCCCTGGACAAAAGTGTAGATGAAGGCTCACATATCATATGTCTAAACATTTAAAAAGTCATAAATCAAGCTAATATACGATTAAACGAAATACGGTCTATTCTCCTATTTTGACAAATATTCCTTCATAACAACAAAATAGAAAAAAAAACCAGGCTTCAATCTATTGTTTCTTTTTTATGTCAGAAAGTTGGCAAAATACCAAAGATGACTCAATTTAATTATTATTGCTCATTTGGGTATTCCATTGATGGCCAGCAACGTTTGGATGAGTAATAAAATAAAGACATACACAAATCATGACCTATGATATACTTACACAGCACGATTTATTTTTCATCCCTCAATTTCAGCAAAATACTAATTATGTTACAATCATGATTTTTATATTAATTTTATTCTATTGACGGTAATGGTCTAAATCACGGGTGGAGAAATGTTTTCTGAAAAGGTTCAGGCAATAAATGTTATAGACTCTGCAGGCCATATGTTCTCTGTCACAACTACTCAATCCTGTTCAAAACTCCTTAGACAATACATAAGCAATTGGGTATGGCTTTGTTTCAATAAAATTTATGGAAATAGCTGATCACCAACACTACCTAATTCCAGAACATCTTCATGACCTCCTCCCTTCAGTCTCTGGCAACATCTAATCTGCTTTTTTTTTTTTTTTTTTTTCATTCTGGGCTCAATTATCTTGATGTTTCATATAAATGAAGTCATCCAATAATAGAAAAAAAATATCTAGGTTTAGCTTGTGGGTCATAGCTCATTGACCCTTGATCAAAAAGATTTTTTTTGAAGGGCAAGTGTATGAACTGGAATATATTCTGATTAAAATTTTAAATTAAAATAAATGTAAAACTTCAGAAATTTTGTTGCCAGGCACAGTAGTGCATGCCTGTAATCCCAGCAATTTGGGAGGCTGAGGCAGGAGGATCATGAGTTCAAAGCCAGCCTCAGCAAAAGTGAGGTGGTAAGCAATTCAGTGAGACCCTATTGCTAAATAAAATATAAAATAGGGCTGGGGAGGTGCTTCATTGGCCGAGTGCCCCTGAGTTTAATCCCTAGTACTGAAAGTAGATAAATAAATAAAGGAAATTTTGTTCATGTCTTCAAAAGTTGTGTTTTTTTTCAAAAATATTCCAAGTTAACTATCAAAATCCAAAGACTAAATACAAAGTATAATTAATCTGTATAAAATTTTGAAACACAAATATTTAAAATGGACTTTTTATGAATTTTTTTGAAAATTGTGATTCTTACTAATTATTTTTGTGAAATGAGAACTGTTCTTAGTTTCAGGTTTTGACATCCATCTAGCTGCCCATAGAAAGAATGAGTGTCATGCTTGACCTGTTTCACCAAGACCCAGCTATGTATGAATGTCCGGGTAGCCCCAAACATTTCACCATATGAAATGCCCTTCTGCCTCCATGTGCACATGTTGTGAGTACTGGGGTAATGGGTGGGTTCCTCCAGGACAATTAGCTAGAATAGGAGGTGAAGCAAAGAAGTGAACACTCATTCATACTAGGAAATGATACTTGAATACTGAGAAGTGGTTTCATGCTACCTGATGTAAAACACTTGGTAAGTTGCTAAATTTGTTTTTCTTCTTTTCACTTACCTTACTTACATCCTTGTGCATTCTGGAAGCATGGTTCCTCTTCAGTGTTAGTAGCAACAAAACCTGTGCACATTTTCAGCATTCAGAACTTTCGGTTTGAAGGTTACAAGGCAAGGTATTTGGAGAAGCATTTCCCTGGGGCCTGATCAGTATTAGCCACAAGATTGGTTGTTTAGGGCTGCAAGTTGCACGGTGCTAATGTTTGAGTGATGATTTCTGTAATGAATTTGTGCATGTGAGTATGTGATTTGTGGTTCTTTCTAAATTGTGGACTTAAACTAGAATCCCCCTTGTCTGTCTTTCTATGGCTAGGTGGCTTTACCCCTTTGTGTTGATGCAACTCATCGGTTACTTTCCTGAAGGTTGTCTTGCCTGTGTGCCTCATTTCAGAATGACTTTTTTATTCTGGAGATTTGTTTTTTTTTATCATAAGAGTGAAATTATTCCAGAAGTTCTGTTTGGATCTTAGACACAAAGTATATCATTTTTCTTGTTCAAGGAAGCTGAAATATTCACTAGAATGCTCACAGCAGATTTTAGAAAGAATAACCAGGTAGTCCAAGTCCCACACCACCCACAGCCCTACTAAAATCATGCCAATAAGATACTTTTTCCTATTTCAAAGTTAAAAGACCTTCTGACTTAGCACCTATTTTGTGTCTAGATCTTAATGAACAGAATAAAACAAACAGAAAAAAGGAAAAAAAAATAAAGAAAAAGAAATACCCATCATGGCCAAAATATAACAAAGATCCTTTTTAAAATTTCAGATTTATCTTTATCATGGTCCTCTCTTAGCTTCTCCACTGTCCTTTGATTGTTGATTTCCAAACAAGGAAAGCACGTTTTTTGCCCCCTTTATCTTCAGCTGCACATATGCAGAGACCTGATAATTCCAGGCTGATGAAAAGACTCTATTCTGAAGCAGCTGTCCCTAGTAGCACAAAAGCAGATAGCGCAGCTCTTGAACTAATCATTTATAAAACTCCTGTCAGGAGCCAAGATGAGCCTACGTGGGGAGGGTTTGCTGTGGCAAGAGAGAGTGCCTCCCCTTAGAATTCCATTTCCCTCTTCTAAGTTGTTGACCTTATATTGTGGTTAAAAGTACGAGATAAGTGTAAAAAAAACGGCTCTCCCTTAAAAGTGAGGACACACATTTAATATGACTTTTCTGGTTCAAAATATGACAGGGAATTTTACCTCCGTGGATGAATTAAATATTTTATATTTCAGGGACTTGAAACTTCAGGGTGGTGGAGCCCTGGGAACATTATATTTCCAGAATTAAGGCAGAATGACAACATGTAGATGGAACAGTGACCTAAGTGTCAGGAGACAGAATCTAAGGCCAGCTTCAAGTCCATTTGGCTACAGAAAGTAAAAGAGGCAGTTCTCAGATCTTTTCAAATCTGTGAAATTAAGGAGCTGAATTTTAGGGAATTTCTGAGACTCCTCCTAGTTCTAATGTTCATTGGAGCCTTTTAGGAAACAGCAGGCTTTGAACTTTCCTGTCTCTGGATGATTTCTCTCTCTCTCTCTCTCTCTCTCTCTCTCTCTCTCTCTCTCTCTCTCTCTCACACACACACACACACACACACCTTCTTGATTTCTTCTTCTCTTTCTGCTTGTAATGTCTTCATTTATCCCTCTCTTTATCCTCTTCCCATTTCTCTCTGTCTCTCTCTCTCTTACACACACGCTCTTCTAAGTGCTTGTTAATACCAGACTTTAGATTCTAGATCTAACTAGTACAGTTCTATTTCATTCCTGATATTTGTACTCATTTTTATAGCTGCATTAATAATAATTCCTAAGGGCCTATTTTTATTCTACATGATATATATATATATATTTTTTTTTTTTGTACTCAGACTTCCAACTTCCTCATTCTGGGGTTTTTAATTTTGCTCTTTTTGTTGTTCAGTTTGTTGTTTGCTTTTGAAGCAAGGACTGTATGCATACTAGGCAAGTTCATTACCCCTGAGCTACATCCCCAGCCCTCTGCTGTTCAGTTAAAATGAACTTGTAAATTTGTTTTTTTCCAAAGTTTACACAGGTGTTAAGTTTTTTAAATCTTTGCATATCCAAAAATGTTGTTTTGATATTACTTCCAATGAATGAAACTCAGCTGAGTATAAAGATCTTTTTCTCCTTTTAAGTTTTACTATCTTTGGGCACTCCCACTGAAGTTCAAGGTACACTCCCCAACCTCTTCATTTGTCAGTATCTGGGTTGTGGTTTCTTTGTTTCCATTTGTCTATGAGTGCTTATGAAATTCTTTAATCACAAACTCTGAAAAAAAAAAAAAAAGAATTCTAGTATTTTTCAAAATACCAGGAGCAGGACAGGGATAAGGCAAGATACACACCCAGATTTTAAAAATTTAAGAAAGCACTTTGCTTAGAAAATGCAAGTAAGTTGAAGAATAATCATTACTTTTTGCTCCAATACAACTAGTGTCTTAAGACAGACAGGCCCCCACTATGGGGAGGCATGACATGTATCTATGTTCTCCAAGGGGCTTCTTAGGCTCTGTAGACTAAAAGGAACACATTGGTTCCTAAGCACACTTGAAACAAAGTTTGGGACAGTACATACAATGTTATAAATGATAATTTAAATCTTAGGGATACATGAATTTTCCAATGAAGTAATCATAGAAGGGATGATGCTGGTGAACGCAATGAGCTTTTGAAGATATGGTTCTATTTATAAAATTTATCCCTCAATGAATGAGATAATGAGTGGACTCACTTGGGAAACTCCAAGGATCAACAAGAACGATTTTTTTCCTTGAACTGATCATCAAGGTAACTCTTACTCCTTCCCTCTCAAGATAGCTTTTTGACCTGAGCTGACCACAGATGTATTCATTCTCTGTCCTTTTTTTTTTTTTTTTGCAACCTCCCAATATTAGCAATCAAGAATTCTCAGCTTGTCTCTCCTCCTCTGGAGTTCAAGGAACGTTGTATTGCTTTTCTAAAATCGGCTCTGGTTTTGTGCATATCATATCTTAAATCCTGGTGAGAGTCAGAACCATTTTTTTTTTTCTCTTTTCGTTACTCGATCCTTCAGAGTTCTGGAAGGAATCTACTATCCGTAGCACTGCAAAGGGTCTAGGCTCTAAATCGGATGTTTAGCTTGATGACAGTTTGATTCTTGGACTTGCACATCCAGGCTGGCCAGTGTGGGAGCCGGTCAGAAACCTCAATCTTCCTCTCCTACAGAAGCCAACTCAAACATCATCTAATGGGAGTTTTCTTTCCAGCCTCACAAGTCACGTTTTGAGTGAGGTCTCACATAGCAACAGCAGGAAAAGAAATATGAATGTGAGTGGGGCTTGGCTCCAGGGACAGTGGGCTGACAGCCCTGTGTTTGCAACAGTTTCCTCCCCTCCCAGGCACATGCCATCAGGGACCCCCTGGATCTGCCTTCATGCAGTGGCCATGAAAAGAGCATGCTCTTTCTAGCATTTGCTGCTGTTGGAGGCTTACAAAAACAGACACAAGTTCTTGTTGAACTGTGCAGACTAAAAAAGAAAAAAAAAAAAAGTATGTGTACATGGGGCCCGATTTATTTATTCCTCAAGGTAAATTGCTTTTGCATTACAACTCGGGAGTTCCTCTGGCAGTACATTCTTCACAGACAGAAGACAGCTTTTGAAAAACATGTTATGTGTATTAGTTGCTTGTGAGATTCAGGGAAGGGTGATTTGCATTCTACAACAAATAGGGAAGCCATGTACTTAGTCCTCAAATGTGTTCTTTCAGAGTGTCAAAGTCGGTCGGTGACAAAGTCGGTGGGAGTCACGGTCATGTTGCCTGGCTTTTGGGGGAGATTGAAAGAACATGCACTTTAAGACTAAACAGACCTACATTTTCACTCTCTCTCTCTCTTATTCATGACCACTTACCTTTGGACAAGCCATTTTATCTCCCCGAGCCTAGGTCCTCATCTGTGAAATTAGGAAAATAATTCCAGTTTTTCACTGTGGCTGGGAGACTCAGGGAATATGACACCAGGTCTTTGGTCCACGGTAAAGGCTTACTAAATATGCGTTTGCTTTTGTCTTTATCACAGTCTTCCTAAAGCCTTTGAACTTGAATTCCTGGCTGCCTTGCATCTGTTATTTTTATTGTAGCCCAATCCATGAACTTCATCTTCCAGAGTGACATCTTATTTGATGTTCCAGGCATGGGGGAAGCATGATACAGACACAGGTCTCCTTTGTCACAAACTTGCCTTATTAGATATACTAAGACCACGAAGCTGATGGACTTCCTGGTTTTTCTCCTGCCCCCAAGCACGTGGGAAGTGCCGAGTTAGACTTCACTTGAACTAACCTCAGCGCTTTTTCTCTTGGCATCAATTATCTGAACTACATTCTTTCAGGCTTCATTGATTTTTGAAATCAATTCTGTCGATGTGGAATTGCCCTGCATAATTATTTATACAAATCTCTTGATTTGATTGGTGGAATTGCACTGGAGAACACAAAACTCTACAAAGCTGTGCAGAACTTTAAATTTGAGAAATTAACAATGGATTAAAGTCCCAAGCCCCATGTGGGATCTTAGAGGTGAACACTTCTAGAGACATTGAGGACAATAGCTTTGTTTTACTTATGAAGAAACTGAAAGTAACTTCTTCAATATTACAAGGTTTAGGTGGGGCACATTGGCACACCTGTAATCCCAGTGGCTGGGGAGGCTGAGGCAGGAGGATCAAGTGTTCAAAGCCAGTCTCAGCAATTTAGCAAGGCCACCTGCCTTCTTTTCCTGCTCCACTCTAACTTGAACCCTGCCTCAGATTTGATGCATCCCTGATGATAATTATACATCATTTCTTCAGTCTTATTTCATACAACTCCCCAGTCCAAACACGTAAATTCCTTCACCTCATTTTTATTGTGTTAAGAATTTTGGTCTTTCAGGATCTTCTCA
Organism: Callospermophilus lateralis; assembly: GCF_048772815.1. Lineage (NCBI taxonomy): Eukaryota > Metazoa > Chordata > Mammalia > Rodentia > Sciuridae > Callospermophilus > Callospermophilus lateralis. The sequence goes on from NC_135315.1 coordinate 60,479,107, forward strand.
GCTATGTTCTGGATAACTCAGATTCTCTTGGTCTCCATCTGTTGAATTTATTCCATCTGAACATTGTCTGTTTACTCTTTGTCTGAGCCCCTTTGACTGATGACTACCTCTTATCTGATGTAGCAGAAATAATGTTGTAGCAGCATTGGGAGGATCCCCATCACCTTCCATGTTCTGACTATGAGAAATTCAACATGCTCGGAGCTGCTCTGAATCTCAGCTTCCTCATCAGAAAAATTGGGGGATCATTATACTTACCTGATCTCTAGGACAGCTATGTAACTCCCCACCTTTTCATGAGCTCACTGAACACTTGAATATTGTCCCTTCTATGAAGTTGTTATTCAAGGTTCTTGTTCAATTTTTTTCTTGTGCTGTTTAGTTTTTCTGTGACTAAATTTCTATGACTAATTTATAGGATCCCTGCACACTATGGATGACTTTTATCAGAAAAATGTATTTTAAATAGTTTTACCCATTCTGAATTTTGCCTATTGGTCAGTTAGTAGTACCATTTGATAAAACAAAAGTCCTTATTTTTAATTTAGTCTAATTTGTCACTTTTATTATAGTCACTCCTTTAATAAAACTTAAAAATCTGCTTTTTTTCCAAAATCATCGTGTTATTCTAGATTCCCTTCCAAACATTTCATTGATTTATCATTCATATTTACATAGGCAAACAATATAAAATGATTTTTATGAATAGTAAGAGGCAGAGGTCAATCTTTATTCTTCCTTTGGAAGGACCCATCGACAAAACACTATTTATTAAAAAATGCAATAAGGGAAGAAATATTTATTTGTTTACTTATTTAGGAGGGGCTACTTACAGAAAGGTCCAATAGCAATTCTAGAGAGAGGGTAGAGAAAGGAGAAGACAACATGGGGGGTAGTGAGAATTTAGTGGAGATGGCCCAAATGGATTTCAAGAAGGGTGAAGCAATGGTGGGTTCTTTTTTAATACTTATTGCACATATTAGATAAATAACAAATATTTGTTGCATCTACTGAAGGCTCCTCTGGATGGTGCTCCTAATCATAGAAGTGTCATGGTGTGGCCAGCACTAATGTATTGGCTATTTTATCCAAAGGAAGGATGGGACTCTTAGACCGTCAGTGAGGCAGATCCATCCTATGAGCAGCATGTCAGAGGAAAAGCCTCATTTTAGTACTCCAACCTTAAACTACTGACTTGGTCTAGGGCTTGAATAGAAAAGAACGGTCTATTTAGCCTGTCTATCATAGTTCCTCCTTGGTCCTAACATTTCCCACACCAGAGATGGACAGCTGCACAAACAACTCGAGGCCCACAGAGATTACCCAGGGTGGTGGATCAGATCAAAAATGAAATCTGCAGCATAGCAGGGTGGCACGGCGTTTGCATCTGATGAATGTGTACGGGAGGAAATAGTATCCCCTTAGAAACTAAGCTCCTGTCTCTCACACCCTAATAAGCTAGTCTCTGTCCTTCCAAAGAAAGCGGCCAACTCATGGCCTTCAAACCAGACTGCTTCATTGTCTAAACATCAAATGGGCAGATGTGTGAATGCCCCAGGTCTATCTCTGACTTCCTCTGGACCCTTCTTATCTGTGCTGAATGGGGTTCTCCCTGCAGTGGGGAGATCACAGCATTGGACTTCACTTTCTTCAGAACAATGCTTGGTGTATTCTCTGTAGCCACGGTCACGCAGGCCTGGCTCTCTATTAAGATCCTGATTTCCTGGACATTTGGCTTGGTTTTTTTCGTGGAGAAGAATAAACGGAATTTAGTGACATTAAATTACTAGCTCGTGGTCACCCAAGAAGCAGTGGGAAGAGATAGGCCCCAGACCGCATTTTCTGATTTCAGATCAACTTCACAAAATGTCATGAATTATTTTATTTTTCTTTGGTCTAGGAAGAGGAAAGAAAAAAACCACAGCTTCCTCTAGTGCTTGTTCTCATGTTTAATTATCTGGAAGGCCAAATGACCCTTTGTGTAACTAAATCTTATAATGCCATTAAAGCCTTTTTCCTTTCTTGAGTTCTTCTTTGTTATTTAACAAAACTTTATATATATATATATATATATATATATATATATATATATATATATACATTTTATATACATTTAAAATATTTATATATAATATATATTAATATATATTTTATATTATATATTTATATATAACATAAAATTCACTATGCTAAATTTATTTTTAGGTTCAGTAGCATTAAATACGTGCACATTGTTACTCAGTCAATCTCTGAAACTTTTGGTCGTAACAAACTAAAAACTCTTGTACTCATTAAACAATTCCCCATTCCCAGCCCCTGGTTGCCATCATTCTTTCTGACTCCATAGTTTTGACTAGCTACCTCATATAAGTGGAACCAGGCAGTATTTGGTCTTTTGTGACTGGCTTATTTCTCTTAGTGTGATATCCTCAAGGTTCATCCATTTTGTAGCGTATGATAGAATTTCCTTTCTCTTTATGGATGACTAATATTTCATTTTGAATGGATTTACCACCTTCTGCCTACGATTCATCTGTTGGTGGACCCTTAGCCTGCTTTCCAATTGGGGCTATGGTGAATTCTCAGTGAGCCCTTTGGAGACAAAGAACAAATATATATATAACTCATCTTGTAATAATCCTTAATTTGCATGTGAAAGCTCTTCTTACGTTTGACTTCTTTAAGAAAATCAACTATTCCTTTCTAATTTCTTTTGGTAATTTTGTTCTCTACAATATTCTCCATCCCTATACCTATTATAGAATTCTCCATCCCCATACCTATTATAGAATTCTTCATAATTTAGAACTGAAGTTGGAATAATCTATACTATATAGTCTGGAAATAAAGTCCTCCTCAGGCCTCATCTTCCCACCTTTTAATTCTCACCTGCTTTACCTTCATGGAAACATCACGTGTCTTCTCTCACACCTTGTTCTCCCATAGCCTGTCTGGTATTTCTTCAAACCTCTCCTTCTACTGAAACAGACTCTTCATTGCCCATCCTGGGCCATGTGCTTACACAGAGTCAAGTCAAAACATGGGCCTTACTCAGATTTAAAAAAAAAAAAAAAAGGACAATTTCCAAGTTTTCCTAAACACCTGAAATGCAGTATTGCAATTTACACATGCATTTTGTCTTTTTGTGAAAGATGAGTACTTTGGGGGCATACTAAAATCCAAACTGCAATAAGGAAATGATCTAAAAATTGAAAAAAGGATATTACAATGTAAAGAATCCTGCAGTGTGGCCATTGAAAAAAAAGCAACTTTTCTTTACAATCTAAACTTTGTTTAGGATTTATTTAGACTATCACTTTATCCTTTTTGACAAAAGTAACCTGCAGGCAGCTTGTAGTTCAGCCCAAATCTCCCCCCACCCCATGCTAACCAGTTGGTTCTCCTTCTCCTGCAGATGAGAGTATATAGTTCATGTGTTTTCCTTTTAAAATTCTATTTTAGCTGCTTCCTCTTCAAACTCCTATTTGGGTTAGCTCTTTTCCCTATTCTATTAAAATAATTTAAAGTATGGCTTTTTTTTTCAGAGATCTTAGTATTTTTTTTGGGGGGGGGGCGGTGGGCAGCATAATCTATAGCTTCAATCTCTGAGAGTAGTGGTAAGTGTACTTCTCCCCCCCCACCCCCCAAGGGAAGCCATCCAGGAGATCCGGAGTGAAATCAGCTATCAGGACTTTAGATTTTGGCCAAGACTTGAAATAAAGTAGTCAAAATCAAAGATTATAGGAAAGAAGAAGGAATGCTGACTTATTATATTTTTTTTAATCAACAATTTTCTTTCTTATCACTTCATGTATTCGATGTTTGCTTTTTTTTATAGCCTGAAATTTTTCCATGCATTTGGACAAATTTCAGAGAATTTCAGCCATCTCTGCATGGCTAAAATTGCATTTTGTCTTTGTGTGAAAGACAAAATTGGATACTAAAATCCAAACTGCAATAAGAAAATAATCTAAAAATTTTAAAAAAAAAGGATATTACAATACAAAGAAGATTACTCTGACCAGCTTCTCAGTTCTAGGACCAGAGTCATACAATGGAATAGGCATGCATAGGTGACAAAGGACAATGTGTGTCCCCTCTCAAACTCCCTGTTCTTTGTTTAATATACCCAAACTTTAAGGTATATTTCATAGGTGGCTAGTTGAGGAACATCACAGTTATGTTAACAAAAGAAATTGCAAATTTATTTTGACCATAAAAAAAACAAGAGAAATCAAATATCTAATTATCTCTCTACCCTCTCCCCCAAAAGATAAAATTAACCTCATTGAAATTACTGAAGAAAATGAAAGTAGCAGAAAAACTGTGTCATTAAGAGGAAAGGATTATCAGTGACAGGTCATCATAAAAGTTGCAGGATTTGTGTCAGATAATCATACAGATGGAGTATTTACAAACCAAGTGATATGCTAACCTGTGTTGTCAACATAATCCAGTTGACATGGTGGGGCTATGGAAATGAAGGGATTGATAAATGAAAAAAGCTATAGTTTTTAATTTTTGAAGCATAGTTTTTAATTTTTGAAGCTGAATGTAAGGTACCTGTAATTCAGTTTACAATTTTCTCTACATTTATGTTTGACATTTTCTGCAATGGATGCTCAATAAAGGGTGTAAGCGGGACATAAGTGTGTAAGTAGGACAAAATTTGAGGCAGTTACAAAGCCAAACTCACAACACAATATATGTCCTTTCGTTGCAAATGCATAACAGACGCTGATTACAAAATTAATAAGATGATGAATCAACAGATTTAAAAATAAGCTCACCCCTGGATAATGCTTGCCTGAATCAAGAGGGAAATCAAAACTTTAAAATGTAATCACTAAATATTGACTTAGTTACCGTCATAACAAGAATGTAAGTCAAAGCTTTGGAGATTTTTGACCAAGACTGTACCTAAAGAGAAAAATATAGCCTGAAAATGCTTTTATTACTCAAAAAATAAATTGGAATCAATGAGGTAAGTATCCATAAAGTAAATTTGAAGAACCATAAAAAATATAACTTTAAAAACTAAAGAGAGACATTAGAAAAATAAAAATGAAAATCAGTGAATTAGAAAAGATAACTGAACCAAGAAGGTAGAAGAAAAGGAAAAAAATACAAAAACATGGTTGAGAATGGGGACATAACTCTAGCTACTTAGTGAATGACTTTTAGAAAAAATGATTTCCCAAATCAACAAAACACAAGGCAGAGCATTGCAAAAGGCTAATATGTATACAAGAAAGTGAGAAAATATTTAAAGATCATATTATCTTTGCTACTTTCATTCCCCAGAATAGGAATATGAAATAGCTTTGTAGATGACTGCCAAGAAATATTTATAGAAAATTATTTTGTTAAATTTTTGAAAGACACAGAAAAATATGGAATGGTTTCAACCCATTTTATATGTAGAATAATTTATAGTCTAACAATTTATTAAGCTATTAACAGAAGAAAAATGTTAGGAATATTTCATTAATGAATGTGGATGAAAACTTCAAAACAAAATAATGACAAGTCAAATCCAAAATGATATGCAACTAACAACACACATCAACAACAGAGTTTATTCCAGGAATAAATGTAAATGCAATATAAGGATATATATAAGTGGGATTCTTTTTATCAGTAGGTCAAAGGACAAAACACATTGAGTCATTGTAATAAATTTCCCAAATTCATCTTATCTAATACTGATTGGAGCAACATCTATTTCTTAGAAAACTTGGAATTAGACAATGCTTTAATGTTAGGAAAAAATACACAGCACATTTTTCAAATAAATAACGCTTTTAATGGAACCATACTTAAATTGGAAGAGCAAGTAGGTTTTCTCTCTCCTGCTCATGTTTTTTTTCCCTATATGCCCTGCAGCTCTGTTACTAGTACCAGAGTTAATCTGTACTTTCATTTGTATGACCTGATGCTCTTGCACTTTGGGGCTCTTATTTCATAAAATAGGGGTTACTTGAACAAAAGCACTGCCAAATGTGACAGTCAAGTTGTTAACTAAATTTGTTACCAAGTGACTAATGGATAGGAATGCAAACATCATGGCTACACTGGGCCAAGGAACAATTTATATCCTGGGCAAGTCAGAGTGGGACATGGTGAGATTTCATCATGGTACTCTGAATGGCATATGCTTTACAGTTTTTTAATTGCTTAGTTCTGGAATTTCCCATTTAATATTTTTGGACCACAGTCAAGGGCAGGTAACTGAAACCAAAGAAAGAAAAATGGTGGATAAGGGAGGACAACTCTGTTAACAGATACAATGTTAAATATCATGGCTTTGTCCATAGGAATACCCTGAGAGAAATTACTGGGTTGTTGTGTCAAGGGCAAGATGGACAGTTATCAGGAATAGAGTAAAATGTGGATAGGAAGAGCATGGATAGTAAATACCATCTCATAGCAGTGTAATTGGGTTTATTACTGCTCCATCCAGACTCTGGTGGGATTTCTATTCAAACATGACTAACTGGTAATATTATTCTTCAGGAATAATTAACAAGACAAAAATCATCATGATCATGTTAAATAGCAGAGTATTCTGATTCACCTAAAGAATTTGACCAAGGTTATTTTTCTCCCAGCATTGTAGATCCATAATAAAAAATGAAAACTTGGGCTGAGGCTGTGGCTCAGAGGTAGAGGGCTGCCTAGCATGCATGAGTCACTGGGTTCCATCCTCAGCACCACATAAAAATAAAATAAAGATATGTGTCCATCTATAACTAAAAAAAAAATAAATATTAAGATAAATAAAATAAAAACCTTAACAGAGTACTTATTCTGTACCTGGGGCATATTTCTAAGTTGTTGAGGTATATTTACTCAAGGAATCATCTCAACAACTGCATGAAAAAGGCGACATTATTCTCCACTCTCTGCATGCGGCACCTAGAGGTCAGAGTGATTAGGTGACTTCTCCACAGTTAGTAAATGGGAGGTGCAGTTGGAACCCAGGAAGTCTGGATCAGATTGCACGTGGAGCTGCCTGTCCTTGGAACCACCTCTGTACGTAAAGGTAAAGCTCTTCCGTCACTAACTTAGATACTTCTCTGCTTTCCTCAGGGACCTGATGCCCAGGACCCTGGACGGGCAGATCACCATGGAGAAGACGCCCAGCTACTTTGTCACGCGGGAGGCGCCCGCGCGCATCTCGGCCATGTCCAAGGACACCAAGCTCATCGTGGTGGTGCGCGACCCGGTGACCCGGGCCATCTCGGACTACACGCAGACGCTCTCCAAGCGGCCCGACATCCCCACCTTCGAGAGCTTGACGTTCAAAAACAGGAGCACGGGCCTCATCGACACGTCGTGGAGCGCCATCCAGATCGGCATCTACGCCAAGCACCTGGAGCACTGGCTGCGCCACTTCCCCATCGGCCAGATGCTCTTCGTGAGCGGCGAGCGGCTCATCAGCGACCCGGCCGGCGAGCTGGGCCGCGTGCAGGACTTCCTGGGCCTCAAGCGCATCATCACCGACAAGCACTTCTACTTCAACAAGACCAAGGGCTTCCCCTGCCTGAAGAAGGCCGAGGGCAGCAGCAAACCCCACTGCCTGGGCAAGACCAAGGGCAGGACCCACCCCGAGATCGCCCCGGAGGTGGTGCAGAGGCTGCGCGAGTTCTACCGGCCCTTCAACCTGAAGTTCTACCAGATGACCGGGCACGACTTCGGCTGGGATGGATAACAAAAATAATTTAAAAAGAAAAAAAGAAAGTATGGAAATATAATATATTTTTTTACCAATCGGTAGAGAAAAGGCAGTTTAATATTTGTGCTGACAATATTTGTTTCAGTATTTTTTTTTGCAATGTTCACTCCTCCGCCCCATCTTAATGTACAATCGACGTCATGCATTTGGATAAACGGAAAAGGAAACCTTCCTTCTCTCACATAAATACGTTCAATTTTATTTTATGTTCTACATACCCAATCATCAAGTATATGCATTTTAATTTCCATTAAAAAGAATTTTGAAGAAAATCATGAGGGTAATCCCACCCCCACCACCACCATCCCTTTTCTCTCTTTAATACAAGACCCTGATAAAATTAATATCCATCCTTGTGTTTTTCTCCCTTCTTCTTCTGCCACATTTTTTCCCCATAAGTCATTTATCATTTAATAATACTATATGTTTGCACATCACTTCAAGGTTTTTATAGTGCTTTCAGATACATGTTTTGATCCTTATAGAACTAAGTGGTTGGTATAAGAACATAGTACATGGAGATCATAATCTCAGATTTTACAGATAAGGGAAACTGAGTCTCAGGGAGGTTAAATGACGTAAGGCCAGATGATGAATCCTGGACAAAATCCCATCTTCCATTTGTTTTCTATTCTATGCCACTTTTTTCTAGGGAGAATGAGAACTAAACTTTCCAGTTTAGAAGTTAGTTTTAGGATGATCTGAAAAGGGACAGACAGAGATTTCTTATTGCTTTCTAAGTTCCAGGCTAGCCTTATGGCATCCAGTATCATTACATACTTGTACTCCAGAAAACCACTAAGACCTGGACACAACCTCTTTGGAGAGCCAGTCTTAGCTATTGGCTGATCAAAATACCTTGAGACACAAAAATTTAACTGACCAATACTTGACTTGAGTTTGCCAGAAATCACTGGATTCTTGTATTTTTGGCTATCCTTTTTTTTTTTTTTTAAAGAGAGACCTACTTCAATTAGAACCTACAAGTACCAATCTCACTTTTCCTTCTCTCTCTTTGAAGAAAGAAAATCTACCTTTCTTTGTAATATCTCACTCTTAAACATTGGAGCTAGTACTAAAGAAGTGATCAATTAACAGCTCATTTACAATGCTCTTATTTTTCATGGGTGGAGGATTGATACTTGGTCCCTTTATTCTTTCTTTCTCCATTTCCTCTTTCTACCAATTATCACCTGCTGCTCATTCACATTTGGAAAATATTCTAAGACATGCAGTTCTGGGTAAAATGGTGACTTTCCTCTTCTCCCGTCTGTTCTTTGCCTTCCCGCATTTAAATCACTCAAATAAATCAAGAGTTTATTAAGAGTATTCCTTTGCTCTCTGAGTGGTATTAACAAGATTAGCATTAATGGGAATTAAATTGGTCTAGAGAGGAGGCACATATGCACGAAATATATAAAACATTTATAATTAGCCTGTCAGCAACGTTTTATTATATATTTAAACCCAAGAGGAAAAATGTCTCTTTTTCATGGAAGTTTCCTTTATCTGCCAAGATTTAAAGGACCAGATACTCTAGTATGAAAAACTATTGTTTCTTCTCCAATGTTGTCCATCAAAAACAACAAAATTTAGTTGTTTTTTTTTCTTTTTAAATATGCTGTGCAATTGTGCATTTATCATAAATGCTATATCCGGGGATGTAAATATTTCTTGAGAAGCCTAACACAGGATTAAAATGAAGGGAAAAAAATGTTTTAATTTTCCAGATATTTTTGTCATTGCTCCAAATCTGTGGGTTTATTTGTTCATATTTCATTTATGGGAGTTAAGTAAACCCCAAAGCCAGGTCACCTTTTCTCAGTTGATGTCCTTCACTTCTGGGCCCTCAGTTTTCCAACATTTACAGCCCGTTTGTGTACTACTTGAATGTCGCTAGCAACAAGAAGATATTTATTTTAAACTCTCCTCATCTTTTAACTCATTTTGTCTGTGCTTCTGAATCTTTTGTGTTTGTTTGCTTGACCTTATGCAAAAAATGACTTGCACAAAGAGACAATTGCATCTAACAATTGCATTCAGTAACCTTCCTCTTTTTGTGTGGAAGAAATAATAAAAGAACAAAAATTGAGTGCCGAACATCTCTTCTTACCCATAGATGTTTTTGTTCCTGTTATTTTTAAAAAGAACACTGCAGGAAAACTGTCAAACTTCTAAGATTTCCAGGAGGAGTGTTTGAAGTTATAAGTCTCAGAAAAATGTAAAATGATCCAGACTCACTATCCTTTAAGATTTACCCACAATAGGACTGTTCCATTTTCTGCCTTCAATATGGTTGTTACTCCTGCTGTGCATGGAGTTGGTCTCCATTTTTTTTTTTTTTTTTGTCTATTTAGCTGCATCAAATAATAAAGTGTCTGGTCTTCAATGGACCATTTTAGCCATACTTTCTCCAAGTCATCTTCTCCAAAGTCATGACTACCAACTTCCTTCAGTTTTCTTAAAGGTAGAATATCTTTGCAGGAGAATATCCAGAAAACATCTACAGCTTCAAGCTGAACAGATTGCTTGTGAGACCATGTATAGACATGGACAGCACATAGTTTTAAAGCAAGTCAATTTTGTTCTAACAACCGGGTATCAATAAGCTTCTAGAGAATGGGTATTTACTATTCTGGAAAGATTAATCCCACACTATTTTTATTTCCCTCCCACAGGATCTGCAAAGCTAGAATAAACCTCAGTGGTAATTTGGATCAAATATCCATTTCACACTCAAATCATAGATGTGTCTGTAAATTCTTAACTATTGATTTTGCAGTTAAAAAGGGGATACATTTCTCCTGAACACCCTCATCATGTTCCGCCATCTGAGACCTGTTACCAGTGAAGATTTCTTAAAGGCAATGTGAATAAACAAATGTGCCTCTAAAACAGTAACACCTAATATTTATGTAACAGATGCATCATTTCACCTTTAAAAAACAGCCTCTCTCCACTTTCATTAGGGTCACTTTACAGAAGAGGGAAAGTCAGGCTGAAGACTGTGGTTAACAAAAGGAGCTTTGCATCCCACGGCAAGGTCTGGGGACATTTTGGTTGTGTCAAAAGTGGGATATAGGATGTTACTGACATCTCATGGGAAGAGAGGCCAGGAGTGCTCCTAAACCTGCTTTAATGCACACACCAAGCCCCATGACAAAGAATCATCTCAATCAAAATGCTAGTCATGCTGAGGTTTTCCTGGTTTAAAACAAGGAAGTCGCACAGCTAGTGTGTGCGCGAACTAGATCTAAAAGCCACTTTCTAATTAATAGTGATTCTTGCATTTGCCATTTTAATGTTTCTTTCAGAAGTCACAATAAGAACAACATTTAATGTTGTGCTCTGCCTTCAGGAGTGCTAAAGGAAACTGAAATGGATTTTTCCAATGGAGATATAGGAGTAGCTCATAATAAATGGATAATTTCTGTGGAGTGGAATCAATCAGCTTGAGGTGAAAAAAACCCCAACACTCCAACAATGCATTTCTAAAGGCTCTTTCAAGTTCATGTCTTGCAGTTTCCATCTGCCTCCATGACAGTGCTGTGACAATATTTCTTGTCACCTGAAAAAAACCAAAGTGTGGAGAGAGAGAGAATTAAATATCTCCACTTTTGTTAAACAACTAAATTCAGATGGGTGTGCTATGGTTACAGATATCCTCGGGTTGCTAAGTAATAACAGAGGAAAGCAAATTCCTGGTGCACATATCCTAGAAACGCGGAACTTGGTGCATAATTTCTATAGAATCAGGGAGAGAAGAAAGTTATGCTTCCCAAACAGGAAGAGTGTTTCTGAAATTCAGTGCAATGCAAACCTCAATGTAGAAATAAAATTGGAACCTGTAATCATTGAAGAAGAGTGGGACTTTAAAATCCCAGACCTTAAGCTCTGTTGGAAAAGCGTTGGTGTTATTGTAGAATCTGTGGCCCTTGAAATATCTGCAACATGCAAAATAGATTTGCATTCAGCGTCTCCATTAGACGGGAGAAGAACACGAATAGGGAAATTATAAATCTGTTTGTTACATAATGGAACGTAGAAATGGCAGGTCTTCCCTTTAAGGCTTGAAAAAGGATGAATTTGGGGAAATTATGAAGCAGTGCAACGTTATACGCAAAGCAATAAAACGATGGAGTTTAGTTATGCCAGGAGAAAACAAAACTGTAAATAGAAATTGCTCCTTATATATGGATCTATTGTGGGATATTAGGGAACATTAGGCTGTTTCAGGCTATAACCTGGATTTGTTTAGTTCAATTTCCAACTGTTTGTGATGTTCTTTTTTTTTTTTTTTTTTTTTTGAGTGTCTTAATATAAGGAGGATTTATTTGCAATACTAATTTGATAAGTAATAATTAATTCACAGTAATAAGTAATATATATATATATATATAATGCATTTGAAAATAATTGTAATTCATATTAGCATTCTTATTAATTGTGTATCAGTACTGTAGGATTTTTTTTTTTTTTGGTTTTTATATATTTTTTTTTTATTGGTTGTTCAAAACCCTACAAAGCTCTTGACATATCATATTTCATACATTAGCATACATTAGCTTCAAGTGAGTTATGAACTCCCTTTTTTACCCCAAGTACAGATTGCAGAATCACATGGGTTACACATCCACATTTTTACATAATACCATAATAGTAACTGTTGTATTCTGCTACCTTTCCTATCCTCTACTATCCCCCCTCCCCTCCCCTCCCATCTTCTCTCTCTACCCCTTCTACTGTAATTCATTTCTCACCTTGTTTATTTTCCCATTCCACTTACAACCTCTTATATGTAATTTAGTATAACAATGAGGGTCTCCCTCCGTTTCCATGCAATTCCCCTTTTCTCTCCCTTTCCCTCCCACCTCATGTCTCTGTTTAATGTTAATCTTTTCTTCCTGCTCTTCCTCCCTGCTTTATTCTTAGTTGCTCTCATTATATCAAAGATGACATTTGGTATTTGTTTTTTAGGGATTGGCTAGCTTCACTAAGCATAATCTGCTCTAGTGCCATCCATTTCCCTGCAAATTCCAAGATTTTGTCATTTTTTAGTGCTGCGTAATACTCCATGGTGTATAGATGCCACATTTTTTTAATCCATTCATCCATTGAAGGGCATCTGGGTTGGTTCCACAATCTAGCTATTGTAAATTGTGCTGCTATGAACATCGATGTGGCAGTATCCCTGTAATACGCTCTTTTAAGGTCTTCAGGGAATAGTCCGAGAAGGGCAATAGCTGGGTCAAATGGTGGTTCCATTCCCAGCTTTCCCAGGAATCTCCATACTGCTTTCCAAATTGGCCACACCAATTTGCAGCCCCACCAGCAATGTACAAGAGAACCCTTTTCCCCACATCCTCGCCAGCACTTGTTGTTGTTTGATTTCATAATGGCTGCCAATCTTACTGGAGTGAGATGGTATCTTAGGGTGGTTTTGATTTGCATTTCTCTGACTGCTAGAGATGGTGAGCATTTTTTCATGTACTTGTTGATTGATTGTATGTCCTCCTCTGAGAAGTTTCTGTTCAGGTCCTTGGCCCATTTGTTGATTGGGTTATTTGTTATCTTATTGTCTAATTTTTTGAGTTCTTTGTATATTCTGGATATTAGGGCTCTATCTGATGTGTGAGGAGTAAATATTTGTTCCCATGATGTAGGCTCCCTATTTACTTCTCTTATTGTTTCTCTTGCTGTGAAAAAACTTTTTAGTTTGAGTAAGTCCCATTTGTTGATTCTTGCTATTAACTCTTGTGCTATGGGTGTCCTATTAAGGAATTTAACAGCTATATGCTCAACTACTCACTTTCCTCTAGTCTTACTGTCAAGGGGAAAAAAAAAACTGTGATGATAAATGGGGAGCATATGTTCTATTGTGAATTCTTTTTATCCCAAAATATCTGGGGATGATGTTTTAGGTAGATTTGAAGGAACAGATAGGATAAGATATGGTCCTTTGTTAGCTTTGCTGGGTGGTGCATGAGAAGGCAATGTTTGGTGCTTGGTGCTAATTTGATCATTCTTAAGGTCCCCAGACTGGTAAGCTATGGTCCATGTACTCCAGACCTCTCTCAAAGCCACTTTACAGTAAACCTGGACTGTTAACCCCCACTCCCTACTGGGGTCTTGCTTCATTGCAAATGCAGTGACATTTCCCTGCCACCCCTACATTCATACTTTCTTCACATTCTGGTCCTTCTCCCACCCCCATGCCCTGCTGGCCTCCAGTGATGATTGGCATCCCAGCCTCTACTGGCCTCCATTCTTCCCTCTCTTCAAATGCGCCATATTGGGGGATATGCGTTTCCTATTCGGATTCCTGGGGAACCCCCGCAGTCCATTTGAGCAACCGTTCTGAGTTTCAGCTCTAGAAAAATCAGTCTCAATATCTGATTTTAATACCCAGGGAGACAAAGGTCAAATAGATTTAACTTTTCCCAGAGGTAATGTCATTAGGGAAACAGGATCTAAAGGAAGAAGGATGAAACAGAATATGAACGTATGAGGCACTTTTGAGATAGGAGAGGAGAATGTTGTTGGAACGGCACTTACCTGCCTTCCAGTACCTACCTCTCTCCTCTGAACCAGCGACAGAAATTTGTCATTCCACTTCTGAAAGGTTGTCCGCCTGTAATTTGGGCAGTGACACTTTTCTTCCACCTGTTTCCCCAGAAAGCCTTATCTAAGCTCAGATTTCTTTATTTCAAGCCTGCAACAGCTGGTGAACCAGAGAACAGTAGGAAGCAAGGAAACTTTATAGGCATTTCACTGGAACTTCTCAGAAGGAACAAGGGCATTTGATTAAGGACCCTCCACCAATACCTTTGCAGTCGAACCTAATTCTTGTTTCTGACAACTTGATCTTACTCCTAAATCCCAGATCAGTTTTTCTTTGTTATAAAAAGTCCAAGAAAATAATCTGTAACGGTATTACCTGACCTTTATATAGGATGATTCAAAGCAAGTTTTCATTGTATTTTAGACTCAAAACTGTTTCCTTTTTACTTTCCTTCCAGATTAAAAAAAAAAAAAAGTTGATATGATCTTTTGTAGCTCTTTCCCATTTCAAATAAACCTAACTAAATTACTTATAAAAGCATCTTTCTCTCCATCTTTCTTTCTTCCATTTCTCTTCTGAATAAACTTTTACCTTTCAATATTTTCCCATATCAAAATCCTTATATCAAAAGTCATCTTACATATTTTTTTTTGTATTCTACCTTTCTTCTCAATAAGACCTGTAATGATTACTTTTTTCCCTTTTTGTAAGAATCTGGTCCAAAATGATACTTTACTTTTCACTTGAAACTGCTTTGTTTTTACCCGACTTTTTTTTGTTATCGTCGTTCATCTTTTCTCCCATCATGACTTTGCATTTCAGGAATAGTTCTCTTTTAGAGAAAATCTCTCCTTCTTCCCACTAGCCATCAACTCTGTGGGATTTCAAAGTTTCTTGTGACTGTAGCTTTCTTATCCCCTCTGCTGTGCTGAATTGGAAAATCACCAAACAGCACTGGCTTCCGATTATAGATTCCACAGTGAAAAGGTCCAGCTATTCTTCCATCTAGACATAAATAATGAGCTCTTTTTCAGACTCTTTGGCCCCGGCTATCTGATGAGGCCATTAATAAAAAGTTATGCATCAACAGGATGATAAATTCTATTATCCCAAGCCATATATAATGAATACACAGAAAAATTGGAAACAGATCTGTTTTGACCAGCCTCTGTCTTCTGACTTCGGTTGCAAATCTCCCACGTGGTAGCAATGCCTCTCATCTGTTTCCTTCATCATTCTTTCAATGCTTGCTCCCAGGTATCTTACCATTTGGGTCTCTGCTTGCTCATGTCCATTCCTTCCTGTGATGTTTTTATTGTTAAATGGCCCCCTGTTCAAATTTCTGCAGCCTGACTTCAACATTAAGTTATGGCTCTTATTTATGCTATTGCCATAATGATGTTTTCCAGGAATCTAAAATTGGACTGTTTACCTGTCCCTGATACCCTCTACGTGAATTCTTCTCTACTTATCATACATAGTAGTGAATAAAACATCTTCATATGTTTATTAAGCTTATGTGGCACTCTACTCTGTATTTATCTTGAAAGATGAAACCATGGCTTACCTATATCACTTTCTAGGTCCTACCTCCCTTTTAATTTTCTTAGATTCACCAGCTCTTTCGGTGCCCTCATGATAAAAGCCCGTGGCATGTGGATGGTCTTGTGAGTAGCTCTGATTTATCCACAGAGAGCCAAATCTTGCATGAATCACTCAACACCACTGACCCTTAATTTTTTTTTTCATTAATTAGAAACAATAAAGAAGAGTTTTGGTTGTGTTGTTAAGTTCTTTCCAACTGCAACAGGTCTGGAAACGTTTATGAGAGGGGCTGTCAGGAATAATTACTTTCCTTCTGTTTTTTTTAAAAATTATTATTATTAAATCAGTCACTCTTTTCCATAGGCTACTGGAAACTATGACCAAAAATTTTGCTTTTATTACTAATAATCAGTGCTAGCTGACCACAAACCTTTCTTTTCTCCAGAATGTGACCATATCTGTCAATGTTGTAGGAGGGGTTACCACCATTGAATGGTGTGTTTCTTCCTATTTTTTTCCTGAAGTCTTGACCATTATTCCCCTTCCTGAACACTAATGTCCTATCTTTTCTGGCTTTTGAAACAGTTATATACATATATATATTTTAAAAAATCCATAATAACAGTTTCTAAATCAGGGTTATTTTAATCCACTCATTTTTGGCCCTTTAATTTACAGACTACCCCCCACCTTGAATAGTAAAGTATAGCTATAAAGAAACTCATTCATTCTGTGTTAACCATTACTTCTCTCATGGCTTTGATCTGGTCAAGACAGACTGTGTTTTGTTTTGTTTTTTTCTTGGACATATGCTATTTTCTGTGAATTCTTATGCTCTGTTTTTTTTTTTCTGCCATTTGCACGATTTCCTGGTTATATAGAAGAAAGAGAAAGGAATCTTACCTTGTGAATCCATCCTACAGAGTGTACACCACTTATAATCATCTGGAAATGAGGACTGCGATTCTTGTCTCTGATCAACCACACAAATGCTCTCTGAATTTAGAATTTGCCAGAAGATCATCAATGAGTGACTGGAAAAGTGAATATCCACTGCTTCATGACCTGGCCTCTGTGATGCCTAAATTAGACCCAGACAGCTTTGTTGCTGAAATTTATTAAGATTAATTCAGTCTTCTGAACTTCATAAAAAAAAAAATCCTTTCTCCTTTTCTTAAAATACATGTAAAATTTACCACTCACTGTAACCTTTCAGTATAAAAATCCAATGCACTAAGTTCATTCAGGATGTTGTTCTAGATCCATCACCTCTATCCATTTCTGGATTTACTTTACAGGCCCAGATAGAAACTCCATACTAACTAATCATTCACTCCCAATTCACTCCTCTCCTGGCCCTGGCAACCACCATTCTCCTTCTGTCTTTGTGAATTTAACTACTCTAAGTACCTCACAGGAGTGGGATGGTTAACTTTTGTCCTTTTGTATCTGATTTGTTTCATTGAGCATGAGGTTTTTTAATTAACCCATGTTGTGGTATGTGTGGGTCTTTCCTTCCTTTTTAAGACTGAAAAATATCCCATTATGTGCATAGAACGCATTTAAAAAATCCATTCTGCCATGAGTGAGTACTTGGGCTGTGTTCATGACAATATGAGCATGCTGTAGACTTATCTTCCCAAGCGTTTGCTTTTAATTCTTCTGGGCCCATGAGTACCAAGGACTAGAATTTGCTAGATCATAGTAATTCAATGCTCAAGTTTTTGAGAAGTTACCAAATAATTTTCCACAGTAGCCAGGCCATTTTATATATCTCCCCCATCCCCACAACATCCAAGCATTCCAGTTTCTTTGCATCATCACCAACATTTCTTATTTTCTGTTGGTGTTTGGTTCTGACTTTGTAATAGCTACTGTATCCTAATAGGTCATGAAGGAAAAGGATCCTTTTGCTCTGTTCCTAGTTCTAACTCTGTGTTCCTGAATTCCCTTTTCCTCTTGTAATTCTACTTAGGGACTTTATAACTTTTATTTATTTATTTTTTTATGGAAGGTGAATTTGATTCTCAATCTCCTGGTCCTTTCCTGTCCTCATTCTTTCTTTGACCCTTAGATAAAGTCAGAAGCCCCTCCCCTTTCATTTTCTCAACAGGAACTATCTACTGCTCTACCTTCTTTAATTCCAATTGCTTCCTTCTTTCAGACTTTCCATGTCTTGGTAATCCTCCTGAACATTTACCCTGAAAGCCAAAGGTGACTCCATCGGAATGGATCCTGCTTTCCCAGCTCATCTGCCCTTTCCCTTCTGGATTCTTGAAACTGACCATCTCATACCTTTTTGTCTTCTCATCACAGAAAACACAAGTCCAAGGTGCCAAGACTTATTAGCCCTCATGCACATTTTTCCCACCTCCTGGAGAGACCAGGCTAAATCACATGTCATTTGAGGTATTGCCAGATCCTTGTTTTGCAAGTTAGGGGCACTCTCCTATGGAACACTTGAGTAACCTTGCAACCTGCTCCTGGCTAAGGCTGAATGGTCTAGGTCTCTGAATCCCAGACCTAACCCCACAGGTTCCCCTAAGACACCATTTCCTTCATGCTATTCCACTTTGGCACAACAGAGTGATCAACATAAACCCTAGGCTGGTTTGCCAACCTCAGCTTGATCACGTTTGCAGTGAGGTGCCAATTTACTCAGTTTTGATTTCTCCCTTGCCTTGAAGAGATAAGCAACAGTGAACTTGAGCCTACTTAGGAAGACCACTGTACATAAAAGCAAATCCAGTTCATTGTTTTCAGTTCATAAAACAAAAAATATCACCCTGAACCAAAGGATCTTCCTGAATGTGTGCTACTTTGGAGGTCACACAAATGCAATCAGAGTGAATTCAGAACCACCCAGGGGTCAGAGATCAATTCTGCCCTTTGATGGGACATAAAAGGCTTAACCTTAAGTAGGCAGCTGCATTCACTGTGGCCCCTGCAGCCTTGACATTCCGCACAAATTCTGATACAATCATCCCTTGTCATCCACGTTCAAAGACCCCCAGTGAATACCCTGAACTGCTATGTGTTTTCCTATACATGCACACCTATGATAAAGTGGAGTCTATCAATTCGCCAAGTAAGACGCTAACATCAATAACTGATAATAAAATAGAATAATTATAACAACATGCTGTAATAAAAGTTAAGTGAATCTGTATCTCTCAATGTCTCTTAAAACATATTATATATATATTTAAAGAAATCATTTTATGTCATATTTGAATCACCAGCACACTACCTTGGAGAGATCATTAAGTAAAATAAGTGTGACTTTAACACCCGCAATGTAACGACAGTTGTTCTGATGACCGTGATGGCTACTGAGTGACTAACAGCAGGAGAGTGGATACGGTGGATGAAGGGGAACAAGGGGGGGGGGACGCATATCCTGGGTGGGACACAGCAGGACCCTGCAAGATTTCATGGTGCTCTGCAGAGCAGCATGAGAGTTTAAAACTTGGAACTTGTTTAGTTTTGCAACTCCTCATTTAATATTTTCAGGCTTGAGCTGACCCTGGTAACTGAAACCTCAGGAATTACTTCTGTAACTCAACTCATATTGTGATTCTGTGTCCAAGCTTCCAACCCTGCTATTGTGCTCATCAGCTGAGTTTTAGCTCTTCTACCCCACCTCCTCCAGGATCAGGATCAGCATGTGTGCCCACATTCCTCTCTTTGGCCATACCCAAGATAACTGTTTCCAGGTCTCCCTTGATTTTATCTACCAAGGCCGATTAGAAGATTGGACAGTAGTCTTCTAGTTCAATTCATCTAACCACCTGCACGGTCCCTGAGCCCTCTCTGCTAATTTTATTCTCTTAGTGATCTTCTCGGCAGTCCATTCTAAAAGAAAGAAAAGCTTAGCCATAAAGAAACCAGTCCATTTTTTTTCCTTTATATATTTTTAAGGCAAATCCATTTTTTTCCTTCTAAATTGAACATATTGCTTGTAGGAATCGAAGAATAGCTCTAGCAACTTTGGTTTCTCCCAATTTAATTGGTAGCTGAGTAGTTGTTGCTTTCCCTGATGGATTCTCTTGGAGAAATCTCAGGTTCACCTGGGGCACATAGGTAGCAGGGCTCCTCCTGTCTCCTGACTTCCACACACGCAGGGGGATTTACTCTTCACTATCATGGAATAAAGCTCACGCTTCATATCCTTTGCCCACAAGCCCCTTCCAGGCCCCTTTAGTATATTACATTTGTATTTTTGTAATTCTTTAACTCCTAAGAGCATCTATCTTCATGGACTCCTTTACCCACTTCTGCTTGTTTGGGGACACATTTGCCACACCACCAGGATGTGATTTCTTCCCCCCATTTGCCCCCTTTCAGTTAGTACATCCAAACTCCACCCTTCCCTAACTCTACAGCTGTATCTCCGGCTCCTGGTTCTCATGCTTATCATTTGCACCTGGCTGGTCACTGTAACTTGACAAAGGGAGGCTTATGGATTGTGTGAGAAATGAATGATAAACCACTGCAATGGGACACCATTTCTGTCTGCTCCATTAAAAGGAATGGTAATGATACACTTTAATTTTAGCTGGTAGTGCCAGATAAAACTGATGAGCATAGGCCTAAACCCCTGGTGATTTGGGAACCTAGATATGGCCGTAAAACTCACAAATCACCTAGCACCCTATGTTTAACATAAATTTTTATTACTGATAGTGAAGATGATTAGTAAACAGGATGGACTTTTGGTTTGAATTTTGGACTTACCCGTTTCTAACTATGCGGCTTTGGGAATAATACTTAATTTCTCTGTGCCTCCATTTCTAACCTGTGGGGGAAAAATGATGATAATTGCACACATCCATAGGGTCATTATGAGGAATAAAAAAATGATTTGAAGTACTTACATCAATGTCTGGCACACAGTAAACAGAATATGCTTTACCTTTTATATTAGCTGTTATATGGGTGTTTGTGTTAGCTCGGTTTCTTGGTTCTGTGAAGTGAATCTGTGTGCATACATATTCATTTATTCATTTTTTTAAAATTTTTTCTATGCACTCGCAGGCCTCTTAGCACAGAGACTGTGCAATTCAGAATCATTCCATAACATCTTAAGATTATCTTACTTTGAAATTAGAAGGCTCTTCAAAGACACAGTGGAAGTTTCCAAATCCTCAAACTCTCTGACAGCTAAGTAGAAATTAAAGGAGAGAGGAGTCATTCATACCTATTGTCTCCGTCAGTTTGGGCTGCTCCAACAGAATACCATAGACTGGGGGATTAACGATAACAGATATTTATTCCCTTTGGCTTTGGAGTCTGGGAGTCCAAGATCAAGGCATGGGCAGATCTGTTGTCTGGTGAAGGCCGCTCCTTAGGCATCTGCATATTACAGAGGGACCAGGGGGCTCTGTGGCTTCTCTTTTCTAAGGACAGCAATCTCCTTCATAAGGGCTCCCTGCTCCTATTACTTATCACCTCTGCAAAGCGCTACTTCCAAATATAATCACCCTGGGGATTAGGTTTCAGCACATGAACTTGGGGCAGGGCACAGGTACCCCATCTATAATATCCGTCGAGGGAGTCTGATGTCATCATTGTGTAGTCTGTGTCCCTCTTATTTGCACTGACCAGTCTCAGCAAGGGCTTCCCTATAGTAAGTCATTCAGCAGAAAGTACACTGAGACTGGTGCAAACCCCGAAGTGTTCTCTACAATTGAAATGTGTCATTACTGGTGTTCCAGGTAATTCCAAGAAATTTGCGTTTATATTTCTTTACAGATAGTAGGAAAATCATTTCAACTGCACCAGTCTCTTGTAGGCACAGACGAGAGCTCCGTTGACAGGGATATTTTTCCACTTTCATCCCTGAACACTGCTATCGTACCTACTTTCAGGGACACTTCCTCGGTCATACCTTTGTAAAAACATGACAGATATTTTCTTTATCTGGAAAATTACTATTTCAGGAAGAGTGCCCTTCTGGAAAGAGGGTATGCCATATTCCACTTCTACAATCTTCTCGTGAAGAAACAATTTTCATCCACATTTTATCTTCTTCTTAGAGGAAGGATAATAGGGCTCTTGAGCATGCACTGATTTTTCAATGGATAAGCTTTAGGGAAAAATAAACAATAAGAGCTGATTCATATCCTAGCAGGACGGTTGTTCAACTTAACAACTATCAAAACTAGCTTCCTCCAACTGGGTTGCTCTGTTGATCAGAACGTTTTGAGTTCATGGAATACATTTCTGTGCACAGTTGCCAAGTTTTCACGTGAAGAAACTGGTCTTTAGCAGCAATGGCACGAGATGAAGATTTTACCATGAAATAGGACTGACAGGCTATGAAATAAAACTTTACAAGTCTCCTGATTTTATAGACTAGGACCACGAGTCTTTTTATATATCAATCAAATCATTTAAACAGTTTTACCTTCCCTGAATTTTCTTCAATTAAAGGCTGTAATTTTTCAAAGATTCATCTGGGCTTCCGAGGGCCTTTTGTAAATATATTAAGATTCATAATAAACAACGAAATTAATAGCTTCCCTTAATGGTTTGGTTTCATTCGTTCAATTGAGCATTTTTGTTTATTTTCTTCCCACTGTAGCGGAAAGGGACCTGAAGAAAGACCATTTGTGGTGGTGGCTGTTAATTTGATGCAGTTTGTTTTCTTATATGTGTTGAAGCAGAAATCATGTTTTTATGTATGCTATATTAAGGAAGCACGCTATTTGAAGTTCCAAGTTTAGGGTCTCTACTTAATGATCATTAATATTTTTTTAAAAGTCTCAGTGTTCCTCCAAAACATTTTTTATATGTCTGAGTCATCCAAAAAGGAGCTTTTATGTACTTCAAGTTGTGGAAATAATTTTAGCATCCAAATTTTCCCAGCCTGAGAGAATTGACCAGTTTATTTCTCAGCAGAAATATGGTTTCTTCTTCTGCTTTTTGTCTACGGCTACTTGACTATTTCTTATGAAAGCCGTGAATTGCTCTTCCATTCAAAACATTTCTCTGAGCATTTTCTCAATTTGGTAGCTTTTTCTTTAACATTCTGATGCTTTATGTTGAAAACTGTTCAATGTATTTACTTTAATAAAAGTAAGAAAATCATGGACCATAACAATAAATAAAAATTGGAAACTTAAAATGGGAAAATCCTACTTTAAAAGCATTTTATTAAATTGCATACTACACCAGGTTTTCCTTCTTTGAATGTTTGTTTTCTTTGATAAAAGTTAAAAGAGTATATTTTCACAATAGTTTATATTGGATATTTATTTTCCTGCTCAGTATCATTGCTATTAAAATATACATTTTGGCTTGTGGTTTATATTTGATTTAATATAAGGCACCCATTTAATATAATATAGGGACACATACTGTAATTCTTTTTTTTAATTTTTTTACTTCTTCTTTCTAGTTACACATGACAGTAGAATGTATTTTATCATATCATATATACATGGAGTATGACTTCCCATTTTTGTGGTTGTGATATGGAGTTATAGGGGTGGTATATTCACATATGAACTTATGAAAGGTATATCTGATTCATTCTACTGTATTTCCCATTCCCATTTTCAT
Organism: Callospermophilus lateralis; assembly: GCF_048772815.1. NCBI lineage: Eukaryota > Metazoa > Chordata > Mammalia > Rodentia > Sciuridae > Callospermophilus > Callospermophilus lateralis. Next base: position 60,502,518 of record NC_135315.1, read on the forward strand.
TCTATTCCCCCTATTCCACTCTGTCAAATCCAGTGACACCCCCCAACCCGTGGCAATTGTGAGTCAGCATCTGATATCAGAGAGAACACAGAAAGAACATTTGACCTTTGTTTTTTGGGGATTGGCTTATTTCACTTAGCATGATCATTTACAGTTCCACCCATTTAGGGGAAAATGCCTTAATTTTTTTTCTTCTTTAAGGCTGAGTATTATTCCGTTGTGTCTATATATACCACAGTTTCTTTATCCATTCACCTGCTAAAGGGCGCCTACTTGGGTTCCATAGTTCATCCACTGTCAATTGAGCTGCTGTAAACATTGATGTGGCTGCATCACTATAGTATGCTGATTTTAAGTCCTTTAGTGTTTTGTGGGGGAGTGGGATAGTGGGTCAAATGGTGATTCCATTCCAAGTGTTCTAAGGAATCGTCGTTCTGATTTTTAGAGTGGTTGCACCAATGTGCAGTCCCACCAGCAATGCACATGCTATGATTCACTGATGTTCATTAGCAGGATATAATGCAGAGGGTCCCAATACTACTGATGATGTGAATATTACTTCAATATTAAGGTCAGTCCTAGGTTCTTTAAAATAAAGACTTTACAAAAACTTTAACTCTACAACTCACTTTCTCCTGGTTCAAAAGTAAAATGCAGAGAGCATATTGGTTTTCTGATAAACAAAAATTGATTCTACTTTACTTAGTAAACCATTTGTGTATCTTTTTTTGTTTGAATTTTCTTTATATTTTTGTAAATTTTTTTAGATGTTGATGGAGCTTTATTTTATTTGCTTATTTGTATGTGGTGCTGAGAATCAAACCCGGTGCCTCACACATGCTAGGCAAGCACTCTACCACTGAGCTACAACCCCATCCCCCTCCATTATATTTTTAACAGATTGATAAATACATAGTTGGACATATTCAATAGTACATATTTAAAACATGTGGCTTTTTGTTTTGAAGATATGTAAGTATCCATGAAACCATCACCATAATCAAGATAATGCACATACTTTCAACACTTCAAAAAGTTTCCTATTTCTTATTATGGATAAGTATCCACATATCAGAAAAAGCATTCATCTTCTTTTTTGGGGGGGATTGGCTTATTTCACTCAGCATGAGATTCTCCAGCTTCATCCATTTACTGGCAAATGTGATGATTTCATTCTTCTTTTTTAAAAATTTTTTTAGTTGTCCATGAACACAATACTTTTGTTTTATTTATTTACCTTCTTTTTTTTTAATGTGGTGCTGAGGATTGAACCCAGGGCCTCACATGTGCTAGGTGAGTGCTCTACCACTGAGCTTCAACCCCAGCACCAATTTTATTCTTCTTTAAGGCTGAGTAATATTCCAGCATATATCACATTTTCTTTATCTATTCATCTGTTAAAGGGCACCTAGGTTGGTTTCATAGCTTAGCTATTGTGAATTGAACTGCTAAAACATTGATGTGAATGCATAACTGTAATATGATGATTTTAAATTCTTTAGGTATAAACCAATGAGTGGGATATCTGGGTCAAATGGTTGTGTAAGCGGGGAGTGGGTAAGGAAGAATAAAGTTACTTTAGGTAGAAGGGAGTAGAAAAAGGGAAGGGGTATGGAGGTAGGAAAGTTAGTAGAAAGAATCAGACATTAATACCTTAAGTACATATATAACTATATGACTGGTGGGATTCTATATCATGTACAACCAGAAGAATGAGAAATTGTACTCCATCTATGCATGATGTATCACAGTGCATTCTACTCTCCTGTATAAACAATTAGAACAAAAAATGTTTTATTTCTTAAAATTCTATCACATTTTATTTCATATATTTTAAAATTCTGTTATTAGGTACACTAGGTGCATTTACTATTGCTACATTCCCTCAATGAATTAAACTTTTATCATTATAATTTTCTTTATCCTTGGTAATATTTGCTAAAATGTCTATTTTGATATTAATGGAATTAGTTTAAGCTATGTTTTGATTAGTATTAATATGATATGTCTTTTAACTTTTTACTTTTAAAATTTGTTTTAATTAGTTCTATATGACAGTAAAATGAATTTATGCACTTTGATATATCATGCATAGATGGGATATAATTTCTCATTTTTCTGAGTGTACATATTATAGAATCATATTGGTCATGCAGTCACATATATACATACAGTAATAATGTCTGTTTCATTCTACTATCTTTCCTATCCCCACATCCCCTCCCTTCCCCTCCCTTCACTTCCCTCTACCTAATCTAAGGCAACACTATTCTTCTCTAGTGCCCCCCAAATTATTGTGAATTAGCATCTGTATACTAGAGAAAATATTCAGCCTTTATCTTTTTACTTTTAATCCATAATTCCATTTAAAGTACGTTTCTTTATAATATTTGGGTATTGTTTCATTCATTATTGTAATCTTTTCATGTAAATTGAGATATTTAGACCATTTACATTTAATATGATTAAGTAATATAATCAGAATTAAATTTTTCATCTTGATCCTTGTTTTCTTTTTTTTTTTCTTATTTTTTTTGATGCTTGTTTTCTACTTGACCCATCCATTCTTTATTTTCTTTCTTATTTTCTCCTTACTTTAGATTAATGGTTATTTCCCATGATTCCTTATTTTTTTTTCCTTTGGCGATTATTCAAGAGTGTTTTTGAAAGGTGAGACATGACAGTTGAATCCATTCTGATAAAATTTACATGCATAGATTATCTCTTATTCTGATTAGGATTTCATTCTTGTGGATGTACACAATGGTGGGATTCACTTAGTTTTTTTTTTAATTTGTACATAGGAAAATTATGTCAGATTCATTCCACTGTCTTTCCTATTTCTATCCCCTATTTTCCTTTCATTCACTTTTGTCTAATCTACTGAACTTTTCTTCTCCCCATCACCCCTTTTCTGTGGATTAGATTCCACATATTAATAAAAACATTGGACCTTTGACTTTTGGGGATTGACTTATTTCACATAACATGATAGTCCCCAGATCATTCAATTGACCAGAAGTGTCATAAAGTCATTCTTCTTTATGGCTCAGTAATATGCCATTGTGGTACACATGCCACAATTTCTTTATTCATTCATCTGCTAAAGACATCTAGTTGGTTCCATAGCTTAGCTATTGTGAAATGAGTTGCTATAAACATTGATGTGGTTATGTCACTTAGCAAGATGATTTCAAATCCTTTGGATATATGCTGAGGAGCAAGATAAATGAGGTAAATGGTGGTTCCATTCCTAGTTTATTGAGGAATCTCCATACTGATTTCCAGAGTGGTTGCACCAATGTGCAGTCCCATCAGCAATGTATGAGAGTACCTTTCTCCCCACATCCTCACCAACATTTATCATTACTTGTATTCTTGATAATTGCCATTCTGACTGGAGTCAGACGAAATCTCAATACAGTTTTATTTTGCATTTCTGTATTGCTAGAGATGTTGAACATTTTTTCATGTATTTGTTGACCACTCATATTTCTTCTTTTGAGAAGGGTCTGTTCAGTTCCTGTGCTTATTTATTAAATTATTATTATTTGGGGGGGGGGAGTGCTCAGTTTCTTGAGTTCTTTGAATATCCTGAAAATTAATTCTCTGAGATACATGTGGCAAATATTTTATCCCATTCTACTGTGAAGTTTTTTAGTTAGAATCCATCCCATTTGATGATTATTGATTTTATTTCGTGCACTTTAGGAGTCTTGTTAAGGAAGTCAGTTCTTGAGCTGACATGCTAAAGTGTTGGGTCTACATTTTTTTCTAGCATGTGTAGTGTTTCGGTTCTAATTCCCAGGACTTTGATCCACTTGGAATTTTGTGCAGGATGACAGCTAAGGATTAACTTTCATTCTCTTATGTATAGACTTCAGGTTTTCCCAGCACCATTTGTTGAAGAAGTTATCTTTTCTTCAGTGCAAGTTTTTGGCACCTTTATCTAGTATAAGATAACTGCATTTATGTGGGTTTCTCTGTGTCTTCTATTCCATTCCATTGGTTTTCTTGCCTGTTTTGGTGCCAATACCATGCTGTTTTTGTTACTATAGCTTTGTAGTATAATTTAACATCTGGTATTTATTGTATTGTCTCCTGCTTCATTTTTCTTGCTAAAGATAGCTTCAGCTATTCTGGGCGTCTCAGTTTTCCATATGAATTTTGTGACAGCCTTTTCTATTTCTATGAAGAACATCACTGGAATTTTGATGGGAATTTCCTTGAATCTGTATAGCCCTTTGGGATAGTATGGCCATGTTTTGACAGTATTAATTCTGCCTATCCAAGAACAGGGGAGATCTTTCCATCTTCTAAGGTCTTTCTCAATTTCTTTCTTTAGTATTCTGTAGTTTTCATTGTAGAGATCTTTCACCTCTTTGGTTAGGTTGATTCCTAAGTATTTTTTCTTCTTTGAGGCGATTGTGAATGGGGCAGTTTTCCTCATTCCTCTTTCAGCTGATTCATTGTTGGAGTACAGGAATGCAAATGATTTATGGGGTGTTAATTTTGTAAGAAGGCCGATACATTTTGCTCTTGTGCAAGGGATGTTTGAAGACAAGCGGGATTGTCACAATGCCTCCTACTAATACCACAACAAAAACAGGACTTGGCTTCTACTTAACAGTAAACTTCACATACAATCTACTTCATGTGGTTTAGATTAGCATGTGTGCACATCCACACTCTCCTTGTTTCCTCACTGTTCTCATCTGTTCCTGCACATCTCTTAACTCTGTCCTTGTAAAGCACACAGATTTAGGGCTCTCGAGAACTTGCGTAACTAAGCGTATCTTCTAAGGCATCCTTATTATTTTACAGGGCTGTTCTAATAAACTGCTACAAATTGTGTGACTTCAAACAACAAAAATTTATTCTCTTCTAGTTCATGAGGCTGGATGTCAGAAACCAAGATGTTGGGCAGCATTGGATCCTTCTGGAAGCTCCAAGGGAGAGGGAACCTGATCCACCCCCCTCTGGTAGTTTCTGGGGGTCACCACAATCCTTGGCTTAAGGTTGTATCCCTCCAGTTTCTGCCTCTATGGTCGCTGGCTGTCTTTCCTCTGCGTGACTATGTGCTATTTTACTTTCCTTATCAATACACCACCAGTCATTGAATTTAGCAACCCCTATCTATCTAGGATGGCCTCATCTTGACTTTGTCTGCAACAACTTTATTTCTAAATAAATTTGCCTTCACATGTACATGGGGTTAGGATTTCAGAACATCTTCGTAGAGGTTGCAGTTCAATCCAAAGCAGCAAGGCCTGAAATAAATATCTACCAGGGCACACTGGATTGGTCATAGGTAAATCATTTCTCTGGCTGTCATTTCATGTTTGTGTTTTCTATTACCAGGGAACAAATTCCCACAAATTCATTGCTTCGCAGTTTCTACATGTCCAGGCAACCACTTATCCCCATCTTCTGCCTGGGAGCTCAAAAAGCTTGCACTCAATCAGGCTTCTTTCTCATTGGAGGCTCAACGGAGGAGGAATCTACCTTCGAGTTCATTCAAGTTCATCGCAGAATTCATTTCCTTGAGGTTTTGGGACTGAGGACCAAGTTCTTACTGAACATCCTCTGGAGTCCACCTCAGCTTTTATAAAAGCTGCTCTCGGCAACTAGATGCTACATGAAGTTCCTAGAAGCCACTTACAATTCTTCACAAAGTGGATTTCCTCAATATGTCTGCTTGTTTCCTCAAGACAGCAAGGAGACTCTTTATAGAGTGAGTCTGTCAGCAAGGTGGAGACTTACATTATGCAGTTGACTCTTGATCATTATGTAACAGGACCTTTGCATATTCTGTTGGCTGGAAGGCAGTCTTACCCACCCTGGAGAAGAGGAGATGACACAGATGCATGTACACCAAGAGGTGGGATCAGTAAGAGCTCTATTTGAGTCTGTCTGCCATATGCATTTTCACTTGGGGGATGAGGGACTGAAATAGGTGCTCATTTAGCTTAAGTGCATGAGGGTTTGGGTGCTAACTTGAGCTCTGGTATATATGTGCCTAAGAGAACCCTTCTCCCCTTCTGTCCCACTCCTGCCATGCAAACACAGTGTCACTCCATAACGTCGTTTAAGTTTTTGTCAATAAAACCTCCCATTATAACTGCCCTTGCTTAGATGGGTCACCACTCACGCATAAGTTTCTTTAGCTAATCCGAGGTGACTTTTAATTCCTGTGCGAAACAAAGTATTTTGTCTTCTCCTCCTGAGTAGAATGACTTGAATTCCTAATGCTCTTCATCTGGTTTCTCTCACTACTTTCTTTGGTGTATACTTTTAAATAATAAGAATATATTTTTTTTGATCTGAAGTTATCAGGAAGTTATTTGCTTCTGAAAGAGTGAATTATAGAATGACAATTTTTTTTAATTCAACTTAACTAATTTCAAAGGAAGCTTATCATCACATGTTCCCCCCCCCCCCCCGGGCTGCTTTGCTCAAATCTGATCTTCACTTTACTCTCACTGGGGGAGGTTTTATTTCAAATTGCTTCTTCCGCAGGCTACATGACTCCCTGGATTTCCCCCAGTTTCTCTCTTCCTTCTCTTTACTCCAGCCTGCGGGGGCAACCACCAACCCGCCCCTGACAAGATAGGGTAACTGCTATGCCACGAGGGTAGGAGAAGGCACCATGCTACCTCTGAAAAGCTTCCCACGATGCACAAATTGATGGATTAGTTCATTGTTGCAGGTCAATACTGAAGCACTATCTTTGTTTTCTGTGGCTGTAACAAATGCCTGAGGCTGAGTACTCTACAAAGAAAGGAGATTCCTTTAGCTCACTGTTTTAGAGGCTGAGTCCAAGACCAGCATCTGTTTGACTTCTGCTAAGGGCCATCGGGTTGCATCTCAACGTGATGATGCTGTCACTTGTCGGTGTGTGCAAGATCCGTGAGCAGCATGTGTGGAAGAGATCTCATGGTGAGAGAGGAAGCCAGAGAACAACCTTGGGAAACCCAATTTGCTTTATGAGAACTCACTCAGGCTCTAACCAACCCAGTCCTGTGAAAGCAAGAACTCACTCTCATTAAACCTTCTTTATTAATCTAATTACCTCTTAAAGGAACAACCTCCCAATACCACTGCATGGGACCAAGCTTCAACTCTGGGTTTTGAATGGAGACAAATCATAGGCAAATTACACAGTACCACCAGAGGTATGAGTGATCCCGCAATAGAGTGGACATTACCTGGCTCACCGCCTTTGTCCATGTCCATTCAAGATATTTTTTTGAAACAAGAGTTTGCAGGCATATTGTTTCCCAGTTTTCCCTGAGAACCCTCCCAAATCCATGCTTCAGGAAGTTACTGCCAATGGACTGAAACTGGTACCTGTCATGAAAGCCATTCACTAACCCTGTTTTAGACCCTGAGGACTATAAAAAGAAAAAAAGAAAAATGAAATGAATCTAGAAAAGAAAATGGACAAGATCGCTGGGTACGGTAAAAAGGGAAAGCTTTCTCCTTTCCCTTTTTACGGTCCATTTAACTTTACCACATTTCAATGTTCCAGTCCCGTAATGGACATGTGGATACCCAGGAGTTAGTCTGAGTTCTCTAAAGATTATAAAGCAGATTGCCGCATTTTTAACCTGCTTGGTTTTCATGTGTAAACGGAGGATAATAAAGGCATTGCATTTATGGAACTGTAAAGATTCCATGAAGTTATGGACGGTGTGAGGCTTTTGAGCAGTGCTTGGTGCATGGTGGGTGCTCTGTCAATCCGAGTGATCATTGATCACGGATGATGAATATCTGTTAGGGCTTCTAAGCATCTACCCCGTGGATGAGGGGCATCTTTTACCACGGACACAGCCTTTCTTGTGGGGGCTGGGTTTCATCCTGCCTCTGCCCCAGGGACAAAGCCACGTGAAGGAACTGGCAAGCTCACTTAGCTCTATGCTTCACCGTGTCGAGGCAGAATGGATCTGTCTGCAGGGTCTGCCTCATTGTGTGAATCATAATAAACTTCCCTCTGTGCAACCTGACCAGGGCCCCTCATTGTGCTTCCTTTTAACTTTGACTTCACCTCAGAAAGACCTTCATGGGAAATGTGGTTTTAAAAGTGTTGGAGGAATGTGTCATCAGGGACCTCTTTAGTTACAGAATCCAAGTGAAGTAAGCAGGGCGGGAAAGACATCTGTTCCACAGCCCTGGGTACACAGCCCCTCCAGCTCCAGGGAAACGTCCATTCACCAGCGTCCCATATCACAGCCATCTGCCTCGATAAATCCTGCACCTATTGCTAGTTAAAACCCGTGGTACCCAGGGACTCCATGTTTGATTCATTCACTTCCGGCGAGGCTAAGACTCTGAAGATGTGCCTTCTCTCCATGACATTCAAGAGCAGTTTTAAAAAGTGATTATTATTTCTTTTTCATCATGCTCTTGTCAATAAAGGCAGTTTCATTAGGGCCGAGCTGTTGCCCGGGTGCGAGAAAGGGTCATAGGTTTCTATCGCATTTTTGAGGTTGAAGCTAGAGATGGTCATTGTCGCAAACTTTTTGTCTATTGGCATCTTTATTTGACAAGTCCCAAAATAAAAGAGGAGATGAATGCTCTGACCTCCTTTCAACAGAGCAATGACAGTTGGAGCCAGTTGGCTGTAAGGGGCCTTCTTTTTTTGCATGATGGGTCAGGCTTTCTGTCTGAGATGCTCAGAGGAAAGGCTGCTATTCACCCTGACCCATGGACCAGAGGCCAGGGGTTTGCCAAAAGCCCGCCCAGATGGATGGACTGTTCTGAGAGTTCAATGTCCATTTCAGACCTGGCAGGCTCATCATTTAGGTCTCCTTGAGCCTTCAGGGCATGTTCTGCAGCACTCCAAAGGACTGTCAAGGGGAAAGGGGCTGATATTAAAGAATTTGGCAAAATCTTTAGAACTTTTCTCTTTCTTTCTTTCTCTCTCCCTTTCTTCCTCCTTTCTCCCTTTTTCCCTCCCTCTCTTCCTCCCCCATCTATCTCTCTTTCTTTCTCCCCCCCCTTTCTTTCTTCCAAGCAAAAAATATTTGGAAAAAAAGAGAGAAAATATACCCCAAAATAAAAGCAGGGATGCTATTCAGGGTCGCTAAAAATGTCTAATTTCAATTTCAATTATATTCACAACTTACACTAACTTTTTCACATGCAAAAAAAAAAAAAAAGAAAATGCATTATTATTATTATTTTTTTAAGTTTTCTAACAACTTGGGATTTAAAAGACAGCAAAGCAATTCAATCCTTCTCAATCCTCTGACCAAAATCCAAGAATTCATTAGGAATGGCCTGGGGCATAAACAAAAGCTCAGGACTATCAATGAAATGTCAAATGCAATGAGGAAAATATTTGTTATTTTCTACATTTTGATTTAATTTAATCTGATAATTCAAAGAAACTTTTGGACTTAACTGCTCTAACTTTCTTAGAACTTGGAACCCAAAGCAATCGCTTCCATTGGTCCCATTCTTGTCTTCTTGACCCTCTTGGGTTATGCTCAATTTTACTCACTTCAGTAAATGATAGAATTCCATTTGTTCCCTCTTTCTATTCATACAGTGAGGGAAATATGAATAAGCTATGGCAGATGGATGACTGGTTTTCTTTTTTCAACATTGTTTTCCAAACTATACTTTTCATTAATATTCTAAATTCTGGTCTCTGGTGGATGCATGGTGATTTCTTCTGTATTCCATGGTAATTTTCTGGCTCTGTTGTATCCTCTGTGCTCATGTAACTCTAAAGGATGCTTATTTAAAATGATATCCCTCTTTGGAGGTGGCTGCTGTAATTTCAGGCATAATTCCAAGAAGCTACATACCACTTTAAGGAAATGCGCCTTGCACATTTTGCCTATACTGACCTGTACAAACCTTTAATGCCAAGCTAGCATGTAAGAGAAACCCAGCATCAACCACCAGTCTTTAGGGGAAAAATATATATATAATATTCAAATTTCTACATTGGCTTTCCTATATATGAACCTTTTTTACTCCAGTGTGATAACTTGATCTGCCTTCCGACTGTTCTCCTTCCTTAAAGATGTATTCCTACTTTTGGCTGAGTGGGGTGGTGCCTACCTATAATTCCAGTGACTCAGGAGGCTGCTGAGGGGAGAGGATTGAAAGTTTGAGGATAGCCTCAGCAGTATAAGGAGACCGTAAGCAACTTAGTGAGACCCTGTCTCAAAATAAAACATAAAAAAGGACTGAGGATGTAGGTCAGTTTTAGAGTGCCCCCAGTTCAATCCCGGTACCAAAACAGGAAAAAAAAAAAAATCTATCCCTACTTTTGATTTTAAATTATAAACTACTCAATTAAACCAACCATCATGGTTTTAGGGAGATGCTTTACGTCAATACCCTTTCTCCTCAAAGCACCCATGTGAGAGGCTTCCCCACTTCCAGTGCCCTTCCTGCTCCTAGTGTCCTCTCTTCTCTGGGCTGACGGGTTGTTCTAGAACATTGCATGGGCAGAATGTAGTGGTGACGGGAAATGAGCGAGTCTACTGTTTTGTTACAACAGCAGAAAATGGACCAAGACAGTGAAAGAAATAGGGTCCAGGAGGAAAGACTTCTTTCTTTATGCTTCTGTTAAATAATGGGCTGCCAAATGCATCCCCACTCCATCTTCTCATCCCCCCCTTGGGGAAGGCGATTTGGCCTGACCAGAGACGGAGGAAGAAAGGGCAGGCTGGGGAGGTCTGGAGCAATTAAGGAGTGCTTACAACTTCCAGAAAGCCACCCAAAGATGACTGAGTGAGAGTTCGCACAGTCAACTGAGCTTAATTAAGACCATATCTCCAGCGAGCAGCAGAAGACCCACGGTTACAGGTCAATTTCAGAGGCATGGACATGTTCTGGCTCCCTTCTGAATGTCAGGGGACATTAAACCTCCATCTGATGAAGGCAAAGGCAAATAAATGCTCAGTAAAGAGAAGCTGCTAGGGGCCCTGATATTTGTAGAGTGCTTCCCATGTGTTCGATGCTGGTCTAAGTGAACGTGTTGATTCGCTTCGTGTTCCCAGGAACATTTCGTGGTCAGTCCCTTAGGAACATTGGTTTCTGGAAGAGGAAACCAAGACACGAGGTAGCCACGTGTGGATACAAGTTACAAAGGAGGTAGGGAATGGAGCCTGGCTCCATGCTAGACAGTCTGGCTCCAGAGCCTTGACACTCTACCGCGGCTCTACCACCTCTGGTACATAACAGGCACGGGACCACAGGGAACTTTGGCACTTGACATTTTCAAAGTCAAGCAAGTCCCATCAGCGAAAGGGTTCTGAGCATTTACGACATGTTAGGTACTGTGCTAGATGGCTTTATTCTTGCTTTTTTTTTTTTTTTTTTTCAATAATCCTGATGAGACTATTCTACTTCTTTCTAATCTTATTCTTGGGAGAAGAGGTTTGTAATAGAAGTGCGACCAGCACTATAGAGGCTGCACTTTGATAGAGAAAAAACACAAAGAAAATTTTAGTGAATGAATCCTATTATTTCTGCTTCTTTGGATCATTCACACCTCCTTCTTATCAATGCGTACAGTCCACTTAAGCAGGGATCGCCTTTCCAGAATGGCAGTGACCCAAGCCCGGGCAAGATGTCCAGACAGAAGTAACCTACGTCCCGAGCTGGCCTTGCAGATCTCACATAACCTTTTCACCAGTGCCAGATGTCATATCCATTGTCGCTGTTTAATACAAACAGCATCCTGATCAGAAAACAAGTCAGTGTTGGATTATTTATCTGGATGGAACGGTGAAGTAGAATCTTATTTCTTTTGTGTTCCTGGCTTCAGACGGTAACCAGGGCAATCTTCCATAAGTTCCTAAGGGCTCCTCTTGGTCAGAAATTTTTATTAACTCATCATCTAAAGAGTGAAGTCCATCTGCTCAATTCATCATTTAAAATATTCTCATAATCTGATCTGAATTATTATTTTTTCCTGATTTTTCCATGACTCCTGGGTTAGGATGGACCCGATCCATGTCCACGTCTTCTGACTCTGAAGCACCAGGGGATGTTTTTCTGGATGCTTTCTCATGCTCCCCCCTCCTAATTCCTGCACAGTTCTTCGTACTGTCAACCTTCCAGGGCCCATTGGCAATGTTGTGTCTGTCATCCACTCCTAATCCAATTGCTCCATCACTTCTGTCTCTCCTTCCCATAGCCCTTCATCTCAGACCTTTGATGGCATTTCAAATTCTGTCATAATTTACAGACAAGCTTTATATTCTTAAGTGGCAGCTTCCTTGAATGCAGGACCGGTTTCACTCTGGGATAGAAATGTAGACATGCATGAGTCTTGTGATGAAGGATGTCAGGGAGGGAGAGTGGGGTCCCAGCCGTATCCGTGCTGAACGTGTCTCGCACTCATTTCTCAACCTTGACAGAGCACCCACTGAGGGAAACTGACAGCTCCTCTGTGTTTACCTTGCACTTATGATTTCCTAAAATGGGACCCAAGTGGTTCATTTTGTTACCACGCAGTATATGTAATCCTACTGGGAAGCTTCCTCCTTGGATCATCCCGAAGGGTGATTGATCATTACCATCCCCAGCCCATATACAATCGCATTTGCAATCAAGCACCAATTATTAAACCGATTCTTCAAAAAACCTTGCCTAGAAGTAAGTGTGGTGGCATTTGCCTATAAGCCCAGCAACTTGAGAGGCTGATGCAGGACAGCAAGTTTTAAGATCAGCCTCAGCAACTTAGCAAGACTCGGCCTCAAAATACAAAATAAAAAGGGCTGGGGATGTGGCTTAGTGGTAGACAAGCCTTGGGTTCAATAGTCAGTATCACAAAAAGTAAACAAATAAACAACAACAAACCTGGCTAGAACTAATCAGGGGCACACAGTGGATTCATACAAATTTAGTTTAGCCACTGTAGCTTATGTAGAAAATAACTGGTATGATCATTTTTCTTCAAAGGTATTTGGAAGCCTTCCATTGGCTGAGCAGCATAGTAGACTGTGGTGAGTTCTAGAAAAACTGGATGAATAAAGTTTGGTTATAAATTCTGCTTTTCTCCTATCTTGTGGCTCTACCTAGGTAAGATTTTGAGGGTTGAGAGAGCAGGGCTGGGCCTGTCCTCATGGCCTGCTTCAATATCTCGAGTGGGCAATGGGTGGTTCTTCTTGTTCTGGTTTTAGGCTGCAGCATATAAATAATAAAGTGTATTATTCCACCTAGCCTTGGCCACAGCCCATCATACATGTTAGGATGGCCTTAGGCCTGAGCCTAAGCAACTCCATTTTAAAAACTCCAGTCTGAAACCTGCGGTCTCACCAGGCACACCCACAGAGCCCTCCAGTATGGCCTCAGACAAGTTACTTCCCCCCACCCTGATAAACAGAGTGAAGCCTCTGGCAGGCTGTCCTCGCCTGATAAGAGGGAAAGGCGAGAAGATCAGGGTGGAGACCACCAGACACTTCTGACCCCAGGGTAAATGATGTCACTGAGAAATCCAGTGGTAGCTGATAAGGATTGAGAGGAGGGTGAAAAAAAAAAAAAAACCCAAATTTAGTATAAATGATAGAGCGAATGAACAGGGATTCAGCCAGCAGAAACAAGATTGCACTCGAGCTGGAGAGCCTGATGAGGACCTGACATCCCATCACTTGTCATCATTTCCTGAGCCTCTGTGTGATCCTCACCGCTCTCAAACTCTACCACCTCGTCTAGACCTGGGTGAGAGCCGCAACTCCTCCCTATGCAACCGGTGGTCCACTCCACGCCAGGAAAAGCCTGCCTTGGTTTCGGATCTGATCACCGCGGTCTGAGTGAGTGTGCATCTGCTGGACATAAAGCCTAAGGCTTAAGACATTTGAACTTAGCCTGCAGAGGGAACGTCTGTCATTAGCCTATCATGATTGTGTTTTGCAGTGCTTAGAATTAATCTAGAATTGTTTGCTGTGAATTCATTAATCTAGAATTGTTTGCTGTGAATTGATTATGTCTATTGCAGTGCCTAGCATTAAGGATTGTCCTTTTCTTGATTAAGAACCTAGAGAGTGAAAGGTGACCCATTTCCCTGAAGGTATGATGTTGGCGTGGGCAACATGATGCCATTGAGTAATTTGAGTGAATAAAGCATTGAAAGGGGCAGAAGCGCGTAGACATTGTTTATTTCTCCCCTCGACTGCGTATGTTGCAATTTTGCCCCCCCCCCATGACAATACATCACTCCTATATCTGTTCTCTCCACCATATGAGTCAGGATCCCTTTTACTATCATGATAGCTCAAAGAATACAGGTCAACCGGAAGCTCCCAAGACTGTGCCCATCACAGGGCAATCAGCAAACAAGCTTGTGAGGGTGGAGTGTGTTGGTTCTAACTCTACTGGATCAGCACATCTATTGTTTGTATCTTTTCTTGATTTCACAGAGTCCGAATCAGTGATGATATGCATAGAGCCTGAACTCTGCCTTTTTGAGAGCATTTACACCCTGGAAATTGGCAAACACTATCTACTACGTGGCCTTGTTTGGGGGAGAATTTTTGGCTTTTTAAGAGAGGATATTTAGCAGATGCTACTGAAGTCAGCCCTCCACTACTCCTCATAGCAAGCATAATCCAGAACATCAGTTCACAGGAGCCTTATTCCACCTCTCCAAATGCAGAAAAGGTATCCTGTTTCTCTGAGGCCAAGTTCACAGGAAGAAGCGGAGGTACTCAGACCCTTGCTCTTTCTAAGTAAGGTACAGACCGTGGAGGTGAAGCTTCCGATATAACTCAGGCATCTTATTTCCACGCAGTGCTGGCCGAAGAAACTGTGCATCTCTTTGACTCCAAGAGTCAGAGAACCTAGACAAGACGGGAGGAAGGGCGGGGGGGGGGGGGGGGGGGCGGGGAGTCCATGATCAGATTAACTTTTTAAAAGGACAAATGAAGTCAATAACTGTAGAGAATAGAAAGAGCGGCTGCCACTCCAGGGCTCCGGCAAGCCTCTAGTACATTTCCATGTCATGCTGGCCTTAATGGGAAGTGACAGTTGATGAAAGCTGCTATTCATGGTCATCTGAAACAGCTTTTCCTCCCAGATGAAATTCAGTGTGGCATGAGTCTAAACACACAGACCAAAGGCCGGGCCAATGTATTCCCCAGGTCCCCGAGGGCTGGCAGAAGCGACTTTGTTTGCAGAGGAAGCTTCCTGACTGGGCATCAAAGAGGTTCACTGTAAACAATGGGGGTCTTTATGCCCCTCCTATGCTCAGCTCGAGATGGTGGTCCTGGGCCTTAGACTCTGTCCGTCTCAGGCCCTCCTCTTTGTTTATAATCAGCCACAGGCATTGGAGGAGGGTGGGTGACTTTGGGGTTTCATGACTGGTATTTTACATACCGAAAGTGAACAAAGCCCAGATTTATCCTCAGTGCCTTCGAGGTGACCCATTTCCCTGTAGGTGTGATGTTGGGGTGGGCAACAGGATGCCATGAGCTGCTTCAGTCTTCCGATGACGACTCTGGCTCTTTGTCTGGAAGAACCAAGAGCGATGGCAAGTTTTAGCAAAAAGGACGTTTGTGCAGGGTTCAGGAGTGGGTGATCCTGGTGGCCTTTTGGGACTGATCTTTATGAGTTGGAAGCAAGCAAACACCCTGGAACAAGACGCCATAGCTTCGACTCCATTTCTCGCCATCTGACTCTGACGTGAAGTCACAAACATGTGCTTTCCATCAAAACAGAGTTGGTGGTATTCCATCAGCCCCAGGGAATTACGGGCTTAGTAACTAGGGTAGCCAGTAGCTTAGTTGCTAGAGGCTGGTCACTTGGAAAGAAAGCATCTGGGCCGGGGACAAGTCTTTCTAGAAGAGTCAATACAAACTACACTGGGGGCATTGGGTATATAGCCAGGGAAGAATCTAGAAGCAACAATAACAACAACAACAACAAATCTTATTTTGCCCCACGGTTTTGCCTCTATTGTGTCACCTTTTAAAATTTCTATGACTTTCCTGCTTGCTCTGAGGTTTAGCTAAAGTTTGGTTGAAGATACTCAATGAAAAAGGCTGGACAAATAATTATGCCCACAAGATAGAGAAAAAGCAAAACATGGAAGTTTGGCTCTTCTCTCTTCCTGGGGATTCATGCCACACCTCTTCGATCCCTCTTTAAAAATTACTAATCTCAGGATACAGACTCACTTTTGCAAGAAATGTGACTTTATTTACTATGGTTGGTCTTATTTTTCCTCTGTTAAGATTCTATGCCCCTGAGTGGGAGAAATTGACTTTTGTATACTTCTGTGTCCCCAGAAGCTTAAAATAACCATCTATAGAACTCAATAAGCAAGTTATTGTATGTATGTGTGCATACCTGTGAGTGTGTGTGTGTGTGTGTGTGTGTGTGTGTGTGGTGTGTTGGGCACAGGATGTCTGGTCCTAGGTTGGATCCATCAATATTGGCATTAATAGAGTTATTTTTGTTCACATCATTTTTTTCTTGATTAACTTGTTGATTCATCCATCTCGTCTCAATCAAAAGTCTTCTCCGAGCCTGGCATTTTCTATATTGGAGGTGGGGGGCAGTGTGGATGCAAGATAAGCATCCAGCCAATCTTTGTTCCATTTCTACACCACAAGTTCTGAGTGCATCAGTTCTGGACCCATCTCGTACATTCCCACCCTACAGCTCCCTTGCTTGGCCAGGTACTAGGAAAAGAGCCGTTTACTTCCCCAAGCTCCACACGGAAGAAATACCCAGTCCTCATCATCCCACTTCTCCAACCAGCATCCCAGAACCAGGAATCTATTATTTGGATGGGGTAACTCAATTCTCCAGTGTTTATAAAAACATTGCTGGGTCATGTATGCCCTTGAAGCCACGTGACCTAGGGCCATGTCACTTCTAAATCTTATTCTTGCAAAACCATGGCTCCTGCCAAGGGTTTCCAAAATCAGTTTTGATCCAAAAAAATGACTTAATGCTTCTTCCTCTTGGCATAGCTGATGAAATATTTCCCTGTTTTAAGATGTTGAGAGTGGAATATTCTAGCTGGCTGGGTTGAGAGAAGTGTCATAAGGTGAATGAAGAGTGAGAGAAGGCCTTAGACTCATACTTCAAAATATTATTCTGGTTACCTGATGCTTTTGGTCAGAGGGATGCAGCAATATTCCTACAAGTTGCCCTCGGAGCTGAGACTAGGACCCCAAGAGTCTCTTGGGAGTATTCGGGGGAAGCGTTCTGACCTACAGTAGATACATTCTGAAACTAAAGAAGACCCCAAAAGTGAGAGGGTTGCCAAACACTTTGGACCTGTAAGAAATCATATCTTGCTCTTTCCTCTGGTCTCTCAGATGGGAGACGCTTTCTACCGTGGTAGATTTTACATTCCTTCAGCATTTACAAAGTGTGTCCAGAACGTCTGTCTTCTCAGTACATGATAGTACTTAAAGTTGATGGGGAATGGATTTAGACTCAAGAGATGTCTTGCATTTTTTTCAAGTCATGTGCATTTCAGGGACCCTTCCCAGTGACAGGGAACAAAAATACGGATGCTTATCCCTGATAATCTCTTCTTTCAGAACTCTGGAATGGTTAAGCATAAAAACCAAGGCTATTTGCTGTATTTCAAACCCCTTACAGATAATTTCTTAGTGCTATGATCTTTCCTTGTTAGGTCTTCCTGTGTGTGTTTGGATGTAGAACCATAGGACTTACAGTCAGATGTAGGAGTTAGCAAAAATGCCTAAAGGTGTCCCCTAATCTATTGTCCTTTTACTCCAGAACAAGTGAGGATGGTGACTCTTGAGAGCTGTGTGTGAGTGTTCAATTGTGTGTGTGTGTATGTGTGTGTGTGTGCACTGTGGGTAGGGGTAAGTATGCCAGGATACTAGGAAAACTGCACTTTCCAACCCTCCCACCATGTTTTCATCCCTGCTCAACATTCATCATCACACATTCTGAATGTCAGTGATTTATTTGATGCAGCAAATATCTTTTAAAAAGAATGATATGATCAAAAAACGTAATCCGAACAACCTCTTCCTATTGTTATGTGAATCCTTTCCTCAGAAAATACTTTCAAATACTATAAACCAGTTAACATGGGAGAGAAAACCGAAGCCAAGGAAAACGGAATTACTTATCCAATATCTACAGCTAGTTAAAGGCACAGACAGCATCCTAACTTCCATGGAAATTACCTTCCCATTCTATGTGTTTAGCAGATTTCTAGAAGCAAGAATAATATGTCCTCAGGGAATTCTAACAAGGATATTAGATGAGGAGCAAGAATGAGCTTGGACGGGGAGAATTCTGATTTGCACATGGTAGTCAAGGTCACCTTGAAGCCATTTAGGAGGTTCCAGAAGACATATATAAAGAGAAGTATGGATGGGGAAAGAGTGAGTGAAATTGTATTGGGTCTTTATTCAACAATTATGACAATATATTTAATTCTGTATGAGGCATAAAAGATGATCAAGTAAAACAAATATAAAAGCATAGGAAAACTTCATCCTTTTTTTTTTTTGCAAATATTGTCTTACTTTTCATTGTTTTCACTTAAAGGATGTATCTTTCTAGAAGGAGGAGAGGCAGGAAAAGACCACCTCAAGATGAGGTTCCACCAAGTGCTCTGCAGAGAGTAGAGACTGTTCACAAACGAGTTTTGAGCTTGTTAATATTATAAGCTGATATTGCATGAGATTTTTACCTCCTTCCAATCTTCCACCCAAAAGGAAAAGAGGAGAGTAGGATTTTGGAATGGACAGATAGAAGTGACACAAGCAGGACCTGGAGAGTGCGGGGAGTGTGAGAAGGAGAAAGGAAAATCCAAGATGTCAGTTGAGGTTCCTCAGAAAGCAGACACTAAAAATGAAATTAGAAGTGGTGGGAGCTCCTGGGGGAAATCACTGCTTATCTTTCAATAAAAAAGGAGACGGAACAAAAGAAGGTGAAAAGGAACATCATGTGGCTCTGATATCTACGAAAGGTGACACGGAAGGAAGATTTGGCAGGAAAAGCCTCAAACTTCAGGGAAGCCCCAGTAGGGAAGCTGCCCATCTGGGGGCCATGATGGCTTGGCTCTCATCCCTCTCACTGACTCAGTCATTGGCTGGGGAGTTGCCTGGTAAGAATAGCCTCAGAGTAAATGCAATGTAGATCCAAAGGTAAAGCAGGTGGAGGCTAATGATCAGCCATTCTGCTGTGTAGGTTCACCCCAAAGGAAATCTGAGCCATGCACCTGTACAGGTACCACACTTGAATTGCCTAAGCTGGAAGACATACTCAGGGGTTGATTGCTCTATGGAGGTGCTGGGTCAGGTACCAGGGGTTTGTCCTTTGCAAGTGGCACTACTCAACTGGCCTAGGAGAATATTTGTGCCCAGAATATAATCAATGGTTTAGTGATGTAGTAATTCTATTGTGGGGGGCAGTAAGGAAAGGGAACAAGATGATAGTGGATTTAGTTGAGAGTGGCACAATAAGCAAGAAATCTTTTTTTATGAAACGTACTAGTTACTGCAATGTCACGTGCTTTGGGACAGAACATCGACCACAATCAAAAAGAAAATTACATGTTTTAAAGTAATAAAAACAGACATGCCCTCATGCACACAAAAAGCTTCACTTGAAGACAGAGAGTTCTGAATAAATAATTGATGTTTCTTTCAGCAAAATGCACAATGGATTTTTCTTTTGCATCATAAATAAATGAGCAACCTTTTATTTATCCAGTGAGACCTCCTTTAGCACACACATAGAACATCATTCTTGTATCATCGTGTTCATTGAAGGGCTAACCAGCTGTTTTCTCCGTGCTCTGTGGAACAGGAGAAATGGTTCATGCAAATGAAAATAGCAAATAAGTGTCAGCCACAGGTACAGCGAAGGCCTTGCTTTTATGATACTTTATATTTTTCTTAAAACTCCACATAAAGAAAAATGGAACATTGTTTTCTGGAAGATGGGCTTTATAGATCTACACGGGGGAGTGATGATATGTTGTAAAATTTTCTCTGTATACTTGGGTGCAAAGGCAGGATGCAAGAAGTTAATCATTTCCTCTTGGGAATTGGACTTCCCACGGAGTCAACAGCTTTACCTTGCTCTAAGTTCTCCAGGCCAAATGACAAAGTTCATGTTTCAGTTATTGCTGGGAGCCATCAGCCAAGTAGGTATGACAATTTCCTTGCCAGTGTACCCCCATGTTTCTTTAGTGGAAGGACTCATGGAAATAGGACATTTTGCAGCGACATTGCATGTAAGGTGACCTTGCTCAAGGACCAGGGCAGATCCGTGTTTAGGGTGTTCCCGGTTTAGGATAATCCGAGTTTAGGGCGTTCCCGGTTTAGAATAGAGCGTATCCTGCTGCCTGAGTTCCCCTTGAGTTCTCACGGGATTCAGAATATATTTGGGAGACAGAAGCCCAGTGGGTGTGGATTTCGGCAGAGAACGTGGATTTCCCCAGAACGTGTTTGTAGAATCCGGTGTGAGATCGGGAATAAAGAATTGCTGTTTGAATCTACAAGGCTGTGAGTGGCTCGTGATTTGTGCCCAGCCAGACTGCGGCAAGTTATCAGGGCACTGAATTTTCTAGTCAACTAAATAGCATATCATTAAATAATTAGGCATAGAGACTGGGATGGTTGGAAAACATATATGCCAACTTTTGACTTTCCTGTCCTAGAGAAGTGGGATCTCTGCCCCATCTTCTTGATACGGGTTGCTCTTATTGATCAGTCAACCCACATACTCTGTTGGAAGTGATGGGTTATGATTTGGGAGGTTAGATCAAAAAGGCGTGCCACCTGAGACTCTGGTACGACGAGGCTAGTGTTCTTAGCTACCATGCACAAATTACTGCCATTTCGAGGACACACCATGTTGTGGGGAAGCTCAAGGTAGTGTATGTAGGAAAGGTATATAGAGAAGTCCGGGGGTGGGGGGGGGTTAGGAGAAAGAGAAAAGAGAAGAGAGGAGAGAGAGGAGAGAGTTGGTCAACCCACAGCTGCTCGAACCATCACCTCCAACCAGTGCTTGAAAGTGAGTGTGACACCCAGAGCGTCGCTGAAGCCTCTCCAGATTCCTGACCTATAGAAACTCCCAGTGATCACAAAAACAATTGCTCTTATTTTAAGCCACAAAGTTTTGAGCTAGCTTGTTAGACAGTGATAGAGAACAGGAACCCAACTTAATCACAGCAGTGTAGAGAATTATAGACATAGACATTACTCATCAATTTATTTTAACTTAATTATAATCTGCTGCACAGACCATGTTCATGATACCCAGGCCATGTGTGTGCAAACTAAGTTTCTCACCGTGTGCCAGGGCTTTCAGAAGCATTATTTATTTATTTATTTATTTTTTTTTTGTGGAAACTTAAGACTTTACAAAGTCTTTTTTGAGATTTCTTCCATCCATAAAAAGAAACTGTGTGTTTGCTTTCCTAACCTCTTTTTTTTTCTCTTCCCTGCTCCTACATCTATGTAAGAGGCAAAGGTAGCAGTCTTTATCCTCAGAATATCTTCCTCTCCACCAGAAGTCTGGCAGCCACACTATGAGATAGATAAAATTTAATCATGTAGGAATAAATTTCTTCAAATCCAGAAGCATCTTAAAATCATTGTATACCATGACCAAGTGAGATTTATTTCAGGAATGCAATGGTGATTCAATATAGGAAAATCAATCAACATAATATGCTACATTCACAAGACACAGGAAAAAAAATGATCATCTCCATTGAAGCAGAAAAAGAATATATATATATATATATATATATATATATATATATATATGTCAAAATTTAACATCTCTTCATGATTTAAGAAAAAACTCAAAAAAATAAATAAATAAAAAGGGAAATCCAAGAAAACTTCCACCTGATGGAGAATATTTTTGAAAAATCCACATTTAACAGTATAATCAATGTGAAAGACTGAATATTTTTTAAGATCAGAAGCAGGAACAAGATGTTCAATCTCACTGTTACTGTTCAACATTCTACTAGAAATTCTATCCAGGGAAATTAGGCATGAAATGAAATTAAAGGCATCCAAGTTGGAAGGAAGAAGTAAAACTGTCTCTCTTCAGAGATGAATGCTCTTAGTTCAGAAAATTCTACAGAATCTGTTTGTAAAAACCATTAGAGCTAAATGAATCCCCCAAAGTTTCAGAATACCATAATATATACAAAAAAGCTCATTGCATTTCTACACCCTATCAATGAACAATCCAAAAAAATAAATTAAGACAGTAACATTTACAATAACATAAAAATGAATAAAATACTTAAAAATAAATTTAACCAAGAAGGTGCCAAAATTATA
This sequence comes from Callospermophilus lateralis, assembly GCF_048772815.1. NCBI lineage: Eukaryota > Metazoa > Chordata > Mammalia > Rodentia > Sciuridae > Callospermophilus > Callospermophilus lateralis. The sequence continues at coordinate 60,524,795 of NC_135315.1, forward strand.
CACAAAAGTATAAAAACGTTGCTGAAAGAAAGGAAAGATGTAAATAATTGTAAAAGGTTTTTTTCATGGATTGCAAGACTTTCTATACTTAAGATGCCAATATACTTAGCCAGGCGCAGTAATCCTAGCAGCTTGGGAGGCTGAGGCAGGAGGCTTAGAAGTGCAAAGCCAACCTCAGCAAAAGTGAGGTGCTAAGCAATTCAGTGAGACCCCCTGTCTCTAAAGAAAATACAAAACAGGGCTGGGGATATGGCTTAGTGGTGGTGTCCCTGAGTTCAATCATTGGTAACCCTGCTTCCCCACAAAAAGATGTCAATACACCTCAAAGCAATCTATAGATTCCATGCAATTCCTACCAAAAAATCTCATTTTGCAGATATGAAATAAATATACTAAATTCATATGGAGGTTCAAGGAACCCTGAACAGCCAAAATGATCAAGAAGAACAAGAATACAGCCTGTGCCTTCCCATACCCTTATTTAAAAACTTTCTACAAAGCTATAGTATTAAAATAGGGTAATACTGCTTAAGGATAGACACATAGATGAATAGAGTACAGAAATAAACTCATCAATCTCTCCAGCTGGCTCTCAAAAGGGGTACAAAATCATTCACCAGGGAAAAATAATTTCTTCAAAAAATTTTGTTAATACAACCAGATAGCTATATATATAACTGAAGGTGGACCCCTGTTTCACACCATGTATAAAAAAATTAACTGAAAACAGGTCAAGCCCTAGATGTGATGGCTAAAGTTATACAACTCTTAGGAGAAAAAAATGGTGTATATTTTCATGACCTTAGATTTGGCAATAGATTCTTATCTATAATACCAACAAGCAACCAAACAGATAAATTGCACTTCATTGAAATTATAAAGCTTGTGCATCAGAGAGCACTATCAAGAAAGTGAAAAGACAAACCACCAAATGAGAGAAAATGTGTTAAAATGACACATCAGGTAGCCTTTAATATTCACAATATATAACTCCTAAAACTCAACAATAACCGCCCCCCCCCCCCGCCCTGGTATTCAAGTACATACATATGCATGCATATTATAGCAACACTAATTACAATAGCCAAAAGGTGGAAACAACCTAATTAATGTCCATATAGACAAAATGGACAAAATGCTATCTTAACCAAACAAATTACAATGAATATTTAGCTATGGAAATCTATAAATAAAGTGCTGATATATGCTGCAATGTGGCTGACCCCTTAGGAAACATAGGAAGTAAAATAAACAAGATGCAAAGGCTCACCTACTGAATGATTTCATTCATATGAAATATCCACAGCAACAGAGAACATGCTAGTAGCTTTCAGGAGCATGAGGTACAGGGCCTGTAGAGTGCTTGCAGAAAGGACATGGGGGTCTCCTTCGGGAGTGAGGAAAATGACTTGGAACCACATAGATGTAATGATTGCAAATATAAGGAATAACCACTGAATTTCTTGCTTTAAAATAGTTAATGCTATGTGAATTTCACCTTAACTAAAAAAAAAAAAAATCAAATGCCTTCCTAATTTAGATTTGATATATGGCTTGACTACAAACATGCATCAATGGCTAGAGTTAGAAAATCTACTTCGTAATTCAAACTATCCTCAAAGAGTCAATATGCATCCCAGAAGAAAATAAACAGAAAACTAAAACTTTCTTTTAAAATATGTACAAATATGTTTTCTGACTATCTTAGAGCTTCAAAGGAGGATGGACGAACTTCTTCTATTCGTGCTGCTAAAATGAATTTTAAACTGTTGAAATTACTAGAATGTTTTCTTACTACATATTGGCTGCAGAATATTTTGAAAATACAGATAAGGAAAAATAATGTGTATGTGTGTGTGTGTGATCCATCTTCCTATTCCCTCCCACTGACATATTCATTTATTGGAAGGTATCTCTGCACTTTTCTCTCTTTTCTATTCATTTTTACAATTAAAAATTACCACTTCATGTGCTAACATAGGGAAGGCTTATATTTGTAAAACAAAAATCAGTTTTGCTGGTCATTAGATCTTTGGTTCTCATGTTCATTTCCTTCCCCTGCTGTGTGCTGAGTTTTGCTGTGTGTATCTCACGATCCCAGCGGGAGGCCCTGGCTGGAGATGGGCAGGCAAGAAGAGGACTGAATCCAGGTTCTCTCCAACTTCTTGAGACCTCAGCAGGTACTACATCTCATGTGGCTCCAGCTTCTGTCAGACAGTCCATATCTTCATTATCCAAAAACCTTGGTTTTCTGATCCCTACATCCCCCCAAATAGAGGGTTTAGGCAGCCCTGGATCCTGACATGTGGCAACACTACATTTTCTGTGTCTCATCCCCTGGCCACAGGAATGCTGCTTATTTATGGCAATTACTAACCTCAGTCTTGGTTTTTTTGACATTTCTAATACCTGTTGTACCTGTTGTGGGATCTCCACCCCCATCCTGGCCTGTCTCTCTCTCTCTCTCTCTCTCTCTCTCTCTCTTTCTTTCTCTACCTCATTCATGCAACAGTTTCTCCAGAGCACCATACAACTAAGTCTTTCACAACAACATCACTGCAGTTGAATCTTGTCCTCAGTCATTTCCTGCATCCAGACAAAGTGTACTTTGTACTTTAGTTATTACTACTCTACTCTTGAACTTTCTACAATTAATAATCTTGGAATATATGATTGGCTAAACTGTTCTTCGCATTCCTCTGTAGTTTCTTCTAATACTGAATTGTGTTTGGCACATCCAGTTTTCATTGATCTCTACTCTTTAAGTTGTGGATAAGAATGGAGAAAGAAATTGAGCTGTTTTTTTTTTTTTTTTTTTTTGTGTGTGTGTGTGTGTGTGTGTGTGTGTTTTTGGCTATTAAGCCCTGAATTATAAACCATTATAAACCACATTTTACTCATCCCACACCACACCCATTTACTTTTTTTTGTATTATTCACTCATTTTGGACTTCAATTGATTGCCAGCTATTGAGTCACCATACTGTGTCTGACACGGGGCTGGTGAACAAGCAGTCTCTGTCTTCCAGGATTTTGCTTGCTTTTTGATTAGGTAGATAATTGTATGTGTCCACTACTACCCTTCGAGGGTCCCAGGAAGAAGACAGATCTTCCAGCCAATTGGTTGAGAAACTAACCATAGGATGAGAAACAAATTACTAGAACAACAACAACAAAAAAAGTGTCCCTTAAACTTTGTGGGTACAAGAGTGAGATCCATTGGGGTCAACAGTCCCCCGTCATGGCTGTCCCATCTTGTTCTTGTGCATCTTGGGCTTGAAATATCTATATAAGTTAGTTCTACTTCAACTAGCTTGAGTATAATAAGTTGAGTCTTATGAATTCTTTAGTTTTGTGGATATTCCAGCAAATCTAGCCACAAAGCTCCCTTTAGTGTCCAGAGCGCTGCAAGTCTTGCTATATATTAGTGACTTGATGTTTATTTGAGTGAATTAATGATGGACCTTGAAGCCCCTTTTCCATCTCCGAGACTCCATATCTCCTTCCTTTGGACACCCTCATCCTGGTGTCTGGGCTGTGCTGGATGCTGATAAGCATCTGCTGAACTGATTTGAACTGAGGTTCAGAAAGCAATCCGAGGCCCAGAGATTGAACTCCGGGAACTCATCCCTGATGAAAGCAGAAACTTTTCTCTACCACAACAGAGACTTTGTAGAGGCCTAAAAATTATCTGTGGAACGTATTTGGAGATTTTTTTTTTAAGAAGGCATTTCAACATAGTACCATTTCAACTCAGTCTGACAAATTTGGTTTGACTGGGTTTCCATTGGTTTTATATATTTTTCAGTCCTTTTTGAGTCCCCTGGTCATCTTACCCATAGGGAATTGTTCTGTTCTGCTTTTTATCTCTAGTGCATTCCCATTGGCTGAGGCCCTGGACTGGATGGGGGAATGCCTTCAAACCAGGGTGAAAGAATGTGGTGTCTGCCTGATCAATTTTTGGTCTCCTCCCCTAAGACCTTGCAGGACTGCCCCAGGCACAGATGTCCCCAGAATGTTCTGCAAAGAGGACACATTTAGAATAGGCACTCTTTCATTCTTTGAGCTATTTATACTTTCTTGTCCTCTAGACTTCAACAGTTCCATGGCCGTTTAATTCTATTCCTAACAAACCCTTGTCTTTAGGCTACAGCTTGAAACTTTGTCCTTTAATAACCCCAAGTGTTTTTTTTTTCCTTTTTATTTAAAAGGCCTTGGGAGGGTATCATTGCTAGTCTCAAACTTCTCAGAGGATTTTTTTTTAAGTTGCATCTCTACACTTTAGGGAGTTAAATTATCAGAAAAAAATGTTGTTTATTCATAACCTCATTTGCTTCGTTTTGTTGAACTCATAGAAAAGATAACCCACATCCATTAAAGACATTTCTCTTACTTTTAATCCTTGATCTGAGAGAAAGGGAGCTGTGAATACATCCAGAGTCCTGTGAGAGTTGAAGCTGGCATCTCCCAAGGGACTGGCTGAATGGAGGATGGTTTGTGTTTATTGATTTGGCTGATTTACCTACTTTGTTACAAGTCACAGACATTGGAGCTATGAAGCCCCTTCAGTTTGTAGAACCGCATGCTTACTATCCTTCAGTGCTGACCCACTACTCTGTATTGTGTTGGGCTCCACATACTCAGAGAAGTGCATGAGATGGGACAGAGAAACTTAAACATTCCTAGCTCCTTCCCTGGTCCCCCCAATTTCAGTACTTATGACTTTGCTAGACTAATAGGACCAGAACAATTCTCTGGTACTCAACCACGTACCAGATGCATGACACACTCTTACATTCATTCGGCAGTTATTTCCTGAGCACCAACCCAGGACCACTAAGTACTGGGTATGAACAGAAGGAAAAAAACTGGTCTCTTCTCAGAAGTGGTTTTAGTATGCTCAAGAGAGGCATCTGACACTCCCCTTGCCGCAGTCCGGCTACAGCAAAATAACCAGGGGGTGACGAACAACTTGTGTAGATTGATACAGCAGGAGTAGGAGCCGTTCATTGTAGGACAGGAACGGTATTTATACATTCCACACAGCTTATCTAATTAGCATAAACTACATACAGCAGTCAACCAATAAGGAATCTCCACACTTAATGGTTCGATTTTGTTACTTCACAAACCATCCCCCCCTGGCATTTTGCCAGGCACCATCCAAACGTGTTTACAGACTCTAACATTTCTCTGGCAAAATGCCAGGAGCCATCCTGACTTGTTTACAGACTCTAACATCCCCTGAATGAGATTCTAAGAAGAAGTATAAATTAAATATTATCTTATTAAGTCAGATCCTATTGAGTCACAACTTGTGAGGTCCTGGATGGAGAAAAGAACTCAAAGTTGTCTGAAGAAGATGTAACTTACAGAAATGCATTTTCCAAATTCTGTCATAAAATAAAAAGGAAAAAAAGAAAAGAAAAAACAGTAACTCTCAACCATATCTTTGCAAAACAACCACCTGGAAAATTTGTTTCAAATGTAGCTTCCAGAAAGCGTTGAGAGAAAAAAGCAAGGAACAAAGGGACAATAGACCTAGTTGTTTTAGTGTGTGTGTGTGTGTGTGTGTGTGTGTGTGTACCTGGATGAATATAATACCTCTGAAAACATATGCAAACCATAAGTAAACAAACAAAACCACTTTTCTTACTATAATTGCATCATGACAGGAAATCTGAATGAATGATGCAGGGAGGTAGAAAGATTTACTCTTCCTTAAATCCTCAGCCATAAGATTTGAATGTTGTACCATGTGGATGTATTTATCATCTATTCTAGAAATATGTAAAAATGTAAGAAGACGGAAATACATGCAATATCTCCAAATGTGTGCTTCTCCATGAGTCATTCATTTGTTTATCAAACATTTAAGGAAGGGGTGTTGCTCATGGTCCAACCATTGCATAAACATGATGACATAGGATGAGGTGAGATTCATGCTTGGGCAGCAAGAAGTGGAGGGGGGCAGAATCTTACAACCCTTTGTGGTAAAAAGGAAACTGAGGACTCTGACCTTTAGCAGTTTCCCTTATCTCCAAAAGTAAGCCTGCCAAAAGTATCTCACATACTCCTCCCATAATATGTTCCTGATAAACCCTATACAACTCAGACCCTTGATGTAGCCAGCCGCCATTTTCCTCTTGGAAATGGTCCTTCCACTCTTTAATAAAGCATGGCTGATCTGTTGAGTTCTGTCACCATTTCTTTTTCTTTTTGTAATCTCTTTCCTTTGGTGTCAAAATCCAGGACAGGATTTGGGGTTCCCTATCCCTCCCCATGCTAACAATCCTCTTTCATTTGCTTTCAGGTAAGACATGCAAATATTCCACTGAATAGTGGTTTTTTTAAATTCAGCAAGAATCAGTCTTACCAGGAACACATGTGAGAACATAGATTTCTGGGTCCCACTCCCAGAGTTTTTGATTCAGTATATCTGGGGAGGGATCTGAGAATCTGACTGTCTCCTAAAGTTTGCAAATGATGCTGCTGCTGATGCTCCAGGGACCACATTTTGAGAAATTATTCTTAAACATTCCTGAATAGTTGTTAACCAAACTCATTAAATATCTCAAGATGTGTTTGAGTGTGGGACTCGCTTTTCATACACAAGATTTTTTTTCATTAAAAACAAAAATGCTCACCATCTCTAGCAGTCAGAGAAATGCAAATCAAAACCACCTTAAGATACCATCTCACTCCAGTAAGATTGGCAGCCATTATGAAGTCAAACAACAATAAGTGCTGACAAGGATGTGGGGAAAAGGGTACTCTTTTACATTGCTGGTGGGACTGCAAATTGGTGAGGCCAATTTGGAAAGCAGTATGGAGATTCCTGGGAAAGCTGGGAATGGAACCACCATTTGACCCAGCTATTGCCCTTCTCGGACTATTCCCTGAAGACCTTAAAAGAGCGTACTACAGGGATACTGCCATATCTATGTTCATAGCAGCACAATTCACAATAGCTAGACTGTGGAACTAACCCAGATGCCCTTCAATAGATGAATGGATAAAAAAAATGTGGCATTTATACACCATGGAGTATTACGCAGCACTAAAAAATGACAAATCATGGAATTTGCAGGGAAATGGATGGCACTAGAGGAGATTATGCTTAGTGAAGCTAGCCAATCCCTAAAAAACAAATACCAAATGTCTTCTTTGATAAAATGAGAGCAACTAAGAACAGAGCAGGGAGGAAGAGCAGGAAGAAAAGATTAACATTAAACAGAGACATGAGGTGGGAGGGAAAGGGAGAGAAAAGGGAAATTGCATGGAAATGGAGGGAGACCCTCATTGCTATACAAAATTACATATAAGAGGTTGTGAGGGAAATGGGAAAATAAACAAGGAGAGAAATGAATTACAGTAGATGGGGTAGAGAGAGAAGATGGGAGGGGAGGGGAGGGGAGGGGGGATAGTAGAGGATAGGAAAGGTAGCAGAATACAACAGTTACTAATAGGGCATTATGTAAAATTGTGGATGTGTAACTGATGTGATTCTGCAATCTGTATTTGGGGTAAAAATGGGAGTTCATAACCCACTTGAATCTAATATATGAAATATGATATGTCAAGAGCTTTGTAATGTTTTGAACAACCAATAAAATATATATATATAAAAGCTACACCTAATTAAAGCTAAAATAAATTTTCCATAGGTTAAAATAAAGTTTTCTGTATAGCTGCCATTCACACATGCTCTACATTCACACTGACATTAATATACTGTTCAGGAGGCAGCAGTGCAGGTTGGAGGAAGGGCTGGTTGGTACTTGACAAGGATTCCATCTCCTAGCTCCTCCCCTAATGAGATATCACTGGTGCAATGAAGGTTGTACTATTAACCTAAGGGTTAAGGTGAGGAGCAAGCAAGGTGATAGATGCAATGTACCCAGTATATTTCACACTCATGAAGTATTAACCAATATCTTTTCTCACCATATCCTATTCTCTGTGGGTCAGAGAGCCCCCTCAACATCTCCCAACTCTCCTGTAGAGCCCAAGAACCAACCTTTCTCCTTTTGCAAAAAAACAAAGACCCCTTTGTATATGTTCACATGTGCCAATGGATGCAATTCTGGATTGAACTCAGTTAGGATCCTCTGTAACATTTTCATTATAAAAATAACTCAATGAGACCATTAAGAGCAGGAAGTAGAGCAAAATGGCGACTGAGTAAGATCCTGGGGTATTTGTTTCCCCATAAATACACCAACTTGGACAGCTACCTACACACCAAACTATGTTCCCTGAGCTAAGGAAGCAAGGGGGGGGGGACCATAGTGCCTCATATTTGCAACAAACAGACAAATGAAATACATTCAAACAAAAAGAGAAAAGAAAGAGCTGTCTGCATTTCCCCCTCCCCAACTCCAAGCAGCTCAAAGAGAGATGCTCCCCACTTGGGGAAAGAAGGAATTAAGTCTAGACCTTGGATTTGGAACCTAGTAGGCCTGCAGACCTGCCAAGTGAAATTCAGTGCCTTGCAGCTCCCCCATGACCCCTGCCCCCAGGCCTGTACCAGCAGACTGAGCCTCTGGAACTGTATTCACCACACAACATTGGAAAGATATAACCACCCTTTTATTTTCTTTCTTTCTTTTTTAAAACTTTTATTCTAATTTGTTATCCACAACAGTAGAATGCATTACAATTCATATTACACATATAGAGCACAATTTTTCATATCCATGGTTGTATACAAAGTATATTCACACCACTTGTGTCTTCATACATGTACTTATGGTAATGATGTCCATCTCTCTCTCTCTCTTTTTTTTTTTTTAATGATATCCAACTCATTTCACCATCTGTTTTCCTCTCCTTTCCCTTCCCTCCTCTTTGCCCTAACTAGAGTTTGTCTAATCTTCCCATGTTCTCCCTCCCAACCACACTATGAATCAGCCTCTTTATATCAGAGAAAACATTTGGCATTTGCTTTTTGGGAATTGGCTAACTTCACTTAGCATTATATTCTCCAACTCCATCCATTTACCTGCATGCCATAATTTTATTATTTTTATTGCTGAGTAATATTCCTTTGTGTATATATACCACATTTTCTGTATCCATTCTTCTTCTGAAGGGCATCTAGGTTGGTTCCACAGTTTAGCTTTTGTGAATTGTGATGCTATAAACACTGATGTGGCTGTGTCCCTATAGTATGCTGATTTTTAAGTCCTTTGGGTAAAGACCAAGGAGTAGAATAGCTGTGTCAAATGGTGGTTCCATTCCCAATTTTCCAAGGAATCTCCATACTGCTTTCCATATTGGCTGCACCATTTTGCAGTCCCACCAGCAGTATATGAGTGTATCTTTTTTCCCCACATCCTCGCCAACACTTTTTGTTGTTTATATTCTTAATAGCTGACATTCTAACTGGAGTGACATAAAATCTTAGAATAGTTTTGATTTGAATTTTTCTAACAGCTAGAGGTGTTGAACAATTTCTCATATATTTGTTGATTGATTGTATATCACTTTCTGAGAAGTGTCTGTTCGTTCTTTGGCTCATGTATTGATTGAGTTATTTGTTATTTTGGCTTTTAGCTTTTTGAGTTCTTTATATACCCTGGAGATTAGTGCTCTATCTGATGTGCAAGTGGTAAAAGTTTGCTCCCAAGCTATAGGCTCTCTATTCACTTTACTGATTGTTTCTTTTGCTGAGAAGAAGCTTTTTAGTTTGGATTTATCCCATTTATTAATTCTTGATTTTAATTCTTGCACTATAGGAGTCTTATTAAGGAATTAGTGGCCTAATACAATATGATAGAGATTTGGGCCTACTTTTTCTTCTATTAGACACAGGTTCTCTGGTTTAATTCCTAGGTCCTTGATCCACTTTGAGTTGAGTTTTGAGCATGGTGAAAGATAGATTTGATTTCATTTTGTTGCGTGTGGATTTCCAGTTTTCCCAGCACCATTTGTTGAAGAGGCTATCTTTTTTCCAGTGTATGTTTTTGGCACCTTTGTCTAACATATGATAACTATAATTATATGCGTTAGTCTCTGTGTCCTCTATTCTGTACCATTGGTCTACCAGTCTAAACACTGGCCAGAGCAATTAGAGAGACAAGAGAAATTAAAGGGATGCAGATAGGAAAAGAAGAACTCAAATTAGCACCATTTGCCAATGATATGATTCTATACCTAGAATACCCCCCAAAAAAATTCTACCAGAAAACTTCTAGAACTAGTAAATGAATTCAGAAAGGTAGCAGGATACAAAATCGACACCCATAAATCAAAGGTATTCCTGTATATTAGTGACAAATCCACTGAAAGGAAAACTACCCCATTTATAATAGCCTCAAAAAAAAAAAAAAAAAAAAAAAAAAAAAAAAAAAAAAACCTTAGGAATCAACCTGAAAAAAAAAAAGGTGAAAGAACTCTACAATAAAAACTACAGAACACTAAAGAAAGAAATTAAAGAAGACCTTAGAAGATGGAAAGATCTCCCTTGTTCTTGGATAGACAGAATTAACATTGTCAAAATGACCATACCACCAAAAGCACTGTACATACTTACTGCAATTCCAATCAAAATCCTCATGGCATTCCTCATAGAAATAGAAAAGGCAATCATGAAATTCATCTGGAAAAAATAAGAGACCCAGAATAGCCAAAGCAATCCTTAGCAGAAGAGTGAAGCAGGTGGCATCACCATACCAGACCTTAAACTATACTACAGAGCAATGGTAACAAAATCCACCACCCCTTTTCTAAACTCTAGCAGCAGAGGGAGCAGCAAGATCCCAAGTGCCGAGGGTTAGCATATGAGAACTAGCATGGGACTTTGCTTTGGAGGTCAGGGCCACTCCTGCAGTGGTGAGACCCAGAGCCAGGCCAAAGAAACAGAGGCCCCTACACCCAGGCCAAAGTTTGCAGAAGGAGCCTGTAGACCTTCAAGCACCTGGATATTTGTATTCTTTAGGTCTGGGAATCTTTATGTTATGACCTTTTTGAGTGAAGTCTCTACCCTTTTGACATTATCAAGTCCCTCTTGAACCCCAATAACCCAAACATTAGCTCTTTTAACATTATCCCAAAGGTCCTATGTGATTTTCCATTAATCTTTTTTCTTTTTTTCTCCAAATGTATATTTTTAAATAGCCTCTCTTCAAGCTCAATAATTCTCTCTTCTGTTTAATCTACTCTGCTCTATATGCATTTGCATCATGTCTTTAATATTACTTAGTATATTTTTCAGATCAAGAATTTCCGTTTGATTTTTTTTAAACAGCTTCCCTCTCTCTTTAAAGTTTCTCAGCTGAGTAGTAAATCATTTCTTTGTAGTTCTCTTGAAGTTTGTTGAGTTTGCTTCAAGTAGTTCTTTTAAATTCTTCTTCTAAACATTTGGCCACGCTGACTACTCTCTGGTCAGTTTATGTTTTGGGGCACTTTATTTTGATTACGAGGTGAGGTCAGTTTTCTGAAAGTTCTTAATGTCAGTTGGCATGTGACATTGTGTATTGAAAGATTAGGTATTTTTCTAGTCCTCAGAATCTATCTTTGCTTGTGCCCATCTTTCCAAAATTCAAGCAAACTGCTTATTTTCTTGGTCTCAGTACAGTAAGTTTACTGCAAGTTTGCTATTGGTAAAGGAGCATTAAAGAAATCCCCTGACAAACATAAAGCTGAGAGATTGTTTCTCCACCAGATGTATCTTACAAGAAATGCTAAATCAAGGTCTTCAAACTGAAAAAAGGAGACATTAATATGTAAGATGAAAACACTGAAAAACATAAAATTCACTGGTTAGTGTAACAACAGAGATAAATTTAGAATGTGCTAATGTTGTAAATGTGGTGGATAAACCATTTACAACTTTAGCATGAACACTAAAAATTAAAAACCAATGTGTTAATTTGTTGGGACATAGGCATTATGAAAAGATGTAAAATGGGACATAAAAACTTCAAAAGTTGGGGAGGAATGAATTCTAAGTGTAGAGGTATTTTTTATTAGTGTACTTTCTACTTCTCCTTTCTTTTCTCATAATCATGCTACATTACTATCATATCAAATAGCTTGTTATAATTTTTGTAAGCCTCAGTGTAACAATAAACCCCAAAAGTAATATGCAAGAAACCAAAATAATACTACAGTAACTCATTTAACTACAAAGAAAAACTGTAAGAAAGATATAGAGAAAAGAAATACAATGAAACTAGAAATCAAGTGATATAATGATTCTACTGATGTTTACATAACTGTACCTTATTACTAATGACTCCATAAATAAAAATTAAATTCTCCAATTAGAAGACATAGAGTGACTGAATGCATAGGAAAACAAAACCAAACTAAATGTTGATTATAAGAAACTCACTTAACCTCTAGGGATGAACATAGACTGAAAATGAAGAGATTATGTTAGATTCTCAGTGCAAATAGAATCCAAAAGAAAGCTGGAGAAGCCATACTTATAACCATCAAATTGACTTTAAATCAAAATCAGTAAAGAAAGACAAGATCATTTCATAATGATAAAGGGATAAATTAGGAAACAACAATTCTAAATACATATGAACCCAATATTGAATCACTCAGATATATAAGTCAAATATTACTAGAACAAAAAGAAGAAAGAGCATTCAATACAATAAAAAGAAGGGCTTTAACACAGCACTTGCAGCTATGGAGAGATTAGGAAGACAAAGCATTGATAAGAAGACAGGAGAATTAAATTGCACTATGGGTCAAATGGAAATAAGAGCCATTTACAGAACTTAACAACTAAAGAATACACATCATTCTCAACACTACATGGAACATTCTCCAGGATAAATCATATGATAGGTGACTAAAGAATTCTCAATTAATTTTAAAAAATTGAAATCATATTAAGTATCTTCTCTGACCACAATGCAATAAAACCAGAAATAACAAAAAAAATTGAACATTCTAAAAGTGTTTGTAAATTAAAAAACAAAGCAACAAACAAAAAAACACTTATTTTCAACAATAAATGGATCAAGAAAGAAATAAAAAAATAAAGAAGAAAAAATTTAAAAATCTTGAAACTATTGAAAACAGAAATATTATATACCCAAACCTGTGGGATACAGCAAAACAATATTAAGAGCAAATTTTATAAGAATCAATACTTACATCTAAAAAGAAAAATTTGGACATTCTAAAACACTTACACCTAACAAGAAAAATTTGGACGTTCATATAAACAATAACACACCTCAAGAAATCAGAAAAACAAAAAACAAAACAAACCCCAAATGAATAAAAAGAAAGAAATAAAAAGATCTGAGCAGAAATAAATGAAAGATAGACTAAATAAAAATACTAAAGGTCAATGAAATGAAGAGCTATTATCTTTAAAAACATAAACAAAATAGACACTTAGCTAGACTAAGAAAGTGACAGAAAAGACTCACATGAATTAAGTCAGAGGTGTCAATGGAGACATTACAACTGACACCACAGAAATACAAAAGATAATTAGATTCTTATGAACCACTACATGCCAGCAAATTTGATAACCTAGATGAAACAGAAAAATTCCTGTACATATTCCTTACCAAGACTGAATCATAAAGAAAGAGAAAACATGCATAGACTAATAACAAATAATGTAATTAAATCATAATAAAGCCTTTTATCAAAGTCAAATCTGAGATGGGTGGCTTCACTACTGAGTTCTGTCAAGTATTTAAATAACTACTATTAATTCTTCTTAAATTACTTTAAAAAAAAATGAAGAGAAATGAATTCTTCCGAACTTATTTTCTGAGGCCAATACCAAGGTAGGTACTGAAACCAGACAAGGAGACCACAAAACAGTAACAATAGGAGCAGAAAGAAAGGAAGGAAGAAAGAAAAACTATAAGCCAATATCCTCGATTAAAATGGATGCAAATATCATCACCAAAGCACTCATAAATGGTATCTAAGAACATATTAAAGGATTATTCACCATAATAAAGTGGGATTTACCCTGGAATGCAAGAATGGTTTAACATACAAAATCAATAGACATGATCCAACACAACAATAGAATGAAGGACAAAACTGTATGATCATCTCAGTGGATGCAGAAAAAGCACTGGATAAAATTCAACATCCCTTCATGATAAAAGTGCTGGACAAAATAAGTATGGAAAGAATATACTTCAACATAAGAAAGGCCTATAGAATAAGCGAACAGCACAGATAATACTGAATGATAAAAAGTTGAAAGCTTTTTCTCTATGATCTGGGATAAAATTAGGATGTCCACTTTCACTACTTTTAGTCAACATTGTACTGGAAAATCCTAGGTGGAAAAATTAGGCAATATAAAGAAATAAAGGACATCCAAATTGGAAAAGAAGAAGTCATATTGTCACTGTTTGCAGATGACATTGTGTATGTATATGTTTACAGACATAGATATGGGTTTAGATATATAGATATCTCAGAGAGTCGACAAAAAGACTATTAGACATAACAAACTAACTTAGCAAAGTTACAGGATAGCTATTTTATACACCAATATATCTAAAGCTAATCTATAGCTATTTTATATACCGGTAACAAATTATTTGAACTGGAAACAGGAAAAGAATCCCATTTAAATAACTACCAAAAATATACCTATGAATAAATTTAACCAAAGAGGTGAAAGAGCTCTATAATAAAAACTATAAAACATTGATGAAAGAATTCGAAGAGGATGCAAAAAAGGAGAAAGACATCTATGTTCATGGACTGGAAGATTCAATATTGTTCATACGGCTCAAAACAGTCTGCATATTCAGAACAATTACTTTCAAAATACTAATGACATTCCTCACAGAATAAGAAAATCTTTGTTTTGGAACTATCAAAGCTTTGAATAGCCAAAGCCATCTCAAAAAAAGAGAATGAAGTAGGAGGCATTATATTTTCTGACTTCAAAATATAGTACTTCAACACAAAGCAAAAACAAAAGTATTAATAAAATAAAGAGAGTATCCGAGTAGATAAACAGAAGACACACAAAAAAATCTAATGGATGCTTCTTATAAGAGAAATGTTCAAGTCAACCTAAAACAAGAACTGAAAATAAAGGAAAAAAAAGAGATAAACGAGGGATGGATATAGGTTTTGGTAATAATTGCACAATTCTAAACTCATCTTCAAATTTATCAAGTTGTATGCATAACATATGTACAGCTCTTTCTACAGCAATTAGACCTCCATAAAGTGGTTTAGAGAAAGAAAAGTCACCTTTAAAAATAATTACAAAAATTTGAATACATACTTCATTAAAATATAAAGAATGAATGTCTTAGTCTAAACAGGCTGCTATAACAAAATATCCCAGATTGGATGGCTTGCAAATAACAGAAATTTACTGTTCATAGTTCTGGAGGTTGGGAGTCCAGTATCAAGGTTCTGATAGATTTGTAGTCTGTCGAGGGCCCACTTTCTAGTTTGTGGAAGACTATTTTCTCCTTGTGTCCTCACCTGGTGGAAGGAGATAAAAAGATCCTTAGGCCTCTTCTATAAAGCACTAATCACACCACGAGGTCTTCGAACTCCTAAATGAATCCTCTTCCAAGGGCCCACACTCCTAATAACATCACCTGGTGGGGAAGGATAGGTTTCCAACATATAAAGTATTTGGACACAAACATTCAGACCAGAGCCCCTCTTTCTTAAAGAAAAAAAAATCAAAATGAATCAATCATTTGTCATACACAGTCTTTTTCAATACCGGTGTCTAATCCTTATTTCTCATATAACTTGCGTCAGAAAGTTAATTCCCCAAACCTGTGTCTGAGTTTCCTTTAAGTCTGGGTCACATAATAATGATCTCCAATTGTGTTCATTAAGATTCATATACATAGCCATAACCACACACCTTTAAAATTTGGAGGGTGAATTTAAAAATCATACATGTGAAATCAGATTTCCTGCGAAATCTGAAATTTGAGTTTATTTTCAAAACTTGAAATATCTAGCAATATCAGTGGCTGCTGATATGCTACCATGACTAGTGCTGGGGGGATGCCTTCCACAGTCCCATCCCCCCGTTCCCCCCTCTCTCTCTAGACCTGTCACCCCCCCCCCCATTTGCATTATCCACCAATCCCTTGTAGTTTTTTAATTTGAGGTCCCTTTTTTAGAAATTTCCTCTGCCCTCTTTTCTTTCCGGTATAATTTACATCCAGACTGTCTTGACCTGCGCCTCTCTTGCGTTCTGTCCCCAACTTTCCATTTCGATGGGTCTTTTCAGGTCTGGGGAGCCTTGTATTTATGTTAGTTTTTCCTTAGGGGAAACAAACGTCCCTAGGTCCCTTCTTATTTCCACAAGGCTTACTTGTACCGCAATAAAGTCTTTGAGACGTCACATTGTGCTTTGTGTTTCTGTCGCTGACACCCGATCTAGACACGTCCACTGCAAACTTGGTGCGGAGAGGAATTGAACAAAGAGGCGAGGAAAGCCCTTATGGCTTTGAGTGTGGGATTGGCTCTGAGGAAACCAGACTGGTGATGATGGCAGTTGCAGAGGTTAATGTGCTAATGGTGCTGGCGAAGAGAAGGGTTTAAAGGGCACAGCTCTGCATAGGAACGTTCTGGAATGTGGAACATTTCTGAAGTCCATTATCATTAACACAGCCTCATCTTTTCAATAGTTGCATGTAAAACAATAACATTCTCATCACTCATTCTCATCACTCTGTATGTGATACCATAAAAACATGTCTTGGGAATGTATTATATTTTATATGGAATTGAGGATGAGCGTTGACCAAAATTCACCCCATGATCATGACACTTAATGCCTTTGAAATGCAGTGGTGGAAATCCATGAAAAACACCCCCCTATTTGCTCAGCATGGGGATTTTCAAATGTGATACAATAACCATAACTTTACATTTCCCTTCCTCATATATCAAAAACCACACAAAATTTAAATAACAGAGCCAATCATGCGGCAAATTTGATTTAGAGGGCAAGTTCTTCGTTTGATTTTGTGGGGAGATAGCAGCCTTGGACAGCCCCCGTTTGCTAGATTCAAAACCTGGACAATATTTTGTTCACAAAACATTCACACAGCAGGTTATTAGAAGCAACACCAAGGAAATCATTATCAAACACTAATGGATTCTTGGAAACCAGGATATCAACATGGACAGGAGATGAAACATTTTAAATCATCAATTTTCAGAAACAAAATTAAACAATGAAAAGTTCAGGGATATTTCCATTTGGACTCAGTTAGGCAGTTTTCCAGGTACCAGAATTTGAGTGATCAGTTCATTCAAAATGGATGTGGAAGAGAGAGCCCTGTGAAGTATAAAAACAAATTATTGAGACAGAGCCCTTAATTGATCAGAATACTTTGTTAGACCTGCACCTCACCTGTCTCTTTCAAAGGCCCAACTAATGTAGGTTTCCATGATTTGGCTTGCCAGAGGTACTGTCTCTCTATCACAGACAAGATTGGCAGATCATGGTTAAATTCTCATTCT